>NC_089823.1:101212411-101837411 GCF_035046505.1 Tiliqua scincoides
TATTTCATTTTTTATCTGACCCTGCCCTCAAGGTACTCTGGGCAACATATGTATTCTCCTCCTCTCTCCATATCTGCTGTAGTGACTATGCAAACTCCTGAGGACTGGCCCTCATATATAGCATTTTTATAAACTTACCACTGTTGTGCAAATAGCTGGACCTTGTCCACTGTAACTCCTTTCTCCAAATATTGCTCTGACTTTCATTTTAGCTCTAACCTGCTCAGCCGGCACTGCCTCTGGACATATTCTAAGTCATATCGTGCCAAAAATGATAGATATAAAGGTACTCTGCTGTTAAGAGCAACAAAGAATTTAAGTTTAGTCTACTTAATGCACAATTGGAGACTGATGGAACTGAAAACATATAGCCTAGGGACAATAAAAATATTTGAGGCATACAAAGTCATTTTCAAGGGATATAAAGGCTGCCACTGAGGCCCTGGAGATATTAGTTCTGCTTTGTCACTGAGGAAGGAGGTTTTTCAACTGTAGCCACACAGATTTAGAACCATATTAAAGGAAAAAGTTCTCAATGTGATAAGAGTCAGAACCAAACTACATATAATAGCAAGCCCATTGTCAGGGGTCAAGCCCTTGTCTGACCCCTGCCTTACCTGGCTGTAGGCCAGGGGCAGAACGGCCTGGCCACAGAGCTACTGCCACCTCTCCAGCTGACCAGGCAGGATGCAAGGCAGGTGGGTAGGAGAGACTGCCCCCCAAAGCTCACCTGACCAAAGCTGTGAGCAGGGCCAGTCACCATCAACCACCAAAGAAGAGGGAAGCAGGCCAGGGTCAGGGCCCCTTTAAGCCTAGAGAGGGAGGAAGGGGAGGAGCCAAGGGTGTAGCTGGGGCGGATGAAAGCAGGGAAGCCTGTGATGACAGGCAGTTCTGGAGAGGGAAGGCAGGAGGCTGGAGCCCCTGCCTGAAGACCAAGGGCCTCAGGTCCGGCCTCCAGGGAGGAGGACAAGGGTGTTGTGAACCCCCTCCCCCGGCTTGGTCTGAGGCTTCCCCTGCAAGGAACCCCAGGGAGGTGGAGACCCTTCCCAGGGGACCCAAGAGACCATCCAGCTGACCCTCAGCACCCTGCTGGGTGACCCCCAGAGATACCGCTTTTGGGGCACCCCTCACACCCATTTTTAGTGCCTTTGGGCTTGTTTTTAACTGAGTAAGGGCACAAGCCTAACCAGGTCTACTCAGAAGTTAGTTCTATTTTATTCAATGGGACTTACTCTCAGGAAAGTGTGGTTAAGATTGCAGCCTAAATAGCTTTAGGAAAATCATATCCCCATCACCGTCCCAATCGGGATCAGTCCCTTCCACAGCTGCTGTTTAACGGGGGTGGGGGATGGGAATCTGATCTCCCTTTGGTGGGTGTGCAGCCATTTCACTATGTCATAAATTGTCACTTTCCAAATGGCAGCATAGGCAACCATTTTACTGTTCCCTCTCACAACACACTGAAGTTTTTTGTCCTGGAAAAAGCATTTACAAAGGAACATCCAATTTTTTCATGTCAAAAGTTCTCATTAATTCTACTCTATACATTTTTAAAATTTTGCAATTTTAACTAAGCAGCCAATAAATGTAATGTTGAAAAACATATAGGTAGAAAAGCATTACTGTGTTTTGTTTTGGAAAACTGATGTCATCTAATTATTGGCATTGAGTGCTCCTTTCTGGAGTGGAAAGGCAGGATATGAATTCTACTAATAAATAATAAATAAATAATTTTATCCTGGGGTCCCTGCCTAAGCAAGATTATGTTATGGATACAGAGTGCTATGATGTATAATATGAGGCTGGAGGTCCACAGCAGCTGAGCTCATTTTTGCATCACAATTAATATAAAAGGAAAATAAGAAATTTTTATAAGAATTTACTGGATATAAACTTATGGACAGAAGATTAATGTTCTTATAGACAGACATTTAATGTTCATGGTAAATAAATATATTTAAGAATGTAAATGCTTCTTAAATATTGCAGCTCTCAAACATCTGAAGTTTATCATACGTGGCTCTTAAGCAAGTGTGGCCACCCCTGATATAGAGGGACCAAGAACAGTCTTATTTTAGTACTTGTTCCTGTGCTGCATTACAGGGCCAATCCTCGAAATTTTAACTTTGACAATGTTGGAAATGCAATGCTGGCATTATTTGAAGTCCTTTCGTTAAAGGGATGGGTGGAAGTCAGAGATGTCATCATTCATCGTGTGGGGCCGGTAAGGATATACCTCAGCATTTGTCAGTGTTCCAATTCTTCCTTTAATTTCTTTAGGTAAATAATCTTTTTTATTATTATTTATACAGATCCATGGCATCTATATTCATGTTTTTGTATTCCTGGGCTGCATGATTGGATTAACGCTTTTTGTTGGAGTTGTCATTGCTAATTTCAATGAAAATAAGGTAACAATGCTGGCTTTGTGTTTCCCATGATACTGTTTTTTAATTGTGCTACATCTTCTAAATGTTTTTACTAATAATGTTATGTACTGTGGATAAGATACGCCTTTTTCAGTTTAAGATGATGCTATTATGACCTTAGTTCGTAATCATATTATGAAATGTTCTATTATCACTGGAAAAGTCAAATAAACACTGAACTTGAGCTGTCTAATCCTATTGAGGGTTTATGGTGGCCAGGTCCACTGAGTAGGTCCGACAAGACCAATTGGCAGCCCAGGCAGCATATGGACAGACAGGGACGGACAAGTCTAGTGCGGCTTGACTTGAGTCGATTCACGAATCTCCGCCCTCCACAACTCAACTCAAAAACAAATCCTAACAGAGGCACTTTCCAAGTCACCCAAAGAGTTTTCGTGACTGAAAAAGACTTGAGTCACGAGTCGTTCTCTTTAAAAAACCCAACCGCGGGAAACAAATGGGGCTGCTACTAGGATGTGTCAGAGTTCTCTTTGAACACTCCCTTGCTGTCCTCATCCCATCTGTTAACAAGGCAGGATGGTGTGGAAAGGAGCACTTCCCTGCCTCCTGGCTGAAACTTCCCTGCTGCTTGCCTGGTCTGAACGATGGCTCCATGAGGTCTTTCACACCACATTAAAAAGTAAACAAGCACACCCAGACGCAGACAGACCTCAGAGCGCATGCGTGGGGAATCAGAGCCGAGTCAAGTGGCCTCAGACTTGAGTCAATGGAGATTCGAGTCATTGATGCAGGTGACTTGTGTCTCCACATATTAGTGAAAAACTCTGATTTTTGCGACTTAGACTTGAGTCACCTGACTCGAGTTCCCATCCCTGTGGACAGATAAGTAAAAAATTACTTTACTTACTTATCCCCAGCTATCTGGTCGACCACATCATAGGATGCAGAATGCACTCAGTTGGTGCTTCTGCATTGCATAAACTGGTGGGAGTAGGATTGGGGCATTAGGTTAATAATTTGTTTTTCAACCAGTTGATTAATGAATATCAAAAGCTCAATATACTTGTTTTTAAGATATTGGAGGAAGTGTGAGATACTTCCAACTCAATAAACAATTGCCACTGCTCATTGACTTGATGCAAATATACACTACTTGATCTCCTAATGATGGTTAAAAGATCAGACGTGCTCTCAGGGTTGAATGCTCATTCCTCCTCTCTTTTTGCAGCTAGCTTACTACAATGTAACCATGCTAAAAGTAGGTTTACAAACTCTGACTTAAACTTACAATAGATTGCCATTTACACTGGTTCAGTTACAATGCTAACCATAGCATTTTTTTTTTTTTTAAAGATATGGGGAAATTGTGAGAGCCTCAGGAGGTGGAAGAGGAAGTGGGGCAATGACAATGAGACACAGTGGCCCTCTGGATACTCCCAATCTGTTAGCATGGTTAGGAGTTTCAGGCAGTCTTTACTTGTCCATTATTTAAAGGAAAAGCCTTTATTTTTCTGCAAGAGAAAAAACTAGAACCAAAATAACTTCATAAACATACAAGCATATACTTAACATCACCAATTAAAATTGTTCTCCACCAATTAAACAATTAATGCTTCAGTTGCTTCAAGTACCTCTTAAACCAATTATACCTTGCAGCCCCAAAATATATAGCCATCCTCTCACGTTGCATGTAGCAATTTTCTTACAGGTAGAATTCTGGACTGATTACAGATGTCTTTTAACTCTTAACTTTGTAAGAAGTAAATTGTGCTGGAATGTTTTTGTGTAAAGGACATATTCCCCAATGAGCTAATGGTAGAGTCTGCAAGCCAGCACCTTCCTGGGAAATGCTTCACAGCAAAATCAAGACAAACACTGACTACTTTAAAAGAGTGTTCCTACTATTTGATATTCTGTCAAATAGAACCCTGTCCCCTTCTGCAGGCATTTCTTACCTCCTCTGGGAAACTGCTGCTACAAAGTGTAGGTACTGTAACAGCTGAATGGAGTTCCTGTAGCTCACAGCAAATGCATTTGGAAACCCTATTGTGTGATTGACCAATAACTCTGATCTTGTTACCAAAGGGTGTATAATTTAATGGGAGTGAAAGAAACAACTGTTTTAAACACCAATATTGCATTTAGAACCTTTGGGTTGGCCACAGCTAAGGTGTTTCACAATAGTTTGATATACTAATAGTCTAGGATCTGCACTGGCTGCCTGTTGCCTTACAAGCTCAGTTCAAAATGCTGATGATATCTATGAAGCCCTATATAGTTTGTGCCCAGCTTATGTGGGAGATCACATTTCCTTTCCCCCATTTCCTTTCCCCCATTTTCCACCACAACTCTTTAAATACAACCTCTGAGTACCAAATAAGGCTGCTTAAGATGTGCAGAGATAATTTTTTTGATGGTGAGTTAACATGGTAATAACTACAGTTCTGCAGATTCCTAATGTTTTTCCCCTTTGTATTATCTTCAACCCATGTATATTTGGTTCCTTTACCCATATCCTTACTCAATTTTAAAAAAAAATAAAGATGTGCAGAGAGGCACACAAAGCCACTGCCCCTGAGCTGTGCATCTTCTGGAAGTGGCGTAAGAAATTGTTGACTAGGGATAGGATAGAAAAATTAGTATATTATTATCCACTCCGAACTCTTAAGTGTGTAATGGGCTTCAGATCCACAAATTAATAAAATCTCTTTATTATTATATACATTTTCACAGTTCACTGGGTATTTTAGATTGGAATCTTTTGGATTCCAAGCTTTGAACCCTAGCCAAGAATTTAGGAACTAATAGATATCATTGCAATATGAAGCATGTTCCCAATTGTGTGGCATTTTGTAACTGACCTGTTGTTATCCTATCTATGCCAGCATTGCCCAGATGTTCCTTTAGGGCCCTCAAAATTGTGTCTAGTGCTCTGACCATTATTATTATTATTATTATTATTATTATTATTGCACATTTAGGGGACAGCTTTGCTGACTGTTGATCAGAGGCGATGGGAAGATCTAAAGAGCAGACTGAAGATAGCACAACCTCTTCATCTCCCACCTCGCCCAGGTATCAAAACCATTTCAGTTTGGTTCATGTAGAGCACTAGTGTTCATCGTTCTGCAAGAATCTAGGATTCAAATTAAAATTGCAATTATGAAACCACTAGGAGGTTGTGCATAAGTTAACATGAAAATGGGCTCCAACTATAAATCTAATCATAAGACTATTAAAATAAACCCAAAATGTTGTGCTTTGATGGTTTTAGGATAAACCATAATGACAAAGTGAATTCTTAAATGAAAGATATTTGCGCTCAGCTGATAATGACATGAATGGAATTATTAACCTGACACCAGTTAAATGATTTGTTTTTCTTATTTTTCATGCATGAATGCTGTTTAGTATTTGAAATTACATATTTGGAAACATCAGCTCAATTCAGGTATAATGCTGATGGCCCAGTTCTATTTGGATGTTGTCATGTCAGTGCACTGATGCCAAGAAACAACCACTGTATCCTAAGCCAATCAAGCCAATGCCATGCTGGCACAGTAACACCAGCACAACCCATCCCAGTAACCCCTCCAGCACCCTTGGAAACTCCAACACAGCTTGTCACCCATGGAGTGGTATACTATTAGTATGATGTCAATCCAGTGTCCCAGAAACCAATCACTGTATCCACCGAACTTCAACACTGGTGGCCAGAGAAGCAGTGCCAGGCTGAACAGAACAGAAAGTGGGGCACATACAGAGTCCGTGAACTGCCACAGCTAAGATAATGGCCCCTGGTGGCCCCCCAGGAATGAGCAACACTGTAAAAGTCACTACCATCAATCATGGGAAGATGCCTCAAGGACACCATGTATACACACACGACACAATGCCACAACACTTTGCCTTCTACAGGAGCCAATGTGGTATAAGCAGCAAAGGAAGAAAAGCAGAGAACTCCTAGGTATCTCAGCACCCAGGGTTCAAGTTCCCTTATGCCACACATCAAAGATATCATTTTTGACCATTAGGACCAAGGGTAGGAAGTCCCCTTGAAAGAGACCTGACAAGGGTTTTATGACTGAGATGAGTCATAGGAGAAGCCTCAACAGCTCTCAGGCAAAGCAAGGTGCTAATAGCTCACTAGACAAAGGGGCAGGCTGGGATCCAGAAAAAAAAACACACACACACACACGTTTGAACCCAGCTAAGACCAAGGAGGTTTAGCCCCACGCCATTCATCTTATCATCTGAGGTATAGTCTAATCTTCCTGGCAGAAGCTTACATATTGTTGTTGGTGTGCTGTGATTGGCTGCATCATGTAGTCTGTATCCTATGCTCTATTGTAAGAAAGGGGACAGGGTGGAGATGGCAGACAGTGTGATTTCCTGCAGTTTTTTTTCTTCCACATTGTTCCCTGTAGATTTACAGGTGGAGCCTATTTATACCCGTTAGTTCCATAGTTAGTAGTGATTAACAAAAAAGTTGTGCTAAATTGCATAGAGTTATGCAAACACGCTGCAGCCTAACACTTGGGGCTGGAAGGAAACTAAGGCAGCTGTTATCAATCCCCTCCCCTCCGCATCCCCATCCTTCCCCTTTCACAGTTGGAATGCTGAGCTTTTAAGAGTCCAGTCCTATGCCTTTCTACTCAGAAGTAAGCCCCATTGTAGTCAATGGGGCTTACTCCCAGGAAAGTGTGGAGAGGATTGTAGCCTAAATATAATGCTTTGCTTGCTGAGAAGGCTTGGGGCTGGAGCAGAAGAGCCTGCACCATCTCAGTGGGGGAGGGGGGAATTTGGCAAACACTCCCTGGGTTTTTTAAAGCAATCCCCTCTGCTCCCCCTCCTGCCTTCCCTCCTTAGCAGTCCCCGTTGCCAGCTGTCCCGCTTCTTTCACAGGTGGGATACTGAGCTTTTAAGAGTCCAGTACTATGCCTTTCTACTCAGAAGTAAGTCCCATTGTAGTCAATGGGGCTTACTCCCAGGAAAGTGTGGAGAGGATTGTAGCCTAAATCTCATGCTTTGCTTGCTGGGAAGGCTTGCTTGTGTCCGTGATTGCCTGCACCAGGGGGGGGGGAATTCAGCAAATACTCCCTGGGTTTTTTAAAGCAATCCCCTCTATTACTAGTGCCCCTGCCCCTGTGTGTGTGTGAGAGAGAGCGAGAGTGTGAGCGCGAGCACGAGCGCTCCACCTTGCTGCATGTGTTCTGGCTACAGAGGTTTTCTGCCCCTCCTCCCCTCTTCAGCCCTGGCTGGCTCAGGAGCTCCAAGAGTGTTACTGTTCCTTAGAAAGGGGAACCTCTTCCAGGGCTCCAGGGCTATTTCCCTGCCTGGTCGAGGCAGAGCCTTTTTGCAGTGTTTTGGGCTGCCTGGAAATGGAGCAAGACAAAGGAGGCAAAGATGTGTGTGACTTTCAGTACCCCCACCCACAGATAAAATCAGCAGATAAAAAATCCATGGATAAATGGGCTGCACCTGTACTTCTTCCTACACCAGCTCTGTCAATGGCTTGTTTTTCTGGTATCAGGAGCGTAGCCACCATCTGAAGGCGTATCCATGTTGATTCCTCCTTGACCCTCCCATGTTGCATCTCAGTCTCCTCTCTTGGTTTCCTGCTGGTGGATATACACTGGCATCCAAGCATGTTTCCAGCACTGTACCAGCATCCATAGCCCCCAGGATCATTATTGCTCTGGCATACTTAGATTTATGCTGGTGTATCTGGAGTGTAGGATTGGGCTGCAAATCATGTTTAGCACTAAATGAATGTTCTAGAAGGAGTTGTGAGTTCATGAACTTACTGTAGAACAAACTACATTTCCTCATCACATATGAACTCGGGAAACTGCAGTTCATTAACTACGGGTAGAATAAGCCTGGATATCAAGCCATTATTTGATCCTAGTTTGTGATACTGGCTTATTCTAACACTAGCTATTTAATGAACTGCTGATCCTGAGCTGCAGCGAGGGTGCGCGAGGCTGCAGCAGTGCCAAAAATGGCTGCTGCTGCTGCAACCAGTGCGCTCCAGGCAGCCGCTGCCTCCTCCTCAGGAGAAGGGAATTTTCATCCCTTCCCCCTGGGTAAATTGAGTAGCCCTGCAATGGCTGAAGGTTGGCATAGAATGGAGCCAGCCCAATATGAGGCTCTGGATCCAGTGGAGCTTCACTGCTGCCTCCTTCCCGCCCCACTCCCTCTCCCCCGCATGCCTCCTCCCCACCCTCCCTCCACCTCCCCCCACCCATCACACCTATTCCCAGCCTCCCCCCACACCCCCACCTACCTCTCTGCTGCTCAGCAGTCTGCATGACTGCCGAGTGGCAGAGCGCTGGTGCTCCATTGCTGCTAGCCCAGTTCCAGTCTGTGCTGGGCTAGCACAAGTGCTCCACTGGTGCTAGGGCCCGCAAATGTGTCTTATGGCATGTTTGCAACAGTGTGCGCCAGCAGTAAGCTGACACGCATTAGGATTGGGCCTTTAGTTCATACAGAATGTGGCACTGTGGTTTATTATAAAGTTGTTTTTTTTTTAAAAAAAAAAAGTTTTAACTATCCTTCCATCACATGCAAGAGAAAAAAGGCAATGTGCCCAAGCCCAGGGTTCCCTCAGGTTTGTTTACAAAGTGCTAAACCATGGTGTAGCATTACATCTGAACTAGTATTGTCACAATATATTATGCATGGGTTTGAAAACTAGAGAACATTTAGGCAAATATAGAAGGAAAGAAGGATATATTTTATTAAACAGGTTGCTCTTCACTGCTTTTTTCCAGATAATGATGGATTTCGAGCTAAAATGTATGATATAACTCAGCATCCATTTTTTAAGAGGACCATCGCTGTGCTTGTTCTGGCCCAGTCTGTGTTGTTGTCAGTTAAGGTATATTGTGTGCTTGTGAACATTGTATAAAATATTGAATTGTGCAGACAAATGTATCTCTTTTAAGAAAGGAAGGAGAAAATGGAGGAGAGCACTATCCTATCAGTGATTATTGTAGATGAGTGTTGTTCCCCACTGCATGTTTGTCCCCTGCTCTACCACTTTGCATAGGCCACTTATTGGAAGTACCACCGGAAGTAACTGACGATGATGTCATCATTGCCAGTTACTTTTAGATTGGGAGGCCAGACACAATGTGTCAAAGACAGGTAAGAGACTCAGGATGAACAAGAGGTTTTTTCTGAGTGTGCAAAAAGCGCCTGTTGGAGCTCTGCCCATCAAACCAAGCCTCCTACTGCTGCTTGTCAAGTTGCGTTGCTGGTCTCGCTACCAGGCAGCAGGGCTGTGGGGGTCCCATGAGTACCACTGCATACCACCTTAAGTATGAGTACCAGTGGTTGAGAAATACTGTTGTCGATGTTTAAATAGGAAAAAAATTAGAAGCTTTGTATGCTGACAGCTTTATAAATATTTGTTCCTTTTTTATATTTAAGTGGGATGATGAAGACCCAGTGACTGGTCCTTTAGCTGCGATGTCTGTTGTCTTCACCTTCATTTTTGTTCTTGAGGTAAAATATTACATGATTTTCCCAAATAAGGGTAGATTATTTGTGGTTTTTTTCATTATTTCATCGATTTATAAATGTCACTCTCAGATAATACTACGTATAAGAACAAGCCAGAACTCCTGCTATAAATGCCAAAAGGGTAGCTGTGTTAGGGCGCAATCCTGAGGCGCCCATGGGTCGGAACTTTTGCATCTTCTTGTGAGTAGGTTAGACCGGCGTGCAGGGGTGCGCTGGCCCATGGAGGTGTGCTGGCCCACGGAGGCTGAATTCAGGGATGCGATCCAGGGTGAGGGGAGGGTGGGCAGTGGGCAACCCTGGGGGTGGGGAGTGGGAGGCGGGGCTGGGACCCCACAATGCTACCCTAGCATTCCTATTTATATTGTTAATGGGGGGGATGGGGGCCAGAATTTCCATCTTGAGCACAATGTAGAAGATGGTGAGCAGGGAAGAGAGGAGCTCTGCCAATTTCTTTAGTATTCTTAAAATAAAGGAATGTGTATTAGAAAGAGACTGCATGCCTTTGTGCAAAGCTATTGATAACACAGAGTAGTAAAATAGAGGGAATACCTCTCCTGGGTTAAGTACTGTAGTCAAACTGTCAGTGGAAAACACTGAAATGGCAAATATTTCTCACTACCACTTTTGTCAACTTCCTTTCCGACATCGTCGGGCTAACATTTTAGCCTGTTCAGTTTCATCTTGTTTTACTAATAATGTATAGTCTGAATTCTACTGAAATGTTTTAGATGAGACAATTCCCTTTGCCTTGTGATAAATGATGATGATTCAAAGAGCAATTACATGTGACTTAATTTCTTGTAGGTTACAATGAAAATTATTGCCATGTCACCTGCTGGGTTTTGGCAAAGCAGAAGAAATCGCTACGACCTCCTAGTGACATCCTTAGGTGTTATATGGGTGATACTCCACTTTGCTATAACTGTAAGATCCAGAAAACCGCTTTTTAAACAATTATGCATGTTGCACTGAGTAGCAGCAGGTGAACAGGCAGTGATCAAGGGGGCATCACAAACACAATAATGCTGCCTTGCTACAAAGAGGTCTGGAATGAAACTTCACCCATCAGCCATTGTAACAAGACAGCTGCATGACCCTAATAGGTCCTAAAAGCAAAAACTTGAACTATAGTATCTACTGGCATATATAACAATGCATTGACTCAATCATTTAATCACAATTTGTCACATAGATGCTACATGAGATTTCATTTCAAGTATAACGTTGGCAGTAGACCCTGCTCCTGTAGTCAGGTAGCTCTGGGCAGCTTGTGAGGAGGTGAGAAAGTTCTGCCAAGCCATAGAGTGGTGAAATTGTTGAGGACTGATCTCTTCCATGCTGGGTTCCAGCATGTCCCTGGCAGCATAGAGTGGTCAGTCAATCAGTAGTCTTTGTAGTTATCATCTGTACCGTAATTCCATCAATGGGACAGTCATGCATAGAAACACCACTGTCACTGCTGATTGTTCACTGGAAGGGACAAAACAACAGTCAACTTACATCACACCACAGTAGCTGGCATTCATGGGTTTAACAGTTTCATGTTCAGAGTGTGATGTTCTGATAGCTTTCCTGCAGGTCATCGTAGTCAGCAGAGTCAGAAACATAGTTTGTCCCACGTCTCCCTTGATATTAGTTCCCATTAAGCTAGTAAACCTGAGTCCAGGCTGCATCACTTCCGGTTGCAGGTTCAGGGCTCACATGATGGAATTCCTGTCCATAAGTGAAACTGGATGTCAGGAAGAAGAGTTCTACCCTAGCATTTTCTTTGATGTGCTTTCTTTCCTAAATAAGAGATAATTTTTCTTCTGCATGGAGAAACATTTCTTCATGTGAACCACAACCCAGAAACAAGTTCACCAACTCAGTGAGAACCAGGCAATGTAGATGCGTAATATTCAAGTAAGAGCTGAAAATAATCTCAATCATGTACTAGATCAGGGGTGCCAAACATAAGTCCTGCTGGCCAGATGCAGTCCCTGGCTTTGGTGGTTTGCACCATGGCAACAAAACTACAGAAAAAAAAGGTGAGGTACGGGCATGGTGAAAATTCCCAAAACACGGTTGCAACTGGAAATGGGTTGTGATCACATTTTTTTTAGTTGTTATGAGACTTGGGGAATCTGTAGAGGAGTCTGTGGGCTCCCCACACCTTCTGCTGGGCTGGCTCTGCCAGGGGTTAGTTTAAAAAAGTACCCTTTTGTCACCAGCAGTGGCATGATTATGGCAATTGTGTCACTGCCTTTGCCCCTCCCCTGCAAGCACTTACAGTGGCCCAAACTCTCCCAGAGAGTTTGGGACCTGCTACTGTATGCCACGAAAACAGCTTACCATGTACAACTGCCTCCATGTGGTTGCATTTTCAAGCTTCAGAACAAGCAAAAGGAAGTACATCTTCTTGTAATACATTATTGTGGAATTTGATGTTATAGGATGGGATATCCATTGGCTTAGATGGTTTAAAAGGGGGCTACACAAATTTACTGAGGAGATGTTCGTCAATGCCTACGATAGCCAAGTAGAACCTTCACATCCATAAAGTCATTCTTGGGAGAGGGGATGGTGGGAACAAACAAATGGAGGACTGCTGTTTCCTGCAGGCATTTGCCAGTTACCATCCTGCGTTGTCCATGAATAACTGTGGCCTGAATACTGAAAACTCAGCTCCCTTCACATCACTGTTGCTGGACTCTTTAGTACTGTCTATATTCTGATTAGAGTGTGTTAAACTCAAATGCAGTTCATGAACTGATTTTTGAGAGGTAGAACTGAACAAAAAACTCTCTTCTGTTTTGATTGCAGAATGCCTACACATATATGATGGGGGCATGTGTGATTGTCTTCAGGTTCTTCTCAATATGTGGGAAGCACGTGAGTACAGATTAGGGTTTTTCATTTCAGTAATGGTGAAGTGTTATGCAAAAGTGCACTTTGTTTGAAGGAAGGTGGTGTTTTTTAATATTTTATGCACTGTTGCAATAATCCCAAAAACACTGAAACGCAAGGGATCGAATAGATACAATCTAACAGTATTTCCACAAATTTAAAGAGAGGTATGACTGCCAAGTCCTGTACATAGATTAGGTCACTACAGTATTACAGTGTGTTGCATCCTAAATTCCATACTCAGCTGTGCATTCCATAGTAACCAAATACGTTTTATTTCTTGGGAATAATATCCTGTTTTCTGCAAGAACCGCTTTTGATTGAACCTCACCACAGATGTCTTAGCTGCAATCTTGGCTGCCAGTATTACTCACTACTCACTCATGTCACTATTATATCCCCTTTCCGTCATGGATTATCTTTCACTGTTCTCTTCATACCTTTCCAGGTGACCCTGAAGATGCTGCTGCTGACTGTGGTCGTCAGCATGTACAAGAGCTTTTTCATCATAGTAGGGATGTTCCTGCTGTTGCTTTGCTATGCTTTTGCCGGGGTAGTTTTATTTGGCACTGTGAAATATGGAGAGAACATCAATAGGTATGACATTTGTTTCTCCCTGAGAAAGTAATTGATATTGTCCTATTATTGTTTTGTAGCTAGAATGTTTGTTGTATTATTGAGAGTCTCAAGAAATTGGATCCTGTGTCAGATATCAGAATCCAGGCTTGTGCAGTGTAGTTATAAGCATACAAAATCCATACAGCACTGGTTTTGTGCTATTTTCGTTCTGAATGTGTACCCCATGGTGTTTTGTATGTTAGGAATAACTTGCAGGTCAGGGCTCTGGAGAGGAGAGGAACAGGCAAATATATAGGCAGGTATACAGGAGACAGGACCTCTGTCCTCTTGTAAATCGTAGTCAGCAAAGAGAGGAGAGAAGAGTTCAATAGCTTAATGCTGATCCTTCCCTTCTCACAGAGCGGTCCCCAATGTGGGGATCAGGAATGAACTGTGCCTAAAGTTTTGCTTCTTTTTTTAATGCCAAGTTTTCTTTGTGGCACACTGAATGAGATGTTTTGTTTGTTTATAAAAACAGGCATGCCAACTTTTCATCAGCTGGTAAGGCTATTACTGTCCTCTTCAGAATAGTCACTGGGGAAGACTGGAACAAGATAATGCATGACTGCATGGTAAATGGAACACAATTCTAAAATAGACAGACTCGTGGAAGTCACTCAGCGTTTAGCTTCATGTACTAGCAATGTTGTCTAAAACTAATAATAAAATGTCATCATTCGCACATTTGTTGTTTTTTGAACATATTATAGGAGTTAAATTCGTAAACATTTAAGTCCTGGCAAAATATCGGCAAACATGCATGTATTTTGCCATCTAAACATCTCCATTTTGATTTAATTGCTCAAGACAAAAATAACTGTTTTCTGTCATATGGAATATGTTAGTTGATATAAATGTGTTGCACTTGACAACTAGTCTTTGATTTTCATATATTCATTTTTACAATACCTATTGGAGAAATACTTGCAAAACCACCATATAATGCTCTCTAGAGGCTTCTCTTCTCTGTCCTGCAGTTCTAATATGTGTAGTGTAGCTTCACAGGACTTTCCACTCAAGAGACCTCAAGCTTTGCTGTCCTTTACACTCAATTTCGCACTGTACCTTACTGTGCATAGTGCTGTCTATGAGAATAGGCTAAAGTGTTTTTTGTTGTTGTTTTTTTAAGGCTAGCAAAAAGACCAGGAATGGGAGACAGGATAGATATTTACAAAATGTATGAATGGAGTGGACAGAGTAAACAGCATGGCATTCTTTTCAATCTCTCACAACTCAGGCTAGAATTCTATCGATGCTTTCCTGGGAGTAAGCCCCATTGACTATAATGGGGCTTCCTTCTGAGTAGACATGCATAGACTTGGACTCTCAGTCACCCAATCAAATTGATTAGCAGTAAATTCAGAAGAGATCAGAATGACATCTTCCCACAATGCCTTTAAAATGGACTAGGACAGGTGTAGTCATCGAAGATATAAGTCCATGAAATATAGCTAAATGCTAATTAGCCATTTCAGAAGCAAAGTAGGAACCAAACTGCGTATTATGAAAAATGTAGAATTTGGTCCTGCATATCTGGTTTATTTTAAAAGATAGAACACAGCCAGAGGGGGACCAGAATCAGGACTGCAGCGCATGGTAAGGGGGCATTTCATCCTTTCCTGCAGTGCCCTAATGTCAGTGAAAATTACACTGCTATTAACGCTGGTGGGAGGGAAACTTGATTGAGACAGGCCTGTGTTCTGTGCTTAGACATAGAAATCTGCACCCATCACAAGGGGTTTGGCCGTCGCTCCTTGTACAGCCCTGGCACGCGCGTCAGAGTGTAGTTACTGTTGCTCTTGCTGCCATATTATTAGCAGAATGATTGTTCACTAATTGTGATATAATTTTCAGTATAAGTATGTGCATATGTTGGAAGATGAGTGCATATGTTGGATTAGTTGCATAAAACACAAATAATGATAAGTCTTTTATTAATTAATTATTTTCCTTTGAAGGTTCAGCCTCCTTTTTGTACTCCAGATAACAGCACATACTGGAAGACAGATTGTGGAAACTATGCTGGTGCTCTTATGTATTTCTGTTCATTTTATGTCATCATTGCATACATAATGCTAAATTTGCTTGTAGGTAAGTCCTAGTCACCGAACATAGCAATAGAAAGGAAATTATCTACAGACGGAGTCTGTTCAATGTGAGTCCCCCAGACTCATGTTGAACCAGACTTGCCCCAACCTCTCTGGTAATTTCTGGAAGGCTTTCTGAAGTCCACAGAGCCTGCACTCATCCGCCTGTGGCCTCTGTGGGAATCACAATGACCCCATAGTGCTAAAAAAATGCTACAATAGATTTTTTTTATGCCTTTTATGGCATTCTGAGGCCCAGGGAAGCCTTTCCAAGTCCTCCGAATGCCTTAAAAGGCATAAAAATGCAACTTTAAAAAGTGCTTTTTAGCGCTACGGTGCCATTCTGAAGCCCACAGAGGCTGCAGTGACTGGATGCGGCCTCTGCGGGCTTCAGAAAGCCCTTCAGAGACAACAGAAACACAGCTCCAGTCGCCTTAAGAGGGTTTAAAGGGCAAAAATTTCATAATACATGGTTTTCCGTATCTGCAGGGGGTCCAAAAATGGATCCCCTGTGGATACCGGGGCTCTACCAGTTTTTTTAAACTGTATGCATTTATTAAATAGTCATTGATATATACATTTATAATCCACCTGGGGTGGAAGGAACAGGGCAGGGTGGGAAGGAGGGCGATCAGGCCTGGGAGGGGGCAGGATTGGTGGCAATGGTGCATGCCAAATCCTGAGCCCCTTCCTGGGCCTGCCTTCATGAAGCAACAGGGACTTGCAGCCTGGTACAAATGTGTCCTTGCCCCGAGGAGACCCACAGCAGTCAAAAATTCCCCCTTGGGATGCAGCGGAAACCCACTAGAGCTGCTGCATAACTGCACTGGATTTAGGTAGAACTGAGCTGCCTCACTGGAATTTCATAGGGATGATATCACCAGAGAGGGTCTTGCAGCTTTTGGTTTTGTACTTCATCTCAGATAACAAAGGTGAGTGGAGCATCTCCTCAAGATCTTAGCATATTGGTTGTATGTGTGGATTCTTTCATATGAGAGAAAGCACTTCATTAAACAATTATATAGATACCATGTTTGGAAAATGTCAACACACTCCATTTTCCAACTTTCTCAGTGAAGGAAAGATTACCTTACAGGCCTTAGGAGACTGGGGACGCAATCCTAACCGCTTATGTCAGTGCTTTCCAGCATTGGCACAACAGTGCCAATGGGATGTGTGTTGCATCCTGCAGTTGGGTATCACTCATGGAGGCCTCCTCAAAGTAAGAGAATGTTTGTACCCTTACCTCAGAGCTGCATTGCCCTTATATCAGTGTTGGAAAGCACTGACATAAGGGGTTAGGATTGCGCCCTGAGCTGTGCATCAGGACTTCCTTGCTTCAAATCTCATATTTGCCTCAAACTTGACAAAGTTTAGGCCAGCCACTTCCTCTTAGCCTCACCTGCCATATAGGGATAAAAATCCAAATGTGCCCCTGTGTCTGTGGGGGTTCCGTTCTAGAACCCCCTGTGTATACATGAATCCGTGGATATGGGGGACGGGATACCTTCCCCCACGCTCTGGAAGAGAGGAGAGCTCTGCTCACCCCTGCAGGGTCTTCTAAGCCCAGCAGAGGCCGTGCATGTTCACCCACAGCCTCTGCTGGGCTCAAACTGTCTCTTAGAACAAAAAAAAGTGACTTCCAGTTTTACAAAAAAACAAACAAACCCAGAACTGATGTTTTTAATGCCTTATAAGGCATTCGGAGGCCTTGGGAAGCCCTCCAGAAGGGATGCAGTGGGGCCTGTGGGGGGGCCACAGACCTGATCCACAGATAAGTGAATCTGTATATCTGGATAAGGGGCCCCGTATATTTGCAATTCTTTTGCCATTCTCATGAATTCAAGTGAATATTCATTCCTTAATTAACTATATACATGCATCGTTTTATGCATATTCATACACATGTTCGAAAACACTTACATTTTGTTTACTGTTTCTGTTTTCGGCAGCTATAATTGTAGAAAATTTCTCCTTGTTTTATTCCACGGAGGAAGACCAGCTCTTGAGCTATAATGATCTTAGACATTTCCAAATTATATGGAACATGGTTGATGACAAAAGGGAGGTAAGCGACTTTACTGTAATGGTGTACATTTCATTCCATCATAACGTTTTTAATTAACTGCCAGAAAGGAAAAGCCAGTGCAGTTTTCCAAATCATGTATGGAACTAGTTATTTGATTTTCTCTGTAAACCGCTTTGTGTTGAAAAGTGGTATATGATAGATAATGATGATGATGATTAATAATAATAACTAGATGTCAGCTCCCTTTTCATAGTAAGGGGAGTAGTGAAGTCTTCCCTGACAGCCTTTTTCAGTATGCATGCTAACACTACAGTCTAGCTTCAAAAGCATAAATGGACTTGCAATGACCTGTAATAGCACAAGGTTTCATGAAAAACTTCTGTTTTGTTAAATTGCTTTATTTGAGATCAACACTTAAGCTTTTTCCCAAATAGCAATGACTCGCACACTGTTGTGCTTTCTTTCCCAGGGGGTGATTCCTACTTTCCGAATCAAGTTTTTGTTGCGATTGCTACGTGGGAGGTTAGAGGTGGATCTTGACAAGGACAAACTTTTGTTCAAGCATATGTGCTATGAAATGGAGAGGCTACATAACGGTGGAGATGTGACATTCCATGACGTATTGAGGTACATCGGATAGCATGCTAAATCGGTTATGGAAATGTTGTATGTAAGTTACAAAAACAGCGTTGCTATACAGACAGATTTTTGGGGAATACAGATTACAGGTGCAACCTATTTATCCACGGATTTTTTATTTTTTATTTGTCTCAGTTCGAATCAGGTGGGAGGAATTCAAAGTCAAACACACCTTTGCCTCCTTTGCCCTGCGCTGGCGTCTTGCTCTGTTTCAAGGCAGCCCAAAACACTGCAAAAAGGCTTTGCCTGGCACAGGCAGGGAAATAGCGCTGGAGCCCTGGAAGAGGTTCCCCTTGCGAAGAAACAATAACACTCCTGGAGTCCCTGAGCCAGCAAAGAGGCTGAAGAGGGGAAGGGGGGGCGAAAACCTCTGTAGCCAGAACACATGCAGCAAGGTGGAGCGCTCTCTCTTTCTCATTCTCACTTGCGCGCACACACACAGGGGCAAGTGCAGTAGTAACAGAGGAATTGCTTTAAAAAACCCAGGGGGTGTTTGCTGAATTCCCCCCCTTTCAGACTGAGATGGTGCAGGCTCTCCATGCTCCAGCCTACACAAACAAAACAGCCCAGCAAGCAAGTCTTCCCAGCAAGCCAAAGCATGAGATTTAGGCTACAGTCGATCCACACTTTCCTGGGAGTAAGCCCCATTGACTAGAATGGGACTTCTGAATAGGCAGGCATAGGACTGGGCTCTCAGGCTACAATCCTCTCCACACTTTCCTGGGAGTAAGCCCCATTGACTACAATGGGACTTACTTCTGAATAGAAATGCATAGGACTGGACTCTTAAAAGCTCAGCATCCCACCTGTGAAAGAAGCGGGGACAGCTGGCAATGGGAAGGGCTGAGGAGGGGGAGGTAGGAGGGAGAGGCGATTGAGAAACTCTGCCTTAGTTTCCTTCCATCCCCAAGTGTCGGGCTGCAACGTATTTGCGTAACTCTATGGAATTTAGCACACCTTTTTTCCTAATCTTGGAGGATCACAGAACGGAACTCACGCACATAAATAGGCTCCACCTGTATTTTCACTTGGGAGCACATAGGATTTTACTCACGGATGGAGTCATGTTAATAGTGTTCTTTTCCTAATGCATGTATCTCTTGAGAACCAATTCACCTTAATGTATTCATTGTATAACTGCATCTATCATGTAACTTTTGACTGTTCAAAACTGATCAGATCACTTACCAGAAGAGAGTTTGATTATCACTGAAAGCAATCTTATCAAATAACAACGGCCGTACTGCTGGACTTTGGATCAGAGCTATTACTGGTTAGGTGGGAGGCAGCAGAGAGGAGGAATTACTTGGACCTCCATCTGCCTCTCTCCCTTGCCTAAAGGTAATTGGTGATCAGCAGACAAAGTGGGGAGCACTC
This sequence comes from Tiliqua scincoides, assembly GCF_035046505.1. Taxonomy (NCBI): domain Eukaryota; kingdom Metazoa; phylum Chordata; class Lepidosauria; order Squamata; family Scincidae; genus Tiliqua; species Tiliqua scincoides. The sequence goes on from NC_089823.1 coordinate 101,231,968, forward strand.
AAAGTGGGGAGAACTTTCTGGTTAGATGTGATCAGCAGACAACACTGATCACATCTAACCAGAAAGTTCTCCCCACTTTGAGTTAACATTTGAACTTATTTGTGTACAGAACCTTGTTTTAATATACTCCTCTGGGATAGAATGGAACAACTATAATTTCTTCACAGCCTTTCAAAGCATAATTTTTCATTGATCCCAGAATGATCAGGTGGTCTTTTAAGAGCAACATGCACATCTGTCTGCATTGCAGAAGAAGTGTATGATACTCAGTGGCATACCTGGGGGGGTACATGGGTACAAGTGACCCTGGGCATCACGGCTTAGGGAAGGTATAGCCACAACAGCTGTGCTACCCCAAGGGCCTCCTCCCCAAGGCGTTCTGGGGACCGGAGAGGCCATGTGTATCCTCCCCAGCCCTCAGAAAGCCTTCTATGGCCTCCAGAGGACCTTTAAACATCACTTCTGGTTTTCAGTCAAAAACCAGAAGTGACATTTTAAGGCCCTCCGGAGGCCTTAGAAGGGGGGGAGGCACTTCCAGGCATGTCCCCAGGTGCCCCAGTGGCTAGGACCACCACTGATGGTACCTCTTGTGACAGAAATGGCTAAACAGACTAAATGTAAAGTAGGCCTCTACCTGCATCCTTTTTACCTTTCCCAGCTTAAGGCTTTAGAAAGAGCTGAGCCCAGGGCATGGTCAAGACTTGTGCTTGGAGTTTATTTGAAACTGTAAGGGCACTTCCCTTACATTAACCTGGGGCCATTGACTGCTGTGTGTTAAAGTCGTCAGTGCCCTGAGGAGCAACCTGTATGTTAAGTACTTACCAAGAACTGCTCATGAACAACCTGCAAAGTTTATATTTCTTTAGTTTGTTTGTGGATGGTAAGAAAACTGTAATTGAAAGTTGGCCATCAGGTTCGTTGAGGTGTGAAACAGTGAACTAGATTGGTGCCATAAAACATTAAAGGGCTTTTAGAGTTAGTCAGTTTATGGCCCTGACTAGCAGTTTGTTGTCACACCTCCACAGTTCTTTTATGAATAACATTGAAATAACCTCATACTTCTCTTCCAGCATGCTGTCATATAGATCTGTTGACATTAGAAAGAGTCTGCAGCTGGAAGAACTGCTTGCTAGGGAACAACTGGAATACACGATAGAAGAAGAAGTAGCTAAGCAGACCATACGCATGTGGCTGAAGAAGTGCTTGAAACGCATTAGAGCAGTAAGTTTAATATGGGAGAAGGAGAAAGCAGGTAGCGTACATTTAAAGAGATCTTTGATAAATACCTGCATTGTTCCATTGATCTCATTGACCATTCAACATGTATGGAACAGAAGGTTTTAATTTTTCTTATTATTACTAGTAGTATGTTCATGTTCATTTTTTTCACGGTGCTTTACATACTGATATAAGCAAAAGAGTTAGCTCTGCCGCAAGGAGCTTGCAATCTAAATTTTAATAATGGGGGGAGATGATGAAGGAGAAGGAGGAAATAAAGAAGGAGAAAATAAAACCAACATTTATTACATTAATTTGTTTTTATAGAAACAGCAACAGTCATGCAGCATTATCCATAGTCTCAGAGAGAGTCAGCAGCAAGAGCTTAGCCGGTTCCTAAACCCACCAAGCATTGAGACAACACAGCCAAGTGAAGATATGAATGCTAATAACCAGGATAACAATACACAGCCAGAGGTATGAATTTTTTTCAAGTTGTGCGCGCATGTGTGTGTGTGTGATATTAACCCAGCCAACCTATATCTCATTAGCCTTTAGTTCCTTTAGCATTTCTTTCACTGTGTTGAGTATGAGAGTGACTGAAGCTCAAACTCATATATTGTTCTGAGATAAAGTATCCTAAAACATTTGTGATTTGTAATTGATATGGTTCATATGAATCTCAAGCAACAAAATAAGAAATCATTAAAAGTAGGCTTTCTTTGTTCAGTTTTTCTTTTTCAAGTTGTAGCTTCTATGCTTAAAAGTGTATCAATGAATTTTATTTTCTCTTTTATTGTACTCAGACAAGTAGTCAACAGCAACTCCTCAGTCCAACACTTTCTGACAGAGGTGGATATCGGCAAGACTCTACTGAAGCTGGTAAACCTCAACGGAAATTTGGACAGTGGCGTTTGCCCTCAGGTAGGTGAATGTAGAAGAATATAGAAATGAACACTTTGCAAGTTAAACTCAGGGAGCTGTAAAGTTTGCCTCAAAGATAAGGCAACCATTACGACTCTTGAATTTCTTTTCCATCTTTGATTTTACTTTGAACAAGAGAAGAATTCCACATATTCATGTAGCCTGAAGTCCCAGTCCACCCACATAACTGCTGTTTGTGTTGTAGTGGTGGAAATTAGGAAAGAGCATGAGAGGAGAGGAGGGGAGATTTGAAAGGTTGGTGACCGTGTGGAGAAAGGTTGTGGGGGGGGACGATGAAGGGGTTTGGAGCCCATGGGGTGGGGATTTCAGTTTGAACTCAAATCAGATCAGAAATAAGCCAAGCTATTTCTTTTTTTGGGGTGGGGGGGGGGATAGATTGTTTTATTCCATGCCAAACTAATTCAAGATGAGATGGGCTCACACATCACTAGAAAAACCCTTACTATCATAGATAAAAAATATATAAATATAGCCGAGTGAAAAGTAGCTGCAGTACTAAATAAACTTCTATTTAATTTCCCAGCTCCAAAACCAATAAGCCATTCGGTGTCTTCAGTCAATTTACGATTTGGTGGCCGAACCACTATGAAGTCTGTCGTGTGCAAGATGAATCCCATGTCAGATGCGGCTTCTTGTGGATCGGAAGTCAAGAAATGGTGGACGAGACAACTCACTGTGGAGAGTGATGAGAGTGGAGAGGATCTGCTTGATATCTGACTGGATAGAGATGCCTATCAGTCACACTTATGCAACATAACTTTGGAGTGAAGTCAGTTTTTCCTGATTTTTAAACTGAAGTTCCAATTGGCCTACTGTTCATAAAAAAGAGAAGATTTTGAGCCCACCGTTCTTCAGTTTGACAAGATATTGTCACATTCTAATTGTTTTTTATTTGATCTGTGTGATTATTAATGTAACAAAAATAACAAATGAAAAACGGGAGCCTTCGTGAAAAGCAGAGGGCTTGTGGCCCCAGTCCCAAGAATCATGAGTTGAGACTCTCCACAGAGCTGGCTTTCTTTATTTCTGCAACCCTTCTACACCATATTGTAAGCTGCTTTTTAAATTAGGGGAACTCTGAAAGCAGTTTGCTATACAGTGAGGGAGCTGCTAATTTCAGAAAACATATTGAAAGTCCCACTGGACATACACAAATCCTTCTGCACAGTTAAAGAAGCTTTGGACTGTGATCAATGCTTCATATTTTAGAAGTTTTGTATATAATTGATTTGCAGCAAAGTATGCATTCAGAGATATTATCAGAGCGTTTCTACCCTAATCAAACCTTATTTTGACTGGAAATGACCATCACAAGAACAATGCAATTTTTTTTTTCGGTCTCTGCCAATCCAATACTGGTATTGATGAATGATCTTGTAGAGATCAACAGGGAATTCATTCTAAATGAAAGTATTTTTACAATATACAGATTCTGACTTGCAAATCTACTTTTTTTTAAATATGCAAAATATCAGATTGTTTTAAAATCAGAGAACTGTGCATTAGGTTTTATAATGCATTTTTAAATTATTAATGTAAATAACTGTGATGAATAGATGTGATGTACATGGACCTGCTAAACTGGTTTGTTGCGCTGTCATATTTGGCCCAAATCCTAACCAACTTCCCCACACTGACATAGCTGTGCCAATGGTGGCAGTCAAGGCCTCCTCAAGGTAAAGGAATGTTTGTTCCCTTACCTCGTATCTGCATTACCCTTGCCTCGGTGCTGGAAAGTTGGTTAGGATTGCACCCTTTTTAGCACTAGTCACTTGTTGGAGTTGGATTCAGTTCATTCTATCTTCTCCATAGTTCATTCATCCTCACCACGCTTGAGGGGGGACATGATTGAGACATACAAAATTACGCAGGGAATGGACAGAGTGGATAGGGAGATGCTCTTTACACTCTCACATAATACCAGAGCCAGGGGACATCCACTAAAATTGAGTGTTGGGCAGGTTAGGACAGACAGAAGAAAATATTTCTTTACTCAGCGTGTGGTCGGTCTGTGGAACTCCTTGCCACAGGATGTGGTGCCGGCGTCTAGCCTAGACGCCTTTAAAAAGGGATTGGACAAGTTTCTGGAGGAAAAATCCATTATGGGGTACAAGCCATGATGTGTATGTGCAACCTCCTGATTTTAGAAATGGGCTATGTCAGAATGCCAGATGCAGGGGAGGGCACCAGGATGAGGTCTCTTGTTATCTGGTGTGCTCCCTGGGGCATTTGGTGGGCCGCTGTGAGATACAGGAAGCTGGACTAGATGGTCCTATGGCCTGATCCAGTGGGGCTGTTCTTATGCTCTTATGTTCTTATTCCAAAGAGGTGATTGGTGCTTTCAGAGCTATATGCATCAGCTATCTTAAGTGATATGTGTGCAGGCCTGCTCTACACTGTGCACAGCCCTGGGTATCTGATCCTTTTGGCAGATCCAGAGAAGTGACCTGATCACAGAAATCTGCTTTTGCAGTTGATAGCTATTCATGAAAGTGAATCATTTACTAAAGAGACTAAAGAACCATGTTTTGGATAGTTCACTGTGTAAAAATCATCACAACATGTTAATTTCTGAATTGCATTAATCATGTGATGCTGATATTAAATGAAGGCTTCATCAGGTTCCCTGTACACTGGAGATATCTTTTTTTAATATTCAGAGCTGTGGGATACAAATTGTTGAACAAATTGGAAAGAACATGTAAGGAAATTCAGATATGTGACTTTTAAAATTTAATTTGCCCTGATAAATGTGAACTGATGAGTTCAAGACCCTCTATGTAAGGAATGGCAGCAAAGGACTGTGTAGGCGCACACTAACATTAAAACAGACTGATAACAACAAACGATATTTATTTATTTAATATATTTATGTAAAATTTTTATATAAACCAATTGTTCAAAAATTAAAAAACATAAAACAAGAAATCCAAATGTATGAAAGAACAGAATGACAAACAAAACAACAGTCCCACTTGAGCTAAACCCTTAAAAGTCAGCATAATATAAATATACATTGGAGTGATATCTGATTACAACAGACATGTATTGGAAATACACTAACCCTATGCCTGTCTGTAGGAATGTACAGTGGTGCCTTGGCATCTGCAGGGGTTCCATTCCCAGAATCCCTATGGATGCCTAAACCCACAGATAATCAAATCCACGGGTGTCAGCACCTTTAACCTTCCAGAGGTGACTGAAGGTATATTCTGGTCACCTCCAGAGGGTGTTATGAGGCTCGTGGAAGCCGTGTGTGGCCTCCACAGCCCTCAGAAGGCCTTCTAAGGTCTTCAGAAGGTCTTCAGAAGGTCACTTCTTGTTTTCAGGGGAAGGCCTTTATAAAGCCTTCTGAGGCCCCGGGAGGTTGTGCGCAACCTCCATGGCTCACGGAACACCCTCTAGAGGCAACAAGAGCACAGCTCCGGTCACCTCTGTAGGGTCCTGGTTGGGCTGACTCCATGGGTCCAGGTCCTGTGAATAGTCAAATCTGTGGGTCCCAAATCTGTGGATAAAAGAGGCCTGACTGTATACTATTGTGACAATTCTCTGGTTCAAAGTGACCAGGAGAGCTAAAGTTGCTAAAGCCATACATGAGAGTCAGAGGGAGAATTGCCTCTAAATTCCAATCTGCAGTCAATCTATCATGACCCACCACACACACACACACACAGAGGGAGAGATAGAGACAATATTTTTATTTATTTATAATTAATACATTATTAATTAATAATTAGGGTACTGTGCTCCTGAGGTGCTAAAGACCTTACATATAGAATGTGTGTGTAGACATTTGCTAGACCTTCCCTAGAAATGGAATTCAAGGACTATTTCCCCAAATCCCCAAGTCATTCCAGGATACCCAAAAAGCTGAACTGGTGAGCAAAATGTGAGGTTAGGGCGCAATCCTAACTCCTTATGTCAGTGCTTTCCAGCACTGGCATAGCGGTGCCAATGGGGCATGTGCTGCATCCTGCAGTTGGGTGTCACTCACAGAGGCCTCCTCAAAGTAAGGGAATGTTTGTTCCTTTACCTCAGAGCTGCATTGCCCTTATGTCAGTGCTGGAAAGCACTGACATAAGGGGTTAGGATTGTGCCCTTAGAGACTTCTAGGCCAGACAAAAAGCTGCAACTGGGTTCACATGTGATCTGTGGTATGCCAATTACTAGAAAAAGTTGGAAAATGTGACATTTTAATTTGGGGGTATGAAGGTGACTGCATAGCAGCTAATGATTTTCTTCTGCAAACAGACAAGGGTACTTGCAAAGTTGTTTTTTTTTAATGTTTCAAAAACTTTTCATGACCCACTGAAAACTGTCTCACACATACACACACCCAATCACTTTTCCAAATCTAGGTTTAAATTTGCAAATTCAATTACAAATAAGATTATGAAGTTTCTCTTCACTACCTCCAAAATGCCTCCCGCTCCCCCCAAACTGCACGTATTAAAACTAAACAGACTGGTTTATAAACGCAAAAGGGAAAAGGTGAGAATTCTCTGGAGTTTGCCATGTTCTACTACAGGATTAATGTTTACAGGATGATATAAAACAGCAGGACACCAAATCAACACACTGATTCCATCAAGAAGTGGAACTCTCCCTTAATATCTCTTGCCAGTGCCGTGTTTTTTAGCATGTGTATGCACTTTATGTATTCAACTCAAAACCATCAAGACCATGGCACAAGTGAGCAGCATAAGACCCGGTTTAATTCATTATGGTGTCTCAGATTTCTGCCAGATTCTAACCTTATTTTGAGTTATGTCAAAAGGGGAAAAAAGCCACTTTTCTGACAAAGCTTATAGATGAAAAATAGTCCCTGGGCCTTTGTTTCCAGTGCATCTGGATATTATACAGAACATGACCAAACAGTGAGGAAGAACAACCATTTTATGACTTCTACAATAGGATTTGCTGAATGGGGAGGGGGAGGACAAGGTTTTAATGCCTTCATACAAACAATAGTACATGGGGTGTTTTGTGTACATGGGGTGTTTAGGAACATCCACTAAAATTGAGTGTTGGGAGAGTTAGGACAGACAAAAGAAAATATTTCCTTACTCAGCGTGTGGTTGGTCTGTGGAACTCCTTGCCACAGGATGTGGTGATGGCATCTGGCCTGGATACCTTTAAAAGGGGATTGGACAAGTTTCTGGAGGAAAAATCCATTACGGGTTACAAGCCATGATGTGTATGAGCAACCTCCTGATTTTAGAAATGGGCTATGTATCAGAATGCCAGATGCAAGGGAGGGCACCAGGATGAGGTCTCTTGTTATCTGGTGTGCTCCCTGGTGCATTTGGTGGGCCGCTGTGAGATACCGGAAGCTGGACTAGATGGGCCTATGGCCTGATCCAGTGGGGCTGTTCTTATGTTCTTAGTATCTGTTTTCCAACCCTGACACCTGTAGGACTGGACCTTTGCTACTACCATTATTTCCTATGGAAATTATGTTGCACTACTGTGGTGTCGCACGGGAACTTCTAAGAGGGTCACCAGAAATGTAAGCCTTCGCTAGTAAAATACTCATTCAAAAAACTGGAAATTGCCCATGTTCTCAAATAGCCTTATGGACACAAAACAAAAATACACCACTTAGAAACAATGATCAATTATGATTTTTGTTTTTACATGTACTTTATGATGCTATTGCAAAATTTGTTTGCCAGAAGATGAGTTTCCTTGGTCTCAGACATTCTCTTTTTGAACACACTACATTTTATATTTGCTATTTGTCTTTAAAACATCATAATGTACTTGTCTGTGTACATTCTACCATTTAGGTTAACATTGAGACAAAGCAATCAAAGCGCCTACAATGTGTTCACTAAAACTGTGTGTTCTGTTTAAGCTGGATTGCTGCAAAGACCTATGGATAATGTGAAACCCATTGTTGTCAAAGGCCAGCATTTTGTCTTCTGTGTCCATCTGAATTTCAGATTTTGTACCAAAACAAGCAGACAATAGAAGTGTTACTGGATTTATAAAAGATGTTTTCTTGAACTTTCAATAATGTGCTGATGAATTACAGAACCTTTCCAAGTTGTTACTATAGCAAATGTTCTTCTTAAAACTCTGGCAAACAATTATCCTGTTGCCTTACTACTGTGTTAATAAAAGTCAGTTGCTTTCAAAACATTCATTTGCAGTGTATTTGCTGTACATAATTCATATTCTATGGCAGAAGTGGGCAGACTAAATTGCCAGAAGTTACTTTTTTGGCAGAACGTTAGGGCATGTCACCCTTGGGGAGGTGAAGCCAGTCACAAAATGGCAGCTTGTACAAAATGTACATTTTAAAATTGTTTTTACATACAGTCACACAGCTCAGCAGTATGCTCTGCTGAAATGTTTTGGCCATGCTCCAGACAAAGCCGGGCTAGGATTTTCACCTTGGTACCCACAATTCAGGGATAACACAGTAAAAAAATTAAAACTACAAGGGCAGCCAGGCTGTTTGTATGAACAATAGGCTAACATGGGGGTGGTGGGCAGAGCCTCTTGCGTTTGAATTCCTGCTACTTTTCAGTTCTGCCATAATGCTGTGATATGTAGCGCTAGCTATGTATTTCTGACCTCCGGTCTTATCCCTATGATTTGATCTACTCTGAATTCTTCAGTTGTATTGTTTGCAATATTTTCATTCCAACATTTGGCTATATATCCTGTATGGTTGGCTCTTGACAGAAGATTTTAGACAGTGTTTGGACAGGTCTGGTCTGGGAAAGCAGGAGCCCCTCCATAGAGGAGGAGACAATTCATTTAGCTGGAGTCCCTGGATCTGAAGCTGCTGCTTTTGAATGCCAGGTTGGTGAATAACAAAACCTGCATCATCTGGGATTTAATCTTGGATGAGAAAGCCCACCTGCTATGTATTACGGAGACCTGGTTGGACATGGAGGGACGAGTTAGTCTCTCCGAACTTTGTCCACCAGGTTTCCAGGTGTTGCAGCAGCCAAGATTGCAGGGACGGGGAGGGGAGTTGCAATGGTCTATTGTGAGTCCATCTCCCTTACCAGGTACCCTGTTAAGCAGTTTGCTGGGTTCGGGTGCCTGCATGTTGTGTTGAGAGGGTCAGACAGGATTGGGATTCTGTTGGTGTACCGCCCGCCCCTTCTTAGTAGTGGCACCAACGCTATGGAATTCTCCTTGACTTAAGAACTGCTCCCTCTCTTGAAACTTTTCGGCGAGGCCTGAAGACCCTTCTGTTTAGACAAGCCTTCTGAGTTCCCGGCCTTTTTTAACATCTTTTCAACATCTTTTAATAACTTTTTTAAATACCTGGTTACAGGCCTGATTCTTTTATGATTTGCTGCTCTATGCTCTTTTTACCTGACTTTTTTATCTGACTACTGTTTTTATGATATGTTGTTAATATGCTTTTATCTGTTTTTAAATTATGTTTTTTAATTTGTTTTAACCTTGTTGTAAGCCTCCTTGAGTCCCTCTGGGGAGAAAGGCGGGGTAGAAATAAAGTTAATAATAATAATAATAATAATAATAATAATAATAATAATAATAATAATAATAATAATAATTGCTGATTCTGTCTCCAATGCCCCCACTTCCTCTTCCATGAACAAGAATTTTTGATAAGAAATGCAAAATTTTTAATGTGTGGCAACTTGTATAAGATGTTGCACAAGTACAAAGCCATGTCAGGATTCAGTTTAGATTTTTGTGCACAAGCATCTTGTGCTTTCACTTCCAAATGCACAAGCCTCCTTATGTGGAAGGATAATTGACGATACAATCCAAAACTGTAAAGATTTGTAAACCTTAGGGCACAATCCTAACCAACTTTCCAGCACCAAGGTAAGAGCAATGCAGCTCCAATGGAAGGGAACAAACAGTGCTTTAGCTCAGTGGTTCCCAACCTTTGGGAGACTGCGGCCCACTGGAGCAAAAGTTGAAATTGTCGGACCACATGCAACCCCCCCACCCCTGCACACAAAAAATACATTTTAATTTGTAATACAGGCATCCCTCATTATCCACCGGGTTCTTTCCTGGAACCCCTGCAGATAACAAAAACTGTGCCCCCCCCCGAACCCGACCGGAGCTGAGCTCTGGTTGGTCCCAAGGCTCTTCTGAAGCCTGCAGAGGCTGCATGCATCCACTCTCAGTTTCAGCATGCTTCAGAATGAAGCCCAAACCCGTTTAAAGGTGGCTTCTAGTTTTCACTGCAGAGGCCATGGGTGGATGCATACAGCCTCTATGGCCTTCAGAGAGCCTCTGGAGAGAGGAGGAGCACAGCTCCCTTCACCTCCAGGGACTCCAGGTTCACTTGCACCATGGGTATTAGAAAAGATTTGTAATTAGAAAAGAGTTATTAGAGATTTTATTATTTATAGAGATTTGCGGTTTGCTGCTTTTGCTGCAGCTGCAGGTGGTTCGATCTCTGCCCTCTCTGGTGGTCCATGGGGGACTGCTTGCTCAGCAAGATGCTGGAAGTGATCAAAAGTGACTTTTCTTCCTGAGACCTTGCAGACCACTGCTCAGGGTTTTGCATACCTTCTGTGGTCCCTGGACATGGGTTGGGAACCAGTGCTTTAGCTTGAGTAGGCCTCCGTGACTGCCACCTAACTGCAGGATGCAGCACATGCCCCATTGGCATAGCTGTGTCAGTGCTGGAAGATGGATTAGGATTTGGGCCTTAGTTGGTCAACGTCCCAATCCTAACTAAGGTTTACAACAGCAGAACAGAAGTTCCACTATTGTAAATGTCCATATGGCAGCACAGTGTGTGTGCTCTGCAAACAACCATTTCAGAACCACCAATGCGATCAATGGCGTCAGTGGCCCACTGCCAGGACCTGCTACCTGCAGGAGTGCAGATAAGCTGGCACTGGTGGCAGGCAATGAGAGGAAAAGGGTGGGGATAGGAGGACTTGGGGAGTGTCTAAGTGGTGAGGGGGTGAGCATGAGGTGGAACAAGGGAGGTTGTGGATCAGGCACCAGCATGTGCCAGGATCCTATCCTGTGCCCTCTCCTCTTCCCTCTCCCTTACTCTCCATCAGCAGAATGGCTGGAGAAGATCCAGAGGCCCATTTGGGCAGTGGAGGCTTGTCCCAGGGCATGGGAACTTTCTGATAAACTGATAAACAAGACATCTGAGAAAACTTTCCTTCTAATACTGTGTAGTAACTTTTGTTTCTCAATTTGCAAACATTCTTGCCCTACTGTCAGCAACTTGAAGGGCACCCATACTGAGGTTTTGGTAACATCCACATTTCTTTACCTTCATTCAGTTCATCAGCAGAAAGGATTTGATCAGTTAAAAATTATGCCATGGATTGACAACCCCTGATTGTCAGGAGGAGAACTACAAAAGCTTCTGAAACCCCCCCCCCCCCCACACACACACACACTTCTAGACCTCCACCAACTGTTTGAGTTCCCACCCAGCTTACTCTTGTCTCATTTCAGAACATTTTTGCATCTTGGTTTGGACAGTTGGCACTCCCATCTTCCAGGGCATTCATGATTGTTCTACCATGACACCAACCAGCTGGCACAGTCGCATTGGAGCAGCACCAGATTACAGGAACGCTCCTAAAGGTTACAGATTGGGCCTTCTGGTCAGGTTCGAACCTAAGTTGGAATGGCTAGGCCTGACATAAGACTGAACCAGCTCTCTGCTCTCGACTTTGTCTGTGAGGGCTGCCAATTCCAGACTCTAAGGCTGTGGTTTTAGCTGATGGATAGAAGGGAGAAAGCTGTTATGGCCTCTCCTGTCTCTATGCTGCAACCATCTGGCCCCATCTGCTGCATTGCAGAGCTGGAGCTTTTGAAGCTACAGCAGGCGGGGAGGAGGGAAGGTATAGATTGCAGCAGCACCTTTGTGGACAAAGCCGCACCTGCCATCTGCCATGCATCTATTCAAGGCACAGGAGGCCCCCCACCTGGCTCAGGAGTCGGCGGTGCAACGTGCTGTGCCTTTTAATTCTTTCCCAAACATCACTCAAGCTCCTTGGTCAGAAAATCATGCTGACCTGTCATTTACATTCAGCCAGATGTCTGCAACAAAAAAAACCAACCATCCTGCATTTCATAATACACCATAGCGTAGCTCTTCTTCCAGTGTGTCTTCATGGCTTAAGGAGCCATACAAAGACACTGGGCAGGGGCAGCAAACAACGACTTGCACTGTTCAATTCTATCACTGGAAAAAGAGGCTTGTGAAAATTCCATTAACCTTCCTTTTCATCCTTGGAGCCTGGATGTCATAGGCACCTTTACATGACTTCTACTCTTAACACTCATAGTACCAATGGCTTCATAAGCCCTTTTCAGACATTCTTTACACCCAGCCATTGGCAGCCAATGAATGAGAGGAACAGCGGGCATGCCACACTCCTAACACCAACAAACCAGCTAGCCACGAACCCCAGTACCTTAAAATAGCATGCCCAGTGTTTATATAAAAAGGTCAGAACCAAACACACCAAGGGTTTGTATTAAAATAGCCCTATTAAACAGAATGGGACTGACTATAGACATGCATAGGATTGGACTGTAAGAGTTGTCTCCTCTGGAACACAGGGCCCTATGCAATCTGGTTCTTCTACAGTCTGGTTAATCAGGGCTCCAAAGCAGTTTACTCAAGATTTGAGCAGTTTACTCAAGATTTACAATAACAAAACCAAGATTTACAATCATTGTCATCCCCTTGCTCTCCTTTGAAGATCTGACCCATTTCATAGCAACAAATCCCCTATTTTCAAATAAATGTTAAGGGAGACAGTAAGTTTGAAAGACTGGTCTGTTAAGGTCTGGAGGCATAGTCTCCATGTCTCATGCTAAGCAGGGGGAGGGCATCTGGGCGGGGTGATTCAGGCCCAGGAGGGGAGTTAGGGACTCCCTAACTCGGAATCCTATCCTCCCTCCTACGAACCCTATCCTCCCTCCTATGACTGAAAGCCCCGCATGGGTTATTGAGTTGGTGCAGATCCGAGTAGACCCGTAGGGGCTGCAGGGGTCTGGGCAGGAGGTCTGGTCTAGAGGGTTGAGCCTCCATTTGCCTGAAGATAACATCAGAAGGTCGCCAGTTCGAGGCCACCGGCACCGTGCGACCTTGAAGCAGCTGACAAACTGAGCCGAGCTATTCCATCTGCTCTGAGCGTGGGAGGATGGAGGCCAGAATGTGTGGCCAGATCATGAAAGAAACATCTTGAATGTTGTGGTTTCTTGAAAGATAGAAACCTTCTTTCAAATTGTAAAAATCCCTACGGGGATTTAAATTGCCTGCCTGTATAAACCGCCTTGAATAAAGTCTAAGGAGAAATCTGCGGACTAAGAAAGGCGGTATAGAAATACCTATATTATTATTATTATTATTAGGGGTGCTACACAGGATAAGGCCTTACCCCAAGGAGACCTCTGGCTGGCTTGCTAGCCCCACAGGATACAGTGGTGGCTGTTTCAGGACCGCTGTACCACAGCACATACAGCTAACAAAGGATTGGGATGCCCAGCAGCAATCTTAGGCACATGTACTTCATCGTAAGCTAGACTGAACTCAGTAACTCTTACTTTCCAGTCACCTTGTAACATATTGAACTGCCCGGCCGCAAATCAATGCAAATATAAAACACACCAAACTTGGTGTTACATTTCTGATTAGTGGTGGGTGGAAGCCTCCTCCTCCAAACCCACTTTTCCTTTGAACTAGCTCAGAAGAAGTCAAACATTTTGCAAGAAAATCAAGAAGCAGCTAAGCTTTTTCTGAACCAAGTTAGCTTAAATGGGATCCCCTTGTGCCTTTGATTGGGAACATGATGGGGTCTCAGTCCACCACCCAGCCGCCTCCAGAAGTCTCCAAACCTCCTCGATCCAACATCCATCAATAGCAGTGAGGACACTATTTCCCAATACTCCTTGCACTTTGCTCACTGTCAGAATAGCACCGAGTGCCAGGTACAGGGGAAGAAGAGTGAGAGAGCCCAAGCCCTCTCTGTCTTCCATTGGGTAGAAGGGGGTGAGTAGGTGGCTGGAAGGAAGGAGGGATTGAAAACCAAGCTGAAGTACAACTGAGGGTGTTGTATGTTCAGCTTCTAGTTGAGATGGGCATGACACATTGACATGGTCTGTATTCTGTCCTGAGGAAATCTGTCTGTCCATCTGGAAAATGCAGGAGCTGCCCTTCAGCACAAGCCAGCCAGGGTGGTGTACATATCAAAATAATAAAACATTAACATTGCAGTGTAGATATGCCTAGGAACAAGCTGCATAGGTGAGTTAACACCAATGTATTAACTACTACATGACCACAACATCGCAAGATTATTTGCATGTGTGAAATAGCCATTACAACCCACACATCACAGTCAGAGCTTTCATCTCACCCCAAACACTCCCTACTGCAGCGCATCCTTTGAGCATTAGTCACGAATCAGCCTCTTAAGCTACATTTCTGTACGTCTGGATTTGTTGAAAAATATTTACATGCTCAGCTTCCACCCTTTGAACACTAGAGGGCTAGCATTCCCTTACAATGGATTTCTCTAACATGGATAATCAGACTGGGAGTGTCAACATTCTGTATGGTAGCAAATCATTTCAGTTGTTTAGCTTTGTTCTGAGAATATCCGTTTCAGTCCTTGAATTTAGGCTTTTGTGATAATTTTAACTTGAAAAATTTCTACCAAGTTGATATGACAAAGAGAATAACCTCTAACTGTCTCATCAGACTTTACAAAGGAATTGTTTCAGTATATTTTACTTCTGTCATTTTTCTGATATTATCATACGGCTTCCTCTTACTAATTGTTTTGTGCTTTCCTAATTGCAGACAGGCCATGTTCCAGTCATATCCAATTACCAAGCTATATAATAAATTAACAAATTAATGTAAAAAGAAGCAGGAACAGCGGCGGACCTCCCCAGCCCCATACCCCAGGACAAAGGGGTACCCCAGGACAAAGCCTCTCAGAGGTTCCCCAATGCTATATACTGTGCTTCCAAGTAACCAGAAGCACAGTTTCCAACCCTGTCAGGAACTTCAGAGAGGCTGGAGGCTGGGATTTCTTGCTTCCCTACTCCTGGGTCTCCTGAAACTACTGCTGAATCTTCTATAAGCAAGTGTAGGACATCAAACTATTGTGACATGTAAATCCTACAGCAGAAGTAGCACATACAGTGGACATTCCAGTAAACTTAGAACAACTGCACCATTTTTAATGTCTAAGGCTGCCAGCCGAACAGAAAGAAGTGGGCAGGCCTGCTCTTGCACCCAGAACAGCATTTTGATGTTCATAATTCAACAGATGAAGCTTTTCATGGCACAGAGAGAAACATTACCACCTACAAATGGGGCAGCTGCAGGAGATGGTTGAAAAGTTGCCAACCTAACCAATTTTCTTATTTGGACAGGCAATATCTATGCATAAACTCAGGCCATTTACTGTTCTATCTTTGCATACATAAACCAGTGTGCAAATATATGCAACATAGCTTTGCTGCCTTGGGTGACCTTCAGGGAGAAAGACGGATTACAAATCTAATAAATGATTTGCTCTGTAAACTGCTTTGTGAACTTTTGTTGAAAAGTGGTATATGAATACTGTTGTTGTTGTTGGTGTTGTTGTTGTTGTTGTTGATATTAACAACAACAACAACAACAACAACAACAACAACAACACAGGCCTGCAGTATTCACAGTCAACATAACTGTGGTGTGGGGTATTTCATGCCTGATCTTAGAAGCTAAGCAGGGTCAGGCCTGGTTAGTACTTGGATGGGAGACCACTTGGAAATACCAGGTGCTGTAGGCTTATACCATAGTCTTTTGAGACTGAAGGTTGCCAACCAAGATGATAACCGATGAATAAGGTCTTTTGTCAGTGTTTCTTTCACTGTTATTGATGATGCCGGCATGTGGGGTAAATGAGAAGGACCTTGGATAAAGCTCTATGATGTACAAAGAACAAAACCAATGCCTCAGCAAGGAAGAAAAGATGCAATGTACATTGCATTGGGAAAAACCCAATGTGGAAAAAAGCTGGTGATATTTCATATTGACCACAAGTGATCTGACACGGAGGGAGGTAAAACAAAAACACCCTGATTTAATGAGCTAGAGTTCCCATGATGCTTCTTGTTTGTGTAAGGTTTCTGCTGTACAGTGCTCAATACAATCCCTGGAGCTGCCCCTGAGTTTATTTGTTCCTTTTTGGTTCTTGTTTTATGTTCACAACAACTGTGCTAGTACCCATTGCGCCTCTGTGAAGAGTGCAATGATTTATATTAAAAAGTACTAAGCAGGAAGCTGCACAAAAGTGATGTTTTCTTCACTTTGGGCTGGTGGTTAGAAAAAGCCCTTGCTTGCTTCCCTCCCTTTTTCCTCTCCCCACTTCTAATGCTTCTTTGATCTAATTGAAGGCAACATGAGTGGGCCCAGAATGGGACATTCATTCTTATTCAGGACTGTACACTAGATCAGGTTATTGATTTGTCTTCAGTTTGAAGATAAAACTCAGACTAAGTAGGAAACTGTTTTCACACTTGACCTCCGGCATGTTCATCAGCAAATTGTTTCCTAGCAGGGCCTCCAGCATCCTTTCTTAACCTTTATGTGCTGGTACCTCCTTGCCCTCAGCTTGATCGAACCGCCTCTTGTTATATCTTCCCCACTCATTTAATTGGATGTGGCCAAAATAGAGTACAGTTGGCCAGAAATCAAATCGAAGAGTCTTTTCTTTGGTTTTTAAGCCCATTTCTTGCAGCATTTCTACTCTCTTCTTTCTTGGTTTGTATAATTATAGCTCAGAAGCAGGACACATTTTCTGTGAGAGCATCTTCCAGGTGTATTTTATTTTTGTTGGACTTAAAAGGCAAGTGACAGGGAAGAAAGAGCAGCAAATGGTTCATTAAGTGATGCCTCTCCTGCACAGTTTTCATGGTGAGGAAGTTAGAACTGATTACTGTTCTGAAAAATGTGTGTGATTTAGCCCACTTCTCCTGGACCATTGCAGAATATAGGCCCAGAACTGCATGTTTAAACACTTCCCTATGTAAAAAAATCATTATCAACCTTCACACATAAAAGTAGCATATCAGGCAAAATCCGAGGCTTTTTGATATACTGCTTTTTCACAGGCAGGAATGTTTTGGTGAAGAGAAACATTCATACAGGAATGTCTGCACCTGTCAGTGGCGTAGCTAATGATCGTGTAGCCAGGTGCCAAGCTCAAAATGTTGCCTCAGAAGTCATGTCACAACAGGAAGTGACATCACACCCAGGCTTTTAAAAAAGTGAGAATTGGGAGGAACCCACCTCCCCCCCCCCAGCAGCTTGCCACCCACTTGCTCTGCTGCCTCCCCTCTTTCAGTGGCATAGCTAAGGCAGCTAACTGCTACCTGGGGTCAAAGAAGATTTGTAGCCCCCCCCCCCCCGACAAAATAAAATTTAATTAAGTAAATAAATAAAAAGTATCCCCCTTATCGGTCAGAGACACTGTGCTGGGGGAAAGAGGGATGGTTATTCTCCCCTCGCTAAATATAAGAGGAGCACCACTTGAAAAAAGTGCCTTTTTACCCAGTTAGCAGGGGTAACTGTATTATGATGCATGGAAATGAGAGCTGACTCATATTAACACCTTATTGGTATCATGCTGAATCATGATAACATGTCATTGCAACATGTCAGTAACATAACATAATAACATGTCATTGGTTCTCAGAACAATCAATCTCATAGGTCAGTTTTGAGTTAAGAAAATCCACTTTTTGTTCCATAGGACAGTTGTGTTTTCATTTTATGGTTAATAGGCCATAACTTTTGATAGAATACAGATATTCCAATGTAGTTTGATTCATTGCATTCAGCATAAAAATACCTTTCCAATGATATATAACAAGATGGTATTATTCATACATACCAAGATTTTCACAATTTTGGTCACTAGTGTCAAGCTCAGTTTGTTGCCCCCCTAAAGCCTGATGCCCAGTGCAAGTGCTGCCCCCTGAGCTACGCCACTGGCACCTGTACTCTGATGTGATACCACTGTGGGAGGGCTATACCAGATCTTTTTTCAGGACATGTAGACTATCCCTACCATAGACAGGACTTTTGTTTGTGCTCATTTCCAATCACACTGACTTGCTTTTGCCAATCCAGTAACAATAAGCATGCAATAACTGGTTGTGTGAACAGATTTGCCAGTAGTAAGTAAATAAGTGCTGCTGCTGCATCAGCAGTGCAGTCACTTTCATTCACAACTACTTATGGTCTTCTGGTGATGATGTGCAAATGGTGAAGCTGTTTACACAACTGATCATTATTCGATGACTCAGGTCCCAATCCTATCCAATTTTCCAGTGCCGCTGCAGCCGTGCCAATGGGGCATGCACTGCATCCTGTGGGGGGGGGAGGAGTCACAGAGACCTCCTCAAGGTATGGGGGCATTTGTTCCCTTATCTCGGGGCTGCACTGTGGTTGCACCGGTGCTGGAAAGTTGGATAGGATTGGGCCCTCAGACATTGCTGTAAAAGGAATCAATCAAGTTTCAAAAAAGCATACAAAGGTAAAAGCCAGGAGGGTGTAGCAGTTTGGAGACCTGGAAAACCCAGATTCAGGTCCTCACTCAGCCATGAAGCTTCCTGAGTAACCTTGGGCCACCCACTGTCTCTCAGTCTCACCTACCTCACAGGGTTGTTGTGGGGACAAAAGAAGAGGAGGAACTATGTACACCGCCCTGAGCTCCTTGGAGGAAGGGTGGTATAAAAAATGCAAATCAATCAATCAGACCTTATTTTAAACACGAAAGTCTAATTCACTAGGAAGAGGATACTTGAAAAAGGGGGCTTTGAAATGTAGATAAAACCTCCACACTTGCCATTTCCCCACTAGTCTTTCCTTCTCCAAGCAAAAAACAAAACACTGAATCTTAACAAGGAAGAAAGGGGAGTAAGTGGCAAAGGGCTACTATAGACACAGAAGAGGCCCTGCCAGTCCTCCCCTCAGCAGGAAATGACCCTCTGAGCATTGTTTGTTGCTAAGGAAAGCCCTATCAGATCTCTCCTATGGTCATAGTAGCCTTCTGGTACACACTGTCCCTTTCCTCAAGATATTTTTTGTCAAGTGAGGTAGTAAAAGATAATACAAATTTTGTTTTTTACAAAATCTACCAAAAAATTAGGTATGAAAACATGTAACTATTTTTAAAGGAACAGGCCCCTTATTTTTAAAGAGAAAACATCATAATGGTCAGATATAGAGCATGAAAATATTAATTATCCAAAATTCTTTTTTCTTGGTTGGTCTCAGGATTTGGGCCTAAATAGCAACATATGTTGCACAAAGGAGACAATTTCAAGTTACAACTGTCAAAGGGCACAATCCTAACCAACTTTCCAGCACTGGCATAGCTGTGCCAATGGGGCATGTGCTTCATCCTGCAGTTGGGGGGCAGTCATGGAGGCCTCCTCAAGATTAGGCAATGTTTGTTCCCTTACCTCAGAGTTGCATTGCCCTTATGTCAGTGCTGGAAAGTTGGTTAGGAGTGCGGCCCAAGATACTTTTTGTACAGTTATACTGGCCCTTTTACACATTATTTCTTCAAAAAATTTTGTGAATTCACTTAAGCTCTACATTCCTCAACCTCTTATTATTTTTTTATTATTAATAGTTGGTATCGCACCAAACGTTTCTGTAAGTTGATGCATTCAGAAGAGAACTTGGAAACCTTCTGCATTTCTGAAAATTAGGTTGCGATTGGAAACCATTTTCTTAATTGCAACATATATTTCAAATATGTTTTTTAAAATCTGTTTTGGAGGTATCATTTGTTGCTTTTATTCATGTTTGTACCAATAAGATTCATATATAAATATAGTAGGAGATGCTTTCTTCATCTTTCAAATACTCTTGTTAGCTGAATTCTTCTGGGCTAAGATTTCCAACTGACCATAAAAAAACACCCTGCACTGCTCCCAAGTTTTTTAAGAACAGCAGGATCTGTAGAAATCAGCCTGAGAACTTTTTCATGGTACAGTATAGTGATATACAACTGATCAGCTGCTAATGTCAAACAGTTTTTAAAGAGTCAGGATCAGACACTAGTTAGAAGAGTTGACCATTCAATTATAGGTGAATGCCTCAGGAGACAAACCTAATACAAGAAGGTTTTAAAATAATTAAAATGCATACCAGAATTACTGTTGACGCTGCTAGTAAGTCATGAAGTATGGCTCTGTTTTGAAAAGTTAAGTCCATTTGTTTGCCTTTTAAAGTAACTGCAAGCACATTTCACTGTTACAGTAGAAAAAGAATACAAATAAGGCAGAATGATTCATATTCTCAAAGATTTCCATGAAATGATGTTCCAGGTCCCATGGCTGAGATCTGTATCTGTCCTGGACTCTTGTAATATTTCCACTTTTGGTTCCACTTTGGTTCCGTGACAAAAGCAAAGCCACAAGATACTGTCACAATAATTCTACTGACCTATTATCTTTTCAAGATCTTTTTGTCCAGAGAAATAAGACACCACAAGAACTCCAATAGGAATCTGCAGGATGCACGGATTCATGCACCTGATAGTGACTGGTCTGCTAACAAAATATCTCATACTTTCTTTTTGTCGCATCATCTCACTAACCTCCTAGATTGTTTCCTCACTTGTGTGTTCCCTTACGAACATCGGGCCCAATCCTATACAATTTCCAGTGCCAGTGTAGCTGTGCCAATGGGGCGTGCACTGCATCCTGTGGTGGTGGGGCAGTCACAGAGGCCTTCTCAAGGTATGGAAACATTTGTCCCCTTACCTTAAGGCTGCATTGCAGCTGCACCAGTGCTGGAAATATGGCTAGGTTTGGGTCCATCTTCATTTACTCATAATAATCCCTTTACACATTTCCAGTCCAATCCTAACTAAATCCTCCCCAATGAATGCAGCCACAACAGCATGCACTGCATTCAGTAGGAGGGCAGTCCAGAGGCCCCCTAAAGGTAAGGGAACATTTGTTACCTCACTTCAGAGCAAGCCTCTGTTGCCCCAATCAGTTTCCTCAGAGCTGCACCACTTATCTTGCTGGCACAAGTCCAAGGGAGCTGGCAGAAATGACGGCAGGTTCTGCCACCATATCCTAACCCCCTCCCAGCCTGGGAGACCCAACACAGGTCTTCTCGAATCTGTGCCTGCTCAACAGTGGACACAGATCCAAGGAGATCCACTGGGGACACCTGCGGATTACACAGGGTATGGGAGTGTAAGCTGCCTTACCCCGAGTAGCCCTGGTGCTGCTTTCCAGTTCCATGGGATGCAGCAGTAGCCATTTTGTTGCCGCTGTAGCCCTGGGCACTGGAAAGCATTGGATTGGGCTGCCCCAGCGCAATCCTGTACATAGCTACACAGAAATAAGTCCCATTAAATTCAATGGGACACCTCTATGGTAGTGTTTGTAGCCTTAATCATACATTTAGGGCACAATCCTCACCAGGTCTACTCAGAAGTAAGTCCTATTTTGTTCAATGGGGCTTACTCTCAGGAAAGAGTGGTTAGGATTGCAGCCTTACTTGCTTATCACTAACTCCTTTATGCTTGTTTCATTTTATTGGTCTGATATTACAGTCTCCAAGAAAAAGTAATCCTGGGTGAAGTTTTATGACAGATAGTAGACCTGGGAAAGACCTGGGACCTTGTTTGTGTTGCTGCATTTTTATGTTGATACTTTCAGAGAAGACAGGTTCAGGATTCAATGCAGAGAGGGAAGCTGTTTTTACAAGCTTCCCAGTGGCTCTTTTGAAACAATCTACAAGTTTACTCCCGGTTACTTGATTACGGTACCCTGACAACGCATTCCTAAGATATGAGCTATGTGTGTTGGCAACCTTCAGTCTCGAAAGACTATGGTATCGCGCTCTGGATGGTGGTTCTGGCACAGTGTCTAGTGTGGCTGAAAAGGCTGATCCGGGAGTGACAATCCCTTCCACACTGGGAGCAAGTGTAGTGTGTCCCTGGTCTGTCTCCCTGGCTATGGGCCTTCCTTCTTTGCCTCTTTGCCTCAGACTGTTGGCCAAGTGTCTCTTCAAACTGGGAAATGCCATGCTGCACAGCCTGCCTCCAAGCGGACCGCTCATATGAGCTATGAGCGCTTCTCTAAAATGCTATCTCAGCTTGTTCTCAGGCTTCAGCTCAGAACCGGCTCACTCCAGGTTTGCCTTGAGTGGGGGGGGGGGAGTAGATTTGTCTGCCTATTGCCATGTTCACTAAAGCCAAAGCGTGCCTCTGCATAAACACTGCAGATGTGGGTTTTTAATGGGATATACCAGGGGTTTCAAACATACAGCCCCAGAAACACATTATCTGGCCCACATGACAATTGGGCTCTCTTTGTGCTGCCCCTTCAACAGTGCTGCTTCTGCAGAGGCTCTGGGAGGGAGAGACAGAAGGAGGCCTCAGAGGGCAAGGAATACTAAAGGGGAAGGGACAGACCAAGAGCGGTGAGAGAGGGCAACACTGCCAAGATGCTGGGAGAGGCCAATTATCTCCGCTTGGGAGAGGCTCTGCTTCTGCCGAAGTGCCACTATACAAAGCACTTTTCAGCTGCTGAGATGCAAAGTGAGACCTTGGCAGAAGTGGAACTGCTGAAAGGGCAGCCAGTGTGATAACTGGGCTCTCCCATATTTTGAAAATATTGCCCATTTTGTCTTCTGACATTTGTGGATAGCAAGCTGCTATGTGAGAAAAAAGTGCTTATTTCAGGCCATCACGTGTTAATGACGTTGATGCAAGCTGGTAAAAGCCAAAAGCCAAACTTATGCTAAGAAACCAAATGTATACATGTTTAATGATGCCATGCTATGAATGTTTGTAGCCATACTGAATAATGTTAATGAACTAAATGTTATGCTATGTCATGAGTGAATCAGTTAAAACAAATTATTGGTTTAGATGATTGAAAATGAATGCTTAGAGTATCAAATCAAATATGTTTTGATCATATTTGACCATATTTGACCAAGAAGCAATTTCTGTCTCAGTCAAATTCAGTAAGTACAGGATAATTAGCAGTATTTGCTGAGAAGGTACAGGAGGCCTTCCAAGTCGTAAATCAGTGTTCCTAACAAGTTGACACAGAGATTAGATAGAGGGCTTCAAAAGGAGTTAGCGACTGGAATTTACCAGCTGTCAGAGTGATGGATGAAGCTTAGTTGTAGCTTCACTTTGAAGTCAGGAATGCAACCCCCAGAGCCTAAATGGTAGCATTTAAGCAAAGGAAAAGCACATTAAAGAAAGAGATTTTTGTATTTTGAACCATTCAGGCTTCTGAACAGAGAACATGTTAATATATAGGCTTTCCAAAATGTGCACTGGGAAAAGCTATCAGGAAGAGTCTTGTGTATGCATTCTGCCAAGAAGCTATATCATGATGTGTGTGACTGTATTTAAAAGGATGTTACAGATCAGTACAAATGACAGGCTACTGTGCACTAATGATGCCTAATGAGTATTGCCTGTAAGGCTGTAAATAACAGAAGTATCTGGAAGCTGCCAAAGCCTTACACCCAAGGTACATAAAATGCCAAATAAAAGCTAGCATGTAGGTTAATGGTTAAAGGATACAATTAGCAATGTATAAGGAAGAGTGAATTCTAGCTGTTAAAACTGGTTTAATTAAAGCATGAAAACACAGAATAAGGGAAGCTAAATTGAAAAGACTTGTCTCAGATGTGTCTCTATAGCCTTGAAAATGCAGATGCCTAATTAGAAGTTTGACAGGAAGACTCTAGAGAAGTTATAGTTTACTGATAAGAACTCTGTAGACTCAAGTGACAGATTTAAAGACTTATAATTGGAACTAGGAAAATACAAAGAAAGATTAAACACAACGGAGAGACAGACTATAGTTCAAAGACACCAGACAAGAGAATAAGGGAGTGAACAGACAATTAATGACTTTCTCCTGGCGCTAGAGGCAGATAGTGGACTCAAGGGGCAGATAGTTAGGTCCAGAACAGTTAATCCTGTTTAACAGAGCTTGGTAGATACAAGACACCTGTAAATCGGCTGAACAAGAACCAATAAGTAAGAGCATCTGGAGAGTATCACTAGAAGTCCAAACTAACAAAAACATTCCAGAGACACAGTCTGCATTCTAAAAGTTAACAGAGAAAGCAGGCTTTAACACAAAGAGAAAGTCATTTGAAAATCCTTGTTTTTAAGAAGAATTTGGATTGTTTGGTATCAGATTAAGTTTATATATATTAACCCCGCTAATTGGGTATGAGGCACTTTTTCAAGTGGGTGCTCCTTTTTTAGCAGGGGGAGAGTAACTGGCCCTCCTCACCCCAGCACTGTCTGTTCTAGTGGCTGTCTGCTGGTATTCATTTGCATCTTTTTAGATTGTGAGCCCTTTTGGGACAGGGAGCCATTTAGTTATTTGATTTTTCTCTGTAAACCGCTTTGTGAACTTTTAGTTGAAAAGCGGTATATAAATACTGTTAATAATAATAAATAATAATAATAATAATATACATACTAAAGATTATAGGGAATCAAAGATTCAGTATATAGAAGGCTTATATTAATTAATAGAGAGGAATAATTCAAACTAGCTCTGAATAAATGGGTAAACAGTGCCACCTACAGGTTGTTAGAAACAGTGTTTTCTGGAAATGTAATAGCCTTATAAGGAAAATGTAACCTGAGACAAACCAATCAGATGCTTGAAACTTGTAGCCAATCATAAGAAAGGTTCCATTTCTGATGTCATGATCCCCTTAGCCAATGACAGTGAGATTTTTCAGACAAAGAAACCAGAATCCTATATAAACCTAGGATTCATATTGAAACATTGCTATTCTCTGGAGGGCAATGAGAGTCACCACACAGCTCTCACTGCTCTCATCACTTTGAACAAAGGAGAGGCCCATTGCTGGCAACGAATAAAGCTTGCAGATGATCATCATTCTTGCCTACCGAGTTCATTTTCAGTTTGTTTTGAGTTTGTTTTCAACTTTAAAGTTTGCTTTTGAAGTTTGCTGCGGACTTTGCATTTCACCTTGCAACAACATCACTTCCTATTTAACAATGTCCTGGCCCTCAGCAGGTGTCAAGAATGCTATTTGGCCTGCTGTATTAAAAGCGTTTGACACCTCTGGGTTAGGCTGTCTTGCTATTTACTGTCTCTCTTTAGCTTTGACTAGGTGTCACCATTAGCAATAAGCACTCAGAATCAGCTGGGACAGCAGGTCAGCCCTAGAGACTTGGCTGGGAATCTGTTTGCCAAAGGGAGGACGAGAGAAGTTTTTTGCCATTGTGACAGAGTTTTGGAGCTGGTTACTATTGCTTTCGGGGTAACATTGTAGTTCCATGTTCTGTACTAGATGGAGCAAACTTGCTGAAGGTCTCCATCTGGTCAGTGGCCAGGGGCCACCTAGAAACCCCATATACGCTGTGCTGAATTCTATGATAGAAGCTGTGTATAACAGAATGCTTGTGCCACTACTTCTTACAAAAACACCATAGATTTCCAGTATTCTTACAATCTTCACAAGTAACATGCCCTGGAGAATGTCGTAGAATAGTGTACTGTGGGGACTTTTCAGGGGTGTGAGAGCTCAATCCTGTGTATTGTACTATGATCAGTAGTCATCCCTGGACAAACATTGATGAACATTTGCTAACTCACTGTTACAGAACTCCTAAGAAATATTTCCCCCTCCCCATGTGTATCCTTCACTTAAGAGTCATGCAAAGTAATAGGCTTTATCTTCATCTAATTGTTATTTTATAACATGTTGGTTTTTCCAATTAAATGCTAACATTCTGCAATTCCATGGGAAGCCTTCTGTGCTGGTTCTGGAACAGGAAACAATTTGTTCCATGACAAGTTCTCCTTTGCTCAAAGCCTGGGTGTTTCTTCAGGTTTCAAGACTGGAAATTGAGTGAGGAAATTAAGTGGGACAGAAGTATAATAGGAATATTGGCTTTCAGATGTTCAAGAATGCTAAGCCAAACAAACTCTTGTTTGAAAAGGTCACATATTAGAAGCTATCAATTATAATAAGACATTCCTCACAACAAAAGAAGCAAAGAGCCAAGATATAAAAAGGTACTATCAACACCTTCTGAATTGTCACAGTGAGAGGACATGGGTTTTTTTTTGGATCTGCTCCAATTATCATTACGTACCAGGGAAACTAGCTCTTTTTTTGTAGCTATCCCTGGTAAATCACTGCACCGGTTTCATCACTGTTTTGTTTTTGGTTTGTTTGTTTTTTTAAAGAAATTTGGGGAATGACTTTTTAACTGTGTTGGTAAATTGCCATTCTTAGATTTCAAAAAACTCCCCTGTGTTACTTTGGTACACCCTGACTCTAGTGCAAATGCAAATAAATGTACACATGGATATAGGGCCTTTTTACTGATTCCTTTAATCAGCGTTGGATAGGATTGGGCCCTTAAAGTTGCTACCCCTCCAGGATTGACCTGGAGACTCCAGAAATAATCCTGAATGCCCTGTAATTACTGAAAGCAAGTCTGGAGATTTTAACAAGACCTCTAGGAGTTTCCAACATTACATCATGCTGGAAGAACAGCTCTAGGAATAGCATCAGTCAGAGTTGGCAAGCATACTGCATCTGGTCTGACCTCAAGACACTTATTGACTCACTGAGATCTGTTGCCTCCGGAAAACTGACACTTCACGGGAGATCGATTATCCAAGGATGAAGATGATAAAATCACAGCTAAGACTAGGCTGCCTTTAAAAACAGTGAAAACTAATTTGCACAATAAGTGAGAGGTTAAAAAAACCCCAGAGAGGATGTTGGGAAACTCAAATCAGGGAAGAAAATGAAATGGTGAGAACCAAGCAGATTATGGAGCTATGGGTAAGTGTCCTTTAAAATAGCAAAGAGATACAGAAAATGTCTCCCATAGAGTAGATGATCTACAATGCTTGCCAAAGCACTTTCTACTCTGAAGGAAATGAACAGCTTCGCCAATGCTTGTGTGCCCCTCAAAAAGTCACTGAAACAGACGACCTGTAAACTGGATGGATATAAGTTTTGGTTCAGTCTTGTGCAGATCTATGTCAAGGCCCAGATGGTCACATTTCAGTTCAGTGAAGTGGTGGCTGGTAGACTGAGGGGCAAAGGTGAGTGACATGATCCAAGGCAGGAATGGGTCACCCATTTGGGAGTTGTACTGTCTTGAACTATGATGTTCAAGATCAGGAAACAGAGTTAAAAAACATATTTCTCCAGCAGGTTTCATATATGCCAATTCTGAGCTGTGTTGTATCAGGGATAGGAGACAAGTGTTGGCACTGACTTCCAGACTGTCAGAATAGTCAACGCTGGGGCACTGAGCCCACATTGAAGTTTTTGTGCCTGATATCAGGTGCTCCAGTTCATTTTTCATGCAAATCCTCTGCCATTTCCCTTGACTGTTATGCATATAAAAACAGATAAATGAATAACCATGTTTTCACTGACACTGCAGATAACCTTTTTCCAGACTCCAAAATATAACAGTCAGTTAGCTCTTTATTTTCTTCTAACCACAAGCCAGATAAAAGGTGAAACAACCTGGCATTTTTTTCTGATTTCATGAATGCTGCAACTTACAAATGGGATGGCATTTTGGAAATGCCACCCTCATCTCAACTGCTGAACCAATTACTGATGAAAAAGATTACCTGTGGAACAGGATGAGAAGGTAAAATAACCCAGCCATTAACCATACATTAGCCTTAATGGCAGACAGCGATTAGGCCTTTCTTGATTTTGTACAATTATGTTGCAGAGGAGAATATAAAAAATAAATCTCTTTTTATGTAATGCCAAAGACAAGTTGTCATGCATATGATTATTGGAAGAGAGAGCCTGTAGTTTTTCCACTTGATATCTTCAAGAAGTCAGCCAGGAAATATGTCAACTAATAACTCCTGGTGGATTTAGGCAGTGCCACAGCCACAGGTGCAAAATATGTTCTGGAATTAGCTGTAAAGTGGCTGAAACTGGGATGAATTTTTAACAGGGAGCTTTGAATTTTATTTATAACCACCACCACCACCATCCCTTCTTTTCCAGGAAGAGCAGGAATTAGCCTCACAAGAAATGCATGAGATGTGTCAGGCTAGGACAGTGGTTCCCAAAGTAAGTGGTTCCCAGAAAGGTAATCTTCAAGCAACAAACATAAGGTTGCTAAAGACAAGACATTCGCATGTCTCACTCGATGACTGCAATATCCAGTGTTGACTTGGAAATGAATCGTATGAGATCTTCAGAGAATTTCTGGATTAATTCACACCTAATTTATTTCAGCAGCATTTGTTCACCTATTCTGCTGCCGGTGATGAAATGTATTTGAATCAAGCAGGATGCATGAATGTCTGATCCATTTTAACATCAACACAGGATTCACTTGCAAGAGGAGATCCAGGGCCCAAGTAGGGGTTCTAACAACCAGTTCTTTGTTTGCAATATTTTAAGAAGTCACAAAGCCTACCATCATCAGTTGCCATCATCACCTCCAATGGTTATCCATATGTGTTACTTCTCTTTGGCTGCAATCCTAACCACACTTTCCTGAGAGTAAACCCAATTGAACAAAATAGGACTTACTTCTGAGTAGACCTGGTTAGGATTGTGCTCTTAGTCTTATTAGCATATATGAGTGCCTCCAGTGCTAGCACTACCTTGGGGAAAATCCATGCACTGGGCTCCCTCTTGGCACCAACTGTTTGCCCACCCCTCTGTGGTGCTCTGGGTGCTCCTACTGCCACTGCATTGAGGGGTTAGGTGTCAACCTGTCCAGGTGTCAACCTGTCCAGTCTTATAAGTAAAATTGCCTTTTTCCTTGTTCCCTTACTTCAGTGGTTCCCAAACTGGTGGGACACAACCAGCAGCAAGAGAAGCACTTATCCCTGCCTCTTTAATGGGTGGGCAGGGGGGAAGGCAACAACATGATCCCCAGAATTGCACTGCTGCCAGGAGGAGACTTTTTACTTACCTCCAGCCAGTGCTGGAGTCCGGGGGGAGCCTGTAATTATGACAGCCTCTGTAATTGTGAAACGAAAAGAAAAGATGGGCAATGAAAACCAGAAGTGCCTGTTTTCTTCACGATTAGAGGCTTGGGGAGCCCTGTGGAGGGCTCCCCAGACCTCCAGCGCTGGCTGGAGGTAAGTAAAGAAACCCCTCCCATTCCTGGCAGCAGCACAATCCTGGCATCACACTGCTGCAATTTGCCTGCCCCAGTAAATACTTCACCTCCTCTGAAATAAACTGATCCTGTCATTCATTGCTGTGGCCTGTTGACCCACCAGTGAATCCATGATGGATCCCAACCCATGGTTTGGAAATCTTTGTTGTATGCTATCAGAAATCAGTTTCCAAGTCCCTTCTCTTGGACACTGTTGAAAGTGTTGACATACCTTTTTTTTTTTTTAAAGTCCTTAGCTTGCATCTCAAATCCATCATCAAGCCTCTCACCACATGACTATCTTCATTTGCTATTCTGGCATTCACTCATGCTCCTCTCTCACCGTGGGATGCAACTCTTAGCTGTTGTAGCAGAACATGGCACAGAGGCGAAACCACTCATGGGATGCACTTCTAACAACTTCTACAATGTTGCCACATTATGGCCATTAGATGTTCTACTATATTATGCTTTTTCAAGACCATGTACTTTGTTCTTGGCAGGTCCTGGCATTGATTTCAATGCCTCCTACCTCCTTTCCTAAACAAATACTCAGGCATGTATGCCATGCAATGCACTGGGCTGACAGTTCTTTGGGAATTAAACTCTCCAAATGAATCCCAATGAGGAGGAAAGATGGCATTGTGCCCTGCCTGCTTTGCTGATTTTAAATGCACCAAGTCTCCAGTGGCTTCTTTTTTCATTATTCTTTACTCAACAAATGAGCCTCTTTCCAAACAGAAAAAAAAGATAATGTTTTAAGGGAGTGAAAAGGAGAAGGGATATGCACACACCTCCATACCTAACTAGCTTCTAAAAAGAATGTGCAAGCCAGAACCAGCCCGGCATCTTCCATACAGAAACTTGAAGGTCTGTCTTCAAATCTCTAATTCTCTCATGTGTTTTTCATGCCAAGTACCTTTTTGATCATTATTGCTAGTCTAGCAATTTTCAAGAATATGCCATAGTTAGACATGTAGCTCCTTCTTTTTCACTGTTGCTGTTAAATAAGTGTTGCTATTTCATTGGTCCACGCGAATAAATGAAGGCCAAGAGAAAACAGCTCAACACATTCATTTCATCTTCAGAACAGAACCTAGCAATGAAAACACAAGGCAAATACCCCTTGCTTTATACCCCTTAGCTCCACCCAGATTCCCCACGATTGGTGCTGTTGACTCAGTCTCAGTCAACCTGATTGGCAGGCTAAACTAGAGGGCTGATCGGACAGATAGGATCTGGATCCACCTCCTGATTGGCCAGCTATAAGAGCCAATCAGTTATGCAGGATTTCGATCCCGTGTGACTTATACATTAAACTTGCATACATAACACCCCTCCCCTCCCAAAGTACAGTTGAAGATTAACAAACTTGGTTCTCTAAGTGGTGGGGCTGTACCTGCATTCACAAGGAGTGGTGAGGCTTTGGTATCAGGAATAGTTAAACCATCTAACTGCCAAGAGAATTAGATGCTTTGGGATCTTTGCTACCACATGAGTACTAAACACACACCAAGACATAAATACTCTAGAGCAGATATGCTTTTTCTGTTGACATCTCCTCAACAGTTGGCACAGATAGCATGGCAACCTCAGCTGAGGAGGATACATAGGAGTAGGTAGAAATGCTGAAAGGATTCTAAATCAGGGCTCACAAATAATGAGCAAGCAAATATGCAAGCAAATAAAAACATAAGACCACCCCTACTGGATCAGACCAAGATTCAGCATCCTGTTTCCAAAAGTGGTCGGCCCATTGCCATAGCTAACAGGGGCAGAGAGTACATTGCCCCAGGTACCACGCCTTGAGGGAGAGCCAACCCATACCCTGGACAGCAGATCCTGAGGTGTCCAGGAGTTCTGAGGTATAGGGCCTCTCCTTTCAAGGTTTTCACAAAAGCCTTTCTAAGGCCTCCAAGGAGGTCTTCTGAGGCTCAAGGAGACTGAGTACAGTCTGAGTCTCAGAAGGATGCCCCAGAGGAGTGTTCTGGGCATCTGCACCCCCGGGGGGTAGTAAAAAATTTTGTGTCCCCAGGGGCCAGCTCCTTTAGCTATGCCACTGGGTGAGCAACATTATCTCTGGAAACAGCATTAGAGAAATTGAACGCAAGAGCTCTTCCTTGTTATCTGTCCCTTCCTGTCACCCCTTCCCAGGGATACAGCTCTTCCTCATACAAATTCGTGGAAATGCATAAAAGAGCCCAGATGCATGACAGCCAGCAACAACATTTACTGGAACAAAACACTTGGGAAGAATGACAAACAACTGGAGAAGAGGGAGGGAAATAAGACTTCTGTGGTCCTCCCCTTTCCTTCACATCCACTCACCAGCCCTTTCAGAGGGAAGCCCTTGGCTGCAGTGGCAGATTGGACAAGCAGATTGGATCCTTCCATGCATCAAACTGCTCTCTGGACTACCAGTACTGAAGCAAAAAGGTCTCTTGGATGTTGTGCACCAGCAACTCTTTGCCATCACAAGGGTTTAACAGTCCAGTCCTATACTCCCCCCATTGCCGACAATACCTCAAGGTACCTCACTGATGAGGGGAATGTATCAGACTCACGAACAGTACACCTCTCATGTCTCCCTCATGACTGTCATGAGCGTATACTGGACCACTTTACAGAGTTTTTGCCACAGCCTGCAAGAGTAGAACACATGTTTTGCTGGAAATAATAGCTAAGAGAATGGGAGGGAGAATCCAATAGACTTATGCATTTTTTCTGTTCCCTTCCTCCACTTTCCTCTTGCTCAAGTTTTCTTCATTCTTGTTTCTGTTGCTACACATTCATTCCTAGTATCTACTACAGAGCAGAGTTACTGGTTACCCAGACTGCATATTACAAAATCAGATTAAGAAAACTGCAACCTCAAGATTTTCATTTCCCCCCCGCCCCAAACTCTATGCTACCAGCAAAGAAGCCTAGCATGAATTACATTTCAGGGCACAAGCCAGTACTTCCCATTGGCCAAAGAGCACAAAAATAAGCAGAAGGCTTTTTTTTTTTTTAACATGAGCATACATGTTTACAATTGCTTACTAGTAAAAAAAAAAAAACACAACCCCATCTGGCTAGCAATTACACTACCTCTTTGCTCCCGACTGCTCTTTTACCTACTGACAGGTGAGACTGGCAGATGCTATAATATGTGTTGACATCAAACTGAAGGCACAGAAGAGTGAGAACAACACTACACGCTTGCCTAGCTCAACAACTCCCCCCACTAAGTGTTATTTGTACCGTCTGTCAGTTGTGAGTTCTACCCTTTTTGCTTTCTCACTTCTGTTTGTCTGAGACAAACAGGTCAGGACAGCTCTTGCAGACCTCCAAAGGAAAGGGGGTCCTGGAATAACAACTTACACGTTCTCTCAAAATGTGGAAAAACATAGCTCTTATTCTCCACACCATAAGTGATAGAAAGGCAGAGGCAGGTATACAAGTGAATACCTGTGGAGTGGTTGCAAAGCTCACCTGGTTTGGGTCCCAGTTCTAAGTCACTCCCCCAGAGCTGATGCAGCTGTGCCAACAAGGCATGTACTGCATTTTGAGGTGGGAAAGCAGTCACGGTGGCCTCCTCAAGGTAAGGGAACATTACATGCAACCCACTCCCACTACGCAAAAAATACAATTAAATTTGTAATAAATAGAAAAGATAAGTAGAGAGTTATTAGATTTCTTCATTGTAGAGAAGATGTGGTTGCTGCTTTTGTTGTCGGCTGTGGCTGAGGGCAGTCTATTCTCTGCCCACTCTGGTGGTCCATGGGGGAGCACTCACTCTGAGACTCTGGAAGTGATCGAAGACTATGTTTTTTTCCTAAGACCTCACAGACCACTTCTCAGGGTCTCACAGACCACAGGTTGGAAACCAGTGTGTTAGCCCTATGAAAAATAGCAGGGTGGTACAGGTGTTCGGGGAAAAAATATTAGTTATTAATTAAAAAAAGAAGGCAATCACTCCTCAAAACCTGACAAGGGCTGGACATGTGTAAAACACTCCCACAATTTAAAACTCCAGTAGGTTCAAGCAATGGTTCCCAAAATGTGAGCTGTGCCCCCCCCCCCAGGTTCTGCAGAAACCAGCCGGGGAGCTTCAGAAATCTCATGAAAAACCCATCGCTCTATATACAATGTATAGGTTTATAGCCCTATTGGGGAACCAATGGTTCAGTTGGTCAAGAGAAATGGCAGAAGGCTGTGTTGGGAATGGAAATATGGAAAGAGAAAAGCTATAGCATGGTAGAGAACAATTTGTTCCTTTAATCTGACTTTTCCAAACTTGTTTCACTGTGCACATGTTTTTTGATGCCACGGTTTCCTAGACCTCATTTAGCCACTTCAGGCTAAGGACCAGACTGGGCACAAAGTTAGAAATGTGAGAATCGTAGCTGAACTGGGACTGTAGTGTTGAGGAAGAAAAGTGACTGGTTTTCCTGTACTGCAGGCCCCTGCCCGTGATAACAGTTATTAACCCGGGGTGGGGGGGGGTAAAAGGGGTAAAGGGGGTAATTTGTACCTGGGCCCAGGGTTAGAAAGGGGGCCCAAGAGCCAAAGGAGGGGGCCCAGAAATGCATACATTCCTTAACAGTGTCACTTGTGGGAGGAAACTGACCTGCTACAGTAGCTCTTTGGCTTGTGGATCCGCTTACCATGAAGGAGTGTAGAGGAGCTCAGTGACACAGCTGTGGGTCTACAGCTGTTGCAGAAGCAAGTTTTGGTGTACACAGGAAACTTTCTATTCTAGTGTGAGCCTAAATACAATGATACTCATCTCCTGCAATGATTTTCTATATTTGGAAGATTTTAAAGAGACTTAGGAGTGTGTTTGGTTTTCCGTATTACTGTATCTAGCTGCCAGCACTGGGCAGGCAGGTAGACCTGAGCTCTGCATTGGGAAGACTGGTAGACCTGGGCTCCAAAGTCCATTCAGCTGTTGCTACTTCCCCCTGCCTATTTTGCGCCCACTCTGGCCACTCCCCCACTCTGTTTCACCCCTTCCCCTTTGCAAAGGGGACCAAAAGAAATTTTGTACCCCCTGATAAAATTCCTCTCAGAGGCCCTGCCAGGAGAGACATGGACAAGCCAGCCAGGCTTCTCCCCACCAACCTTTGTCAGCTTGGCTGCCTTGATGGGATGGGCTGCCTCAGGGTTGGAAGACAGAGCAGCTCCCCCCCTCTGCAGCTGGACTGGGCTGGAGAGTTTAGGCGGAGACCTGAACACAGGGCTTGGGTGAGTAGAGGCATACCCGTGTGATCTCCTCTCTTGTGAGCCTGCCTTGAAAGCAGCATTGCCGCCACCGCCTCCCCACTGCCGTTCTCGTCCTCTGCATCACAACCTCTCTCACTCTCCGAAATCGCCTGGAAGCCACAATCCTTTCCTGCCCTGGCTAGCACGTCCTCTTTTTATATCTTTGCTGGGTTGAGGGGGGATCCCTGGTTGCCTGGCTGCCAAGAGAGCAGCCAGGAGGGGGGAGGGCAAGCCTGGCATGTGGGGGGGGGAAGCACCCAGGGAGAGTGCTGCTCCCCCAGCCGCTTCTCTGATGTGCACACTTCCCCTCTTCTTACTTCTCTCTTAGGCTGCAATTCTGTCTACTCTTACCTGGGAGTAAGCCCCATTGCCAATAATGGGAGTCAATTATGAGTAGACGTGCTTAGGCTTGGGGGAGATGAGGGGAAGTGTCCCTGCTTATCTTTCTTCTGAGGGGGATACTACTGTTTTTATTTCCTTCATTTACAAAAGCTCAAACTACATACTTCTTGTATTGAGGTGCATGAGTAGGGTGCACTTGTTTCTGGCTAGTGCTGAGCACAGTATCAATAGCCACATCAATGTTTGTTAGTTTCAAGCGCAGTACAAGACGTAGCTTGAGATTTTGTAAATAAGGACAGAAATAAAAACAGTAGTAAATAAATACACAAATATTTTGTTCCAGATGTTTTATTTTTTGCTTGATAGCAATGGTAATGAGGGCAGGAAGAATTGGAAGAAGCTTCTGAGCTGCAATACTGTCTCTTATCATTTACAGTTTGAGTTTCTAGACAAGAACTTCCTGCTTGATGACATCACTTCCAGCTCCGCCATCACAGTGATGTCACTTCCTGTTTGATGATGTCATTTCTGACGATGACATCACTTCCGGGTTGCTGGCATCACTTCCGGCAGGTCCCAGACAGATTGTCATTCTCAGAAGTGGGTACCAGGCTAAAAAGGGTGAGAACCACTACCGTATTGCATCTTTGAAGTTACAGTGGTGGGCCTGCCTTATCCACAGATCTGGCATCCATGGATTTAACTATTCACAGATGCTGCAGGTATCCAGGTCTCCTTTAAAAAATATTTTTAGAAGTAAAAATCAGTAAGAAAAAAGCCTTTCCTACCTTATATATATTACATATTCCCCACCCCGCGGGGGGGGGGGGGAACGACGACGACCGAATCCCTGCAGATACCAAGAGACTACTGTACTCTTAGTTCATTAAAGGAGGGACTGTGGTTATGAACTTATTGTACAGAGGGGTAGCTATGTTTCTCTAATTCCACAACAACAAAACTCACTGAAAATATTGTGGCATTTTAAAGACTAAGGGCCCAATCCTATCCACTTTTCCAGTGCTGGTGCAGCTGTGCCAATCAGACATGCACTGCATCCTGTGGTGGGGAAGCAGTCACAGAGACCTCCTGAAGGTATGGGAACATTTGTTCCCCTATCTTGGTGCTATCTGCAGCTGCACCGGTGCTGGAAAATTGAATAGGATTGGGCCCTAAGCAATTTATTGTAACATAAACTTGTGTGGAATCCACCTCTTCAAACACATGAAGTGCTATCCTCTGTTAGCAGATATATAGCCACCTACCAACTGAAGATAACATGTCATCTAATGAATGCATCTGATGAAGTGGATTGTAATCCACACATGTTTATGCTACAATGAACTGGTTACCCTTTA
This sequence comes from Tiliqua scincoides, assembly GCF_035046505.1. NCBI lineage: Eukaryota > Metazoa > Chordata > Lepidosauria > Squamata > Scincidae > Tiliqua > Tiliqua scincoides. Next base: position 101,268,239 of record NC_089823.1, read on the forward strand.
AGGTGCTACACAATTCATTGTTTATGAGTAGGTTTCCCTCTTAATTCTGCTCTTCTGTTCACAAGTGTGCCACTGAATCCCTCTTCTGTAAGAACATTCTCACAACAGTACTACAGTAATTACAACAATAACACTGAGACAGATGTACATCTCAGAGTCAGGGATAAATTGTTCAAGCTGAAACCATTTATTGACTCAGATAGGTCAGGTGCAGAAAGAAACTAGGAAATAACTGAGAGGACATTCCATAAGGTCACATGCAGCCAAAACCAATGCATAGTTTTACATGACAGTGAAGTCCCACTCAGGCCTTCTCTACACATGCAGGAGAACAAAGTGGTACAATCCTGTCGTGCAAGTATAGACTGTGACACTTCAGACTGGGATGCCATTTTAATGCTGACAAGCAAGCAAGCAAGCAAGCAAGCCCTCCAAGTAAAAACCAAAACCTAGCACATCAGAAAGTTTTAGTCTTCTCATTGCTATGCTGGAGGGGAACATTCAAAACGATTATCTCCCCTGCTTCAGTCTGAAATGGCACATTCCATTCTATCACCTCCAAAGTCTACATGAGTTGGCAGCCTCATCAAAGCCATGAGCCTTTCAACCATTCTTTTTGTCCAAATGAGTAAGATGGATCAAAACATATACGCCCAAAAACAAACAAAAGCATGTAAAGAATTAAATGGCTACTAAAAAAAACCCAATATATATGCAGTTTTAAGTGCAAATATCAGATCACACATGTGGTCTCCTCTCATGAGCAGCGTCACATGTAGCCAGGGCTTGTTTGTGAAATTTTAAGTTCCTCCTTGGTGTACAGGAAAATTTGAAAGAAGGAAGCCCACGAACTACAGAGGAAGTATCATTTCCCTGTTGCTAACTTTCATATCTGTGTATCATCTTTAAAACAAAAAATAAATGGCTACAGACCAAAGCGGACATTAATGTATGGATACTTTTAAAAATTCAAGGGCAGATGTATCTAAGGCTTGCAACGTCAGGAAAGTTATGCATATGGTGAGTTTGGGTCTCTGACCTGGCAAGGGTTTTGTTACACAACAGGGCCACCATTTTCACTTTACACAAATTTTCACTTTTACGCATTTTCACTTATCTTCTCTTGAGAAGAGAGTTCTTGGCTTCAAAATTATGGGGGTGGGGGACCACTGAAGTTGTTCTGCCCAAATCCTGGCACCAGCCCTGTCTGAAATACTACCTTTAAGGGAATTAGAAAACAGTATTCTGTGCTGAAGCTCATAACATGACTCCCCCTTTACCTTCCTCTTTCAATTATTTCTCTCTACCATCTGCTCTCAATTTCTTTGAGGTTAGGGACACACAGTTGTCTGTAATGAAACAGCAATAATTCCACAGTTATCAGTAGGAACCCAACGGCACATGTGTCAGAATAAATCACTCATGCTTTGCACTGTGGATGATTTGTAGTGTGATAGTCAATCTCATATCATTACTGAGGTCAGAGTACATCAAAATAGCAGCTTATTCCACTTTCCTACCTAATACCCATGTCTAGTATTGACTCATTTTCTGCAAATGGGTTCATAAAATGCCTACGAAAAATGTTCAGGCAGGGATGGCATAAACGCTACAAACGCTTTTCTGTTGCTAAGGTGTTTTTTAACAGAATATCTGGTCTCCTTGGCAATATATAGCTATACCTCAGTAAACAACATTAGTAGCCTATCAGGAGATATTTGCCCTCATGAGTTTCTGTGTCTGTGGAAAAAACTCAGCATATAAAATGCAATCTCCAGAAAAGAGATTTCAAAATAACAAACTTGTTTGTTTAAATATGTATATATTATTTTCAAAATGCACTTTCCTCCACAGAAAATGGTATTGTGGAAGCAGAATTTGCTCTTCTAACAAATATTACTCCCATTACACCTGAGCTTTTCCTCTCAGATTGCTTAGGATAAGCTACATAAGAATCTTCCCACAGCCTGGCACATTTAGGACTTCTGAGTCTACAGCCTGATTCTGATGTAATATGGTTTAGCTCTACGTGGACAGGCCTAGGGAACTGCAGGCTCACATGTTCCCTCACCCTTTACTCCTTGGTCAGACAGCATGTGAGAGAAGAAATAATAATAATAATAATAATAATAACTTTATTTATATCCCACCCTTCTCCCCAAAGGGACCCAAGGCGGCTTACAAAAGGTTAAAAGCAGATTTTAACAAACAGATAAAAACATATTGACATATTGACAGACATCATAAAAAACAGTAGTCAGATAAAAAGTCAGGTAAAAAGAGCATAAAGCAGCAGGTCATAAATGAATCAGGCCTGTAAAAACATACTAAAAGATGTAGAAAAGATGTTAAAAAGGTCATGAACTCAGAAGGCTTTTTTAAATAGAAGGGTCTTCAGGCCTCTCGAAGTGTGTGAAAGAAGTGTGTGTGTGTGTGTAAGAAGTGTGAAAGCTTTTGTTTTTTCCTTAAAAGAAACCTCAGGTTTGTGTTACTAGAGAACTGCAGTTCATATAGTAATTAGAGTCAAAAGAAGTCAAGCTACCAAGCCTGCAGCTCCTTTAGATTTGTCCCCTGGCAATTTCAGGGCTGCTTTCCACCATCTTCTGGAAGCAGAGAAATACCAGCTAAGAGCCCAATCCTATGCATGTCTACTCAGAAGTAAGTCCATTATAGTCAACAGGGCTTACTCCCAGGAAAGTGTGGATAGAATTGTAGCCTAAGTCAGCAATTTTCAACTTTTTTCATCTCAGGCGACTGAGTAGGCACTACAATTGTCAAGGCATACCATCAGTTTTTTAGCAATTGACAAGGCACACCACACTGCCAGGTGGGGGCCCACATCCCCCAATGGCTTTACTAATAAAACAGGGATAGGCACTTGTGGCTCACAGACTCGATTTGATTCACAAAAACACATGCTTTCCAAGACTTGTGGGGTCTCAAGTCACACATGTCACCGACTCATGATTTGGGGCTTTACCAGAAAAGAGTCATGACTTGTAGGTACATGAGTCATGGAGACACACATCATTTTGGGACTGTGACTTATGTGTGTGTACTTATTTACTACTTTTTGCCACTTACGCATTACCCCCAAAGACCTCATGGGCGATATGGAAGCCAGCACCCAAACCAGTGGGAACAGCAGACTATGTGGGAGGAAGGTGTATTGGAATCCTGGAAGATATGGCAAGGAGATAAGATGTGGTGCCTGCAGTGGCCCTTTGCTGTGGTGAATCTGGGAAACATGGGGTTAAGACCCAGGCTTTCAGCACAGGGTGTGCTGCACAGCTGCAGCCACTAGAGGCAATCAGGCTATTACATGAGCATATAAGGAGAGAGCACCAGGATCAGGGAGAGTTTATGGATTGTAGCTAGAGAGAGAGGGGAGACTTGCTGGTTAAATGGACTGACTTTTTTGCTTACTGGCCTATTAGCTCATGGACTGACTCATGGCTCTGCTTATTGGACTGATTCTCTGGCTAATGACTTACTACACTTTTGGACAGCTTAACTGGCAACTTGACCAATGGTGGATGCATGATGAACTGGTGGACTTGTTATATAGTGGGTCCATGCAAATTAAGGAAGGTATAGAGATAACAGCTCAATACGTTTATTCCATCTTCAGACAGGACCTGGCAATGAATCTGACACAAGGCAAACACCTCTGGCTTTTATACCCTTTAGCTCCGCCCAGACTCCCCATGATTGGTGCAATTGAAACATTAACTAGAGGGCCAATTGGATGGTAGGATTTTGATCCATCACCCAATTGGCCAGCCATAAATCTGGGCCAATCAGTTATGCAGGATTTTGATCCTGCATAACTTGCATACATAGTACCTGGGGTCATCATTTTTTAGGCCTCACCCCCATTTTTCCTTGATCGCCCTGATCGTGTCCCACGTATCTCTGTTGATGCTCTACAATATCCTTGGGTGTCCCTCACTTCTCCTGCATGTCCTCATGTGCCTCAGGAGATGAAGACTTTTTCAACCAATTTTTTCAATGAGCCTGGGATCATCATTTTTCAGGCCTCACCCCCATTTTTTCTCTATAGGCCTCATCCTGTCCCACGTATGTCTGTGGAAGCTCTATAGCTTCCTTGGGTGTCTCGCACTTCTCCTGCATGTCCCACATGTGCCTCAGGAGATTAAGATTTCTTCAACAAATATTTTCGATGACCCCAGGGTCATCATTTTTCAGGCCTCACCCCCATTTTTCCTTGATGGCCCCCATCATGTCCCATGTATCTCTGTGGATGCTCTACAGCTTCCCCACTTCTCTTGCATGTCCCATGTGTGCCACGGGAGATGTAGATTTCTTTGACAAATATTTTCGATGACCCTAGGGTCATCATTTTTCAGGTGTGACCCCCATTTTTCCTCGATCACCCTCATCCTGTTCCATGTATCTCTGTGGATGCTCTACAGTTTCCTTGGGTGTCATGCACTTCTCCTGCTTGTTTCACGTGCGCCTTGGGAAATGTAGATTTCTTTGACCTATTTTTTCGATGACCCCGGGATCATCATTTTTCAGACCTGACCCCAATTTTTCCTCAATCGCCCTCATCCTGTCCCACATATCTCTGTGGATGCTCTACAGTTCCCTTGGGTGTCCTGCACTTCTCTTGCATGTCCCGCATGTGCCTCAGGAGGAAAGAAAATTTTCGACCTATTTTTTCGATGACCCCGGGGTCACCATTTTTTAGTCCTGACCCCTGTTTTTCCTGGATCACCCTCATCTTGTCCCACATATCTCTAAGGATGCTTTGCAGTTTCCTTGGGTGTCCGCAGTTCTCTTGCATGGCCCACATGTGCCTCGGGAGAACAAAATTTTTTTATCATATGATGACCCCGGGATCATCGTTTTCAACCCTGTGCAAAATTTTTCTTCGATCGCCCTTATATTGTCCAATGTATATGACATTTTTCCTGGATCTCCCTCATCTTGCCCAACATTGTTCTGTGGATGTCCAAGAGTTTCCTTGGGTGTCCTGCAATTCTCCTGCTTGTCCCACATGCCTTGGGCTAACGAAATTTTTTCGACATCTGATGATCCAGGGGTCATCGTTTTCCAGGCCTGTACAACATTTTTTCATGTTCACCCTCATCTTGTCCAACGTACATCTGTGGATTTCCTGCAGTTTCCTTGGGTGTACTGAACTTCTTTTGCTTGTCCCACATGTGCCTCAGGAGAATGAATTTTTTTCTAATTCCAATGACCCCATGGTCATCTTACTCCACACTTGTATGACATTTTTCCTTGATTGCCTTCATCTTGTCCAACGAATTTCTGTGGATGTCCTACATTTTCCTTGGGTATCCCACACTTCTCCTGCATGTCCCACATGTGCCTTGGGAGAACAAACTTTTTTGACATCTGATTAACCCCGGGGCCATCGTTTTACACCCCTGTGTGAAATTTTTCCTTGATCGCCCTCTTCTTGTCCAATTTATCTTTATGTATGTCCAACAGTTTCCTTGGGTGTCCCACACTTCTCCTGCATGTCCCACATGTGCCTCGGGCTAACGAAATTTTTTTCGACATCTGATGATCCAGGGGTCATCGTTTTCCAGGCCTATACAACATTTTTCCGTGTTTGCCCTCATCTTGTCCAATGTATCTCTGTGTTTGTGCAAGTTTCATTGGGACTCCAGCACATCTCCTTTATGTCACACATGTGCCTCTGGAGAATGAAAGTTTTTCTTCTGCTGATGTCCCCGGGGTCATTGTTTTTCACGCCTGTGCGAAATTTTTCTCAATCACCCTCATCTTATCCAACATATCTCTTTGTATGTTGAACACTTTCCTTGGGTGTCCTTATCGGCCTTATCTTGTCCAAAGTCTCTCTGTGTATATCCAACAATTTCCTTGGGTATGCCACACATCTCCTGCACGTCCCAAATGTGCCTCTGGAGATCAAAATTTTTTGACAACTGATGACCCCGGGGTTATCAGTTTCCACCCCTGTATGACATTTTTCCTTGATCGCCGTCAAATTGTCCAAAGTATCTCTGTGTATGTCCAAGAGTTTCCTTGGGTGTCCCACACTTCTCTTGCATGTCCCACATGTGCCTCGGGAGAACGAAATTTTTTCGTCATCTGATGACCCCCAGGGTCATCATTTTGCACCCCAGTGTGAAATTTTTCCTCGATCTCCCTCATCTTGTCCCACGTATCTCTGTGTATGTCCTACAGTTTCCTTGGGTGTTCCGCACTTCTCCTGCATGTCCCAGATGTGCCTCAGGAGAATGAAATTTTTTCGACATCTGATTTCTCTGCAGGTCCACAAGCAAGCTACCTTTTTCACTGGTACTGGGGTACAGTGGTAATGTTTGCTAGAGCTGGCTATGGTTAAACTGGGGGAACTAATTAGCATTAAAGTGGGCTTAGGTTCTCTAGACCAAGTTTATAGCAGAAATTTGGCAAGACAGAACTTGGATTGGCTTCTGGAGGTGGGGGTTACAGGGTGGAGGAGGGAGGCTGTAGAAGGTTGGGGGAGGTTGGACAGGCTTCACAACCTCCCCCAGAGTGTCGTGTAGTCTGCTTATTGTCTCCAGAGGTAATTAACTGGCCAAAAACCCATCCAGCCACTTAACGTCTCTCAGGCTTCTCCTGTTTTGGTTGCCAATTGCTCTTCAATCATAAGAGCTTCCAAACCTGTCAGGTCAATTTATCAAACCCCTTTGAACTGTGCTCCAGCCTGAGCCTCCCTGACTTGGCCTGAACCCAAGAGCAGGTCTCCTTTACTGGGGTATCCAGTTCACATACCAACCAACCAACCATGGATTAGCTCCCATAACCAAGTCCCTTTGTTCCATCAGTCCCAATAATCCAGTCAGCTGTAATAATAGGATTTATTGAAGAGAAAGTTAAAGAAATAGTTATACAGGCAGGCTCTGCATCAGTCATAGATTTCAGCATATCATCATATCATATCAACATATCTAATTTAGATTAGAACATATCATTACAATGCAAAACTCAGCAACAATAAGACAATAAAGAGCTAACTCCTAATTGGAACTTTCAGAGTTCCAGTCCAACCCATCTTTGCTGCTGTCAAGTAGGATCCATCTTGTCAGAATGGTCAAAGCTCAGGCCCCCATTGGCCAGAGATGAACTAATGAAAGCTACTTCCTTCTACCTTTATAGGATTTCTGACCTATCCACCAATTTGAACTCGGATCCAGCCAAACATTCTATGTATGGATGTGCAAGCTCTCTTGTCCATCTTGGAAGGAATGTAAGATCAATTTGGCAAAATGGATGGCTTTATTTTTTTCCTCTGGACAAGAGAGTGAAGAAGGAGGAGCCCAATGGAGCTCACTGAATGGGGGAGGGGTTCTTGAGAAAGGAAAATGCCTGGATAGCTCAGGGAGGAAGAGGCAAAGCATGGGAGGGGGTGCATTTCCTTGAGATAGAAATGCCTTCTGAACTCATGGCTCATTTGAAGTGAAGGACTTCAACACATCACTGACAGCAGATGGGATGGGAACATCAGGGCAGTGTTAAATGAGAACTTTGACACACACACACACACACCAGCACCTCTGTTGTTTCTGCAGAGCCATGCCTGACTTGCGGCTTAACTTGCTTTTCAAAAAGACTCTGACTCGAGTCAAAATTACTCTAGAAATGGCTCAGGACGAGTTGCAAAGTCCATGAGCTATTTGAGTCAAAGAGGGCAGAGACTCAGAACTCAGCTTGAGACTCAGCGCTGTGACTTTTCTTTCCCAAACTTGCCTATGTGACAGGCACAAATTTTCTGAGGAAAGCACGGAAAGACTGGGCCTATTTCAAATTGAGATGGGAGAATTTCAGGTAGCTCCAATCAACACTATGAATACAATATGATACTACAATATTTGGGAATGATTGCCTGTAAGGAATTTTAGAACAGCATTCACCCAGATTCTACTGGAATTCTAGCTTGTTTGTTTATTGAACTGTTCCTGCTGCCTAAATTTTTGAAAAGAGAGCCAGTTAAAAACTGAGCTCCAGATTGGGATTCCTTGTGCCGGACCCCGTAAATAAACAGCCTGGTTATTTTGTGAATATACCCATTTGCCATGGAAATAACAGATGTTGAATGTTTTCTGCTACAAGTCTCAACAATGTTTGTCCTATGAATGAACGATCCCGACAATGTGTATCCTATAATTTGAGTTTATAGAGCTTCTCTCTCAACACAGAATTTGCTGTCTTGGTAACACTGAGGAGGGTGGCATCTGTTACTGGCAGTGCTTTTTTAAAATACAAGTAACAGGCATACACGGGGTGGGAACAAATGTGTGTGGGGAGGGACCCAGTGTAATGGCCAATGGTGCAACTTTGTGATTTGGTAGTGAAAGGAAAATGAAGTCAAGGATGAGGATGCACTAGAGGTGCTCACCCCCCCCCCCCAAATGTGAGGTTCAGTTGGGTCTAACTGAATTAGGTCACTCACACTTTATCTCTACTTGGGAAACACAATTCTACACCTGCTAATCACACAACAACAGAGTCCTAAAGAAGATGACTAGAAGAAAGCCTGTGGCTCTCTGGCCTCTTGTCATCGGTCCTGCAAAACAGACACATTACTGATCTGGCTTTTTGTTTTCCCGGCAGGCACCAAGTTCAGGCATTTGGATGCCTATCTTCGGCACACCTTGAATTAAAGGAAATAAACAGAAATAAAATATTGACCATGTTATATAATATCTACAAAAGGTTTAAGATTCATTTCAGGACCCTTATACTTGGCAGTGACTCACTTGTCCAAGCTACTGGAATGCTTAACATGCCAATCCAGGAACGTGCAGAGAAATGTACTGCCCTTTTATTCATAGCTAAAACTACTTGCAGGTATATCAAATAACTATAAGAATCAGTGCAGTAAAGGCTAACTGCTCAATGTGCTCACCGTTCTATTGTTATAATTTAACAATTGGACATGGGTGCACACATGTACACACGTCTGACTGCTTTCTCAGGATAAATGACTTGTTATAGTTTCCATTTCCTTGTGACCCTAATGTTTGCCTTGGAATTTTCTGGGGGAAGCTTTTAAAAGAACCGATAGTCTTGCTTGAGCACCTCCATATTTCAGCTTGTTCCAAATACAATCTCTATTAGCCGAGTTAAAAACTATTTTGAGAATGGCACACAAGCAGCAAATAAATTGCTTCGCTTGAGAGCAGAATACGTTAAGAACCAGATACTCCAGGTAGAGGACATTTCTCATTGTAGAATAGCCTCTTCAAATTTCATTACCTCATCACCAGTGAGCTTGTTTACTTTCCAATCCAATCTAGAAGAGATTCAGGGCTGTTTTGGGATAGCCTATAAAAAAGTGGTTACAATAACCAAGGAGACCCAGACCACTAGATCTTTTTTCTCTCCACCAAGCCTGTACAGCAGGGGTTGGCAACCTTTGCCAGTTTAGGGGCAAAATGTTCAGCAATGATATTTGGACACTGGTGGTGATGTGATGACATAATTGAAGAAGAGATCATTTTGGGTTGCTGGGTCCGCTCTGTGTGGGGCTTGGCTTGGGAGGCCAAGCCTCCCACCCAATCTACCATATGCCAGAGTCCTGGTCGACTTCCAAGTCCCAGTGTGTCTCTGGAGTAATGGAGTCTGTGCACCAGAGTCCTGCCTCCAGCACTCTGGAGTCCTGGTACTGCCATTTCCTCCTGGGTAAGAGTGCCATCTATTGGTCGGTGACAGACTCAGGATGCAAGGCAGATAACTTTGGTTATCTTGGATAACTTTGGGAATATTTGTCCTTACCTTGAGCTGCTAGAAGGAGCTGCAAACAGCACAATGCAAGCATATGGCTGCTGAGCAGGCAGACAGCCCACTGATGTCAGCGGCCCACGCAACCGCACTGCTGTCCACTCAGCTATGGTGTGCTTGCATAGTGCTATTTACAGCGCCTTCCAGTGGCTAAATACCCACCTTGATCACCCTACAGTGGCAAGAGGCAATTTAGTCACTGGGTAGATTAAATAGATTTAAGACCAGAGAGGCAGTGGACTTCAGAGTCAGGGACGGAATGAGAAAGAGGAGCTGGAGCTGCCTTTTGTCTCACTGAATCAGGAGCATTAAAAGGTCATTAACTTGTTCCATCTCACAACCTTATTAAGCCTTAGCTGCTTTCAGGAGCAGAGCTGAAGGGGTTGGTAGCCTTTGGATAACAGACACTGGAGAAGTCTTCGTGGGTTCTGTATCTACGGTTTCACTTATCCACAGTTCACAAATCTCCCCCATCACTGAAAACAGCCCCCAACCAGCTTCCTGCTAATGCTTCCTGCTTCCATTTGCAGACAGCACAGAGACAGCCACACACAGGTGACAGCGACAAGAGGGCTGCAATTAGACACAGATAAGTTATTTGCACAATGGGGGGGGGCGATTTGTGAACCTCTTGTAGGATTTGTTGCTATTGGCAGTTTCCGTATCCACAGTGGCAGCTGAAACATATCCCTTGTGGATACAGGGGGATGCCTGTAGTGTCTTTGTAATCATTTATTTACACACATATGAGCAGAGCACTTGGGTCCCTCAAAACAACAGCAGCAGTCCAATGATGCAGTGGCATAACTAAGGAGGTGCAAGGGGTAGCAACTGTATCAGGCAACAAGCTGAGCTTGAAACTCCTGCCACAATTGTGAAAACTTTGGTATTTTCAAGTAATACCATCATGTTACATACCATTTAATGCAGAATGCAATGAAACAACATCAAAATATCTCTATTCTATCAAGAGTTATAGCTAAATAACCAGAAAATAAAAACATAACTGCATTACGTAATGAAAACAGGATTTTCTTAATTCAAAACTGACCAATGAGACTGATTGTTCCAAGAGCCAACTAGGGGTTATTATGATAGAGCAGGGAACCAATAAGGTGTTAATTTGGGGGGAGCCTGGGGGAGGTGGCAGAGCAAGTGGACAGTGAGCCTGGGGGGAGGAGATGAATTTTTCCCCATTTTCACTTTTTTTAAAGCATGGGTGTGACATCACTTCCAGGGTAATGGTTTGAGCTCAGCACCGGGCTACACGATCATTATCTACACCACTGCAATGTTTTCATTTATAACAGCTCATAGCTTTCCCAGTCTATCACCAAAGTCAAATTGCCAACTCATTTCTTTTTTTGCATAAGAAAAAAAGACGGGCAGGTGACTTGACAATGCAGGAAAAAATCTAACTCAACCATTAATTCCCACTGAGGACGTTCCAGCTCATTCTGTATGATGATTAGCAAGCATTGAAATACTAAAGGATAGTCAACCAGAAGCCTTGACAGTGGGTACTGGTTAGTTAAACAAAACTAGCATCCAAATTGCTTTCCTCTACAAATCTGTAATTTGCCAACCAGAGCACATAGATCTGGAATGCTGTACATTGAGTTCTTTTTTTAAAAAAAAGTTTTTTGAACTATCTCTAAGCTGTTTATGTAAACCAGACATTCAGAGACCAGCAAGCAGAAACAGAAACTTGTTATAGGAGAACATTTTAATGCTACATAGAAAAATAAGCATTTGTATAGTACTTTCTTAATGCACATTCACATGTATTATCTTGATGAAAACATTACAACAATCCTGTAAGGCAAGTAAATATTATCTTCATATTGTAGCCGAGGCTGAGAGGAAGGGGTGTGCTTATAGCCACCCAGTGAACTGATAGCAAAGACAAGATTCAAACAGGAATCCTGAGACAGAGTTTAGCCTTTTAGGCTGCAATTCACACTTCCCCGAGTATAGATTCCATGGAACACAGTGGGACTTACTTCTGAGTAAACACTAGATTGCACTGTTAGGCCTTTTGCTGCACCAGCTCTGAAACAATTTATTGCTTTTGTTTTTGCCAGAAAGATTTATTAGTTAGCATTTCCAAAATTTAAAAGGGAGTGAGGCCCCTGCATTAATTAGCTTGTCCTGATATCTCCCCCCCCCCCAAAAAAAAAAAAAAAATAAGTGAAAAACAACTAGCATGACTGGGGAACAAAAGTCATTGTGACATGAGTAGGTCGCTCAAAGTGTGACAATTTTAAAAAATAAATTTTCTTTTAAAGTAAAAGGTTAGCATTCCTTGGAAAGTAACGAGGATAACAAAGCTGTTTTAATAATCACAGTACAAAACCACGGGAGGTCACAACTTAAAAAAAAGAACGGTGAATAACATCACGTCGAAGAACCATAGTTTGTCGAGTAGTCTGGAAACCTGGGTGTTGGACTTCGCACAGTTAATTACTGTCATCCTGACAGGAAATCATGTCACATTGTTTCATGGCTAACAGGTCCAGTACTTAGCTGTGACACATCACCATTATGAGAATTTGAGGGTTAGTTGCTGAACTGCTACATCAGCCACCCAGAGATCAATAAGGATCTATCTGTATTGAGCTATCCCTGAAAACTCAGGGCAAATGAGGTTTTATATAGTTCAAGTGGGATCAAAGAAGCTAGTAGGGCTATTAAAAGACAACCCAAATGATCATGGGGTTGGAGTCCCTTCTCTATGAGGGAAAGTTAAATCACTTGAGACTTCTTTGAACAGAAAAAAAATGACCGGGGGGGGGGGAGAAAATGATAAAAGTTTATAAAATGATTATAAATGTTTATAAAATTTCTCCACATGGTGTGGAGAAAGTAGATAGAGAGATACTTATGACACTTCGTGATACTGGAACTTCGGGACATTCTTTGAAACTGATTGGCAGGAGATTCAGGATAGACCAAAACAAAGTACATCTTCACACAGTGGATAACTGGCAGAGTTTGCTGCTACAGTTTGGGGAGATGGCCTCTGGCTGACATGGTGGTAAAAGGGGATTTGACAATGCATGGAGGAGAGATCTAGCCATGGTTATTTGCTGGGATAGTCACACTGAACCTCCATCTTTAGAGACAGGATAGAATAGAATAGAATAGAAAATTTATTTGTCATTGTACCCGTATACACAAGTACAATGAAATTAGGTGCTTTTGCAAGGTAAAACAAGACAAGACCCACACAAAACAACAATACAACAAAATCAGGCAGACTATATATACAATCACCACATTGCTAAAACTCTGTTCAACATATCACTGTACCCCCGCATTTAATCTAGACACTGCACTGGGATAAAAACTGTTCTTGGATACCACTGCCTACTGGTTGCTGTGGAGAAGGGAACAAGATTGGGACTGTGGCCTTCCTCTTCTGCCTGTGGGCTTCCTTGAGGCATCTGACTAACCTGTGGAAAAACAGGTTGCTAGAATAGACAAGCCTTTGGTCTGATCCAACAAGTCTTTCTTTACACTCTAATTTGTTTTATTTATAACATGCCTACACCCACCAGGCGCAATACAAACACTAAAAATAAAACGGGCCCTGCTTGCTGGCTCTTAATCTGATTAAAGAAAAGACACATTAGATGAGAAGGGGATGGATAGTAAAAGTTACAGTGCAGCATCTGTCACCATACTCTCTTAAAAAGCCATCTAAGCTAGTGGCCATCCCAAGATCTTATGGCAATATGTTCAAGCTACGGTACTTAGCAGCACTATATATAGCATTCCTTGCATGTGTCTGAGTAGGGGATTTATTTTACCATAGAGCAGCGGTCTCTAAACTTTTTGACTGAAGTCCTGCATCAAATATCTGGCACAGTGTCGAGGGCCAAAAAATATAAATAAATACATTAGAGATGGAACTTAGATTAAAGAGTAAATGAATGAATGGGCTCAAATGCCTAGGATTTCTCCAAGCACCAACAGAGCCCAAGAAATAAAGCACACACTTATATGGACCCCCATTCCCCCACACCACAAGCACAACTCTGGTTGTGTTTGGTCAACTGGCCAGAGGCTCACAGGCCCGATAGAGACTGGCCGTGGGCTGCAATTGGCCCCCGGGCTGGGGTTTGGAGACCCCTGCCATTGAGCAAACTATTTTCTTTGGTAACTCAGAAAAGGAACACTCTTTTCTGCATGCCAAGACTTAGTCTTGCCTCAGGAGCATGCGAGCACTGTTGCCTCTGCAACTAATGTGGACTTAGAAGATCAGAGTGCCTTATTCTACAAACAACCATCATGGGAGGACAACATTGTGGAAGCTGACTTGAAGCACTAAAACAAAACCCACAAAACAACTGGAATGGACACTATTCAGGCCATTAATGTGTTTATTAAAGTTTCTAAACACTTCACAGTACCTATCCTAGGAACCTCCAGAACATGAAAGCATTACAGAAGAGAAGACGTAAATGTTCTCTTTTAAAATAGATTACTGCCAGGAAACCTCAGAGTGGGTACACTTTCAGTAAAGGATCTTAAGGGAAAGAAAACATCTGGAGATTTCCTGAATGGTACATAGATCCCAGCTAACTGTAAATGACCATGAAGGAAAAATATCTCAGTAACCAATATTTTTCTCTGCTGGTATCAAATGAAATTCATTTGGTATCAGCTGGAGTTTCTGTAGTGCTAATGGAAGTTATTTTCAGTTATCACATCAGTCCATAAGTATACAAAGGCAGCAATTTCACTGGTAATCTGGAGATCAGTTGGGATGCAGGGGGTATGCTTTAGACTGCTTCTACAGTGACAAGCCTTTATTTTAATACATGTAGTACATCATAAATAAAAAGAGAATGGTAAAAAGAACATTCAGCTAGGGTGAAGATTAGGGTTGGAAACATTTCACAGTGTGAACATCTGAACTTCTAAACATCAGGAATGCCCAGAAAACCCAGCGCTTAATGGAGAAGAACTATGCCTGAAAACTAATTTAATGTCACAGATATTTATTTAAAGCTCAAGATATGATAAATGACAGAGCAGAAACGAATCTGGAAGGGGGGAGGCTGAAATTCTTAAGCAAATTTTCCAAACTTGACCTGATTACAAAAAAAATGTGGATGTTTTCCGCCATCAGTTTGAATTGCTAATGCTGTGGACTTTAGAGATTTTAGAGAAAAATAATGTATTATTCTGAATGTGGGAAGCAGACACTTGGGCCGTCCTTTCAGCAGTGACACTTAAGCAAAAGTGATTCTGCTAAAAGGGTAGCCCGCATGCTAGTTGGGCTCTCCCAGCTCTGTTCTTTCAGCAGTGCCACTTCTGCTAATGTCACTTCACAGCTTAGCAGTACAGAGCAGCTGGTGGTGGTGCTGACAGAGCTCAGTTATCGTGGGGGCCAGATGAAGAGCTTCAGTGGGCTGAATACAGCCCACAGGCCTTATATTTGATGTTCATGACCTACATCTTGATCACATTTCAATTGCTCTAATTGTAACAAAGGAAAGCTGAAAGTACGTGAAAGTGATACAGTCAGTTCTCATTATCTGATAGGGTGAGGTTCCTGTAAAACCTAGTGGATACCAAATTAGCAGATACTGAATCATTGAGCCTATGGGTAAAATGGGATTAGTTCCAGGGAACCCTCTTCACCATACACTCTCTGAATTTTAAGAAGCAGAATCTTAACTTAAAGTCTACAGGGCTGGGTAATAGCGAGGGCTCATCAACATATCCAACATCTGATGCTTCCTCCTCTGTGCTGGCAATCCCTCAATGCCCGTTTGATAGGAAAATTGACCCAATCAGACAACTTTCTTAAAAATGAGGAATATAATTGACTGGATTTAATTGCTACAACCCCTCTCCCATCAGCCCTATACTGTATAGGCTTCTCTTTCTCTCCGCACTGCACTGTACCAGCACTGCTTTCTGCTTGTGAGAAGGCCACTGTCTCCTCCTTCTCCTGCAACATGTCTTGCCCCTGCCTGCCTGCTTGTAGCTGCTCCAAGCCCCCCCCCCACCTCAAGTGCACTAGCACAATGTTGGCAGATAATGAGAACAGAGTAGCAGATAGCAAGAGGAAGGTGGTGATTCTGCCCCTCAGGGATAAGTGAATTCACACATAGTGAATTCGCATATAAAGAGAATTGATGGTAAGTAGTTCAAGTTAAGTGATCTTGATAATGTGCATTGTGGAGTGTGATGATTATAAACTTCATTAGTGATGTTTGTAAGAAGAAACTGGGAGCCTCAAATGAAAGTCAAAGGAGAAACAAAGATTAAAAAGCCTGAATTGAAGCATATGTTGGTTTTTCTCCAAAAGTGATTAGAACAAAACTTGAGAGACTTCACATCAAAGGATGAACTTGGATATATGGCTTAAATGGGTATAGGCTCAGCCTGCAGAAACAATCTCATGTATTTGTGTGAGGAAGCAAACAAAAAGATGATAATACAGTATTTGCATTCTGTAAACTGTTTTTATATCTCTGTTTATACAAGAATGTACATGAAGTGTGCAGGCACAACCCAAATATACACAGGGGTCTCCAAGCTATGCATTCCTTCCCTCCATGCACACACTGCTCCTAGTAATGATGGACAATTTGTTAATTTGAAACAATCTCTCCTTATGAATGCACTACCGCTATATCTTGTTTCCAGAAATGATTAAAATAACGCCATTAAAGTACCTGCTGTATTCTCTTTCCTAGTGAAAATAGCTCTAGTTAGAATTAGGAATAAACCTGCTGCAGTAGGATTAGGATTTTTACATGCTAACTCAAGTATTGCTGTATCACCATATGGGTGCTTGCACATTGCCAACATTAATGCCAATGCAACATTCAAAAACATGAATATTTCAAGATATTTTAAACACTGTTTTGCATGAGTGTATGTTAGTACAGAGAATTTAGGATCAGGGTGCAGGACTGCATGTGCATCATGCTTTGAAGGATCAGAAGCATTCTTGAATCCTTCTTTATGAAGCTTCTGCACAGCCAGTTTACTCCTACAATGGAAGGATGTCAGTGCCAAGTGCTGGTCCAGGGCAATGGCAGGCCATATGGTCCCTCAAGACAGAGAGGACAGAGGGAGCCAAGGTAAGGCACAGGAGTTTGTATGACTATTATTAGCATTCAGTTGATCAAACTAAAAAGCCAAGTCTTAGGACAATTTTTTTATAAGTTCAAGAAGGAGGCCCTTATTGGAAGTCCTGGTCACATGATTCCTCTGGGCTGACCATCTGCAGTTGCTTTTCCTGTCACTATTAGGGTGGTGTTTCTGGAGCCATTTCTTTCATATACAACTGCCCCAATGATGCAGTAAGTAAGGTGCTTAGGTCTGCTTCCAG
This sequence comes from Tiliqua scincoides, assembly GCF_035046505.1. NCBI lineage: Eukaryota > Metazoa > Chordata > Lepidosauria > Squamata > Scincidae > Tiliqua > Tiliqua scincoides. The sequence continues at coordinate 101,285,382 of NC_089823.1, forward strand.
ATTCCCTGGTGTGAGCTGCTGGTGGGGATAGCTCAAAGGAATAGGTCTCTAGGCACACAGGTCTTTGTGGGAGTAGAGACTATCCCCTTGAACTGAAGTAGTCAGGGGAATGCTTGGATTGGAACTTCATAGCCCCCAAACATGGGGGAACAGGAACATGCCCACTGGCTTCTCTCACTGGCACCGGGCACAAGCCTAACCAGGTCTACTCAGAAGTAAGTCTTATTTTTGTTCAATAGGGCTTACTCTCAGGAAAGTGTGGTTAGGATTGCAGCCACCATCACATCCACTGGTCATGTTCCCTCGCAGCTGCAGATTTGGTTTTGGTGACAAATACACCTAGCTGCATACTCCATAGGAGCAGGAACCCTGGACAATAAGGTTTCCATTTATGTAGAGTAAGTGGATAGAATAGAACCCTTTTCTCATAAAATCTGAACTCACAGAGATGGGGGGAGACATAGCCAATGGGTGTGTCAGCATCAGGGAACAGAATCCAGGGGTGCAGTCCAGTTCCCTCCCCTTGATCAGTAAGTGAATGGGAAAGTATGGGAGAAAAGGCTTAACATATACAAAATCGTTGAATCATGAGGGCTTGGTTGAGACCTCATGAAAAGAAACAGTCAGTGCAAGTGTTTTAACTTTGCACCAACATCTCATTAATTTTCATTAAACATAGAACCCAATCCTATCCTTCCCCCCCCCCCCATCACTGATGCAGCCACGCCAAAAAGGCACACGCTGTATTCAGCGGGGTGGTGGTGGACTTGGGTGACTTTGGAGGGAAAAGAAGAAGTATTTCCCCTTACACCTCCACAAGCCTCTCCCTCCACAGCAGGGCTCTTCTTATGTTCTCTAACTTGTGCCAGCTTTGTAACTGACTCAAGGAGAAGAAAGGGCAGGAAGGCTGTTAGAAGAAGGGATAGCATCCAGTGTGCACCATTACTGCCAGGTCTTTCAGCTGGGTTGGAATGCTGCTGCCTCCTGTGGCAGCATTTGGAAAATGGCCCCCAACTGAGAGTTGCATGCTCCATTCACAGCCATTTTGAGGCAACTGAAGACAGCTGCCTCAACAGCCCTCTCCTGGGGAGGCCCCACTTTTTCTGGATTATGCCCAAAGAAATGAAGGCAAGCCTGGGATCCAAACATGCCTGCCCAAGGACTTGGAAACACCCAGTGAGAATGTTGGATTTTTTCCCCTCAGTGAACATCATGTCATATCACATTTCCCCTATTATCATCATGTCATATCACAAACTGTTTTCAAAAGTCCCCAGAGTCTCAACAATGGTCTGCCATGAAGTATGGTATGGTATGGGGACAGGAAAGTCCCACTTGGACACACAAAAATGCAGCTTGTCCCCTGCTTAATAAGCCCTTTGCAGGGCTCCCCAGGCCTCTGTGAGAAAGAAAACCAGAAGTGGTTTCTGGGGAACCCTGTGGAGGGCTCTGCAGGACTCCCTGCACCCCCCCCCCCATGCCAGTGCTACAGGAGGTAATTAACCTCCCATCAGTCCTGGAATTGGCATGATCCTGGGGCTCATATTGCTGCCTTCTCAGACCCCTTAAGAGGCCAGAGGCAGGCTGGTAGGTTGCAATCCACCAGTTTGAGAACCACTACTTTAAAGCAATTTAGACTGGGAGGAGCTGTGTTTGTATTAGTTATATCTTACAACTTGCATTTTATAAGTTACAATTTGCATCAGTTTTAGTTGGAGAGAAAGATGAGTACAGTTCTATTAAGGACTGAGCTGGCTCTCCTTTACCCATCAGTTCTGTGTCTCCAAAACACAGTGTCTCTCTCTGTTCCAAAACTCAGCGGCTCTCTTCCCCTCCCAAACGAGAGTCACTGTCTCCAAAACCAGTGCAATTGCACCTGTGCAAAAACATCAGAGCAGACAAATTGTGCTTGCACAAAAGCACAACATGGCTCTCTTTAAGTTGGGGTGTGTGTAAGTAGGATACCCTACCTGTAATTTAAAGGTTCTTTGAATCCCAGTCGACATTTCTAAAATACATTTTTCTTCTAGAAATGTATAATTCGGGTTTTACCAAAGCCCACCCATTCTTGAACAGACTCTCATATGCTTATAAAAGGGATCAAGCCTTTAATAGGAGGAAAGAAGATTTTTCCCAGCTAGCACTAATTTATTGACGGTTTCGTTTTATAGAGACATTGCTGTTTCAATATTATATTGTTTCTCTTAGACCTGTCAATATTATACCAAAACAATATTATACCAAACAATATTATATTGTTTCTTAGACCAAACAATATTATATTGTTTCTTAGACCTGTCAATATAATTTACATATTTGCCACAACATCTTTGAATCTATTTCAATTCCCTTGCAATTAAGCGCCTGTATTTTTTAGCTGCTACAAGTAAAAAGACAAAATGATGCTAGCAAAGAAAAAAGAGACATGAATCCACTTACTCATAGGTGATAAAAATTCACAGTAAAGCTGCAGATGTAGCAGAGTGAGAATTACCGTAGCAGCAGGCACCAAAGATAAAAGAGGATTACGCATGATGAAATGTAGTAATTGACTAGAAATCACTGAAAAATACCAGATGGATGTCAGTGTTCCACGCAGCTCTAATATGCCTGTCTGGTTTTATTGAGCGTCACTTTTCAAATTTCCTAAGTGTAATTGAGGTTTATTGATATAGTATATGGCCCAGTTAATAGACAGCTGTAAAAAAAAAAAAAGACACTGCTTAAGCCCTTCTATATCCAGGAATACTGCCCTGCACTGCCTGGGTAAAGAGGCTTCTGTTAATGACTGTCACAAGATACATTTGTTTCCTGCCACCCGCTCTTTGCATTAGGTATGAACACAGTAACTGCTCCATGTAGAATTTAAATTGCAGAAAGGACTACTGCCGGAAAGAAAAGACCAGACATGCAATTATAGGAACCACCAAATGAGGCTTATGTAGGATTTTTATATTGGTTTTGTGTTAGAAAGAACTAATATATATTGTAATAGTTTACAGCAGTGGTTCTCAAACTTTTAGCACAGGGACCCACTTTTTAGAAAGAGAGTCTGTTAGGATTCACTGTAAGGGATGTCATGATCAGACGTTTTGCATAAGGAAAATTTTTAACAATCCTAGGCTACAAGTCTACCCGCACTTACCCAGGATTAAGTTCCATTTACTATCATTATTGAAAGCATAAACAGTGGCCTGTTAAAAGGACCGATGTGTAACATTTCCCCAAATGCAGTCACATACCATGGTAGCATCAAGTCTAATAGATTAAAAATACAATATTGTAATGAATGGGGGATCCACCTGAACTTGGCTCGCAACCCACCTAATGGGTCCCAACCCACAGTTTGAGAAACACTGGTTTACAGTATTATATCATGAGCAGCTTGGATGTCCACTCACTTCTAAAAGTTAATTTTTTTTTTGTTTATTTTAGTACTAGGAAAAGCAGAGGAAATAAGGCCCATGCAAGTATACAACATGCCAGATAATATTGAGAGAGGTTAATTCAGAGGAAGGGCAGGAGAAAGCGACACTTCACCTTAACAGAGTGTCAATATGCCTGGTAGTACTGGGCCAAATTTGCAAGAATTCTGCAACTGTCTGACACCACAGTTCTCTTAAAGGAAAATTCCCTACAAGTTTCTCCCCCCCCCCATCCCATTGCTGTGAACTGTTGCACATGTTAATGCACATTAAAAGGCTATATTTAAAAATGAAACACTGGGCATATGGGAATAATTGATCTAGTGAAGAAGACTGAAAAATCCTGTTTATACTTTCCTGGCAGTGGCATATCCAGGGTAGGGCAAGCCAGGGCACGAGCCCTGGGCACCATTTGAAACAGGGGGTGCAACTGCCCATGTGAGTGCAAGAGCACTCCCGTTGCTTTCTGAGTCAGGGAGCAACAGGAGAACCTGCCCACCTTGGCGCTCACAGCAGCTGGGCACTATTTCATCTCAGGTGCCACTGTGAGCCATGCTCCCATTGCTTCCTGAGTCACAGAGTGACAGGAGCACCTTCTGCCTGGGCACTTCCCAGAAGTGACATCACATGACGTCACACCATTGCTTCCTAGGGTACTACAGTCTCCGAGTACATCACTGTTTCTTGGTAGTGGGCATTGTTGAACCCAGTTGGACTTATTTATCAAGGTCAAACCACATTGGATTCTGTCATACCCATGTCTTTAAGCACAGGTGCCATGAGTAGAGGCTAAAAACTGCTTCCTTTTCTGTGTGTGTGGTCGGTTATAATGCAAACTACAAGTTTCCCTTCAAAATCATTTTTTTACCCCTGCTAATGGGGTAAGAGGCACTTTTTCAAGTGGGTGCTCCTTTTTTTAGCAGGGGGAGAGTAACTGGCCCACCTCACCCCAGCACTGTCTGTTCTAGTGGCTGTCTGCTGGTATTCATTTTGTATCTTTTTAGATTGTGAGCCCTTTTGGGACAGGGAGCCATTTAGTTATTTGATTTTTCCCTGTAAACCGCTTTGGGAACTTTTAGTTGAAAAGTGGTATATAAATACTGTTAATAATGTTAATAATAAAAGTGTGAGAAGTGCATTTTAGTTTGAAATTCATTCTGATACAGCCAGTGGAAAGGGGAAGGAGGAGCCAAGCAGCCTCCAAATATATATAAGAGCAAACTCCTAGAGCTGTTTGCTGTGGAAAGCTGGGACTGGAGCTGAATCACAGAGCTAAATTGCTGAGCTGTATCTCTGCCCCATTGCATTGCATTGCTGAAATATCTGAGAGAAAAACTGCCACAAAACTGTCTCCTGTAAATAAACTCAGCTTCATCTGAGGAGCTGTGTTGCCTCTACTTAAACCCTGCCCTAAATTCTGGAAGGGTGTCAAAAGAGAATGTCCCCAATTTGACAAGGTCTTGTGGAGAACGAGACCCTGGCAAGGTAGGGGGAACTTGTGGTAGCTGAAGAACAACCAGAAGGGTTGGCATTAGGCATCTCAGAGTGCTAGGTCAGAAATCATGACAGCACCACAACAGATCTGCCCAAACATGTGTCAACCAGGTTGCAATTCAAAACAAAAATGGGGCAAGAGAGTGGCTTATGCTGAACTCTGCCCCCATCTGCCACTATACCCCCTCCATAGATTATTGTCCAGGTCATTTATTTTTCACCAGTCTGATTTCACTACCAGCTGAAGCATTTGCTAATAAGGCTGCAGAGGCAAAACCTGACAGACAAGGAAAGTTTCTGTTTCCTGCTACATACCCCTTTTGCAGTTTGGCTCGCATCCTCTGAGGTCCTACCTTACATGTGATTTTTTAAAATCACAAATCTGCCACTATCCTGTGCAGTTCAGCACTGAGTCAATGTGTAGAATTGCATGAATGTTTCAGAAATAAAAGAAGCAAATCTCAAAACAGTGCCATAAGCTACTATTTTTAGCGGTTTCAGAAGAATGGGAAACACATCTACCTGGAGACTAAAATTCAGAACAGATCAGGTATAATGTAAATAGGAGGTTTTGCTATTAGTATTAATTACATCTCAAGTGCATAAAGAATATACTCATTTATATTCAGAGAAGTCTCTGTAGGATGAATAAAGTACAAAAGAAAAAAACTACCAGAAACTTGAAGAAAGCTAAAAGATCAAAGAGTAGCAAAACAAAAGATGTTTTCAAAATTTCTGTCCATTTGTCCCTAAAGGATCTTCCTCAAAAACTATCTATCTTATTGTAATGCAGCTGACAAAGATGAGAAGAAAGTAGATATTTCTAGAGGAAGCACAAGTGCTTGATCCTTATATGCTACTTGTCTTTTATGACACCACATAGATGACAGAAACACTGGTATATAGACACAACCTAAATTACTTATGTACAGAAACAGTAAGAACAGTGAATGCTGGTGGTGGTTTGAGGGGATTTGAGGAATGGGGCTTTGCCACGCATACCCCCTAACTTTCAGTTGTGTGGCCTGCCTAGTCCATGACATATTGCCATAGCTAGATGGCCTTAGAGAGATGCAACAGGTATTACCACACAAAACTCTGTTCCTCATTATTTCCCATTAGGGAAACCAGCTCTAATATTGATCAGCAATATATTGTTCAAGGTTTTTGTAGTCCCTTCCTAGTGTAGCACCCATTCATCTCACCTCAGATCTCAATGGTTCAGATCTCAATGGTTTCCCCATTAGGGAAACCAGCTCTAATATTGATCAGCAATATATTGTTCAAGGTTTTTGTAGTCCTTTCCTAGTGTATTGAAATCATGGAAGATCCCCACATGGCAAGGAGGTAGCCCCTTTAAGGGTAAGGCCTGGGCATTCAGCAGGGAGTGTGCTGCACAGCTGCAGCCACTTGAAGGCAATAGGGCCCTCAGGCATAAAAGCACCTGATGAAGGGAGAGTTGGGTGTGGGTAGCAGAAGGAGGAAAGCTTGGATTAATGGACTGATAGCTAATGGACTACTGGAAATGCTGATGGGTGAATGGGCTTTGGAAACAGCTGGAACAGAGTGCTGGAGACACTGAGATTGGTGTTTGGCTGCCACACCCAAGACCTGTGAAGGACCAAAGTGCTGCTATAGTGGTGGGAGGAAGGAGGACCTCTACAGGTTAAACAGGTGAGCTATCCTGGTGGTGGGGTCCAGCAGTGCTGCAAGGCAGAACTAGGGTCATTTTTGGGGAAAGAAGGGGAGCTAATTTGCTGAAAGAGGGCATAATTCTCTAAGTGAAGTCTAGAGGGGGCAAATGGGGCAAAAGCCCTGGGAGCTGACCCTCTAGGGGTGCCTCCCTGAGCATTGCCCCCTGCTGGAGGGGGAGTGCCCAGGAGTGCTGTGGAGAGGCAGTGAGAAGCTGCCTCTCTGTCAGTGCCGACTGAGCTGCCCCCTCCTCTCCTTTACAGGAGGATAGGAGACAGATGCACTAGAGAGGCAGCATGTTGGGAGATGTGACTCCTATTGTGCTGATGCTCTAGGGTGCCCATCTCTTACCCTCCAGAGCAAGGGGAGGACGCCCTAGAGAAGCAGTGTGACAGGAGCTGCATGTCTGGTTGCACTGACACTCTAGGGTGCCCATCTCCTATCCTCTGGAGTGGGGGAAGGGTGCCCTAGAGCAGCAGTGCAACAGGAGTCACATCTCCTGTCGTGTTGTTGCTCTAGGTTGCCCATCTCCTATTCTCCTATAGAGGAGGAGGGGAGGGGGGCAGCCCAGTCTGGTGCTGAGGTGCTGCCTGAGAGGCAGCTTCTTGCTGCCTCCCAGGAGCGCTCCTGGGCGTCCCTCCTCTGCCTATGAGGGTGTCCCTCAGAGGCGAAGGGAAAGTGGCACGCGCCCCCTCCGATATTGGAGGAGATGCATTCCTCTTCCCAGGCCCCCATGGAGATTTCCATGGTGCTTGTCTCCATTGCAGCAGTCTGGGACTACTTCCAGCTGCCCCAAACCACTCCAGTGGAGATCTCCGTGCCGCTTACAAGCAGAAGACTCTGTCAAGGCCTCACCTGCCTCCCCCATTCCCTCCTGTTTTCAAAGGGGGAACGGAGGAGTTAACTGCGCAGAGTAATTGTGCTGACGATGTCACCAAGGAACACCACTGAAGTCTAGACTGGGAATCTGGCAAAACACCTAGCTGATTTACAGACCACTCTTAAGGAAGTTGATAGCAATATCTGCTGCCATGTCCAGTTACAGAGCTGCAAAAGGTGGACACCATTGAGTGCTTCACTACCAGCACAATCGGCTGACCCAGGTCACACTAGAGCAAGTAAGGTGGTGGAGAGCGGGAGGCCATGGGCTGTTTGGGAGAGAAACTGGGGCAGTTCAGGGTTTGGATGGGGTGAATCTTGGCGGTGGAAGCATGTGCCGGATCTTATCCCCCTTTCCTGGCTGGGACCTGCCTCTGACTGTTCAGACCTCTGCCAGCAAATCAGCTGGTATGGGTTTGAGGAGACCACTAACAGCCAGGCAACCTACAGAGAGACAAGAATAAAATAATTTTACTTGCTTTTCCTAGGCTATCTAGTTGCCCACCACCCCAGCATGTAATGAGCAGTCCATGTAGCACTGCATGCTATGGACCGGGGGGGGGGGTGGAGAATAGGATTGGGTTGTTTCAAGCATTTTTGCTTATGGCCACTTCCAAAACTCCCCATGACTAAAACTCTTTAGGTGCTGCTGATGGGTTCCAACAGTTCTATCCTCTTGCACCTTCTTAGCAAGAAATTGCAGTCAGTCTTGGCTCCCTGTATTTATTCTATTCATAGTGAACGTTTCTAAGTAACTGTGGGTGCAATCCTAACTTGTAGTGGAAATAGGTAGGCCAGCGGGTCTGTGCTGCATCCAGCGCAAGTTTGGAGCCAAAAGTGGTATAGCCCAAGGCAAGGGGAATCCTTTCCCCCTTGCCTAGTTTCACAGTGCAGCAACCCCAATGGGTCTACTCAGATCTGTACCACTTGACAAGGTGGCGCAAATCCAAGCAGCATGGGACTGCCCTGGGCCACCCAGGAACAGGGTCAGGATCCAGCATAACTGCCTGATCCTAGCCCTGCCTCCCGCTCGCCGCTTGCCCATGGTCCCGCCTGCCTCCCCCTTGCCCTGAAACACCACCCTCCTGCCCTCCCCACATAATCCCAGACTCCTGCATTGGCTGAGCTCAGCCAACGCAACTCACCTTCTCCCTGGGACCCATGTTGGCATGGGGAGGCCATGAGTGGTCTCTCCCCTCAGAGTGGCTCAAAAGTGCTTTATGGCACTTTTGCAACACTCCCAGGCCAGCACAAGAGACTTTCGTCAGCCCAAGTGAGGGTCAGGATTACACCCTGTGTATACTTTACACATGGATGTATGTTTAAACCATCTTGGGTGGTGTATGCCTCAGAAATTGAATGTGTGACGTGGTCCACAGTTTAGTGACATCTGAAGAATCAGAGACAGATCTGAAGAATCAATTTATTTTAAAATAAACAGGCATACCATGTATATGTTTGCAGGTTTGAGTATTGAGTAGTCGTCAATAGGAAATTATAACCTACCAACAGTCTGCTTAGGATATGCATCTTTATTAGTAAAAACAATAATAATCAGCTCGTTAAGTTAACTAGAACTGTATATCGCATGCATACAAACAATATATTCAGTGAAGTGAATGCGATTACCAGTTCCTCTATGGAAGCACATAGGGTCCCACTTCCTTTTTCCAGTGCCCCAGTAAAGGCATAAGTGGAAAACAGTAAACAACAATGAATGAAATGTCTTTCTTACCTAATAAAGTATTCTATAAGTGAGACTGGGGGAGTCACACATAAAGCTTATATCACAATGGACATGTACATAATTTGTTGCTGCCTTCTCTACAGTGAGGAAATCAAGTTGGAGCATCTGTTCTAGTATTTATGAAGGACAGAAAAGCACTGCTCAAATGATTTTGATCTGTGTCAGGAGAAACATGCAGTTCTGTTTGTTTTCTTTTGCAGATCAGATGTGACAAATTCAAGACTGTGGTTAGCAAGTCTACTTCATGCATTAATAATATCTTAACAGGAGGGGCGGCCCCCAGATTCACAGTTCGGCTGAATTCTTGCCCTTCTCGGCAATAAAGCGCTTGCAAAACTGCACTCCTCGGTGCTGTGGGCACAATATCAAAAGACATTGAAAAACACCCGAACAGCCTGAGTGTAAGTGAAAATACTACACACCAACTACAGAAAGCAGCTTTGACATCAGATAATGATACTGACTACTGCTATGTTCCAGCTGCCATCAAACAGCCAGTATAGCATAGTAGTGTTTAGTAGCAGTAGTAGTACTACTGTACTGTACTGTACTACTACTGTAGTAGTGTGTAGTAGTAACTCTAACCATTAGAGTTAATGGTTAGACTAGCTATAGAAAGACATAGATGTAGGTCTATGTAGGTCTATGTAGATGTAGCAGATGTAGGTCTGCTGTTTAGGTGCCTGTTTTACCATGTGTGCCATCAAATATGCATGATGGTTAGGATGTGTGGAGCACAAACCAATTTGCTCCAAGACCTCTCCTCAGTAAATAGTATGTGGAGAGGAAGCTAAATGTTTATGTAATATTTTATATTTAGCATCAACATTTCAAACCTAAAGATTATGTAGCAGTAATAAATCGATTAAGTACATTTCTAATTTTACCTTTCCACCAAGAAGCTCAGAGCAGCCTATGTGATTCTCTCCTCCCATTCTATCATTGCAACAACCCTGTGAGATAGGTGTAATGGAAGATCAAAAGATCACTGGGCAGATGATGTGGTGTTGACAGTGATTCCCATGTTTTGACAACTGGTTGACAGCTTTGGGATGGGCAGGGCTAGTGTTCACTGCTGTAATTAATTAATTAACAGAGACTTTGATGGACATGGACTGAAGGGGTAGCTCACAGCTGTATCTTATTATGATGATGGGTCTCTGTATGAACTAGAGAGGTGGCTCACACCAGAGCTTCATTTTGGATAACAGGGGACCTGCAAGAATAAAAAGCAGCCCCAGAAGGTTCATAGAACCCAGAGGAGGGGAATGCTGGGACTTTGCTGGAAGAACAAAGGGAAATGAGGGGGACATGCCGAGACTCTGCTTGACAGATCTGCATTGGACTCATTCAAGAACAGGTGAAGGGACGCTGCTGGATTGAACTGGGAAGATTCTGTTGGACTGTGCTTTGAACCTGCTGTGGACTTTTCTAAGCTAAGTGATGTTTTGGGGGGAAGGGAAAGCCTTTGGACTTAGTGTAAAGATTTATAGAAGTTGTTTGGACATTCAAGTGCACAAGAGTCTTGGGCAAATTTGGTTAGACCTATAATGGATGAATATGGACTCAATGTAGAGTCCCTTCCTACTTTTATTACTAATGAAATCAAGAAGTTGCTCAAAGAAAAAATTAGCCTTTATTCTAAGAGGATGGTTTTATGTATTATTTCCCAAATGTCATCTGCATTTTGGTTTCATATTTATAAACATCTTTTGGTTTGGAAAATTATTTTATAAATTTAACTGCTGCTCTGTTACGAAAAGCATTTATGGCCCTTCGCTTTCAATGTATGCCATTGGCCTGGTTGGAGGGGAAATATAATAATACCCCCTTTTATCAAAGAGTTTGTCTATGTGGACTAGGGGTTATTGATGATATCTTTCACTATTTATTTAGTTGTCTCTTGTATGAACATCCTAGGAATCAATTTCTTGCTGGTATACTTAGACTATTGCGTGATAGACCCTTGCCTGTTCAGCTATGCAGTTTGCTTGCGGGTACAGATGTTACTATCATCTATCAAGTAGCAAAGTTTGCTAAAGCCGCAAAAAAGATCCGTGCAAAACTCCATAAATCTTGATGAGTGCTTTTATTGGTTATTGTTATATATTTTGTTTGTTTGTTTTTTTCTTTTAATGTATTGCGACGACCTATGGTTTTAAGCAAATAAATTGAATCTGAATCTGGACATTCAAGATAAGACTGCCAATTAAAGGAACTTGAAAGAATTTTAATGAGATGAAAGTTATGCTTATGGGTTGGAAGGAATGGAATGTGGCACAGCAAGTGTTGTGACGAAGAGATGTTTCAAAAGCTTCTAAAGGTCAAATGGTCTCCAAATGCTTTATTAGGATGTTTTTCAACTGATTAATGACTTTTTATTGACTTTAATGATTACGATATCTAGGATGTTTATATTTTACTTCTATGTGACACGTCATTGCTTACGAAATTTGACTGAAAGAACTTTAGAACGGAAAAACTTCAAAACTATAGAGAACGGAAGAACTGCAAAACCATAGAGATTTTGAATTACTCAAATTGACATCTGCTGATGAAAACTGGAATAAAGAGTCAAGACTATGGAGCGAATAAAAGTACAAACAAAACAGCCAAGATTACCAAGGCAGACAGTGAAGAGAGAACTGAGTGTGGAATTACTGGAACATGTTTCAGCAGTTTCAGGTTAAAATTGAATTAAAAATAGACTCAGTTGAACAAGAGCTTAAAGACCTGAAACTGGAATTGAGACAAGATATGGCTCAGCTGGAAGAATCTGTCAAAGATATTAAACAAGAGACACAGCAGCCCCAGAACAGAGTCATTATCATTGATTGTAGTATGGAAGTCCTGAGTTTAGAACAAGAGAAAACAGTGGATATGGTATCTTTGATGGAACAAGCAAATAAAGAAAAAATCTGCTGAGATTAAGTGCCGTACCAAAGAGTTTCAGAGAAGTTGGAGTAGTTTTGAGACAACGAATGGTAAAAGTCCTAGCTTGGTATTTACAAACAGATGAACAAACCATTGGCTCAAAAGTTGACCAGGTTTATAGTAGTAGTTGGCAACCTTCAGTCTCAAAAGACTATGGTATCGCGCTCTGAAAGGTGGTTCTGGAACAGCGTCTAGTGTGGCTGAAAAGGCCGATTCGGGAGTGACAATCCCTTCCACACTGGGAGCAAGTGCAGTCTGTCCCTGGTCTGTATCCCTGGCTATGGGCCTTCCTTCTTTGCCTCTTAGCCTCAGACTGTTCACAAAGTGTCTCTTCAAACTGGGAAAGGCCATGCTGCACAGCCTGCCTCCAAGGGGGCCGCTCAGAGACCAGGGTTTCCCACTTGTTGAGGTCCACTCCTAAGGCCTTCAGATCCCTCTTGCAGATGTCCTTGTATCGCAGCTGTGGTCTACCTGTAGGGCGCTTTCCTTGCACGAGTTCTCCATAGAGGAGATCCTTTGGGATCTGGCCATCATCCATTCTCACGACATGACCGAGCCAACACAGGCGTCTCTGTTTCAGCAGTGCAGACATGCTAGGGATTCCAGCTCATTCCAGGACTGTGTTGTTTGGAACTTTGTCCTGCTAGGTGATGCCGAGCATGCGTTGGAGGCAGCGCATGTGGAAAGCGTTCAGTTTCCTCTCCTGTTGTGAGCGAAGAGTCCATGACTCGCTGCAGTACAGAAGTGTACTCAGGACGCAAGCTCTGTAGACCTATCTACTGGCTGGATACGGTACAAAAGGCAAGAGACGTTATGCAGAAATTTAAAAAAAAAACAGGAGGACTTAGGAGGACAAGAGGGAAGAATAGAAGATATACAACAGGATCAGTGTCAGGAGGAAGAGGTTTTGATGGATAATGGATAAACTTACAATTGTTGTTAAAGATAAGTCAGTAAAAGCTTTTATGGGTACTTGGAAACCATTCATGAACTTCCTGCACACCGAAGGAAAAATGGGCCAAATAACCTATGGATTTGATTAGTAGATGGGGAAGTTAATTTTCATGTTTCTTATTTTTCTTGTGGACAATGTAATTTTTAATAAGCCTAGACTTTTAAGATAACTAATTTTTTGTATGATTTTGTAGTAGAATAAAGAAATGTAGTTTGATATACTGGGCCAAATCTATGAGTAGATAGGGGACTTAACCTTTATTTTTTTTTTGTATTGAAAATGTATTTTTTTCAATAAGTGTCAATTGTTTAAGAATTGATAACTAATCTTTTGTGTGTTTTTTTTATAGTAGAACAAAGAATTGCAGTTTGAGATTTCTGCATTTGCCACACAACTTGTAATATCTTTATTTTTTTAACTTTGTTTTGTTTCTATTTGTGTTTAATAAGATAAAAACATATAAAAAAGAAAGAAACCACCTTGCTCCCAAGAGAGCCCTGGCCCAACAGGGGCCACAAGATGTACATCTGAAACAGACAGCACTCAAAGCAAAAGCACACCAAGAATCTGAATGCCCAGGAGTGGGAATTAGATGTGAGAGGGACAAATTTAAACTGTTCCAACAGTACATGCACCTCCAATCATGTGACATGCACACTAACGTTTGTCTCCAGCTACTTTTAAAGCAAACACTTTGTTGGCTCGCACCAAAAGCCAGTAATGAGAAACATAACAGAAAATCATTGTGATCTGTGCCTTGGCAGCATGTATGCGCTAATCTTGTTGATGGTGCTGTTTCTTGGTTCTCTGCTGTCAAAACAGCCTTTCCTCTTCACATCCCCTGCTTGCTGAAGTCTGCACCTGTGCTCAAAGAATTAAATCAGCCATATCCAGATGGATCCTAATGACAAGGGCTTTGAGCAAAGCATGATTATAAACTGACGGTCCTGTCATGTTTGTTCTTTGTTTCTTTCTATTTATAGAGCAGGTGTCTGCAAGTTCACTTATAATCCCCAAATTTGCAGCTCTCAAGTTGCAAGCCACTTCAGCCTGTTTTGCCTTCGATTAGTGGTTCCCAAACTTTTTAGTACCAGGACCCACTTGACACTCTGTTGCAGCTCGCCTAGTTTGAGGAGACTTAATTCATTCAAATTATTTATTTACAGAAAACATGTCTCCTAATGAGGCAGTCCTAATGACTAGCCTCAAGGCTTGAAGGGCATAGTGATGTGACCGTCTTCACCTGCTCCCACTACCTGTCATTGACAGACTTGGAAAAAAAGACACTGAAATATTTATCTCCCTGTATATACACAAGCTTGCAAAGGGCAGAAGCTCAGGGCAATTAGCAGCTATTTTGCAAACTGCAGGAGCTTGGCTCTTTGTAGGGAATGCCCTCAGGGCTTCGGACAATTAGGGCGCAATCCCAACCTGAGCTGGAGCAGGCAAGCCAGAAGGCTTGCGCTGCATCCAACACAGGTTTGTTGGCTGCAGTGGCTCAGCCAGGGGCAATGGGAAGCTCTTCCCCTTACCCCTGGGTAAGGGCTGCACGCCCCAATGGGTCTCCTCGGACCTGCACCACCTCTGAAGGTGGCGCAAGTCTGAGGAGAGCAGAGCGGCTGGAAGCTGCTCCGTTCTCTCTGGGGACGGGGGTTGGGATCCGGCATAACCACCGGGTCCCAGCCCTGCCCCTGGCTCCCCACGTGCCCGGCCCCGGGGCCACCCATTGCCCGCCCTTCCCCCAGTCCAGAAACACCCCCTCCCCGCCCCCCACGCCTACCTTTGCCGCTTGTTCCAGCATGAGCACACCGACACAAGTGGTAGCACAGGAGCTGCCACAGAAGCTTCTGCCTGCCTCCACACGTCAGCGCATCTGAATGTGCCGACGCGGCTCCCACCCCGGGAGGCGCAAACATGCCTTATGGCACATTTGCAACACTCCAGGTCCTCCTAACTGCCAGTTAGGATTGCGCCCTTAGTTATCTTAATTGTCTATCACCCACATTTTCATTAGAAGCTCTGTGGGACCCACCAGGAATCAGGTTCCGATCCACCAAGTGGGTCCCCCAGTTTGAGAAACAGATTATTTTGGAAGACTGCAATCTTATTTACACTTACCTGGGAGTAAGCTATTAAACACAGGGGGACTTACTTCCTAGTAAACATGTATAGTGTTGGACAGTAAGTAATATTATGGTCCACCTCCTGGAGGTCATCTGGGAGAGGGACCTCTTGTTGGCTGCAGTGAAAGCATTTTCTGTATGTGAAATTCCTTGTCTCTAGAGATCAGAATGGCTGGCTCTCTCTCCACATATATTCGGATGGTACCTGAAGACCTATGCATTTTCTCTAGCTTTAGAAGTTTTGTTTAAGTTTGCTGGAAAGGGCTTACGTTTGTTTGCACAGAGCTTGTTTCTTTTCCTTGATGCCTCAATAATGATATTATTGTGCTGTTTTTGCTTGTTTTAGTGTATTGGTTTTGTTGTAATTGTTATTATTATTTTGTTTTTAAAAGAGCATGCATTCCCTTTGAGGCCTCCTGTTCCCTTCTCAACAGGACATGCATACATACATACATACTCATCAAGGGTGGCTGATAAAAGCATCCAAAATGTTTGGCTCTATTTCATTCCCTACTTATAAAGTGAAATATTGTGAACCATAAAGGATTCCTTGAGTGTACAGGGGGGAGTCTCTTTAATTGTGGATCCTGTATCTGTGGTTTCACTTATCAGCAGATCAGGGATCTGTGGAACCCCCCATCAGTGGCGTAGCTAGTGGGGGCGGGGGCGGTCCACAAATGCACACCACAAATGCCCCAACATCGCTAACATCGCAGAGGTTATGAGCAACCCCATCATGCCATATACCGTTGGATGCAGAATTTCCAGCGGAATGTAATGCAAAAAACCAGATTGGAAAAACTCCTTTCCATCAAACGTTATGGCCAAAAAACCAGAAGCCAAAACATGCATGGAACCCTATGGAAAATGAAACTGAGTCATATCATGCATTTACTTGTGAGTAGGTGAACTTGCCATAGTTTGTTGGAAAGGGCAGGCTGAGAGAAATCCAATGACACCAGAATGGTTCCTATCCAATGGAAGCAGCCCCCCAAAAACACCCAAGAAGGAGATCCTCCCTCCAAGCAGACAAATGTATGGAGCCCTATGGAAAGTGAAAGTGAGCCACATGGTCGCATTTACTCACGAGTAAGCAAACGTGCCTTGGTTGCTGGTCAAGTCAGGAAAAGGGGAATGCAAGGCTTTGCTTTGGTAAACCTTTATTGGCATATAAAAAAAATCCATCGATAATAAATATAACAAGGCAAAGAGATACAACTTTATCAGTTATTAGCTTCTGGCCTTTGCCATAGAAACTGCCGCCAAAAATTCCGCCACCAAAATGGTGATGGAAGGGGAATCATCACTAAGAAGGATTGGGAAAGGATCAACAAGGGAAACGGGAAGAGAAGAAAGAAAAGGGCCAAGTAGGTGGGACCTGAGATTATGATGGGCAGTACACCGACGAAGAATATGATCCAAAGTATCTGGTTCAACTGAACAAAACAGACATGATCTATTTGAATGAGGGATTTTAGCAAATCTCCCTTGGTGTACTGCAGATGGAAATATGTTCAATCTCGCTAACATGAAAGCCCTTCTTTTGCTGGGATTAGTGAGTTGGACAAAATAATTTGCAGGGCGGCCAAGGAAGGGGGACAATCCAAAGAAAAGGGGTGAACAGGTCGGATTTAAATTAGACAGTAATGTTATGTATTCTTGCTCCCAGAGTTTGAGTTTAATGAGATGATGTGCTTTTTGAAGGTCCATATCAGCTAAATGTTCAGCAGCTACCACGTTTTCCAGACTCACAAAGAGAGTCTGGTCCAACAAGAAGCTGACGGAACATACCAAGATCCAGGTCTACAGAGCTTGCGTCCTGAGTACACTTCTGTACTGCAGCGAGTCATGGACTCTTCGCTCACAACAGGAGAGGAAACTGAGCACTTTCCACATGCGCTGCCTCCGACGCATCCTCAGCATCACCTGGCAGGACAAAGTTCCAAACAACACAGTCCTGGAACGTGTTGGAATCCCTAGCATGTATTCACTGCTGAAACAGAGACGCCTGCGTTGGCTTGGTCATGTCGTGAGAATGGATGATGGCCGGATCCCAAAGGATCTCCTCTATGGAGAACTCGTGCAAGGAAAGCGCCCTACAGGTAGACCACAGCTGCGATACAAGGACATCTGCAAGAGGGATCTGAAGGCCTTAGGGATGGACCTCAACAAGTGGGAAACCCTGGCCTCTGAGCGGCCCGCTTGGAGGCAGGCTGTGCAGCATGGCCTTTCCCAGTTTGAAGAGACACTTTGCCAACAGTCTGAGGCTAAGAGGCAAAGAAGGAAGGCCCATAGCCAGGGAGACAGACCAGGGACAGACTGCACTTGCTCCCGGTGTGGAAGGGATTGTCACTCCCGGATTGGCCTTTTCAGCCACACTAGACGCTGTGCCAGAACCACCTTTCAGAGCGCGATACCATAGTCTTTCGAGACTGAAGGTTGCCAATACAATACAATATTAAGATGGAATCTAAGCCAAAACTTAAAAGTGGATTTTGGAACTGGGCATTCATCTTCCCGCTACTGTAGCTTGGGAATGCAAGGCTAGCTGCATGGTCCCAATCTGATGAAAGTGAAGCTAAACAAATGCTCCAGAAGGCAGCCCCCCCTCCCAAAGAATAAACCAGAGGCTTGAGCTGGTAAGGTGGGCACTGCGCTGAAAATGTCACTGATTTTTTGTGGGGGAGTGTTATTGCAGGCAGGCTACAGAGAAAATTCACTTGGTGAAACAGGGCTGGCTTCCCCTTATTTATCTGTTTTTCTTTAATTTAATTATCTATAATAATTTTATTTTGCTTGATGATGTCATTTCCAGCCATCTTCCGGTGGGTCCTGGACAGACTGTCATTCTAAAAAGTGTGTCCCAGTGTTAAAAGTTTGAGAACCACTGCCTTAACTAAAAACAGGCCAATGAGACATGGGGGGGGGAGGTGACTCCCTAGTGACCAAAATTCTGGAAATCATGGCTTTTAGGAATAATACCATCATATATACCATTTGATGCAGAATTTCATCCATTGCTTGTGGGGAAATATTCACTGCATTTATTTTTCTGGCCATTATTATTCATTCCATGTCATGACTATTACTATCTCTGTCACACCTACCTCACAGGGTTGTTGTGAGGACAAAATAAGGGGAGGAACCATGTACACTACCCTGAGCTGCTTAGAGGAAGGGTGCTAAAAAGTGAATTAAACAAAATTTTTAATTTGATTTTAATTAATTAATTAAGTCATATGGGGTGACAAAAATTTATAGGCCCCAGGTGTCAAATGACCTAGCTACACCGCTGCCCCCCTATGCACCCTCCAGAGGCCTCTGGGGCTTCCCTGACCCTCTTAATGTCTTTTAAAGGCATAAAAACATCACTTCTAGTTTTACCAAAAAATCAGAAGTGACTTTTTTCTCTTATGTATTAAAGTGATTCTGAGCCCGGCAGAGACCACAGCAGACACGCATGGCCTCTGCTGGGTTCAGAAGACCCTCCAGAGGTGTCACCCACACCCGCAGATTCATGTTTCTGTGGGGGGTTCCAGAACAGAACCCCCGCAGATACAGGGGCACATCTAAATACAACTTGAGTTTTTACAATTGCCACAATTGTGCAGTTGTGGAGGGGCTGTTCCAACAGTCCTCTCAAGCCATAACTGGTCTCTGTAAGAGATTATATTATAATCCTCTCACACTTTCCTGGGAGTAAGTCCCATTGAAATAAATTGAACATCTCTGAGTACACATGCATAGGATTGTGCTGTAAGTCTCGCTGCAGTTAATGAGCCTTGACTTAGTCGTGACTACCTCAACTCATTGTCTTCTTTAACCAGACTTTTCCTTCCTCGCATTCCCTGTGATAAATTTGTCAAGTGTAGTCATATTATTTCTTGCTTTCTTTTTTTCCAAAGTTAAACAGGTCATATACTTTAGTATTTACATAGGAAATGGATTCTACATTTGCAAAAAAACAAAAAAACAAAAAAACATTTCTGGCATTATTTGGACTCGAAGCTTGATGACATGGAAGATTACCCTGCCTGAGTACTGGTAGCCGCAGCCATATCCATGACAACCAGTGGAACAGCAGCTGTACTTGGTAATAAAGTTTCCATAGTAGCCGTAGAACCTGCAACGTGATAAATTCCATTGTGACCTGCATCCTGATGACCAGCGTGATTCGTTCCTTACTACGTCCCAATGAGGCAAGAACTGTTGCACCAGAACAGGAAATACACAATATCAGTGACTCCAAACATGCAGACGTGTAAGTAGATAGCCCCATGTAGTTAATGGATTGAATAAGCCTCTGTTACCCCATCTGAGTTCTCCTAATGCCAGACACATGGCTTGATTTCTTCTGTAGACCTTGTTTGTTTGTGTTTAAACTGCCTGTAGACCTTACAGAGACTTTGGGTCATATCCTATCCAATTTTCCAGCCCTAGTGTAGTCATACCAATGGGGTGTGCCCTGCATCCTATGGTGGGTGGGTAATTATGGAGGCCTCCACAAAGTAAGGAAACATTTGTCCCCTCACCTAGGGGCTGCATTGCAGCTGCACCGGTGCTGGAAAGTTGGATAGGATGGGGTTAGGGCACAATCCTAACCCCTTATGTCAGTGCTTTCCAGCACTGACATAAGGGCAATGCAGCTCTGAGGTCAGGGAACAAACATTCCCTTACTTTGAGGAGGCCTCTGTGAGTGACACCCAACTGCAGGATGCAGCACAGGTCCCATTGGCATCGCTATGCCAGTCCTGGAAAGCACTGACATAAGGGGTTAGGATTGCACTCTATTAATACATTCCAGAAGTGTTGACTTCTGCCTTTCTTAGGATGCAGTGCTAGACATGCTTATATAGTAACAGCCCAATCCCACCTAATGCCCCTCCACTGATCCAGGCATGCCAATGAAGCATACACTGCATCCCTGGAGTTGGAGAGGTCTCCTCAGTGTAAATGAACTTTTATTCATTTGCCCTTGGAAAGCCTCCATTTTTCCTATGAATCTCCTTGGTCCTGTGCCAGCTACTTTGTTGGTGCAGGACCAAGAACTGTAAGGGTGGCAAAAAGGGAGAGGATTCAGCCACATACAAGTGCCACCAAACCCGCCTCCTCCCTTTCTCATTTCACCTTCCTCCCTGACCCCCTCTCCACCCAGAAACTCCCCTGGTTTCTCCCCTCCCCTGCCCTGTTCTGCCCATCACCCACCAACACACTTGACACTGATGGAAGCAATCAGCATTGTTGGTCAGCATGATGGGCTGCCAGCAATTGCACTGACAGCCTTGCAGTTCTCACCAGTGGAAGTGACATTCCGCCATCCTCCTCCTCCTTTTGCCAGCAGAAAACGGGTTCCACCAGCGGGGCACCATGAATGCTGCCCACTCAGTCTGAAGCCAGTGGGGCTTACTAATTTTAAAATATATTTTAAGTATTTCTGCCCCACTATGAGTAAAAACAAAGCAGCTTATAGAATTAAAAAGATACCTAAAAATGACAATGAAGGAACTCTAATAAATCAAAACAGGGATAAACCATACGAATCCATAGAATGAAACATTATGCCATGGAACAAAAGGCGTGCAGTATAGAAATGTCTTTCCTTCTGATCTGAAGATGACCAGAGAGGGAATCATCGGGATCTGCTTGGGAAGGGAAGTCCTTTTAAGTGCCAACATTGGAAAGGTCCTGTTTCTGGTACCTGCCAAGCAGTTCTTTCGAAGTAAACATGCACAGGATTCTATTTTCCATAAACATTTTTGCTCTTTTCCATTTGGGAGGTTTGATGCCAAGTAATTATAGCACCTGTATGTTGTGTGGTAAAAGCTTGTTTTTGTGATTCTAGTCACTCCAGCTAATCGATTGGTTGAAAACCAGTAGTCACCCATTAAAGTGACCCATTTTTTGTTTCCTGGTAGGAACTGATTATTAAAAAACACAGCTGGGTATCAAGCTTCATTGTATCTCTGTGCAACACTTGTGATGCACTTGGATAACTATTAAATTAAAACCCCTAAATGTACTTCAGACTAGTAAATCATCATTCTGTATATCAAATGAGGCATGTCAGTGAAGCTGGGCATGACGTCAAACATGGCGATCCTGGATCAAAGCCACTCTTTTCTCTTGGTAACATTGATGGCCCAATCCTGTGCTTACCTAACAGCACTGGAACTTGCATTCCAGTGGCGTTAGATGCTCTACAGCAGTCACAATTGTGACCCACTGTTGGGAGGCTGCCATTGCAAGTTGTGAGGTTGGGCATCCTCAAGCACTGGTAACATCCTCAGCGCAGGGGGTGTAGGTGGGCAGAACAGGCTGGGTGGAATGTGATGGGGAAAAGG
Organism: Tiliqua scincoides; assembly: GCF_035046505.1. Classification (NCBI taxonomy): domain Eukaryota; kingdom Metazoa; phylum Chordata; class Lepidosauria; order Squamata; family Scincidae; genus Tiliqua; species Tiliqua scincoides. Next base: position 101,306,972 of record NC_089823.1, read on the forward strand.
AGGAGGCTGAATTGGGTCTGGGAAGAGCATGGGTTCGGCAGTAGCAGCATCCCCAAATCCTAACCCCCTTCCCTACTTTGATCCCCTAACCTGGGTTCATGTCGACTTGAGCCAGCAATATCACTGGGGCAGGTCGGAGTAGACCTCAAGGGCCAGCAAGGGCTTACCCCAGGAGAAGGGAACAATTGTTCCTTTACCCTGAAGAGGCCTCTGGAGGCTGAAACTCCTCTACGAGATACAGTGGGCTTCACATTGGGCTATAAGTTATGAAATGATGCATCACATTACACATTTTGCCAAATGCACTTCAAATTATTGGCTGCTCCTGGAGGGTGACTTACAGAAGCCCTTGATGTGATGATGTTGCATCACTTAATTCCATAATTAGACATGGATTATTGGGGTGGGGTTGTCATGAGTTTCCTATTTTTGGCAGTAACCCCAAGCTTAACATCACTTCTACCCCTTATCTCACCATTAATAACAAAATAAAACAGGTATGTTTTTTCTCCTAGAACAACTATGGTTCGAAAAGAAAAGATAAGGAGGACCTATGGCTCACATGTGGGGCTGAACATGTCATTCAACAGAGAACCAGATTTTCTCTCCTTAAATAAAGCAACACAGACTTACTTTGACAATGGAACAGATGAATTAGCCCCGGAAAAACGAGCAAACTCATATACATCTAAAGAAAAATACTATCTGTTGAATACAAAAACGAAACTGGTGCGAGAAAGAGCTCTCCCTGCCATAGCAGGCTCAGAACCTGGGGATTTCTTCCCAATTGAGAACTGGAAGAAAGAGGATACAGAGAAGAAATTGGAGCATCATGAAAGTATTGCCTTGCCATCCGATCTGAAAGTCTTAAGTGAGGTATACACTCTGCATGTGTTAATAGGGCTTCACTTTCCTTGCTTTCCTTTTCTTATGCTTCCACCCTTTGTACATTTTCCTACTTCTGGTTACATGCAGGAGCTGGAAAGGGTCGCTGGGTTGCACAGAAGTGAGCCAGAGTGTGGGAGCTAGGCTGCAGAAGTCCAAGGCACAAGGGAATGGAAGTGAGGCAAGGAGACAGAGAATGGACTAGGGCAGTGCTTCTCAAACTCCTACAAGGGTGTTAGGAGTACTGTAAGAGTGTGCGGGAGAGGGGCGAAGGCAGCAGGATGACACTGCTGCTGGGGCGGGGGGGGGGAGGTTTTCCAACTTACCAGATGGACTACCGGCCTCTGGGTGTGGGGAATCCTGCAGACACCTCTGCAAGGTTCCCCAAGCATCTATAATATTTAAAAAAACATTCAGTTGAAAGTCACTTCCTGTTCTGAATTGAAATCTGGAAGTGGCTTTCAATCAAGTTTTTTTTTTTTTTTTTTTTTTTGCTATTACAGAGGCACACTACCCCCTGGTGGCCAGTACTCCATCTGGTAAGTTGGAAAAACCCCCTCAGCAACAATGCAATCCTGGAGATCATGTTGCTGCCTTCCCCACTCCTTAAGGGACCAGAGCTACCTGCTTCCCAGGCTGGTGGGTCATGACCCACCAGTTTGGGAACCACTGGACTAAAGGGCTGGTCAAGCTCTACAGAAAGTGCTGTTGCATCAGTGATGCAGAAGTTCAGACTAAACACATATAGGAGCCTGGGAAGTCCTTCCCTTTCCTGGATCCAACTAAGACCTCATAATGACAAAAGGAGAAGAGGAACAAAGCAAAAGTGAATGGAAGGAAAGAGACTGTTGGACTAGATACATTTATTCTTCTCAGAAAAAGTGGCAACAGTGGCACCACAGCAGTGACCTGGTGCACAAGCAGTGGGGTAGTGCTCACCAGGCCTATCTATACACAGTCAGAGTACCCAGCATCGGTTCAACTCATGATGAGGCCAGCTCTGCTACCATGGATATTTTTCTCAAGGATACATTTGCAGCGGTATCACCCACAAACTCATTTCTCCATTTGTTCCAGATGCCTGAAAAAGTTGATGCAACAGCCTCAGTTACTGGTCAGATACTCTTAGCTGTGGCTAGTCTGAGGGACTCAGACAAAACCAGTATTGAGGCAGCTGCAACTATGTTGACTTCCATTCTGAAGAAAGAGAGAAACAAACTGAGAGGAAAGGTAGGGAACCTGCAGGTTTCTCTTTCCACAGATCTCAGCAATTCGGTTTATGTTACATCTGTGGGTCCTACTGATGAATTCTCAAGACAGACAACCTAGATTTTTATTAGGCAGACATGGTTCTTGTTTGGTTCTGAACACACAGACACTCCTAAAGCCCTAGAGCAACTATTTTCAATCTTTTTCATCTCATGGTACACTGATAAGGCACTAAAATTGTCAAGACAGTCTTTTTTTTTTTTTTTAAACAATTCACACCAATTGGCACACCACATTGCCGGTGGAGGGCTCATATCCCACAATGGCCCTACTAATAAATGACTCTCCCCCATACTCCCTCAGTGCATCTGTGACTATTTACAGTACACCAATGTGTCATGGAATAGTGTTTGAAAATCATTGCCCTAGAAGCTTGATGCAGAATTTACTCAAGAATCCTCCCCCACATCCTTAAGCCATTTCTGTCCAACATTGCTTATATGCAACAGGGATCAAATGTGTACACCTGTGAGCTCTGCAGAAATGGGTTAAGCATATCCTAATAGCACATTTAAAAATCATAACAAAGGAAACTGCTCTGCTTGATCTCATTTGCCAATTGAACTATTCCAGAGTTTCCCAGCCAAGGTTTTGCAGAGAGATCCCAAGGTTTCCATGACTGAACAGAACCTTCCCACTCCATCCTCTCCGGCTACCTTATGAAACAGAATAGTGTTGGTCCAAGATAGAAGAAGGAAATGAGGAGACTCGAGTTGGTGTGTGGTCTAACCCATTGCTTTCGTCTCCCTTCCTTCCCATGCCTGTCCTTCCTTTTCAAAGGGGAGTGCAGAATGCAGAAGGAGACAAATGAAGGAGCAGCTACCATCGCCATCAGTAGCAAAAAGAACCAACTTGAGGGGGGAGGGGAGAGCTAGCCTGCCCAGGCTTATGAAAGCCCAGGGAGGGAGAAGAAGCCAGAGGGACAGACAGGAAAAAGAGAAAAAGCAAAAGGGGGGGGAAGGATCAATTTAAAAAGAGAGGGAAGAAGTCAAAGAAAAAGAAGGAAAGGGCCAAAGCACGGGGGAGAGAATGCTAACTCAGGAAGAATAATGTGTGCAAGGCGCTACAAACACCTGAAAGTGTTGTATAAGGTGCTGTACCTACCGAGTCACAACATTGGTTCATCTAGCTTAGCACTGCCTACACTGGCTGGTAGTAGCTCTCCAGGGTTGCAAATGGATGTAGGCATTTCCCATTCAGACCTGGGGGTAAGGTGAGGAGGAGGATAGTGTGGTTACTCCTAGTAAGACAAGGGAAGTGGTGGAGCACCTTTCTCATCCCTTTCTATCCATGCGGGACACACTTGCTCATTGTTCCCATAGATCAGGAAAGTAAGCAAGCAGGTGGGTGGGTGGGGCCCTCCAAGATTCAGCCACCTATGCACTTGTTCACCTGCCCTCCCCCCCATCCTCCCTGCCCACTTGGTGCTTTGTAAGCACCATTTTGGCAGGGAGAGGCTATCTGGAGCCACAGCAGCTTCTCCCCTTCTTCCTCCTGGAGCATGTGCTCCATTTGCAAGTTGGAAAAGGATTGGAACCCAAAGTGGAGTGGCAGACACCGGCTGTGGGCTTGTCTGTTTGCCGCAATTCCAAGAGTGCTGCTTTACATGAATGTTTGAGGGCCAAATCCTGTCCAATTTTCCAGCGCCGGTGCAGCTATGTCAAGAGGATGTGCTGCATCCTGTGTTGGGGGGGGGGGGCAATCATGGAGACCTCCTCCAGGTAAGGGAATATTTGTTCACTTTCCTCAAGGCTGCACTGTGGCAGCACCAGCACTGGAAAGTTGGATAGGATTGGGACCTCAGTTGTTTCATGGCAATACCAGCCCTGCTTGGACCTCCTTATGCCTTGGTCAGGTGAACAAACATGGACAATGGACAGGTGCTAGCAAAACTCAGTGGGGTGCCAGTGGATCTTTCCTACCCACTGTTCACAGGAGACAAGTGTCCGCCAATGTGGCCAATACGCATCCTGCGTTGAGCCTTCCAGAATACAAGAGGATTACAGATGTCAGATTGGTCCATATAATCTGGCTTGTCCCCTCAGGTTATTGGAGAAGGCCCTTTTATGAGTGCCGCTGCCAAAGGACGTGCATGGGGCAGTGGCAAGAGACAGGGCCTTCTCAGTAGTGGCACCAACATTATGAAACTCCCTCCCTCTTGATTTATGAACTGCTCCCTCCCTGGAAACCCTCCAGTGAGGCCTGAAGACATTTCTTTTTAGACAAACCATCTCTGCTTTTTAAAATATCTTTTAACATCTGGCTTTTACAGGCTTGGGGCTTTTAAAAGATTGCTGCTGCTGCCCTTTTTATTGTATTAATGTTTATTGCCATTTTTAAGATGTTCTTAATTGTGAAGGGTTTAATGTATAATTTGTGTTTTTAATTGTGATTTTATGTTCTTTGCATTTCTCTACACTGTTCTAAGCCATCTTGGGTCCCTTCAGGGAGAAAGGCGTGGTAGAAATGCAGTAAATAAATAAATTGGTGGAGCTGTTCACACCGTCTAAGCCAAGCTACCTCCATTTTAACACAGCCAAGGGCTTTACTACTGACTACTGATTCCCACTGACCACCTGAGAGTACCCCCATTTTCCTCAGAAATGTTTTTTCTACAAACCAGTCTCACTCAGGTGCAAGCATCACTACATTAATCTCTGAGGAATGGGAGTGAGTGTCAGAAAACATTGATTCATTACCAACCAGTGCCTGGCTGTGTTTTCAACAATCCTGTCCTTGCTTTTTATCCTAGGTGCCAGAAATCATTGATATTATTTATTTCCACCTACGTGCTATCCAAGAACCTAGTGCAAGAGAAGCAGCAATAGGAGCAGTGTGCCTCCTAGCTGAAAGACACACCGAGGAAACTATAGCCAGCCTTCTGAAACTCTCATTGTTTTGTGACAGGTGGGGAACCAATCTCTTGACTATAAGGATAAGTACAGGAAAGAGAAGTAGTAGAATGAAAGCTTGCTCACCCAAATGAGTTTCTCTGTTGGAGAAGGGGGAGGACCAAATTGTAGACAAAGTATTCTGTGTAAGCAGCAATCCTATGAACACTTTCCAGAGAGTAAGCCCCATGAAAGACAATGGAACTTGCTTCTGAACAGACAAGCATTGGCTTGTGTTCTAAGCCACTTGGGGATGGCAAATGCCAGAAAACCAGATTAGGAAGTCATTTTAAAAATTGACTGATGGATTGCTTAATTAAATAATCACCCCTACCTCTTCCAATTCATCAAGTCCATGACTTTTGCCAGAACACTGTTGATCAATGCATCCTTTGCCACTTGTCTTATTTACATGATATTGGTGATTTAATTCAATTGAATTGACAGGTGTGAGCAGTTGTCTTGATGTAGCACTTGAACTGAGGCAGTGTTCACAATACTTTATCCTGAGGTGACAGCTCTTACTGCACTCACAAGCTCTGCTCAGATGTTATAGAAAGGGCCCATACCAGTGGCATAGCTAAGGGGGTGCAGGGAGTAGCAACTGCACTGGGTAACAAGCTTTGGGGGGGGCAACAATGTAAAAACCTTGGTATTTTTGAATAATACCTTCATGTTATACACCATTTGACGTGGAACGTAATGCAGAATGCAATTAAACAAATAGTGTCAAAATATCTCTATTCTATCAATAGTTATAGTTAAATAACAGAAAATAAAAACACAGCTGCATTGTGTAACAAAAACTGGATTTTAATGAGACTGTTCTGTGAGCCAGTTAGGTGTTATTACAATACAGCAGGAAACCGATAAAGTGTTAATATGGGGGGAGCCTGGGCAGAGAAGGCAGAGCTAGTGGCCAATGAGCTGCTGGGAGGAGGAAGTGAATTTTTCCCCATTTTCACTATTTTAAAAGCCAAGGTGTAACGTCACTTCTGGGGTATCATTCTGAGATCAGTAACAGGCTACACAATCATTAACTACACCGCTGGTCAATGCTGTATCTCGGTGCAGCCCAAAAGGAAGCACAAGCCCCACTCCTCATGCTGATGCTGACCCATAGCCCCACCCCTACTGTCCCTCGCTCTACCTGGGGAGGAATAGAAACTCTCCCCAGGTACAGCAGTTGCCTTTGCAAATAAACACTGTACCCAGGGACAATTGAGTTCAAGGCTATGAGAACACATTCAGCAGCAGGCAGAGTTTGCTAAAACACTCCCATTCAGGCTGTACCCAGGTATAGCCTACATACATTTCTATAACATCCAAACAGGGCTTTTATTGAGTAAATATGAAGGAAGGATGGTAGTTCCTTCACATATCATGAGAAGGTATCATGAGGGGCTATGCAAACTGCAGACCCCTCAATTTGTACCATCATCTACATCAATCAAGTGGTTCAGTGGCATGGAGAGAAGCAAACTGTACATTGTGACTATAAGGATCTGATGCACTGACAGGGGGCACAATCCTAATCATGTCTACTCAGAAGTAAGTCCCATTGTGTTCAATAAGACATACTCCAAGGAAAGTGTGTTAAAGATTACAACCACAGTGTATTTAGTCCTCGAACTTCCAACCATTCCAACATGCTCCAAGGATTGGTCTCTCAAACTGTGGGTCGGGACCCACTAGGTGGGTCGCGAGCCAATGTCAGGTGGGTCCCCCTTCATTTCAATATTTTATTTTTAATATATTAGACTTGATGCTACCATAGCATGTGACTACATTTGGGGAAATGTTACAGACCTGTACTTTTAACCGACTACTATGTATATGCTTTTAACAATGATAATAAATAGGACTTACTCCTGGGTAAGTGTGGGTAGGATTGTAGCCTAGGATTGTTAAAAATTTCCCCTGCTTGGTGATGTCACTTCCGGTCATGACATCATTTCCGGTGGGTCCTGACAATATTCTTTTTTCTAAAAAGTGGGTCCTGATGCTAAATGTGTGAGAACCACTGGTCTAACGTAAACAGTGGAAGGAGACTCCTTTTCTGGATAGCAAAGTGCTTGAGAAGATTGGTTCTATGCGGGCAATACTGGTATGCTGGTTTGCTGCTATCAAGATACTGAATTATGGTTGGATGAGAAGGGGGAAACAGAGTATTCGGCTAAAGCATTCCCTATGGTAAAAATATCCCACCACCAGCTAGTTGCTATCAATAAAACATACACAGGAGCAGAGGCTTGCTTAAGATTTCACAAGAAATACTTTACTCACAGTTCATAGTTGTACACATGCATTTTCTGAAGTGAATCAGAGGCTCTATACTTTGGAACAGAAAAACCTAGAGCTGTTCCCTTTGTGTGAAACGTCTGGTGAGGATGCAGCTGGTGGGCATGAAGCCCTGGCAGAACACATCCTTCTCCTTCTGTGGTCTGGGGAAGGGAGAGAGTGAGAAGGAGCAAAGAAATAGTGTTAACAACCATGCCTCCTGCAAGAACCACAGAGAAGTGGGTCAAGAGGTCTCCGGTGACTGGACTTTACGTTGCCCCTCAGAGTCTTACAGGTGGCATTGCATCCAAATTACAACAATTACAACATAGATTCACAAGAGTACACTCAGGTTATCAAGGACTAAATATTGACCAGATTACAGGGGCTATTAGGGCAATTCATCCTTTATTTACACGATTTGTAACCTGTATACATTATTTGTGTAATACATTATTTGTATTCTATTGGGTGCTCAGTATCTATACGGTAGCAGTATGCTAAATGACTTGACTTCTGCCCAGAACATATAACTGCATGGGCAGCAAGTGTTACACAAACAGAGAATGGGGATGCTGGAGAAGAATGTAAAAAGAACACATAAAAAAGAGAATTATAACTACTACTTTAGAGTCCAATCCTGGGCTTTGTGCCGCGGCTTTGCGCCACTGCGCACTGTTGCAAATGTGCCTTATAGCACGTTTACAAGCCTCACTGCCGGGATACTGCCTGTACTAGCCCAGTGCTGGCTGGTGCTGGGATAGCACAGGGCGGGCGCCCAGCCTCTGCTGCTTGGTGGTCTCACAGACTGCCGAGCTGTGGCATGGTAAGCAGGGGCAGGAAGGAGGCGTTCTGGGGAGGGGGGAGGCCTGTAGGGGGCCGAGAGAGGGTGGAGGAGGCATGATGGGGAGGTGGGGGGCGGGTAGAAGGGCAGGTGGGAGGTGTGCCAGAGGGAGGGAAGGAGGCGGGTTCGTGGAGCTCTGCTCCACTGGATCCAAGGCATTCGTGCAGGGCTCGGCGCCCTACACGAACGCCTTTACTACCGACCTTTAGGTCACCGGTAAAGTGAGTAGCCCCGTTGCAGGGCTGCCCCGGGCAGCTCAGGATTGGGCTGTTATTTGCTTAAAAGATATTTAGGCAGCCTTTCTGTCCTACCAAAGGGACCACCAAGGTAACTTACTACAATGTAACAAACCATATTAAAACATATTTTAAAAATAACCACAATAAAATGAAACACAATAGGCTACACTACAAACCATAGCACCTAAGTGGATGAAAGACAATTTCTACTCTGTCTTTATGCAAACTGGGGACTGTCGATAAGATTCCAGTTTTTAAAAAGGGTTTCTAATCCTCATTGCTGAAAAGCTGAGTTTGACAATTTGATAGCAAACAATTTGTAGTATATCCTTCAGGTGCAAACAGACTTCCATATCTGGTACATCTGCTTTCTCTACTCAGCCTTGTTCGTGTGTGTATATAACTCCACTTGAAACCATGCTAAGCTGGCAAGAGAAAGAAATCAGCAAATAGCTCTGCCTGTACTAGTGTGTTCTTGTTTCATTATTTTTCATTTCAGGCATATCACTCAAATTTGGGAAGCTCTGGGCCAGGCTAAACAGCCTGTCAGACTTCAGGTCCTTGCAAAGCTTCTGGAAGCACTGAAAAGAAGACCTGTGCTTAGAAGTGAAACCCCTGGCTCAGAGACGAAATGCAAGGATAATTCCTCCCTCCTACCTCTAGCTGTGAGCAAAAAGAATATGTCATTTCTCTGCCTCCAAAGGTAGCAAACTGTGCTGTGCTAGATCATATACTGGGATCTAGAAAGTGGAATGGCTGTGATTGTGCTATACAGCTCTGAGGCCAACATCCAGTTGACAGTTAAGTGCACTCACTCATCAAAATCAGCGTGAGTAAGAAGATTTAGCTCACTGTTAGACAGTGGCCAGATTACTGCTTTGTACCATCATATTCTGGTGTGGCTATGGAGCATCCGTGTGCTCTGGTATGCAATCAATGTGCCATCACTTAAAGCAACAGCAGTTTGTTTTATATGTTGCAGGCTGTAGGTTCTGTCTTCTGGTGTTATCATTGCTTTGGAGTTAGTGCTGCCCAAACGCCTGCTTGCTTCCCATCTTCCCATCCTGTACACTTGTAAATAAACAGTCACCACAAAAAGCACAATAATGCATCCCTTACAGCAGTGGTATTTAAACTAGGGCGTCGCGACACCCCAGCCTGTGGGTCCTGGCCTCTGCCTCCTTAAGGGGTGGGGGCAGCCAGGAGACAGGGGGGAGGCAGCGAGGGGGGGCTGCAGGGGGTTGGGTGCACTTGCCCAAGTCTCCTGCAGCCTCCCGGGGGTGTGGGGAGCCCTGCGCAACCTTCATCAGGGCTCCCCAGGTCAGGAAAAGTGAAAGCAGAGCGATTGCGCCCCACTCCGCAAAACCAGAAGCGGAGCACAATCGCTCGCTTTCCCTTCTGACGGGGCTGCAGGGACTGGGGTGCACCCTCCAGTCCCTGCAGCAGCCGTCCCTGTTTGCGGGGAGCCCTGCACAGGCGCCTGCAGGGCGCCCCAGGTCAGGGAAAGGGAGAGTGGGGCGATCGCACTCTGCTTCCGCTTTTGCAGAGGCAGGGCAGATCACTCCACTCTCCCTTTCCCTGACCTGGGGCGCCCTGCAGGCGGTCGTGCAGGGCTCCCCGTAAACAGGGACGGCTGCTGCAGGGACTGGAGGGTGCCCCCCAGTCCCTGCAGCCCCCTGAGCGACGTGATCCTGGGTATCGCATCGCTGCCTTCCCCCTGCCCCTGCTGCCTCCCCCCCACCCCCGCAAAGACTTACTGCGGGTTTCAAACTCCCGGAGAGTTTGAAAACCGCAGCCTTACAGGGAAATTGACCCTATGAACACTCCTCCAGTTCCTGTTGTTCTATGAAAGAAGGAAAGCAAAATGGCATCCTTTGTAGAACGTGTGGAGTGACCCTATCCCCTGATTTCCTGAATTAATGTACGGTTTTTATTCTGTTTCAGGCAACACGGGCCCTGTGCATAATATTTAGGGATAAAAAGTGCAAAGTACCTATGAACAGCTTTTATGTGTCTGTGATCATTTTCCTGGTTATTCAGCTGCATTACTTGATGAACTTTTCAGATAAAGATATTGGGCAGGAGGATATGCTTCAAACATCCAGTTATATAAGGTAAGAGCTAATGGGATACTAAGCAGGTACATATCAGTGTCAAATATTATGTAATATTTTCTGTAGCCTTTAAAGAATAACTCAGGTCTCCTACAAATGTGCAGCTATTCCATGGGAAAACATATCTATCTACCACATTTTTATAATGCCCTTCCTCCAAGAAGCTCACAGTGGTACACATAGTTTCTCCCCTCCTTCTGTCCTCACAACAACCCTGTGATGTAGGTAAGGCTGAGAGGTAATGACTGGTCCAAGGTTGCCCAGGAAGCTTCATGGCTGAGCAGGGATTTTAACCTGGATCTTCCAGGTCTCAGTCCAATTCCCAAACCACTACATCATTACACACTATATACCGAAACCTGGCTTTCCACCACATGGGATTGCAACCACACATTCACTGCAATCCAGGGATTTCTTCTTGGAAAAGCCTTGCGAGTCCCTCCTCCAGCAGTGCCAATCATCTTTTCGCAGCACTTGCCTGCTGAAAGGGGTAGTAGACCAATTGGGCAGTGGAAGCTTATACCAAGGTAAGGGGAAAAAACTTGTCCTTACCTCAAGGAGGTGTCTGAGATTGCCCCCCACCCCCAAGATACAGTGTGTGTGATGGATATTTTAACTTCTCTCAGATAAGAAAAACACCCGAAATTAGGAGCCAAAGCAGTGACTAGTTTTCCTGTTAAAACCAGGATAGAAAAAGTCATTATGTCAAGATGACCTGCAGAGAAAAACATGTGCGTCATAGCTTTCCCAAAAGGAAAATTCCAGGGTCTTATGTAATCAAAGTTGCAGGCCAGAAACTTCTCCATACATGGCTGACGGACTTCCCAGTTAGGGCTGGAACCATGTACCAGTATGCCAAATAAGGAGAGGGAAATGACATGCAATATCACATGGGTCAATTGTTTGTGACAGAGTACAAGTAAGGAGTTTTGGGTGTGGTTTTTTTGAGAAGTCAATGATCCACCATGGGGTAACTTCGAACCTGTAGCCATCCTAATCTATTTCTAATCTGTAAATAGCACGTAAATAAATTTTCTATATGCTTTTAAAGGAGTCTGTGTCTGCTTAGCATTTGACCCAGAGACCAAGTCCCAGAAATCTCTCTATCAGTTGGCGACCCAGATGGGACTCTGGTTGTTCTCTGCTAAGCAGTTAGAGAAAAACAAAAACAAAAATCAAGCAATTTAAATTGGAAAAGACATAGGATACAGGTTCTGATGATTTCTCCCCTGATTGCACATGATGACTACTGGTGTGCGTGGTGCAAGCAGGTAAGTATTTGTCTAAGTGTTTGTCTAGTGTCTGGTCGACCAGAGGTTGCTGCAGTGGAGTTGCTGCATGAGGGTGTGGACTTCATACAACAAGGTAAGTACAGGGTACAGTAGGAGCAGGTTTCCTAGTCTGGTGCCTTGTTGGGTAAATAAGGGCCCTTGGGGACAATTGTGTGTATCCCTGGTGATTTTACTGTCTGGGTAAGGCAGGTTCCAGTTCTGGGTGGCCAGAACTGCGGTGAAACAGGTAAAGATATTGTCTGGACCCTTGTGTGTGGTAGACATACCTGTGGGAAAGTTAGTAAGCGAACTTTATGGTGCTCACTGTTTTTAGAGACAGAGAAAGAATAAAAAAGTTTCTAAATTTGTAAATATCAAAGTGATGCTTTGTTACTAAAGTAGTTTCTGTAATGAAAAGTTTGCCTTAGCAGCTTGCCAGTTCTTCTAAAATAGTCAGTGAATCTGCTTCCTGTCTAAGGCTGTGTTGTTTTAAGCCAGAGTGTTTTAATAGTTATAACAGAGCTGTGTGCTTTTGTGTGCTAGTTTAAAAAGAATATGGGGCAAAGTAAGAATTTAGGAGGAGCGAATATGCGGAAAGTTAAGAGGAAATTAAAAGGGACAATGTGCCCATTGTTGATCCAACAATGAGATCTAACAGAAGTTAGTGCCTGAAGGACCGTGGCATCTGAAGAGAAGAGAGGTAAGATTGTATTGTGAGTGTGCTTTCAGTGTTGGAAACCTCAGAATGGAAGAAGTCTAAAGTAAGTATGAAATGTTTAATTCTTTTGCATGTACATTAGAGCTGTAAATTATAAGCATGTGTAATGTGAAATATGCTATTTATAGATGTAGATGTGTATAGAGTGAGTGATGTGTTTGGAGTGTTTGAAATCTATGGACATGTCTGTGAGGTGTGAGAATGAGAGTGATAAAAAAATAATACATGCTGCAGTATTATGAGGTGCACTCTGTCAAAGTTCTTCGCTCACAGGAATTGCTAATTGCTATGGAAAAGTTAGTAAGCAATGAACTTATTATTTTATGCTGCCTGTTTGTCTTTGTTCTAAGTTGTCTATCTCATATTGTCTAAATAAGTTATGTAAACTTCTCTAATTCCTCTGGTTGCAATTAGTGCTTCTAGTTGACTAGTAAAGTTGGCTAGGTTAACGGCAGTGAGTTTTTTTAGAACAGTGAGTGGAGTCACTCCAGTTTTCAGCCTGGCCAGGCGAGGGAAATCTGAGTTAATTTCCCTGGTTTATAAATTTATGTTTTTAGGATTTTAGAAAGTCCTGTGGTTTTTTTTCAGTTTAATGTTGAAAAAGTTTTTCTTGCATGTGTTCTAAACAAAGTTTAAGCTGAAACTGTCTGTCTGGGCGTTTACCAGTTGTTTGGCAGTCTCCCAGACTGGTTGCGTAGGCTCCCTGTTGCAGCTATTTTAAACTATAATCTGCTCAGTTTGGGTAAGAATTTTTCCTTTCCGCGCTGTCATGTGTCTATGACTTACTCAGTGTTTAATCTTGAATGTGTGCCAGTGTGTGTCATAGGCAATGCTGTCCAGCCATAACTTTGTACTGAAAAGAAAAAAAAAATTTGAAAGGATTTTACTTGCAAGTAAAATAATGCTTAAAATGATTTTTTTAAAGGCTGAACCACTGTCCTAAGTCTTGTATGCTTGAAAGGTTATGTATGTGCTATATAGTACATATATAGGGTCAGATGTGCTATACCTAACTGATGGTTACTACTCTGCCAGGCAGGCATGCTGAATTTACCCGAGAAGGAAAAAAAAAGAGGCTGTCACTTTGAAATTATGTTTCAACTATGCTTCACTCCAGCTATGTTACCCCCTTTTGCTCTTTTGTGTCTAGTTTATTGAATTTGGTCCTTCTGTTTTCTGGCACCTCTTCTGTCTCTGTTTTTTCTGTTTTTTTGTAAGGTTAGCAAACACTTATAAAGTATCTCTACATGAGAAACCATTTTCGTATAGCTTTAGTTAGGTACCGTATTCACAAATAAAGTGGCCTGTCCTTAGTATTATTTAAAGTTAAAGAAATGAATTTGCAAAGTCTGGAGTACTTCTTCTGCAGAATATTACTCTTTTAAAGAGTGGTTATAGTGTGCATTTGAGCATTGTGTCGGCCATAAAATGGGCTAGCTTTTAACTAAGGCACTGATCTGAAGACAGCTTATGTCTGAAGAGACTTGGGTTGGCTTAGATAACAAGGCCTTTGGATTGTAAGCAGCCTATGGAATAAGGTGACACGGATGCTCGTTGCATGAGCAAGGTACTTTATGAGCTAAATATACATGATGTGACGGATGTGGAAGTACTACTAAATCAAATAGTGAAATTACATATTGATTCACTAAGGCTATTGCACTTTATGCACGGAAACATGTGTTTAAACATATCTCAGTTACTGCTATCAATAGCAGCTTTGCTTGTTACAAGGAGACTTCCTAAAGGTTGCTTTGTAGCCCTTAAGCTACACCATTAATATAGCAACTCTCTTTTCTGCTATAGTTTCTGTCACTATGACAGGTTCTCTTTCATGGTTAATCTCCCAAGTACCAAGACTGTACCCTTCCAAGTTCCAAAAGCAGGACACTAGAGTTAGTAAGACTTCAATACTAAACTGTTAAGGTGCACTTAGGAAAGTGTAGTTAAAACTGATTGTTCTATACATACAGTTGCATAACATGAAGAAGCAAATGCACAACATAACAAAGGCCTAGCAAAGAAGTTCAAACAAACATGTATGTCCCCAAATCAGTAGTATAAGGGTGTGATCAAGATAAACACCGAGATGTTTATTTTGGTCAAGAAAAAAAACGAAGGATTGATGGATATTTTAAGGGTTAACCTAACTTCTCTCAGATAAGAAAAACACCCGAAATTAGGAGCCAAAGCAGTGACTAGTTTTCCTGTTAAAACCAGGATAGAAAAAGTCATTATGTCAAGATGACCTGCAGAGAAAAACATGTGCGTCATAGCTTTCCCAAAAGGAAAATTCCAGTATGGTATGGAATTCCAGTATGGTATGGTATGGTATGGTATGGTATGGTATGGTATGGTATGGTATGGTATGGCTGCATTGGCACGGGGGATTTAGTTAGGATTGGGCAGTGAGACTAATACTAACGTATTGAAAATCACATAATTATTGTTCTGGAATGAACATGAAATAATCCAATCCTTTGCCTCAATTTAGGACAATATCTTCTACACATAGGAATAAAAAAATTGCAGATTTTTTTTCATTTGGGGGCTAGTCTGATGTATCCATGTTGCAGAGATATGTATTTAAAAAAACAAACCAAAAAACCCCTAGAACAGGGGTGCTCAATAGGTGGATCGCGATCTACCGGTAGATCGCGAGGCAAAATGAGTAGATCGCGGAGTGCCGACCCCCCCTTCAGGTGCCTCTGGGAGGAAACGCCGGGAGTAAGGCCCATTGTACTCAATGGGGCTTACTCCCAGGTAAGTGTGGCTAGGATTGCAGCCTCACAGCCTAATCCTAGGCATGTCTACTCAGGAGTAAGTCCTGTTATACTCAGTGGGGCTCAAGGTACACCAACATACATTGTACACATAAATGTTATATGTTATGATGGCGCGAACATTGTAAAAAAAACTCTGGTAGATCTCCCGGCCTTGCTGGGTTTCAAAGTAGCTCTCGAGCCAAAAAAGTGTGAGCACCCCTGCCCTAGAGCTATGCTGAATATTCTCTCATTATTAATCTTGGGAGAAAACAGTCATAGGGTAGAAATATTTCCCCTAAATCGTTTTGATCGTGAGCTTATTCACTTCCTTTCAATCCTGTTCAGTTGTTTTTCTTCTTGCACTGATCACATGGACAGTCCCAGCCAATTAGGGATTATGTAACAAACTGGATTACTTCATAATGCTGTGTAATTGATGAAAGTTGGCTATATGATGACATCAGTGAGGGCAAATGAAGTCAGGGATTCAACAGCATTCTGGGATGGGGTAGGGTGGGAGAAGGTGGGTCGGAGGGAGGGAGCGGGGCATACTGAGCCCCACATGGGGCTTTCCAGCTCGACATGGGACTGTACTGTATAACTACCTGGCACAGAGTAGCTCCATTTCAGGGGAGCTCCTCCCTTACCCAGGGGAAGGGGATGAATGTTCCCTTCCCCCAAGGAGTCACCAGCAGCAGCCATTTCGGCACCTCTGCTGGGCACCCAGATTGGGCTGTAAGTGAATGCCCAAACCCATGGATTTGGTTATCCATGGGTTTTGGCATCTGCAGGGGTTCTGGAAACAAAAGCCCTGCAGATGCTGACTGTACTGCTGTCTGGATCATAGCCAATCAAGGATCACACAATATGAAAGATAACATTGCTGCATTATATGCAAATCAGATTTCATCATGCAACATTACTGGGAGCAAATGACAGACAGGGAGAGAGAAAACAATGCATGACAATATATTTTAAAAAATACTTACCGGTTCTGTAAACAAAAAAAATTAAAAGAGGGATGACATTTTTTGACACAACCAAAAATGCTTCCCCTCCCCTGCAAAGACTGAGGTAGTTTTGCTCAGAGATAATTCGCTGCCCTTCCTCTTCCCTTGAGAAGAGGGCTGCTATCCAGTGTACGGTTTTTAAAAGGACCCCTAAATAAAACAACAACAACAACAAAAAAGCTATGCAGTCAGACAGCCAGCAGCAGGGTGGGGGCTATCCAGTGTTCTGCATCGAGTGCCACATGTATGATTATATGCCTCTGGGGCATAAGTCATGGGTGTGTCCTCGATGCAAGGAGCTCCAGGCTCTCAGGGAACGCGTCCGCTCCCTTGAAGCCTTGGTGGCCGACCTGGAGAAGCGCAGGCAGCCAGAGGAGGACCGTGGGGAGACTTCTGGGGACGATCAGGCTTCGTCCCAACCTCAGGCGTGCAGCTCCTTGGCTGCCCGGGTGGGAAGTCTCGGGACTGGAGGACGTCATCCTGGAGAGGAGGGAAACAATCCCCTAGGGGGGATCCCTTCTCCAGGGGATGGGCCCGTATCCGAGCGCACTCGGGATACTCCTCGGCGGGAGGGGGGTCGGGGGCTTCTTGTAGTGGGCGATTCGATTATTAGAAATATAGAGAGGGGGGTTTGCGACGGATGTGAGGACCGCATGGTGACTTGCCTGCCTGGTGCGAAGGTTGCGGACATCACTTCTCGTCTAGACAGGCTGGTAGACAGTGCTGGGGGAGAGGTAGCGGCTGTGGTGCATGTCGGCACCAACGATGTGGGCAAGTGTAGCTGGGCGGTCCTGGAGGCCAAATTTAGGCTTTTAGGCAGGAAGCTGAAAGCCAGGACCTCAAAGGTAGCGTTCTCTGAAGTGCTACCTGTTCCACGCGCAGGGCCAGCTAGGCAGGCGGAGATCAGGGGTCTCAATGCGTGATGAGACGGTGGTGTAGGGAGGAGGGGTTTAGATTCGTTAGGCACTGGGGAACGTTTTGGGACAAGCGGGGCCTGTACAAGAGGGACGGGCTCCATTTGAACCAGAATGGAACCAGACTGCTGGCGCATAACATTAAAAAGGTGGCAGAGCAGCTTTTAAACTGATCCCTGGGGGAAGGCCGACAGGAGCCGAGGGGCATCCGGTTCGGGACTCCTCATCCCTATGGGATGAGGATGGGGAGGTTAGAGAACAACAAGACAAAGGCAGAGTAGGAGAAGAAATTGGGAAAGGTAGGGTGATGGGATGTGATAGACGGTTTGGCACAATGAGAGGATGCGGGGACAAAGGAGCGAATAAGCAGCCCATCCTGGGGCATTCCGTGTATAAATGCTTTTATGCGAATGCCCGAAGTCTACGAGCAAAGGTGGGAGAACTGGAATGTCTGGTGACAAGGGAAAATATTGACATAGTGGGCATAACGGAAACCTGGTGGAATGCGGAGAATCAGTGGGATACCGCAATCCCGGGCTATAAACTCTACAGGAGGGACAGGCAGGGGCGTGTTGGAGGTGGGGTGGCCCTTTATGTTAAGGAAGGGATAGAATCCAGCAAAGTAGAGATTGAAGGTGGGTCCGACTCCACCGTAGAATCTCTGTGGGTTAAATTACCAGGCTTGTGCAGCGATGTAATACTGGGGGCGTGCTATCGTCCTCCAGACCAGAAATCTGATGGGGACCTTGAAATGAGGAAACAGATCAGGGAGGTGACAAGGAGGGACAGGGTTGTAATCATGGGGGACTTCAATTATCCTCATATTGACTGGGTCAATTTGTGTTCTGGTCACGATAAGGAAACCGGATTTCTTGACGTGCTAAATGACTGTGGCTTAGATCAGCTAGTCACGGAGCCCACCAGAGGACAGGTGACTCTGGATTTAATTTTGTGCGGTACGCAGGACCTGGTTAGAGATGTAAACGTTACTGAGCCATTGGGGAACAGTGATCATGCTGCGATCCGTTTTGACGTGCACGTTGGGGGAAGAATACCAGGCAAATCTCTAACAAAAACCCTTGACTTCCGACGGGCGGACTTCCCTCAAATGAGGAGGCTGGTTAGAAGGAGGTTGAAAGGGAGGGTAAAAAGAGTCCAGTCTCTCCAGAGTGCATGGAGGCTGCTTAAAACAACAGTAATAGAGGCCCAGCAGAGGTGTATACCGCAAAGAAAGAAGGGTTCCACTAAATCCAGGAGAGTGCCCGCATGGCTAACCAGCCAAGTTAGAGAGGCTGTGAAGGGCAAGGAAGCTTCCTTCCGTAAATGGAAGTCTTGCCCTAATGAAGAGAATAAAAAGGAACATAAACTGTGGCAAAAGAAATGTAAGAAGGTGATATGGGAGGCCAAGCGAGACTATGAGGAACGCATGGCCAGCAACATTAAGGGGAATAATAAAATCTTCTTCAAATATGTTAGAAGCAGGAAACCCGCCAGAGAAGCGGTTGGCCCTCTGGATGGTGAGGGAGGGAAAGGGGAGATAAAAGGAGACTTAGAGATGGCAGAGAAATTAAATGAGTTCTTTGCATCTGTCTTCACGGCAGAAGACCTCGGGCAGATACCGCTACCCGAACGGCCCCTCCTAACCGAGGAGTTAAGTCAGATAGAGGTTAAAAGAGAAGATGTTTCAGACCTCATTGATAAATTAAAGATCAATAAGTCACCGGGCCCTGATGGCATACACCCAAGGGTTATTAAGGAATTGAAGAATGAAGTTGCAGATCTCTTGACTAAGGTATGCAACTTGTCCCTCAAAACGGCCACAGTGCCAGAAGATTGGAGGATAGCAAATGTCACGCCTATTTTTAAAAAGGGAAAGAGGGGGGACCCGGGAAACTATAGGCCGGTCAGCCTAACATCCATACCAGGTAAGATGGTGGAATGCCTCATCAAAGATAGGATCTCAAAACACATAGACGAACAGGCCTTGCTGAGGGAGAGTCAGCATGGCTTCTGTAAGGGTAAGTCTTGCCTCACAAACCTTATAGAATTCTTTGAAAAGGTCAACAGGCATGTGGATGCGGGAGAACCCGTGGACATTATATATCTGGACTTTCAGAAGGCGTTTGACACGGTCCCTCACCAAAGGCTACTGAAAAAACTCCACAGTCAGGGAATTAGAGGACAGGTCCTCTCATGGATTGAGAACTGGTTGGAGGCCAGGAAGCAGAGAGTGGGTGTCAATGGGCAATTTTCACAATGGAGAGAGGTGAAAAGCGGTGTGCCCCAAGGATCTGTCCTGGGACCGGTGCTTTTCAACCTCTTCATAAATGACCTGGAGACAGGGTTGAGCAGTGAAGTGGCTAAGTTTGCAGACGACACCAAACTTTTCCGAGTGGTAAAGACCAGAAGTGATTGTGAGGAGCTCCAGAAGGATCTCTCCAGTCTGGCAGAATGGGCAGCAAAACGGCAGATGCGCTTCAATGTCAGTAAGTGTAAAGTCATGCACATTGGGGCAAAAAATCAAAACTTTAGATATAGGCTGATGGGTTCTGAGCTGTCTGTGACAGATCAGGAGAGAGATCTTGGGGTGGTGGTGGACAGGTCGATGAAAGTGTCGACCCAATGTGCGGTGGCAGCGAAGAAGGCCAATTCTATGCTTGG
This sequence comes from Tiliqua scincoides, assembly GCF_035046505.1. Classification (NCBI taxonomy): domain Eukaryota; kingdom Metazoa; phylum Chordata; class Lepidosauria; order Squamata; family Scincidae; genus Tiliqua; species Tiliqua scincoides. The sequence continues at coordinate 101,326,833 of NC_089823.1, forward strand.
GATCATTAGGAAGGGTATTGAGAACAAAACGGTTAGTATTATAATGCCGTTGTACAAATCGATGGTAAGGCCACACCTGGAGTATTGTGTCCAGTTCTGGTCGCCGCATCTCAAAAAAGACATAGTGGAAATGGAAAAGGTGCAAAAGAGAGCGACTAAGATGATTACGGGGCTGGGGCACTTTCCTTATGAGGAAAGGCTACGGCGTTTGGGCCTTTTCAGCCTAGAAAAGAGACGCTTGAGGGGGGACATGATTGAGACATACAAAATTATGCAGGGGATGGACAGAGTGGATAGGGAGATGCTCTTTACACTCTCACATAATACCAGTACCAGGGGACATCCACTAAAATTGAGTGTTGGGCGGGTTAGGACAGACAAAAGAAAATATTTCTTTACTCAGCGCGTGGTCAGTCTGTGGAACTCCTTGCCACAGGATGTGGTGCTGGCGTCTAGCCTAGACGCCTTTAAAAGGGGATTGGACGAGTTTCTGGAGGAAAAATCCATTATGGGGTACAAGCCATGATGTGTATGCGCAACCTCCTGATTTTAGGAATGGGTTAAGTCAGAATGCCAGATGTAGGGGAGAGCACCAGGATGAGGTCTCTTGTTATCTGGTGTGCTCCTTGGGGCATTTGGTGGGCCGCTGTGAGATACAGGAAGCGGGACTAGATGGGCCTATGGCTTGATCCAGTGGGGCTGTTCTTATGTTAATTCAAAGTAGGATTCCAGAATTTTCATCAGTAAAAAAAAATTGTAATCTGGGATGGTTTTATATCTATGCTTACTAATCCATCTGTCATAGGAATGCCAAAATGGATGTAGTGGCATCACATATCCATATTTTGGGTATGAGCTTCATAAAAGAAGGGACATATGAGAGTACTGCAGGGGTGTCCAAAGTTTTTAGCAGGTGGGCCACATCATCTCTCTGCCTGGGGAAAAAAGAATTAATTTACATTTCAAATTTGAATATATTTACATAAATGACTATATTAGAAATGGAACTTATATGAATGAATGAAAGCCTTGCACAAAGCAAGGCCGGCCTTTCCTTTGCTGCCACTGCTGCATCACACACAAACAGCAAGCAGTGGAGGGAGCCCTCGACCCACAGCTCACACAAGAGGTCGAACAGTCACCCTCACACTCAGAGCGGTTGTGTCGGGCCAGCATGGGCTGCAGCAAGTATCCAGAGGGCCAGAGGCTCATTGGAGACTGGGGGCCCCCCGTGGGCCGGATTGGGAATCCACGAGGGCCGCAAGTGGCCCCTGGGCAGGGGTTTGGGCAGCCCTGGTGTACTGCAATGTATGAATGAATGCTGTAATAGGGAAAATTGCCTTTGCCTGTAACATTTTAGGACTGGACTGCCAATTACATAAAGCATATTTGACCACCATGATAGCCTTCTGCAGACACAAAGATTGTCCTCGGTGCCAAACAAAACCTAAACCAGCATCTTTACAATCTGCAAGTCACATGCCAGTAAGCTGCTTATTTCCAGGGAATATCATTTAAACCGATAGCTTAAATAAATGATGTAATTAATAATTGCATCTAACAACACTTCTGAATTAGCGGGATTAACATCATAGAAGCTTACTACTACCAACCAAATGTGTTTCTTGCCCTAAATTTAGCTGTGCCATGGAAGCTTTAAAAGCCTTAGTTAAAAGGGAGAAGACTTCTCAGACGTGTTTTACGAGTCTAGCAGGAAGCTGGGACCTTTTGTCTTCCCCAGAGAATTACATCGAAGGAGTCCTCCTGCTAGCCAGGTAAACAATAGCAGGGGTATGTCTGGGGCTGGTACTGTTCAGTATGGTTTCTGCCTTAAAAACAGAATATTCCTTATTTCCTTCCAGAGCCATTATCAAACATCATCGGGGGCTTGACTATGCCGTATTCACCAAAGTGTTACCACTTCTTCATCATGGGGATGACAAACAGAAGCTAACAGCAATGGCCTTTTTCACTGCAGTGGGTCTCTTTTTCAATTTGAGTAGCATCTGAGGAAAAAAGAAGGGCACCAAAAGGGAAGTAGGCTGAAAAACCAGGAGAAAGGGGGAGGAGAGGGAGAAAAATAATAATAAAACAGTCAAGGACCAGGAAACCAGAATTTGCCAGCTGCTTTATCTTATTTTACTCCCTCCCCCAGCAAGATAGACAGCCAGTATGGTGTAGTGGTTTGGGAGTTGGAGTTATACCTGGAAGATCCAGGTTCAAATGCCCAAGCAGCCAGGAAGCTTCCTGGGTGACCTTGGGCCAGCCACTATCTCTCAGCCTCACCTATCTCACAGGGTTGTTGTGAAGACAAAAGGAGGGGAGAAACTATGTTCTAGATTCTGGTTCCTGAACCCTGTGTTGGGCCTCTTACTGGGGGAAGGAAAGGAATGAACGGACTGCCTGATGAAGGTCAGGAGGCTCTGCTGGCTATATATGTGTTTAGTTTGCCAGTACTGAGAGATTGGAATTGTTCCCTCTTGCCCTCTGGCAGAATCCCAACTGCTAGTTTTAACACACAAAACTGTAAATGTCTTACAAAGACTAAGTAGTAACTTCCACACACCTTGCTTCACCATATCCTTTGTGTGATTCTTTAAATCTCCTCTGTGAGCAGAGAGTGGGAGGACAACCTATTCAGAAGGATCTTACAGAAGAACAAAAGGAATTGAATGATACATTTGTAAGAAAATTATTAACTAAATTGAGAGCCTAATTACAGGTGACAATTTACAATTTTTTAGAAATGTCATTTGTATGAACTACATTTATTTACAGTTAAACACATTTTTTAAGTTTAAAAGCAGCCACAAGGGGCCACATTGGCTCAGGACAGTGGTGATGGGGGAAGGGGAGTTAGGACCCAATACCATCCAAATTGCCACCACAGAGGCAGCTGTACCAACAGCGCATGCGCTGCTTCCTGTGGAGATGGGGCAGTCACTCAGGTCTCCTGAAGCTAAGGCTGCGGTTTTCAAACTCTCAGGGAGTTTGAAACCCACAGTAAGTCTTTGCGGGAGTGGGGGGGAGGCAGCAGGGGCTTGGGTACACTTGCCCAAGACCCTGCAGCCTCCTGGGGGTGCAGGGAGCCTGGTGCGAACCTTTGGCAGGGCTCCCCGCAGCTGTGAATGTAAAAGCAGAGCAATCGCGCCCCGCCTCCACTAAAGTGGAAGTGGAGCGCGATCGCTCCGCTTTCACTTTCACTGCTGTGGGAAGCCCTGCCAAAGGTTCGCACTGGGGAGGCTGCAGGAGGCTTGGGTAAGTGCACCCAAGCCCCTGCAGCCCCCTGAGCAGCGAGATCCTGGGGATTGCACTGCTGCCTTCCACCCGCCCCTGCTGCCTCCTCCCTGCCTCCTGGCTGCCCCCACCCCTTAAGGGGAAAGGGACAGGACCCTCAGGCTGGGGTGTCGCAATGCCCCAGTTTGAATACCACTGAGCTAAGGGAACATTTGTTCCTTTATCTCAGGGCTGCATTGCAGCTGCATCAGTGCTGGAAAGTTGGGTAGGCTTGGGCCCTTCTTCCTTTTTCCCTACACCATTTTTCTGATCAAAATAATCTCTCATACCATTTGAAGCCTAGTCCCTAGAGAAAAGAGAGAAGCCTAGAGAAGCCTAGAGAAAAAAGAAAGGTACTTCTATTGTGCTTCCACCCACCCTTAAGGATGTAAGCAATTTTGAGGAATGATTTCTGCAAGAAAACTGCATGGAAGAAAGGGTTAAATATCCCCTCCCATTCACTGCCTTTATCTGTTGACTCCTTGGAAGCTTGAAAAACATGTCAGGAGATCCTGTCAAAAGTCTCCCATAACTTATGTAATTTGGCCATAACTGTGCAACTAAAGATGCAGAGAATAAAGCAAAGAGAAACAACTTGATAATGTAAGGTATCCCCAAGGAGATCTGGAGGAGCAGCTCCTTATCTTCTCAGAAAATTACATACGTAGTTTCTTTAGCTTCTTTAGAAACTACATACGTAGTTTTTTTAGCAGAGTTGCAAGCAGAACTTAGAATAGATTCAGTGATTAGACTAAAATCCTGTTATACTGGCCCAGAGAAATGTCCTAGTTTCATTAAACTTTATAAAAAAGCAGTGCTACATTCTATACAGCAGGAGCGTAATTTGATCATTTAATTCATATACTAGAATACTTGTAACTTGAAGCTTTAAGAAAACATAGTTTGATTCAAATCATTATCAGTGGGGTTCCTCTTTAAAGACTTTAAAATCATTTTTTCCCAGATTTAGTAATGTATGTTTCTATATGTGAGGATAAATGTTTATTTTTGGAAAGAAATAAAGTTATGTATATGTATTGTAAGGAAATGGTTGAAATAGACAGAAGTGTGTTAGAGAAAGACTGCCCAATCCTATGCATGTCTACTCAGAATTAACTTCCATTAGAGTCAATGGGGCTTACTCCCAAGAAAGTGTGGATAGGATTGGGTTGTAAGTGTTTTGTGTGGATAAATTTAAATGGTTACTTTCCTATCTGTTTATGATAGATTTTTATCAGTCCTTATGGTGTATACCGTATTTTTCGCTCCATAAGACACACCTGACCATAAGACGCACCTAGTTTTTAGAGGAGGAAAACAGGAAAAAAAATATTCTGAACCAAATAGTGTAATAAAATATTTAATAAACTATAACAGAATAACATTTGAACCATGTAAAGTGAACAGCAGTCAACAGTGGCATTAAGAACCATTATCACTGTCATTAACAAATGGAGAGACTTAAAGGTTTGAGTACTCTAGTTTTCTGGAAACCCCAAGAACTCATCATCGCTAGAGTCAGAATTTATGAAGCTCACAAAAGCAGGTGCACACAAATAGGGGATCACATTATCTTTCTACTACAATGATGTTCTGCCAAATTCCAAACCACTGGGCCTCGTGCCCACTTAAGGCTGATTAGTCCCCCTTGTGCAACTCACCAGTGCAGCAAGCAAAAGTGAGTCCAGTTCCAGTCCACAGATGCCAAGTAAATCAGTCCCATCAATCAGAGTTACCAAATCAGAGTCCAGAGCCAATAAGCCAAATTACAGTCCAAGGTCAGATTCCAGGTAGGTCAGTCAAATCCATCAGGGTATCCAAGTCCAGTCACAATCCACAGTCAGATTCCAAATTCTATAAACCCAGTCAGTCTCCTCTCCTACCTCCAACCTGCACTCCTTCAAAACCCACAAACCCTTTCTGCCTCTGGTACTCCTTATATCCCTGAGGGCCCTATTGCCTTCCAGTGGCTGCAGCTGTGCAGCACACTCTGCTGGATGCCCAGGCCTTACCCTTAAAGGGGCCACTGCTGACACCACATCTACCTCCTCACCAGATCTTCCTGGATTCCAATACAAGGGGGGGGGGGAGCAGATCTCTATACAGACCAGTGCAAAAACAGGGGAAAGGTGTGGGGAAGGGAAGATCTCTGTATAGACATCACAGCAAGACCAGTGCAAAACCCCTTGCACACAGAACCAACAGATGGAAGTGGGGGGGGGCAGATCTCCATACATACCAGTGCAAAAGCAGGGGAAAGGTGTGGGGAAGGGAAGATCTCTGTATAGACATCACAGCAAGACCAGTGCAAAACCCCTTGCACACAGAACCAACAGATGGAAGTGGGGGGGGCAAAGATCTCCATACATACCAGTGCAAAAGCAGGGGAAAGGTGTGGGGAAGGGAAGATCTCTGTATAGACATCACAGCAAGACCAGTGCAAAACCCCTTGCACACAGAACCATCAGGTGCTCACTCCCTGGACTCACTCCCTAGGCTCCCTCCCTGGGCTCACAAGCCTGCCAGGGGCTCACTCCTAAGGATGCTTGGATGGGAGAGAAGCCTGTGATTGACTCATTTCGCCTGGAGATCAACTGGTAGCTCTCAATCCACATAATGAGCACCCCTGCTCTAGGGGCTTGCTCAGCAAGACTGCCACCCCACCCACGCTTTCCTGGGAGTGAGCCCCAGTGACTCTGAGACTTACTTCTGAGTAGACAGGAGGGCTTGCTCAGCAAGACTGCCATCCCACCCACGCTTTCCTGGGAAGGCGAGCAGAGCAGAGTGGGCAGGTGGCGGGGGCGGGGGCGGAGTTTTTTTGTTTGTTTGTTTGTTTGTTTGTTTGTTTGTTTGCAGTATTCGCTCCATAAGACGCACACACTTTTCCCCCCCACTTTTTTTTGGGGGGGGGAAGTGCATCTTATGGAGCGAAAAATACGGTATGTCCCCTGGACCCTTGAATCTGTGCCATCTATGACATATGGTTTGAATATTGTTAGATGAAATATTATATGTCCTAGTAATTGTATTTTTTATAATTTCCAAATAATAATAAATCAAAGCATGCTTTCTTGCCTGTGTCATCCAAGTGCCAATAAAAGCACATGGAGAAACATTCTGAGCAGCTGCTCCAAAACTCCGAAATGACTCTTCAAACCGGGATAACTTCTGGAAACCACACAGGGCTGCTCTCTGTTCTGTGTTTAAAATTTCATAGTTGGGGAGTTGTATTAGTTGTATTCATATCCTGCCTTCTCTCAAATGAGCACAGAACAGCATTTTAGGCTGCAAACCTATATACACTTTCCTGGGAGTAAATTTATGAATTTACTGAATTTAATAGGGCTGAGTAGACATGCCTCAAACTGCACTGCTCGTCTCACAAGGAGTTTATTGGGGAGACTGCAAAACAGTGGCTTGCCCAAGCCCACTCTGAGCTTTATGGATTTGTGGATTTGAATCAGGGATAGAAAGCTTGAGCAAAGGCGCTCAAGAATAAACTAGGAAAATTGAGGCTGTGCTTCGCACATCCACTGAATTCTATGTTTTCATACATATTTCCACCATATGGTGGGCATCTCAATAGTAAACAGTTATACATGTGTCACAAAACTGAAAATATGTTGTGCAAAACAACACAAAAAATCCACACAATGCTTCCTGCCAAAGCAATTGTTGCCAAGACACCAGCGGAAAATCTAGAAACGACTGAAATAGCTCATGATTATGAAGACAAAAATCAATAACATGCTACGTTGCCAAGCATGTTAAAAAAATAATTAATAAGACTTGGGTTTAGGAAAAGGAAAAATAATCCTTATCCATTAGTTAAGTCTTCAGCATTTGCTGAGAATCATTCTAATACTTTATCATATGTCCATAAAAATAACTTTTCTATAGTTCGTAATCAATGAGGAAAGATCTCCAAGTCTCCTACCATATATTTATTGGTCTCTGTTGTTTAGCTTCTTTCTTCTGAGTCCACTTATACAGTGCTACAAAAACATTATATCCTGGGCCTGTTAAAGAACTGGCAGAATGATTCAAATTCAACCTACCGCTGGCTCAGTCTCCAAGGGATGGGCAACGTAGCTGGTCACCTGCAAACTGTGAGTGATAGTTATTCCCCTTTCCCCCCCCCCCCTGCAAAAAATAGAAAGCTCTGGGTAAAACCGAGATAGGCATAGTGAATTGAAGTAAACAAGATCTCTGAAGAAGCAAAAGATGTAATAATGAGATCAGAATTGGGGGAAAATATATTTAAGGAAAATGGTATCCTTTGAGTTAGAGGATGTCACAGCAAAACTCCATAAATTATGTTGGATGCCAGGGCTCAAGCTTGGAATACAAGACATAACAATAATGAAGAGTTCTTTTGGACATGTGCAGAGTATCTTTCCTGTGTCATAGAATAATAACAACTAGTCATAGGCCAAGCAGTGGCGTCAGGGGTCAGGCACTGGCTGAGAACCAGAAGCTCCCAGAGGTCAAACTGGTCAATCCCTGAAGTCCCTCAATGCAGGCTACAGTAGTAGCATTAGGCCCAAATCCTAAACTTTCCAGCTCTGAAATAGCTGTGCCGGGAGGCATATGCCTCATCCTACCATTGGAGGGCAGTCACAGAGGCCTCTTCAGGGTAAAGGAATGTTCCCTTACCTCAGAGCTGCATTGCCCTTACCTCAGTGCTGGAAAGTTGGTTAGGATTGCACCCTTAGTTCAGTGGTTTTCAAACTGGGACGTCACAATGCCCCAGCCTGAAGGCCCTGGCCTCTTTCCCCTTAATGCAGGGGTAGGGGCAGGGGTAGAGGGGTAGGGGCAGGGAGGAGGCAGCGATGCGATCCCCAGGATCGTGTCACTAAAAGGGCTGCAGGGACTGGGATACACTCACCAGTCCCTGCAGCAGTGTCCTGGGGAGCCCTGCGCACGATTGCTCCACTTTCACTTTCTGCAGGCTGGGGAGCCCTGCAGACGCTTGCCCAGGATGGCTGCTGCAGGGACTGGTGAGTGAATCCCAGTTCCTGCAGCCTTGTTAGCGACACGATCCTGGGGATCATGTCGTTGCCTTCCCCCCGCCCCACTGCCTCCCCCCACCCCCAGAAGAACTTACAGTGGTGCAAACCCTCCACAAGAGTTTAAAAACCACTGCCTTAGTCTCTCAATCAAATAGCCCATCTTGTAATGTCTTGTAATGACACCCTCCCTGTCTGTGATTGGGCTTTCACATAACACAGGCTTCTGAGGAAGCCCATTTCTGGATGGTGAGGGCAGGAGAAAGAAGCTGCTTTGACACTTCTTCCTCAACTGCAGCACCGAGGAAGGGGCAGCCTCAATCCTTTCCCCAATTCCTCCCAGTTGAAGAAATAGAGTGGAGTCGTCGTGAAAGGCACTCTCCCTCAGCGCTGCCAAAATGCTGAGGGAAAAGTGTCTTAGGGCGCAATCCTATCCTGCACTGGAACAGGCAAGCCAGGAGGCTTGCGCTGTATCCAGCGCAGGATAGTAGCCATAAGCAGCTCACCCAGCCTCTGGGTAAGGACTGCTGGCCCCAATGGGTCTCCTTCGATATGTGCCACCTCTTGAGGTGGCGCAAGTCCAAGGAGAGCGGAGCGGCTTGAAGCCGCTCTGTTCTCCCTGGGAACAAGGGTTGGGATCCGGCATAACTGCCGGATCCCAGCCCCACCTCCCACTCCCTGCCCATTCGCCCCCAGGGCCACCCACTGCCCACCCTCCCCACTGCCCAGGAAAGCCTCACCTGCCTCTCCCTGCCTATGTTTTTTCGTTGTGTCAGCCCAGCCGGGCCAATGCAACTTCCAAGGGGGAAGCTTCCTCCTGAGGAGGTACAAATGTGCTTTACGGCACATTTGCGACCCTCCCAGGCCGGTGCAAGGGACTTGTGCCGGCAGAAGTGCATTCTAGCATTATGCCCTTATTATCGTTAGTTGGCTCTGGAGAGGAACAATCTCATTGAAGGATGCCTCTCCCTCAGTGCTTTGGGAGCATTAAAAGGGGGCACCCTCCAAATCATGGGGGAGTTTCCATGCATGTGAGCAAGTAGTGGTGTGGGCTGAGAACCAGGCTTGGCCCAAGCACTCCCAAGAATCTGGTGCAATCACTGAATAAGCCTTCTAAGATTATGGGAGAATTGCAAAATGGGTTGGTGGCCCACATTTTCAGTCTTGTAAATGCTCAGGAGGCACACTGATCATTTTTAAGCACAATGTCAAATCAAAGTTTTAATGTTACTGGTGTTTAAAAATAACAGGCTTGAAATATGAATTCTCCAAGATTACTACTGAGTGGTATTAAATGTCAAGCCCCTTGCTCTGAAATTCTTATTCTGTGTGTACATACATGAAAATACATAATGAATATAATTGGTACCTGCCACAAAACACTGTATCTCCCCAACCCACTGCATCTGTTAAAGGATCAAGCTGGCCATTGTCCTCCCCGCATCCATGTTCTAGTATGTAGGAACCACCTTATTTTGGGTTAGTCCCATTTTCCTTGCCATCTGGTAGGCATTCAACCACCTGCTGCTTTTATTGTTAATAGTATTTATATACCACTTTCAACAAAAAAGTTGGGACCTCTTCAACAATAGTTTGGTGTTAGGCATTCCCTTACACTTCTGTGAATAATGCATAGAATTATTGTGAGGAACACTGCAGTCATTCAAATGTTAAAAGATATTCTGGTGTCCTTTCAGAAGAAAGAGCTCACGGCCCTGATTCTGGGTATACTTCCAAGTTTTTATGACCCTGATGAGAAGGTGACCTTGACAGCTTTAGAGGTCATAACCAAGATTGTTGGGCACCACAAGAATAGCGTCACCACATATGCGAAGATTGCCAAGGAGCTTCAACCACTCCTGGCTGATGTAAGGCTTAGCAGAATTGTTTATCTACAAGAAATAGGCTTTCCAAGATGGAAGGAAAGATTAATGGGTGAATATGGGAAGCTCTTTTGAAAATAAGCTTACCCTTTGCTATTGAGAAAGTATCCATGAGCCTCTGGCTTTTTTTATTCCACCCTGCTGTGAACAGAGACCTCTTTGATTAGAAGAATTCAAGCTTTTGATTAAGGCAGATGTCCTTATCATGATAAACTTTACCTGAAGATCACATAGTGAGAAGTTCATTTCCTGGGTTTTAAGGCTGCATTCAGCAAATCTAAATTTTAACCCAATATATACGCTATAGAGCAGCATTTCTCAAAGTCTGAGTCAGAACCCACTAGGCGGGTCACCAGCCAATTTCAGGTGGGTCCCCATTTATTTCTATATGTATTTTATTTTTAGTATAGTAGTCTTGATGCTACCATGGTATGTGACTGCATTTGGGGAAATGTTACAGATCTGTACTTGTAACAGTCTACTATGTATATGCTTTTAGCAATGATAGTTAATGGGGCTTACTCCCAGGTAAGGTGGATAGGATTCCAGCCTTTGGGATGTTTGGGGAATTTTTTTTTAAACAGATTAGCAACTGCTTGGAGGGTTAGGAGTGTTCCTCTTTTAAATAAATTATTAAAATTATACTTATTATAAACTTTTAATTTACTTAATTAATTGATTAGATTACCTTGTATAGGGAATGCTAAAAACTTTCCTCTTAATGATGTCACTTCTGGCCATCACTTCCAGGTTAATGACATTTCCAAAGAGTCCCAACAGATTGTTATTCTAAAAAGTGGGTCCTGGAGCTAAAAGGCTTGAGAACCACTGCTATAGAGCACTGTCAAGGGACTAACTTGTTGGCATCCTTCAGTCTCGGAAGACTATGGTATTGCGCTCTGAATGGTGGTTCTGGAACAGAGTGTCCTCTCCAGTGCGCGAAGCCTGGGTAAAGTAGGTATGGAGGATAGGCTGTTTCCCATGCAGCAAATCCCCCCTCTCCACATCGCTGAAATGGTCCAATGGAAAGGCAGGGGCCAATATGGTTGGTTCCAGTGGCGTTGCAGGAGTTGCCAGAACGTGACCTCAGGGACTCCGGCTCCGGATTTTGCCTCGAGGTTGACTCCTGAAGCCTTTTCCATAACTGGATGTAACCACAAGGCAGTGGAGGTTTGGGATCAGAATTTTCCTTCTCTCAGATGAGCTGCTTTCCCAGGCTAACCCAGGAGGTGCGGGGAGCCATGTGCAGCCCTGTGCAGCCCTGCACAGTGCTCCCCAAGTCTTGGAACTTTCACTGAAAGCGGGTGCAAAGCGCCTCCTGCAAAACGGAAGTGCTTTGCACCCGCTTTCAGTGAAAGTTCCAAGCCTTGGGGAGCACTGTGCAGGGTTGCACAGCGCTCCCTGCACCTCCTGCAGCCTGCTACAGCCCTGCTTTCTAAAAGTAAGTGACAAGCACTCCCCCTTGCCCCCCCCTTAGCAGCTTGATCCTGGGGATCGTGTTGCTGCCCTAGCCTCTCCCCCACAAAGACTTACTGAGGGAGTAAAGCTCCCTCAAAGTTTGAGTACCACTGCAATACAGAATATAGGGTTGAAATCTAGACTTGGTGAATGTGGTCTTGAAACTCAGAAACGAAACTCTCACTATATGATAGTTTCGGCCACAGAAGCCTTAGTTCCTCTACTTTACCTGAAGATGTTCATAATTCAAAATTGGGCGTACTCCTCCATTAGTGAACCAATCAGCTGCTCAGTATAAGATCCATTCTTGTCACTATAACCACATAGGTGGTATATACAGAAAGGGAAGGGTGGAATTGCATAGTTTACAAACTTGCAAGCTTACCACTGGCCTGATTGACTTTGCTGAGCAAGAATGATCCCCAGTTGACTTTCTAATTTTTCTTCTGGGCTTTAAGATCTGCTTTAAAGAGCACTGGCAATCCAACGCTAAGAAGGGTCCACATTATGCTTTTTCTATGTTCCTAAAAAGAAGAAAACATTCCAACCTCCAGAATGTAACCTGAAAGGAGAAGGCAGAACAGTAGCTCTGCCTGGATCTTTCCATGCCTCCTAAAGTTGGGTTACCGGATACAAACAGGAACAGAGTGCCTATACCAGCCATTTTCAACCTCTGTGTTGTGGCACACAGGTGTGCTACAAAGGGTCTGCAGGTGTGGCATGGGAGTTTGGGGGAGGGTCATCTATTAGTAGGGCCATTGTGGAATGTGAGCCCCCCACCAGCAGCATGGTGTGCCTTGTCAATTGCCTTGACAATTTTAGCGCCTTGTCAGTGTGCTGTGAAACAGAAAAAGTTGAAAATCTCTGGGCCATACCTTTAACCACTGTATAGAAGAGGGAATTTTGGCAGGTGCAGTTTTTTAAACCCTTCCATGTTGAGCTGCACCAGCCAAAATTCCCTCTTCTATACAATGGTTAAAGGTAGAGGCACCCTGTATCTGATATCTTTTGTACTCAATGCAATAGTACAGAGAAAGCCAGGCAGGACTCGCAATGTTCATAGGCTCTTTTCATACCTACTTATACTCAAAGCAAAGTTGCTGGGAGCAGCAAGAGTTCAGTGTAGGCCTGTGGTAGGATAGCCTCACTCTGCACCTGGGAAAAATGCACAGAGGAGATGAAAACAGAGAAACAAGGGACTGGGGATGCAAGATGTGAGAGGAGGGAACAGGGGAAAGGGGCAGAGCCCAGAAAAATGGAACATGGGAGAGACCATCCTGTGCAATCTTGTTATCAGTTTCTGGCCCTCTATGGCAGCCATTTTCAACCATTGTGCCGTGGCACACTGGTGTGCTGTGAATGGTCTGCAGGTGTTCTGCAGGAGTCTGGGGGAGGGTCATTTATTAGTAAGTCATTGGGGGATGTGAGCCCCCCACCAACAGCATGGTGTGCCTTGTCAATTGTCAAAAAATGGATGGTGTGCCTTGGCAATTTTAGAATCTTGTCAGTGTGCCGTGAGACAAAAAAGGTTGAAAATCACTGCTCTATGGCAAATGAAAAATATGGTCAAATCTGCCAAAAATTAAAACTTTTCTGTAATGGCCCTGGGAGATGTTCATGAACTCTAGGATTATCATTCATGCGTCTGTCATTGATCTTCTGTCTTTCTTGAAAGGATAAAAACAAAGCATTTCTCTTTCATTTTAATCCATGAAGGAAGCATGGTTTTTCCTTTGCTCATTTCTGGCTGGTGTAACAGAGTAGCAAAGAAACTGGACTCAAATCAAAAAGCTCTCATCTCTGCCACTAATGGCCCAATCCTATGGGCAAGAAATGCCAGTGTACTGCCAGGTACACCAGTGCAAAAGCAGCCCCACTGTCATGGCACCCCTCTGCTGGTGGCTGCTACATGGCTGCCACCACAGCAGCCAGAAAGCTGCACACTACTTGCAGTGGGGCACAGACTGGCTGCCAGCAGGACCCTGCCAGTGGAGAGGCACAGGGAAAGGGACAGGGATCAGAGTGGGGATCCCATACTCCCATCCTGAACTAGACACACCCCCAGGAGCTTCTCAGAGCTGTGCCAGCAACAGACCTAGTATTGCTCTAAGGAGTCCCATTGGGGACCAAGAAACAGACAACACCCAGATAAATCTTACTCTTCCTACTGTCTTGATCAGCCTTTCTACCAGGATGGTACCACTGGATGCAGTGGCCACCACAGTGCCAGTCCTGATCCAACACCACTCCCTCACAGCCTCACCTCCCCAGCTGGAATATGGGGGTAATAATATTTACATACCATAAAGGTTTGTTGTAAGAACTACATCAAGATAATACATATTAGGCACTTTGCACATTCAGAAAGCACTATACAGGTGGGGCCTCAGTATCTGTGAGGGATTTGTTCTTGGACCCCTCACGTATACTGAAAACTGCGGATAACAAAATCCCCTCAAATACTCCAAAGGCTATGCTCCAGTTGCCTCTGGAGGGCTTTCCGAAGCCCAGAGAGGCCACATATGTCTGTCCATGGCCTCTGTGGGCTTCAGAAAGGCCTGCAGAGGCCAAAAAAAAAAAAAAAAAAAAAAGCTAAAGTTTCCCTACCTTTTATGCCTGAAAATGCCTTAAAAGACATAAAAACGTCACTTCTGGTTTCCCAGAGGGGAAACTCAAGGGAAACCAGAAGTAGTGCTTTTTTGCCTGTAACGGCCATTCTAAAGCCTGCAAAGGCCACAGGTGGACGTGCGTGGCCTCTGCAGATTTCAGAAGACCCTCCGGAGATGACCGAAGCACAGCTCTGGTGGCCTTCGGAGCGTTCCGGAGGGGCCAAGTATGGCTCAACGTGGGTCCAGTGGACTTATGTTGAGCCAGAACTGCTGATATAAAATCCATGGATAAACTGGCTCTGCCTGTACAGTACAAATGCTAAGTATTATTATTATTGTCTTGATTCATGTAGCATACTGTACAGTGGCTAGTGATTCCCCTCAATGGAGCACTTTGATTGTCAGGAGTAGAGAATATATGCATGTGATATGCCTTATCCTCTATAATGCTAGCTACTGGTCATGATGGCTATATATGCCTCTGAATCCCAGTGACTGGAGAATAAGAATGGGAGAGTACTATTGATCACTTTAGCAAAGGGAAGTTAAACCTATGCAGTACCCCTTCATCCCTAAAATGTTTGTGTGTCCCCCTCTCTCTCTGTGCATGCGAGCACTTGTGCAAGAGAGAGAGAGAGAAAGAGTGATGCAGGTGCCAGAGATGCTATCAGTGCAGACTCCCCGTCAAGTTTACTTTTCATCTCCATTTTGATACATGAGGACAACAATTAGCAGAAACTTAGCATTCATTCAAAACAGAAGCCAAACTGCAGGAAGGTGACAGAGTTAAATACTTTTTTGGATCAGAATGCTTTCATTGGTCTATGTTACATAAGAACATAAGAACATAAGAACAGCCCCACTGGATCAGGCCATAGGCCCATCTAGTCCAGCTTCCTGTATCTCACAGCGGCCCACCAAATGCCCCAGGGAGCACACCAGATAACAAGAGACCTCATCCTGGTGCCCTCCCCTACATCTGGCATTCTGACTTAACCCATTCCTAAAATCAGGAGGTTGCGCATACACATCATGGCTTGTACCCCATAATGGATTTTTCCTCCAGAAACTCGTCCAATCCCCTTTTAAAGGCGTCTAGGCTAGACGCCAGCACCACATCCTGTGGCAAGGAGTTCCACAGACCGACCACGCGCTGAGTAAAGAAATATTTTCTTTTGTCTGTCCTAACCCGCCCAACACTCAATTTTAGTGGATGTCCCCTGGTTCTGGTATTATGTGAGAGTGTAAAGAGCATCTCCCTATCCACTCTGTCCATCCCCTGCATAATTTTGTATGTCTCAATCATGTCTCCCCTCAAGTGTCTCTTTTCTAGGCTGAAGAGGCCCAAACGCCGTAGCCTTTCTTCATAAGGAAGGTGCCCCAGCCCCGTAATCATCTTAGTCACTCTCTTTTGCACCTTTTCCATTTCCACTATGTCTTTTTTGAGATGCGGCAACCAGAACTGGACACAATACTCCAGGTGTGGCCTTACCATAGATTTATACAACAGCATTATAATACTAGCCGTTTTGTTCTCAATACCCTTCCTAATGATCCCAAGCATAGAATTGGCCTTCTTCACTGCCACCGCACATTGGGTCGACACTTTCATCGACCTGTCCACCACCACCCCAAGATCTCTCTCCTGATCTGTCACAGACAGCTCAGAACCCATCAGCCTATATCTAAAGTTTTGATTTTTTGCCCCAATGTGCATGACTTTACACTTACTGACATTGAAGCGCATCTGCCATTTTGCTGCCCATTCTGCCAGTCTGGAGAGATCCTTCTGGAGCTCCTCACAATCACTTCTGATCTTTACCACTTGGAAAAGTTTGGTGTCATCTGCAAACTTAGCCACTTCACTGCTCAACCCTGTCTCCAGGTCATTTATGAAGAGGTTGAAAAGCACCGGTCCCAGGACAGATCCTTGGGGCACACCGCTTTTCACCTCTCTCCATTGTGAAAATTGCCCATTGACACCCACTCTCTGCTTCCTGGCCTCCAACCAGTTCTCAATCCACGAGAGGACCTGTCCTCTAATTCCCTGACTGTGGAGTTTTTTCAGTAGCCTTTGGTGAGGGACCGTGTCAAACGCCTTCTGAAAGTCCAGATATATAATGTCCACGGGTTCTCCCGCATCCACATGCCTGCTGACCTTTTCAAAGAATTCTAAAAGGTTCGTGAGGCAAGACTTACCCTTACAGAAGCCATGCTGACTCTCCCTCAGCAAGGCCTGTTCGTCTATGTGTATTGAGATCCTATCTTTGATGAGGCATTCCACCATCTTACCCGGTATGGATGTTAGGCTGACCGGCCCATAGTTTCCCGGGTCCCCCCTCTTTCCCTTTTTAAAAATAGGCGTGACATTTGCTATCCTCCAATCTTCTGGCACCGTGGCCGTTTTGAGGGACAAGTTGCATACCTTAGTCAAGAGATCTGCAACTTCATTCTTCAATTCCTTAATAACCCTTGGGTGGATGCCATCAGGGCCTGGTGACTTATTGATCTTTAATTTATCAATGAGGTCTGAAACATCTTCTCTTTTAACCTCTATCTGACTTAACTCCTCGGTCAGGAGGGGCCGTTCGGGCAGCGGTATCTGCCCGAGGTCTTCTGCCGTGAAGACAGATGCAAAGAACTCATTTAATTTCTCTGCCATCTCTAAGTCTCCTTTTATCTCCCCTTTCCCTCCCTCACCATCCAGAGGGCCAACCGCTTCTCTGGCGGGTTTCCTGCTTCTAACATATTTGAAGAAGCTTTTATTATTCCCCTTAATGTTGCTGGCCATGCGTTCCTCATAGTCTCGCTTGGCCTCCATGTTACAAAGAAGGGAGTAACTACAGATCTTAGAAGAAAAAAAATATCAGTAATCTCTCCTTCAGAGGTAAATATCAACCTTGGTGTCCTGGCAAGTCTCATAGGAATGTCATCTAGCAATGTCTTTCTCTTCATCCTTCATTCCCAGGAGAGGAACAAAATATGCTGTGCAGCAAATAGGCTGTTTCAAGATCTGCTTAAGAACCCAGATGTGAAAGAGAAATCCCTTATGCAAGACCAGGTTCTAACCAGTCTCATTCCACTGTTGCTGACCCTGCAGGATCAGCATCCCGAGGTTGCTAAGGTAAATGTTACACTATAGATAGTAACACAGATAAATATGTTCTATAATTCTTCCCTCTATAAGGTATTTGCCTTTATTCAACATTATTTTTATCACCTCTGTTCTCACTGAGAGCTTTCATGTCTCCTTTTGTTTTATAGAATCGTAGAGAAAGCTTAAAAGAGTGCAAAGACTACATGGGATGGACTACTAGTGAGAACCTGGACTCTTGGAATTTGATTTGCAAGCACCTTGTAAGGATGTTGTTACCCAGTGGGTTCTTTTAATACAGCCTAGTAATGTGTGAAGGGGCGGGGGGGCATAGAATAAGCTTCCTTAAGCATAGTGAGGAATTTATACTCTTCTACCATATGCAGCAATCTCCCAGCAAGGTTCACCAATGGGGCATTTCTGAGGAAAAAGTGGAACCTTGGCTCTATCTTGGGCAGCCTGATCCAAACCTGAAGATGAACTGGCTCAGGCTCCCGGTGCCAGCTCCCAAGTGTCACAAACATTGCATAAGGCATGTTTGTGTCAATTCATGAGTTGGCTAGGTTGGCACAGAGACTTGTGCCAGCTTGCCTGGGCTGGATCCAGCCCCTGTGCTGGCTGGAGGAGGTAAGTTTGTACCAGGCAACATAGGGAGTAGGAGAGGGTGGCAGGAGGGTGTTCCGGGGTGGGGAGAAGGCAGTATGGGGCATGGGGAGGGCAGAAAGGGGGGAGTATTGGACCCAGTTGGTGTGGGATCAGGTTTGTGCTTGACATGGGATAAGGGGAAAATGTCCCCTTAACCCACTGCTTCTAGGAGTTAGGAGGGTTCCAGCTTTAATGTTGGAAAGAAAGCTGTAATACCTTATGACTGAACTGCTAAACTTGAAATTGGAGGACAATCTTGATATCCATGTGGCCTGGTTGTACCAGTGCAGGATTGTACTGCTAGTTGCTGATAAGCTCAGTGCAGGGATTTCAAGCTATATTTAGATGACATGTTGATAAGATTTGACATGTCAATATTTCATAAATTTGATTATAAATTCAAGCTTGCATTGCTTCAAATTTGGATCCAAAGATATTTACAGTGAGTCTGAATGGAACAGAAATTTGACCCACAATAATGGTTGTTAGATCCACACTCAGCTGTATGGTATCATTATTAAATAATTACATGCAATATTACATAAAATAATATGTTTTAACAGACATAACTAACTACAATCTTATACTTGTTTACTGAGATGTAAGCTCCACTGAATTCAAAGGAGCTTACACCCAGGTCAGTGTATATAGGACTGCAACCTAAATAAACCAATTGACACCATATTTTCCTTCATCTGTTATTAGAGGTGTTTTTCTGCATGCCTTTGCAAATTTTATTTTTGTTTAGAAAGATTCATTGTCTATTATTATTATTATTATTATTATTATTAACAGTATTTATATACCGCTTTTCAACTAAAAGTTCACAAAGCTGTTTACAGAGAAAAATCAAATAACTAATGGCTCCCTGTCCCAAAAGGGCTCACAATCTAAAAAGAAAAAGTCTTTAGTCTGTAAACACCCTAAAAAGTCTACAGAAAAATTTTTTGTCTACAGACAAAAATAGCCAGCATAGCAGGTTATTGTAGTGTGTATAAAAATATTTGCTTTCTAGGTCAAAGAGCACAGAGGAAAACTACAAAGTCTTTTGTGCCAGGCACAGGACTATAGTGAAAGCTCACGAACATCTTCAAGGATTGCCGCTGCCATGTTTATAGGTACATAAATGGAAGTGTTTCTTCTCAATCCCCTACTAATTCTACCACAACTCCTAAGGCTTTTTATGGGACTTGCCTTAGCAATTGCTTTGCTTAGCAATCCTTAGAAGAATCTCATCTTCTTTGTTCTCTGAGTCCTTTTGTCACGTATCCATAAACAACTTGATTCTTCTACAGTTTGGTAAAATATTATGCTGGGGCACTGTCTTCTCCTAGTGTTCACTTCATCCCCTCTTGATCAGTGGTTTCAACTATGCAGATCCTCAGAAATTTATCAGGGGTTCCTTAAGAGAAGATTAGTACTGGCTTCTCCAAAAGACAGCTTGACCAACAGCTACCATTATGGATATCCCACTCTGCAACTACACATAGCTTGGTATGCTCTATGGAGCATCATTCTCAGTTCAGTTCATTTCACCTAATAAGCCTGCTTGGTGCTCTGTATACATTCAGAGTGTATCTTAGAATGCATCCCAGAATCCTCTGTGACAAACATTTGTCTTTCAGTAAAGTTTTGTGGAAAAAGTTTCTTGAGGTCAGGAAGTTTGAAAACAAAGAAATCTCACTTTCCACAGCCCTATTATGTCTAGGAGTCAGTTCCTAATCTCACAATGCAATTTTATTGATTGCTAATGCTAGCGCAGATGTGCTGTAAAGCATGTTTGAGATGACTCTAGAACAGCTACTTTTTCAACTTTTTCAGCTCCTGGCACACTGACAAGACATCAAAATTGTCAAGGCACACTATCAGGTTTTTGACAATTGACAAGGCACACCATGCTGCCAGTGGGGGGCTCACATCCCCATTGGCCCTACTAATAAATGATCTTCCCCCAAATTCTTGTGGCACACCTGTGGACCACTCGAAGCACACTAGTGTGCCATGGTACAGTGGTTGAAAATGGCTGCTCTAGAGTAACTAGTACTGGCAGGAAGACCTGCACCATCTGAGCAGTATCCGAGCCCCCAGTCGCTGGTGGAAGTAAGTAAAATGCTGAGTTGTGCAGGAACTGGAAGAGGGTGATGGGGGCATTCCAGAGACAGGCAGGGTGTAATGAGGTAGGGGAGGGCAGAATGGGAGGTGGGACAGACCTGGGAGTGGGGCTAGATTGGCAGAGGAGGCCTTTACCATATCCTATCCTCCTTCCAGGCGTGGAAGCTCTACATAGGGCTTCCTGTATTTGCAAAGTAGCTAGCTCAGATTCAAGTAGTCCCATTGGGCAGGCTGGGGTATTACTCAGATAAGGGGGAAATATTCCCTTAGCCCAAGGAGACCTCCAGGCTGCTCCTTACCTACAAAACTACAGTGCACCACTGGAACAGGTTAGGATTGGACTGCCTGAGTCTTAGTGGTGGTGCCCATATACTGGAATACCATCCCCAGGAAATATTTTCAGGAACACACCATTGTACAATTTAGAATGAACAAAAAGAACTTTCCATTCTGGGGAGCTTTTGGTGATGGTAGGAACTTGATTGCCATTTTTCCTGAGGATGGGTTTTATTAACGTTCAATAATAAACTGCTAAAATTTTATTTTATATCTTTGTTTATGCAGTTGTTTTTAATATTATTTTGGGGGATCATCATGAGAGCATGAGAGCTCTGTGGCAGGAACAATAAATAAAAATGATGCTCCTTCTCTTGATAGCAATCTGGGTTATTAGTGGCAAGCATAAACACTACCCATCATTTCCCAAAACTGTGAGAAAATTAAATTGAAACTACTGTAATTTAATTAGCCCATTTTATTTACATTTAATATGGCATCTCCCTAGATTCCATTTTCCAGCACATGGAATCCAGTCTAGTGCCAAAGTCAGAAGTGAACCACTTGAAGCAAGGTAATTAATAATACTTTCCTTCAATAAGATATCTAGATTTTCGTGTTATGGATTTACCTGCCTATTGGTGTCTGCAGAGATAAAAACAGAAATGAAATATATATGTGAAGAAGGTACCCATGGGGGAATCTGTCCCCAGATTTATAGGCCAGAATCAGGGTTTTTTGTTGGATTCTTATAGTACTGTCCTTTCGAGTAGTCCCAACCAATCTCTGCAAGGCAAGGCCAACTCATCCATTAGGCAAACCAAAGTGGTTGCTTCAGGCAGCAGATTGGTGGCACTCTTGTCTCTGTCTGCTTGCTTTCACCTGTCCTCCTTCTCCTTTCACTCCCTGGATTAGTAAAGGAAGAAGGGGACACCAAGGAAGAGGAATGTGGAGGGGAGTGCTGAACTAGAACATTGGAGAGTGGGAGTAGCACAGGCTGGGATATCATCAGGTAAGGGGGCAGAATTTGACATGCTGCCCCAGGAGTTAGGAGGACTTGGGCTAGCCTTGATGCACAGTATACTTTGTGATGTTCTCTGACAATGCTTTGTTGGCTTTAGATTTATGGAGACCCTGTGCCTGTTGTCTGTGGGCCTGTTCTCATGACACCTTGACTTATGGCTCGGTATCCACAGCACATACTGACTTCAGCCAAGGAACTTTCTTGGAGAGTGTCAAGAGACTTCCAGCTCAAGATCATACATTCTCTTACACATTGGAGTACTGTAGATACTCACCTACAGGGTGAGAAATTTTTGCCAAGTAATCAAGATGAAATTATCACCTCATCTTATCTCTGAGGTTGATCAGAGGGCAGAGCATAAAGTAGAGACTCTACAGTTCTTAGGTAACAATTACTGGTAGGTTATTTTTCAGGACCTGGCCTCAGGTAAAATCAGACAAAACTATAGACACCCCTCTAAGTTTAACACCTGACTTGTCCGAAGGTCATAGAAAATTCCATGATTTTTTGCTGAGACCCTGCCCTCAACTTATCTGTGAGATAGACTTATAGGTAAGCGCCTGCAGTTGGCTTGTGTATCGTCATTCACTACAAAATTAATAAAAGTACATGGATAAGTCCTCCTTATCCATGGATTTGGGTTAGGAGGGCCTCCCAGATGTGACCAGAAGAGTCTTCCAGAAACCAGTGAGTTGGCTGGAAATCAGAAGTGCCTTTTGGAGGTCTTCCAGTGGCCTTCTGAGGCACAGGAAAGTCGTGAGCAACCTCCCTGAGCCACAGAGGGCCTCTGGAAGACCTCTGAAAGGCACTTCCAGTTTCAACTGAAAACCTGAAGTGCCTCTTAGAGGCCTCCGGCAAGCCTTCTGAGGCCTGAGGAGGCCTCAGAAAACCTCAGAAGGCCTCCCAGACA
The DNA here is from genome assembly GCF_035046505.1 of Tiliqua scincoides. NCBI lineage: Eukaryota > Metazoa > Chordata > Lepidosauria > Squamata > Scincidae > Tiliqua > Tiliqua scincoides. Next base: position 101,349,129 of record NC_089823.1, read on the forward strand.
TGACCAGGAGACTCACGTCTGGGCAGTACAGGGAGGGCCGACTCATGGTTTTGATATCCATGGGTTTCAGTATTTGTAGGGTTCCGGGAATGGAACCCCTTCAGAAACTGGGGTCCACCTCTACTTCACACATACAAAAGCCCCCACCTTTCACACACACAAGCTTGCAGTCACTGAATCTACCACACACACTTTCTTCCTCCAGTCTGTGGTACCTTACATAATATATGCCTCTTGCATAATCTAGACCTGACTTATTGCTTATTTGTATGTTACATTGCTGATCTGCCTTTTGCTCTTCCTCTCAGCATTCAGCTCTTTTCCATCAGAAAAACTACATCCTGTCCCTATTGTTCCAGAACCAGAGAGAGAACACAGGTATTGCCCAGATCTATTCAGATGTTCCCGCTATTTCCCACGGTACGTTTGTGGAAATGGAAGTATTAAAAAATGACGGCTATTATAATTACATTAAGGGACAAGGAGGATACTGGTGCAGAACTAAATATTATGGAATAGTATTTTTGTTACTAAGTATCAAATTGGACACTATGATAGTAGACACATGTTCCATTTCACATGTCCACCACTTTCACGTATAAAGCAGGTTGTGGAGGATCTGATTTGAACACTAAAAGGAGTGTTCAAGAGAGGAAGTAAAGGCATAGGGGAGGGTTCAGAGCCTCTCATGCACTCTTTTTACTGTTACAATCAGTGCCTTACCTCCTGATTTACCGGTATATGTGAATAGGACAGTCATATGAATGTTGGCCCTGAAACATCTGGTTTAGCACTAAAACATATTGACCTGATTTTTTTTAATGCAGCATATAGCACTTCTGGTCTTGGAGAATCAAACCTGAACAGAGGTTAGAGGTTAGAGCAGTGGTTCCCAAACTGTAAGCCATGGCTCCCCAGGGAGCTGCACTCTATACAATGTACTCTATGCCACTCTATACAATACATAGCAGTGTTTCTCAAACTATGAGTCGGGACCCACTAGGTGGGTTGTGAGCCAATTTCAGGTGGGTCCCCAATCATTTCAATATTTTATTTTTAATATATTAGACTTGATGCTACCTTGATATGTGACATCATTTAGGGAAATGTTACAGACCTGTACTTTTAACAAGCTACTGTGTATATTCTTTTAATAACGATAGTCAATGGGACTTACACATGGGTAAGTGTGGGTAGGATTGCAGCCAAGGATTGTTAAAAATTTTTCCTGCACCTCAGGTCATGACATCACATCCGGTGGGCCCTGACAGATTCTCATTATAAAAAGTGGGTCCCAGTGCTAAGTATGTGAGGACCACTGATGTATAGGATTGTAGCCCTAATAGGGAGCTGCAGCTCATGGCCCAGAGGGTATATACTTTTATCACTACTTATCTAAGCATGCAATCCTAACCCCTTATGTCAGTGCTTTCCAGCACTGGCATAGTGGTGCCAATGGGACATGTGTTGCATCCTGCAATTGGGTGTCACTCACAGAGTCCTCCTCAAAGTAAGGGAAGGTTTGTTCTCTTACCTTGGAGCTGCATTGCCCTTATGTCAGTGCTGGAAAGCACTGACATAAGGAGTTAGGCTTGCGCCCTAATTGTGTTTTCTTGCTGATTTTCTGCTTTCCAGATCCTGTATTTGATGCCTGTATCTGAAGCTAATATCCATCTGAATAAAGAACACTCTATAACAATTTGTTTTATTTTTTATTTTTGTGAGGGGTGTCCCAAAAGGGGGGGTCTTTGGGGGTCACCCGATAGGGTGCCAAGGGTCAGCTGGATGGTCTCTTGGGTGGGGTGTCCACTTCCCTGGAGTTCCTTGCAGGGGAAGCCCCAGACCAAGCCAGGGGGTTCACAACACCCTTATCCTCCTCCCTAGAGGCAGGACCTGAGGCCCTTGGTCTTCAGGCAAGGGCTCCTGCCTTCCCTCTCCAGAACTGCCTGTCATCACAGGCTTCCCTGCTTTCATCCTCCCCAGCCACACCCTTGGCTCCTCCCCTTCCTCCCTCTCTAGGCTTAAAGGGGCCCTGACCCTGGCCTGCTTCCCTCTTCTTTGGTGGTTAATGGTGACCCGGCCCTGCTCACTGCTCTGGTCAGGTGAGCTCTGGGGGGGGGGCAGCCTCTCCCACCCAGCTGCCCTGTGTCTTACCTGGTCAGTTGGAGAGGAGGAGGAGGAGGCAGCGGCGGCGGCGGCGGCGGCGGCGGCGGCGGCGGCTCTATGGCCAGGCAGTTCTCCCCAGGCAGTTCTCTCCAGCTAAGGCAGGAGTAGGACAAGGGCTCGACCCCTGACAATTTTCATTTTCACATTGATCCCATGACATTTGATAAATAAGACACAGCTAAAAGAAAACCCCTTCATTAACCATTCTATCATGTCAAAATAAGTTTAAGTACTTATACTAATTAGATAACCCATAAAAATTGCTAAGATAGTCCACAATTGGTTTCCAGTACGCACAGCACAATCCTATGCGTGTCTATTCAGCAACAGTCTCATTTAGTTTAGTGGGACATTTTCACATGTGTATAGGGTTGTGGCCTCAAACATTCACTAATAATAATTACTGTAATACTGTGTCTCTGAAGTATATTAGTTTTAACAGATTGATTACATCTGTTGTTTCATTCAATGGTTCAATGGTTAACTAAATTGGCTTTTCCTTTTTCCCCCCAAATGTCAATTTCATAATAATAATCAATTGTAATATGGGTTCTTATAAATTCATTGGTTTAATTATACTGGGATTCTTATTCCATTTCTATAAAATACGTCATTAATGGTTTTTAGAATCTTTCCATAATATCTAAAGAACATTGTATGAAATATTACCATGAAGAGTACTGTGAAATCCCTGTTATATTTTGCAACTAAAACTAGAAAGGTGATACAAGAGTAGAAATTAGCTCTTCTGGGCAAAAGGGAACCACCCAATTTATTTCCCTGCCTTTATTTTTATTTTATTTTATTTTTGCATTTTCTGATTTTAATAGTAGGAAGGTCTAAATAATTGTGTCCTTAAAATAGAAGCCCTTACTATTTTCTTGCTTGCTGCCACAGCTGCCAGGACTCCATTCACTCACTCATTTACTGTGTTTGAAAATATGAAGCAGCTATGATGTTTAAGAGGGATTTAATAAGATGAACAAAACTTGACTAGCTCCAGAATTCAGATATGGGAGTAAGCAAGATTTGCATGTGCATACATCTGTAGAATATCTATTATTCTACACATTTTGTGCAAAATACCTGTAAGTAAGCCCTCGTTCGTTGGTTTGTTTTAATAAAAATCAGATTTAGGTGGCTCCAAGGTTGACTAGAGCAGTGGCAGGAAGATGGAATGAAGGTGCTTAACCCCTTCCCCAGTAGCTATTTTTCTTTTCAAAATTTCTCCCAAGCTGTTATTCCCACCACCACTCAATGGAGAAATATTTCCCTGTCTTGCATCCGGAACACTGCATAAGGAAAGCACGTATGTGGGAGGAGAAATTATGAGCAGAAAAATTGTCAGTTGGGAAGGGTTAAGCATCCCTTTTCAAAGTTCCAAGGCTGCTTTCATTGGGGGGGGGGGGGGAGAGTGGGGAAACAGTGCTCTAATTCATGTATTTGCATGTAGCTTGTAATTTGCAAGTCAGTCCTCTCTTTGCAAGTGCTAGCGCTCAGGAAAAATTAATAGTCGACAATTTATCATTCAGCTGTTAGGATTTCTAGATTGCTCTCGCACTGTTAAATATTCAGTATGAGCTGGCTGAAATCTCAGTTTGGGAATACACAAGAAAACAAAGCGGGACTTTGTGGTCCGAAGTAGATTTGCTGTTAGGCATTGCCAAGGACAATGTGTCAAGTAGTATATTTATCTGTGAAGTGGAAGGAAAATTAACAATTGCCAGAGCAATTCACCCAGCATGTGCTCTCTGGAGCAATACAAATGACTGATGTCTTGCAATAATTATTGAGCCAGATCTCCTCGGATAGGAAGCTACTAGCATATTCACTTCACTTGTTAACTGATTTGTTAGCTGTCCAGAATGCACAAGGCAGATCAGAAAGTTTGCACGGCTGCTTCTGAAATTTCTTAACAAGCTTCCCATTGGCCTCATAAATACAAAGTTGTCAAGATGTTGCATGTCAGTTTGCAGGCAATATGCACAGCACTTTAATCTCGGAATGATGAAAAAGTAATGCTCCAGTGTGCTTCACTGATGCCCGTCTATGTTTACAATCAAAATACAGGACAAAACCTGACAACCACTTGCCAATGATGGCAGTGATGTGGGCTGTTGCTTCATTTTTCTTGAGTTTGCTCCAAGAACACACAAATTCAGCATGCAAAATGTACATGGTTAAATGGTCTATTTCACATTTTGAAAGTTTTCAGAACTTGAAATAATTGGCATGGTGGTAGGAGAAGAGTTGTAGGTAAAAGGCGACATTATTCATTTGTTTATTTCTATATATACATACTCAACTTTTATATATGTATAATCAGTCAAAGTGGCTAACTAGTATAATATAAAACATGCATTATTTATTATTAAAATAATCACACTGCATTGTATATGAAACAGGTTACAGCTTCAGAAATCTCAGCTTCATTAGATCAACCTCAAGTATTATTAAAATATGACAGCCAGAAACCAAACACCTGATGAAATAAATAGGCCTTGACTGCCCTTTGGAAAAGGTGAATAATGATGGAGTCAGGTGGATCTCCCCTGGGAGGGTTCAATAGTCTAGAAACAACTACAGCAAAAACCTTGATCTTTATGCCTATGCACTGTACTCCTTATGAAGGCACTTTAAGCAGACTCACATGGGAAAAGGCAGTCCTTAAGGTTCCCTGATCCCAGAGTGTTTATGCCTTTAACAGCCCTTGAATTGATTATGGTAGCAAATTGCTCAACAGTGAATCAGGTGCATTTTGAACCAACTGAAGTTTTTGGAACCCAAACTCAGCACCACACTGAGTATATTGCATTAAGCCAGTATGGATAACAGCCCAACTCTAAATGAGATTTACAAAAATGGAACAGAGGCTATGTGTGCTGCCACCTGCCATTCTGGAACTACTGTTGCAAATTGTAGCAGTGTTGGAAGCCCACTATCATGGCTGGTGAAAGACACAGGTAAGCCAGCATGGTGGATTGGCAATGGGAGAAACCAAGCAGAGAGGGGGAGGAACACAGGAGTGTCTTGGTGGTTTGGGGAGGGTGGAAGGTGGAATAGGGAGGGAGGGATCCAAATGGCACTGTAGATGCCAGGATCCTTTCCCCATTCCTCTCCCATATTATCTTTGGACTTGCACAAGTGAAATGGCAGACTCCGATCCGAGGAGGCTCATTTGGACAGCAGAGGTTTGCTCTGAGGTAAGGGAATATTTGTTCCCTTACGTTGATGAGGCCTCTGGGACTACCTCCTCTCCAGGATGCAGCATGTGCTCTCTAGGCACAGCTGAATTGTCCAGGGGGGGGATTTAATTAGGCATTAATTAGACTATAATTAATTAGGCTGCAAAGCATTAATAATCAAGGTCAGAACTAGAGTGCTGAATCAGCAAAAGCTGAAGTCTTTCCTAGAGAAACCTAGAACCCAAAATATGTAACAGAGGAATATATACCCCCCCACTAACAGTATAGCCTTGTGAAAAGAACTCCGATGAACACTATATAATACTAATAATATTGCTTCTGTTAGAATTTTCTACAGAAATACTGTACTTGGAAGATCTCAAGCTCTGGGAATGCAACTGCTAGAACTGATAGTTGGAAAATGATCTGAGATATCATGGATATTGGAAAATGTTAGTCTGGACATGTATTTATTTCTGATAAAAGGGAGATCAGTCATAATCCACAGTACAGGTATAACCTAATTATCCACAGATTTTTTACCTGCAGTTTTATCACAACGCAATGAGAAGGGCCCTTTACATTGAAGGAAAAGAGTCATTTAAATAGCCTCATGACAATCTGTCAGTCATTCTCTCTGCAGGAACTTAGAACAGCTTCACTCCAAGGCAAGCAACCCCTCCCTTCCCCCTGAGCACATGAAAGAAAAATAACCACTTTGCATTCTTTCCCAGTGCTGCGCTGTGGTAAAGGGAGGGGTCACTGGTTTGGAGTGAAACCTTTCTAAGAGCCTGGAGAGAGACTGATTGATGGATTGTCTGCCTAATGACTGTCTTAGATCACAAGGCTGTTTTAAATTGCAAATGTCCAAAGGGACATTATTTTTAAAATGGATTCGCTTTAATGCGATTTTTGCCATCCATGTGAGTTCTGGGAACAGAACCCTCATGAATAACGAGACTCAAACTGTATAACCAATTTCATTGATGAAAATCTAAAACCTGATTAAAATTGCTGGCACTTTTACAACCTAATCACTGAATGATGCTATTAGCTGACAAATTACAGAACTAGGTCTTCAGTCCTATACACACTCAGGGTCCAATCTTATCCAACTTTCCAGTGTTGATGCAGCCATGCCAAATGGATGTGTGTCGCACTCTGTGGCAGAGGAGTTTCATAGAGGCCTCCTCAAGGTAAGGGAATGTTTGTTCTCTTACCTCTGGGCTGCAATGCAGCTGCATCAGTGCTGGAAAGTTGGATAGGATTGGGCCCTTACCTGGAAGATTCATTAAACGCAACCAGGCTTACTTCTGAGTAAACTTGAATAAGAATGTACTGTAAATTACTGTCACTCTAGTATTTCCTACCTGTCATAGATGTGGTTTTGAAATTGATTGGGGCAAATTTGGTGAATCATGGGGCAAATCGTACCCATGTTGGTAGTAGAGCAGCAGTCGTCTCAGCAGCTATCATAAGAGTTTGGCCTCACCCAAAGGAGTACTATTACATTGAAGGTTTAGATGAGCATCTGGCCTTGATCATATATCATTTTTGGGATTTAGATGGATTTCTGACATCAATCAAAGGTGAGTTTGAGGTTCAGATGGATGTCCCCCTTTATTGCAACAAAAGCCTCACACAGGGATTCCATATGCAGATTAGGACATACTCAGAGGTCTGCATCAAGATAATTGTCTGTGGCAGCAGTTCCCAAGCTGGTGGGTTGTGACCCACAAGCCTGTGAAGCAGTGACCTATGCCCCTTTAAGGGGCAGGGAGGGTGTGAAGGCAGCAACATGACCCCAGGATTGTGCTTCTGCTAGAACAGAAGGGGCGGTTTTACTCACCAGTGGGTCCAGCAGGCTTCCAGTGGACGCAGGGAGCCCCGCAGAGGCCTCCGCAGGGCTCCCCAAGCCTCCAATTTACTAAAAATAGTGATCGGCAATCACTTTCGGTTTTGCAACCATAAACCAGAAGTGGTTTTCAATCACTATTTTTGGTAAATTGGAGGCTTAGAGAGCCCTGCAGAGAGCTCTCCAGGGCTCCCCACACCCCCTGGAAGCCAGCCAGACCTGCTGGTGAGTAAACACCTTCCTTCTGTCCCAGCAGTGGCACAATCCTGGGAAACACATCTCTGCTGCAACCCAGTCCCCACAGGTGGTTCCCTCATCCCAGGAGGATTGGTCTATGGACAAAGTTTTCAGCATCCTCTTGGTCACATAGTACTACAATTAACACCTGATTTAAAAGTGTTGCTGGGTATGCAAAAGAAACTTACTTGCGCAGGGTTACATATGAATGGCATTGCAATTACATTGTGTTCAATATTACCACGGCAAGACAATATTTGTCCAGAGCATGAACGCTTGGTGTACAAATTCTGCATGTGTTGGGATATAGTGGAACTGGAAAAGGTGCAGAAGAGAGTGACCAAAATGATTAGTGGGCTGGGGCACCTCCCTTAGGAAGAAAGGCAACACTATTTGGGCTCTTCAGTCTAGAACACTGGTTCCCAAACTGGTGGGTCATGACCACCAGGGGAACAGGAAAAAAATTGGCAGCAATGCGATCGCTTTGATAGTGCTACTGCTGGGCAGGAAGGGGTTTTTTCAATTACCTGGGGGTCACTATGGCTCTCTGGAAGATCTGGGGACCCTGAAAGCCCCTCTGCAGCCTTCCCTGAGGCTTCAAAATGTTGAGAAAGGAGGAAACACGCACTTCCAGTTTTTGTCCTGAAACAGGAAATTGTTCTTTTTCCCTTTTTTCAATATTTTGAAGCCTTGGGGAGTGCTGCAGAGGGGGGTCTCAGACCCTCTGGAGAGCCATAGGTAAGTGAAAACCCCCTCCAGTTCTGGCAGCAGTGCAATCATAGCGATCACATTGCAGCCCTCTCCCCCCCCCCCCCCACAAAGACTTACAGGGTTCCCAAAGTTTGATGTGTCTGTGATGTGATGTGACTGTGTCTGAATAGGTCTTTGGGAACCACTGGTCTAGAAAATAGCACCCAAGAGGAGGGGCATGATTGGGACATATAAAATTATGCAGGGGGTGGATAGAGGTAAGTTATTTTCCCTCTCGAACAACACCAGACTCAAGGGATATCTTCAGGGGATGTCTTCAGGGGACAGATTTATGGAGGAAAAATCCATCACAGGTTATAAGCCATGATGTCTATATGCAACCTCCAGGTTTTAGAGGTAGCCTATCATTTTAATGTAGAAAAAGTTAGAACAATTAACACACCTCCCAGTATAATGGATTGTTCAACTTCTCTTGAATGCATTATTCAGTTGCTAGGGAGTCATAGCTGCACAAGTTATCTCGTAATTAGCTGTCTTGCTACCCCTTAACTGCTCTCTTGCTCACTTAACTGCCTGAAAGTATTTTTGTTGGAGAGGAAAGGAAAAATACAGACAACCAAAAGAATCAATGGACGATAAAAGGGGAAATAGCCAGGACCAGTCCAGCCATGAAGTTGACTAAAATGGCGACTTCAAGCAGCAAGTTGGGGAGATGCGGGACACTGATGAAAGATGCCCTGGAGCCTATGTCTGCCTGCTGATCCAGCCACTAATCTGCTCTCTGACAGTCTTCTCACTTACTGAGAGGAAGCAGGAAGACAATCAGGGCAGCAGCAACCTACCTCTTCCTCCAGCGATGCTGCTGCAAGTGATCACAGTAGTGGGCCTGCAAGAAGCAGCAGCTGGGTGATCCTTGCTGATCCCTTGCCTCCATGATGTTTCAGGACAGGATCAGTTGGCTCTGTCTTCCTCTCCTTCTTACCCACCCACGCACCCTCCCCTCTGTCCATCACCATCTCCTCCTGCTTGCCCTCCTCCCTGACCCTGTATAAACAAACATGATGGGTAGAGGATCCTTCCTGTTTGTTTCAATAGTGCTCATGGGAGCAAGCAGGAGAAGGTGGGGATGGTTGGAGGACCTCAAAGAAGGAGGGGTGGAGAGCTCTGGACCACTGCACTGCACTCTGCCTTCTCCTGGCTCACTTGGCTGCTTCCCTAAGACAACAGGCAGGCAAGGAGCATGGCAGCAGAAGCAATAGCAGTGATAGTGAGCTGTGCATGTTTAATACGTTTTTGGATTATTTTTTTTTAAAGGGGGAGGGTTCAGGCTAAGGGTGGCAGATGCACTGGGATTGGTCCTGGAAATATCTGAAAACATGAAGGAAAAAATAATTTGCTAATATGGTTATGAAGCTTGTTTCAAAAACAATTGTATCAATTACTAGAAACATAGGGCAAGTCCAATTTCATTCTTGCATTGTATTTATTTCTTTATTTAGGCAACTTACAATAGGTTAAGAGTGCATTAAAATTCAACAATGAACAACTGAGACAGATATACTTAAATGAATTAAACAGTAAGAATAAACAGCAGTTTAAAAAAGTAAGCAAAAGGCAGTTACAGCTGATCAGTATTAATTTGCTGTTAAAAGCACAGGCAGACATGACCTGTGTAAACTAGCATCTGAAACAGAATGAAAATTATATTCCGTTGTTTTGTTTAGGGAGAGAATTCCAGTGCTACAGTGCCACTATTGCAAATGGTGCTGTCCCTGTTTCTTCCTGCCTAAACTGTAATGATAAGGGCATTCAGAGATCCAAAAAAGATCTCAGTTAATGGGGAAGTTCATATGGGAGAAGGCAGTCATCTAGATGCAACTACATGCAATTATAAAGTCACAGGAAATGATTACAAAACCATGTGTTGTTCAGAAAAAACACAGTAAGTCAGTTTATGAATGTAATTTCATTGAACTGCCTGAAATAGGTTCCATGCCAGTTTGTAAATAAATTATTGCCCTATTTGATGGGATGCTACTAAATTTCCATATACAAAGGGTTGGTGAAAGTTCAAAAATTCAGAGAGACAATGGGAAAAGATTGACAGTCAAATGTGGTAGGTTTTACTGGTGTTTGTGGGGGGGAGAAAAGTAAGGAAATCTATTATCCTTTTTCATATGCACAAAATATTTATCTGGGATTGTCCACATTTCGCATGTGAAGGAAGTCAACACTCCCCTTATTTTAGACATTGCGTATAAAGCATATACCAGGTTTGACTTGCTCAAAGAATTTTATAGAGACTGATGCTATTGTCCATACAGTACTATGCCCGCTGTGTGTTTCTTTAGCAACTGTTCCAGACGGATTCAGGCAAGAATGCACATCCATTGTTATGTTTGAGACAAGTGCTGGATGTATGTCAGAGGGATTAAAGTTGACATAATTACCAAGATCCATTAAGACCAATGGGAGAAAAGAAACAATAGTAGCACATGGAAATTTGCATTTACTTGTTCAATATATCAAGCTTACACTATTCATATCACATACGTAGTACAACTTGCCATGCTTATTATGAAAAGTGTAATCTGTTATTAATTTGCCATTTCACATCCATTAAGCATGCTTGCCCTTTATAAATAATGTTAAGACAAACTCTGTTACTATGGCAATTTGTCTTCTTCTTTTAGCTTTAAAAACATATTTTCTATGGTATGTTCTATAGTTAACGTCTGGACATTTTGTGTGGAAAATTAAACTTTTAAATAAACACATAAAAATATAATAACCATTTAATGTGATTTCAAAATATAACGTACAGTGACTTTCCTTCCCTTTTAAAGTAATACTTTACCAAGTTTGAGTATAAGAAATTATGACAGGTGCAACAAAGAGATCACTGCAGAATGACCCAATATACTGTAAAGATGTGTGTAGTTGGTTCCACTCAGGAGAGAGGCCAGACCACTGCCAGTGCAGCCACGCGTATCTGTGTGATAAAGAAAAGAGACAGTTCCGGGAATGAATATGTTTTGCTTCTCCTTGCAACATGTGGCCCATCAAAGCGTCTTTACTGTGTCTCAGAGAATTCAATGGGAGCCTCTAGCAACTTCAACCAGTTATTCTTCACAGCCCCACCCATTTATCCACATAGTCCTGTCCTGAGTTTCAGTAATTTGGTCCAATTTAAAAGTGATACTGGGTGTGTCAAAGGAACATATCTGTACAGCATTGCACACAGTGGTTGCCACATATAGATTGGGTTGTGGGCCTCTGTGCATGCATAAGAACAGTGGTTCTCGAAATTTGAGGGAGCTTTACTCCCTCAGTAAATTCTTGCAGGGGAGGGGCTAGGGCAGTGACGTGATCCCCAGGATTGCGCCACTAAGGGAGGGGGGGGTGCTTGTGACTTACTTTATGAAGACAGCTGCAGCAGGCTGCAGGAGGTGCGGGGAGCCCTGTGCAGCCCCCCACAACGCTCCCTGAGGCTTGGAACATTCAGAGAAAGCAGGCATGTCACAAAGCACCTCTTGCAAAATGGAAGTCCTTTGTGCCCACTTTCTCCAAACATTCCAAGCCTCGGGGAGACTGCAGAGGGCTGCGCAGGGCTCCCCGCACTTCCTGCAGCCTGCTGTAGCCCTGTCTTCATAAAGTAAGTCACAAGCACCCGCCTCGCCCCCAGCTACAGGCGCAATCCTGGGGGTCGCTTCCCTGCCTCTCCCTTCCCCCACCCCTTAAAGGGACGAGGGAACCTTTGCACAAACTGGTGAGTCACAACCTGTTTGAGAACCACTGCATAAGAACATAAAAAAAGAGCCTTTCTGGATCAGGCCAAGTGTCCATCTAGTCCAGCTTCCTGTATCAAACAGAGGCCCACCAAATGCCTCAGGGAGTAATCAAGAAAACATGATACTTGTTACCGATCCCTTGTATCTGGCATTAAGAGGTAGACTACCTCTGACAGCTGGAGGTTGCGTATAGTCATCATGGCTTGTAAGCAGTGTTAGATGCTTCCTCTATAAATCTGTCTTTTAAAGACATCTAGGTCAGGTGCAATCACCACATCTTGTGGCAAGGAGTTCCACAGATTAATTAATCGCTGAGTAAAGCAATAGTTTATTTTGTCTGTTCTAAGTCTCCTGTCATTCATTTTTATTGGATTTCTCTTAATTCTGGTGCTTAATGTCTGGTGTTTAACTGAATATACAGGTGGAGCCTATTTATCCGCGTTAGTTCCATTCTGTGACTCGGCGAGGTTAACAAAAAACGCATTGTGCTAAATTCCATAGAGTTAAGCAAATACGCTGCAGCCTGACACTTGGGGATGGAAGGAAACTAAGGCAGCTGTTATCAATCCCCTCCTATCCGTACTCAGCCCTCCCCATTGCCAGCTGTCCCGCTTCTTTCACAGGTGGAATGCTGAGCTTTTAAGAGTCCAGTCCTATGCGTTTCTACTCAGAAGTAAGTCCCATTCTAGTCAATGGGGCTTACTCCCAGGAAAGTGTGGAGAGGATTGTAGCCTAAATCTCATGCTTTGCTTGCTGGGAAGGCTTGCTTTTATCGGTGATTGCCTGCACCAGGGGGGGGGGGGAAATTCAGCAAACACTCCCTGGGTTTTTTAAAGCAATCTCTTCATGTGTTCTGGTTACAGAGGTTTTCTGCCCCCCCCCTTCAGCCTCTCTGCTGCCTCAGGGGCTCCAGGAGTCTTACTGTTCCTTTGCAAGGGGAGCCTCTTCCACGGTTCCAGGGCTATTTCCCTGCCTAGTTGAGGCGGAGCCTTTCTGCAGTGTTTTGGGCTGCCTGGAAACAGACTGAAATTGCCAGCACAGGGCAAAGGAGACAAAGGTCCAAAAGAAAAATATCGGCACTAGCCATGGACAAATGCACCCTATCACCACTAAAAAGCAAAGGTGAGGAGAACAAGATACCAGAGTGGGAGATAAAGGTCCCACCTTGCTGAGTCATGACCCACCTGTGAGTTGACATGACCTACATGTGAGCTGACAGCTCCATACCAGATTTGCCAGGGCAGCATGTCCGACCACACAATTACTATCTCCCACAACCAACTTTGTATCGGGGTGAGATCTCTATGGACTTGGAGCCTCAAGGACAATAATGTCCTCTGGCACAAGTCATTCTCACCCAGATACACTACAATTACCTGAGGAGGCGGCCTGGTATCCAGGATTCACACAGTAATGGGAGCAGCTGGTCCCAGAACATACCCCTCTTGGCAGCCCACCACACCCGTGACACGTCACCCAAGCAGAGCTAGGTGCCAAAGTCCAAGGCTGCTGCCCCCTTCCTTGTCCAAAACACAATGGAATATCCGATGATCAGGACACTGACAGGGAACAACCAGCAGGGAACTGAAAAAACAAAAGGGGAATTCAGAAACCTCACCTAAACAAGTATACATGACAAAAGGGAGCAGGCTAGTGGCCAAAAGCCCCCACACAATTGCCCACAACATTGGGCTAACACAGTGGTTCTCAAAGTCTCTGGGAGAGTTTGAGAGCCACGAAGTACTTGCGTGGGTGGGGGGAGGCAGCGGGGGCGGGGGGAAGGCAGCAGCGCAATCCACAGGATCGCGCCAACCAGGAGGGCTGCAGGGGCTTGGGTGCACTTACCCAAGCCTCCGACAGCCTCCCCAGGCTGCGGGGAGCCTGGCGTGACCTGCAGCAGGGCTTCCCACAGCAGTGACAGTAAATGCAGAGCGATTGCGCCCCATCTCCGAGCACGATCGCTCTGCGTTTACTTTCACTGCTGTGGGGAGCCCTGCTGCAGGTCGTGCTGGGCTCCCCGCATCCTGGGGAGGCTGCAGGAGGCTTGGGTAAGTGCACCCAAGCCCCTGCTGCCCCCCTGGGTGGCGCGATCCTGTGGATCGCGCTGCTGCCTCCTTCCTGCCTCCAGGCTGCCCCTGCCCCTTAAGGGGGCAGAGGCCATGGCTCACAGGCTGGGGCGTCGCAACGCCCCAGTTTGAAAAGCCCTGGGCTGATAGAACAATGACCAACCAGATCTGAAGAACACCTGGGACCAGGCTGTAGCCATGGACCCGAATTGGGACACACTTCGCTGGGCACCCAAGGCCTAATCCTATCCCCTTCCATTCTACATGATGCAGCTGCACTGCCAGGGTGCATGCTGTATCCAATATATTTTGCTTGACTCTCTGTAGGCTGCCCAGCTATCAATGGATCTCCTTGGACTTACACCAGCTACTTTGTTAGGTTAAGGCTAACCTAACACCAGCTACTTTGTTAAATAAGGCTAGGATATGGTGTGTATTGGTGCTACTGAGATCCATCCCTCCCACCCTCAAAATGCCCCTTGCCCACCCCATTCCCTGCCCCAATTCTCCCTCTCCCACCTTTGAACCACTCCTTCCACCACCTTATCTACATAGGCATGACATTGAGAAACCAATGGTGCACATACAGGGTCTCTGGCCATTTGTTACAACACTGCCACAGGTTTTGTAACACTGCAATGGCATTTACAGAGGTGGATCACAAGATCTGCCACTGTAAGCACCTTTTAGGACTGGGCCGTTATCTATTTACTGAACTGTATTTGTGAAATTAAATATCATTTTTTTAAATGCAAAGCTACCCATATATTTTAAAATTTTAATTGAGAAACGTTTTGCTGCAATTAAAGTAATATCAATAACAATTTAACTGAGTATAAAAACAAGATTCTAATATTATGTTATGAAATACAACACTAACTAACATCGGGAATGAGGCAAGGAGAACAAAATACAGCCTGGAAAATCATTTTGCTTTGCTTAATCACAGTTTTCATAATATTTTTTGAAAGAACAGATCGTAAGGATCACACACCTGGTGTTTGAACTTCAGTAATGTAGTGCTAAGTGCTGTAATCTTCTGAGAATATGTGAAACCTAGAATTAGTACCACTGAGTAGAATATAACAACAATGGAGTACTGAAAAACATCAGCCCTGCACATAAATCAATACCCAATTTTCTCAGACCACTCACAGCTTTACTTTTCTGACCCAAAAGTGAACTTGACCAGTCTGTAGAATACACTTTCATGTCAGCGTTCATGGAGGATGATATTCCAGGTCAGTAATAATTTCATTGAATTTGCTTTTCCTGCCAGTACTCCAAGTTATCAGTTACAACTCAATACTCTTAAGAGAGAGGGCAAGGATATACTTTTGAGTATGTGAATGTTACAGAATATATCTAAAAGGACACTTACAACACAATTAATGCCTATCTCTCAGAAGTAAGCCGTGCTGAATTCAATGGGACTTACTCCCAGATAAGTGTGAATTGGATTGCATTCCTAGTGAGTCCATATACATACTGTACAATGTGTGGAGGAGAAGGCGACATAATGTCATCAATCTATATAGTCAGGTTGCATTATACATGCATTATACTTGCATGAATTCAAGTATATGCTCTTGGCAACAACAAGAAAAGAGAAACAACAATTTAAATGGTGACCCTCCCCCCATCCACTCATGGAGTACATGTCCTCGATTGAACAGGAGATGGGAGAATGAATTTGTTCTTCCCTCAGTTGTCTCAGTTCCCTGTGTGTCTCTCAGACTTTGATTTTAGTTCTTAAGGAAACAGTACCTATCTTTCAAGTTTAAGGTACTATATGTGATTTTCCCCTTACACATTGACTCCAAAATATAAACCTGGTGTAAAATGTGACCTGATTTTATCTTCACAAAAATTGACAGCTTAATTGTTCTAACAGAATCTCAGTGTAAAATGGAGGTTCTCTTAGTACAGTATTTCAGAGTACAAGGGCAAGAAAGCAAAATATTGTTACTTATAGAGCATTAACCTACAACAAAACTCAAAATTGTTGACTACTAAAGAACATGAATTATAATTTGCACCTTTCTTATAACTAGGTAAGGCAGGTGTCATCATACACCAAATGGCTGATCTCATTTCTTGTGAAGTCACAGAAGTGTGGTATAAAGAGGCCACACCCCCTTTGGTTGCATTGGCTAATGTATTCTGATGTCATAGAGGTGCAGAACAGCCTATTGCTAGGCCACCAAGGGTGACGTTGGAGGCCTTAGAATTAGAATTCTAAGGTTAAGCAACATTTGCAACATTTGCTTCATTAAACCAAATAAACATTGCCTACATATCAAGGGGCTTTTTGAATTACACCTTACAGTTGCAGTTTCTGGTATGTGCTAATTGACATAACAGCTTAGGAAGGAGTGTTTAACAATACAAGAGGGCTTTATAAAGAGGTTGGGCTCACTGAGAAGCCCACTTAAATCACAAGCAAAATTATCCCTACATTATTTCAGTTCCCAGATTTCAAAAACAGATTGCTTCACTTTTCAGCAGTGACAGCTTTGCCTGTCCCACCCCCGTCCCACCCCAGCTTTAATGCCTGAGTTGGAGAGAGTCATGCCCTTCTCCACAGTTTCATCATTAGAAAAAGCAATACTAATGTTATTGATTTTTTTCTTCTTCAGCAGTGAAGTTGTTGCTTGGCACATTGTATCTCCCCTCTCTGTTGAAGCGTGAGGATAGCAAAAGCCTTTGCAAATGCACCTTTTTTTAAACTGAGCATATTTAAATTTTCCCATGCAGATCTCAGGCAACCATGACAATAATTTATTTTATCATTAGGGATATCACCCAGTCAACGTAAAGTGATATCCACACAGTTTAATTTGAAGTTGGTGTCTATAACCAGGGAAACTCAACATATATAATCAGAACATATTTTTCCACCAAGGGCTAATTTATGCACAGTCAGTACCCCTTAAAGTCCACTTGAAACATTTTCCACAATATCTAATCAACATGGGGATGGGGTAATATGAGTAAAAAAAAAAAACACCTGCTATGAACATTTTGTCCATTCTACTCCTCTACTTCAGAATGCTGCTCAGAAGAGTAGTTTCATGCTAGGGTGAATAGAATTTATAGTTTTCCATTTCATGGAACTGGAAGACAATGGGAACTACAAATCCAATGCACTTGAGTACAACTGATGCTCAGGAAATCCAGGCTTTAAGGATGATGATGAGGACAAGGATTCTTCTAGTTCCACACTGCTCGTTCCCCTCCTCCCCATACAAAGTAAAACATGCTTTGCTAGGAGAGGAAATTGTTGGGCAGAGTTAGCTAGTACTGAACTCAATACAAGCCAGGCTTAAACTTCATATAGTTGGACTCAGCTCATATGGAGAGCAGGATTTCCAACTCTCAGTTCTGAATTCACTCTCATCAGTGGTCTTGAATAAATGGAAATCTATATGGAAATCTATATACTTCATCCATTTCTCTTTTTAAGGAGATTGTTGACTAAGGGCCCAATCCAGACCTGTGCATGCCAGCTTACTGCCGGCGCATGTTGTCGCAAATGTGCCATAAGGCACATTTGTAAGCCTTGCCATGGGCCCAGCACCAGAGCTAGCCTAGTGCAATCCTGTTGAAAATCAAATGGGGAATTCCACAATCTCATGATTTGAATATATTCATATGCAGAATTTTGTTTTCAGTTAGCAATGCTCTAAAAAGGGTACAGTGAAGGATGTGAGATGGTTTTGTTTCAAATCAGGCCAGATTCAATGGCATCTATTGAAAAGGAATTGCATGATTTTAGGTCTGCCTGAAAAGAAGTGGGATAGTATCCAACCCTGCTTTGAGCACTTGTAAATAGGTCAATTTAGCAGCACATATTAAGAAGTCTCTAAAACTTTTTTTTAATCAGAGTTTCAAACCAAACTATGGTTTACAGGATTTACTAGAGGATTCACATGCCCAACCTAGCCTTTTGGGGAGAAAAACAGAAGATGGCAGAGTCATTTCAATTTTGTAACATAGAATTTGGTACACAGAGTGCAACACACCCCTAAGTATAGATAAAATTTACAGGTAAATTTCAAAATGTAGCTTCTCACACTGCTGACAAAAGGATGTTGAGCACAGTGGGTATTATCCTTCTGGGCGTCTTAGAGCTCAAGCTGAGGGGTGGCTCCTATCTGTAAAGGAAAAAGAAATTTAATGTCTTGAGGCTGAATTGTTCACCACACACAAAATTGATCATTCATGAGAGGCTTTCCGGAAAAAAAGGCAAGGGTTAAATATTTAAAACTGAAATGTTATCCTTTTGATGTCTGTTAGCATAGCAATGCCCAAAATAATACTCTTTATATCAGAGAGAGGTTTGTGGGGGAAAATGTATGCTAAATTAAATTCAGACTGGGCAAGTTATCTTGTATCCCCTATCAACTGGGTCAAAATTCAGCATCCAGGGTTTGATTCCATAGCAACACGAGAGCAAGTTTTTTTTTTCTCCTTCCCTTTTTCTCTTGTTATTTTGCAAAATGAGGAGCAGTACACACACTTCAGTACCTTTATTGGCATATTAAAAGTTTACAGAGAATAAATAACATAATAAAATAGAACAGCTTTGGAAATGTTAACTTCAAACTTTGGCCTTAGAGACTACCACTAAAAATTCTGCCACCAGGTTGGTAATAGGAGGCAAATAATCACTGAGAAGAATTGGGAAAGGATCAACAAGGGAAACGGGAAGAGAAGAAAGAAAAGAATCAAGTAAGTGGGACCTAATGTTGTGATGAGCAGTGCACCGAAGAAGGATATGATCCAGAGTATCTGGTTCAACTGAACAAAATAGACATAATCTATTTGGACGAGGAGTTTTAGAGAATCTCGCTTGATGTAATGCCGATGGAAAGATATTCAGTCTCGCCAGCATAAAGACCCATCTTTTACTAGGGTTGGTAAGCTGGGTAAAATAGTCCACAGGATGGCCCAGAGAAGGGGACAAACCAAAAAAGAGAGGCGAGCAGGTCAGATTTAAGCTAGACAGTAAAGTTGTGTATTCTTGCTCCCAAAGTTTAATGAGATGATGCGCTTTTTGAAGGTCCAAATCAGATAAGAGTTCAGGGGAAAGATCTAAAGAAGATAGTTTGGCATCAATGAATTTAAACCAGTTGGATGAAAAAGAGTCTTTTAATAGATCTAAAAGAATAGAATTCGAGTGGATATTAAGATGGAGTCTGAGCCAAAACTTAAAAGTGGAAGTCCAAGCTACAGTAGTGGGGAGATGAATACCCAGTTTCAACATCATAGTGGACAGCCTAATTAAGTTTGGAGCTCCAATAATTCTTCTCAAAAATTTAGCAGTTACTTTGTCTATCTCCTGATTAGCTGTTTCAATCAAAACAGCTACTCCATAAAGTAATTGAGGAAAAACTTGAATTTGGAGAGCATGAATGGCAGCAGGGATGTACTGGTTGCCCTTATAAAAATGGAATCAGGCAATCGCGTTTTGAGATAGCAGAGCTGAAGAGATAGCAGATCTATGATGGTATAGCCAAGAATGTCTATAATGAAAAGTGATTCCTAAGTATCTGAAGGATTTAACTTGTTGGAATATTAAGTTATCAATCCTCCAGGGGGACGGAGCCCAGGATTTAGAAAAAACTAAGATCTTTGTTTTCTCAGAATTGATCGACAATAGATTAAGAAGACAATATTCTTGGAAGGAGATCAGCAGTCTACGAAGACCTAGCTTGGTAATAGATAGTAACACAGCATCATCTGCATATAAAAGGATCAGAATAGGGGTACCATTTAGAGAGGGAGCAGAAATTCCTGAGGAAGGGAGAAGAGAGGGAAAATCAGCAAGATAAAGGTTGAATAGAAAAGGAGCAGGAATACATCCCTGTCGGACACCCTTGCTCACTGGTATACTATCTGACACGGCACCAGAGTGATCCAATCGGATGCGACAGGTGTTAGAAGAGTGTAATTGTTGAATCAAAAAGAGGAGACGGGGGTCAATCCCCCATTTAATCAGTTTCCTCCACAAAATATTCCTGTCAATAGAGTCAAAGGCACATCTGAGATTGATAAAAGCAGAATAAAGTTTAGTGCCATGATACTCAGAATACTTGCTAGCTAAAAAGGAAAGAGTAAATAAATAATCTATTGTAGAGGATCCTGGACAGAAACCAATTTGTTCCCTGCCCGGGAGACCTATCGAATCAGCCCAGGATATAAGTTTGTTTAAGAGATACCTGGAATACAACTTCCCAATAAATAAAAGGAGACTGATAGAGGGTCTCCTTTTTTAAAGATTGGTACTACAGAGGCTAGCCAAGTAGCAGGGATTAAACCAGATTTATTGATGATTGTGAATAAATTGGACAGAGGAGTAGACCACCAAGAAGGATTATTGGTGAGAAACTCTGTTGGAATTTCATCTGGGCCGGGGGCTTTTGTTTCAAGGAGCTGATAAGCTCCATAATTTCAGAAGGCGACAGGTGACCATTCCGGCAAGTCAGGAGGGCATAAAGGATAGTTAACATCTAGGTTTGGTGCAGAAAAGACTTTAGAATAATAAGTAGTCCAAGTGGAGGGAGAGATCAAAGAAGGGGGTATGTAACTTGACTGGGAGTGAGTGCATGAAACCAAAGACCAGAAAAGCTTATGGTTGTTAGAATGCATCGCATCATAGAGTAGTTTCCAAATTTGGGGGCAAATACATGTTTCTTATAATCAAAGAAACTGCCACATGTTTTTTTTAATAGGAAAAATGCTGTAAGCATTTCTGGAGGAGGATCACGGGATACGGAGTGAAAGAATTGCCTAACATTTCTTGGCAGTCCAACACTCAGCATCAAACCAAGAAGGAGAATGAAAGCGTGTAGTCAAAGCCCGAGGCGATCTCAGTGACTGAACCAGCGACTGAGTGAGCAACTCATAGAGTGCAATAGCGAGGGAGGGCAATCGGGTCACAGATAGCTTTGAGTAAAGATCCATAACCTCCCTCGGTCTGGTCCAGTTTTGGAAAGCCTCTCCAGATTTAGAGGACCATTTAAGGCTGTGAGATATATAAGTAGGAGAAGAGTTATGCCCCTCAAGAGGAGGAGTGAAAGACAGATTCAGAAGAATTGGCAAATGATCACTATCAGACCGTTGATCAACAATAAAATGTGTAATAAAGGGGAAAATTTCTA
Organism: Tiliqua scincoides; assembly: GCF_035046505.1. NCBI lineage: Eukaryota > Metazoa > Chordata > Lepidosauria > Squamata > Scincidae > Tiliqua > Tiliqua scincoides. The sequence continues at coordinate 101,370,306 of NC_089823.1, forward strand.
AGGAAGTAAGGATATAATCAAGGACACTAGCCCCTTTATGGGAAAAGTGTGTCAGTCTGCCTGGGATATCATTTTCAAAGGAACCATTTAAAATATACAAATTAAATTCAAGACAAAGATCTACCAAATAAGGAGTATAGGCATTAAAGGAGGGATCCATAGAAGATCTGAGTCCTTGGAATTCCGGGGGAGTAAAATCTTCTAAGACCCAGTTCATATATTGAGCTAGTGCTACATTATCAGGGCCTAACCTGGAGTTAAAATCTCCCAAGAGTAATAAAAACACAAGGGGGTTAGTCTTGAGATAGTCAAATATAAAAGATTTGACATCATCCCAGAACGAAAGACAATCTGCGTGGGAAGGTGGAACATATATATTGAGGACTAATATTTGGATGTTGTTAGTTAAAAGAAGGAAAGCTTGAAAAAAGAGGACCGTGTGGATAAAGAATTTAATGAGAGTCTAGATGAAGAATTTAAGAAGCAACAAAGGCCTCTTGTGTTAGTTTTAAAGGCAGGTAGGGAATATGAAATAAAACCTGGCATATAAAGAGGGGTTAGTGACCACGTTTCTTGAAGAAAAATTAAATCGAAAGATGAAAGATAACTTAAAAAATCCGAGTCCATGGATTTATTTCTCCAGCCAGCAATATTCCAAGAAATTAATTTAAAAGGGGTAGCTGGAGGTGGAACAACTTGGACAGAAGTGGATAGTCAGCCAGAAGGATTGGGATTTGGTGAATGGTCAAGTGATATAATAGAAGAGTCAATAGCCACAGGCAGACTACAGTTTGTAATACTGGATACATGTATTACATGGATACATGTATTACATTAGATAATTCAACTAATGGATGGATGAGGGGATTAGGAGAAGGACGCCGTGTGGAAATAGGAGAATTGGGTAGGGTTTGGACTGTATCAGTAATCGGCAATGGCCCTTGAAAGTCAGGGCTTATAAAATTAAAATTTAAAGGGGGTATGGATTGGGTTGTTGCATCCACTAACAAAAGGAACCAGGGTGGGAACAATTTTCCACTATACAATTTGGGTATAATGAAGTAACAGGATTACATGTTGAAGAAGATGGTAAGGAAGTACATTCCTCAGAGGCAAAAGTGAAACTGGCTAAAGAAGGTGAAACAATGGGTTTAGTCAAGGAATTTAAAATCACAGGAGAAGTTTGAAAGTAGAAGAAGTACTTGTATTTTCTTCTACAGGAAGAAAATACAGGAGAAGTATTTTCTCGTACCTATAATAAAACAGCCTGAGTAATGCTAAAACATTAAAAATGTTCCCATTATGATACAAAATATTTATTTGCAAATGACAGCATAATGCAGATCCAGCCCCAGACTTACCAGGAACTGACTCCCATGCTAAATTGACAGGCTGTGTCCTGTTGCCCCTGGGAAACCTGACAACATGCATCCTGAACACAGACAAGGGCTACAAGCACAACAAAGACAGCCCTGGATGGGAGGGGTCCTTGCCCTGGGTGGTGTGTGGGATGGTTTATGCGGCTAAGCAGCAACATCCAATCCTGTGTTTCCGCTGGCCCCAAACTGGGAGGTTGAGGAGGGTAACCTTGTCTGAAGCCTGGGCACAAACAATTGCACCAGGTAACAAGCTATAGGGGGGAACAAGCTAAGCTTGACACTAGTGACCAAAATTGTGAAAACCTTGATATGTACGCATAATACATAAAACATGCTGTATATCGTTGGAAAAGTAATTTAATACAGAATACAATGCAACAAACCCCATTGGAATATCTGTATTCTATCAAATGTTATGGCCAATTAACCAGAAAATGAAAACACAACTTCCTTATGGAACAATCCATACATAATCCTCTGGGGATGGTTTTTGAGCTTCGGCTGTTTAATGCAGTGCTGGAACCATGTTGCTGGGGGGCCTTGGAGCAAAGTCCTATACCACATATTAGTGATGTATTGGGTTCTACCACTACCACTAGTTCAGAGGGGTCAGGGTACAGCCTGAACAGGTGTCCAGGGAGCAGCCAATGACTGATCTGGGTGATACCAGATACCACCCTGGCTTCATGACTTCACTTGCTGAAGCCTTAGAGCTACTGGAACTGAGCATGACAACCATCTCAAAAAAATTGGTAGATGCTCTAGGTGAACCTGGAAGAACCACACCAGGCTGAAGGCTAAAGTCTGAGCATAACTGCCCAGTCCTGTGATGTCAAGGCAATTCCTAACAGTAAGTCTACTCTCTTTCCTTCTTCCAGCTACCTGTAGGGGTGCATTTCAGACAGAATGTTCCTTGAAGGATGCAAGTCCCAGAGTTATCCACACTCTTTTCAGTGTTTACAAATGTGTTATCTACATCAGAGTCTGCTGCTCCAGAACCAGCCTCTTTAGACACATAAAGAATTGTTAGACAAATCAATCCAAGAAATGCTGAGCCCTAGGTGTTACAGAGATGATAGCCACAAATAGATAATTTAGTTCATTGCCTTTGTCAATGATTGGATTGTAACACTGAATAAGCAGTTTATAGCAACCTCAGATACCTTTAATCATTTGCCTTCTTTAGTATCTTGGCATTCCATTGCACAGTTGCTACATGGAAGAAAAATTACATGAAGACAATATTCTTCCATTACTCATATTCATCTGATGAACCTACATAAAGTGTTTGTTAGTGATGCCCGAATTATTAAATCTTCACAGAATGAAGTATTAAATCACCAAAGCCCAAAACCCAGCCCCAGAGAATTATAAGGCAATACTGCAATTCATGGTGATTCAGCATTGTATATGCAAGGAAATGGATTGTGTATGAATATGGAAAGGATTCAATATAGACTCAATCAAACATCTTCAAGCAATGCATGGTTTACTTTCCCTCATATATGGGGGAGCTGAAATCCCCCATCCCCCCTCTAGAGATAGAGAAATCTCTATCTACATGGAGCTGGGAGATATGGGATTCCAATGAATCCAATAAAAATATTGTTGAGACAAATTACTAGGACAGTTACAATCAGAACATTTTGTTATGGGGAGCCACAGCATGAGTTTTCCTTGCAAAATTCTGCATTTGTGTTCACTGGCACCCTTGCTTTGGAAATGGAAAATATGAGTGGCTATGTTTCTTAACAAATTGACAGTTTATTAATATCTCCAGGATGGCAGGATGTAGAACACTGACACTTATCATAAGTACTGGCAAGCATCTGTTAACGAGTGGAACTGAACTGAAACAAGAGAACACGGTGCACAAGACACATGAATGTTGGTGGCTGGTGGGAAAAGAAGTGTCATTTACGTTTGTTTTAAAATACCTGTAACAAAAAATTATTTACAAATAATAATTATTAATAGGCATCATCAAAGAATGGAATAAGATGACTCACAGTACAAACCTAAGGATATTTAGGATGATGTCAATCCCACTGAGATCAATGAAGTTTAAGTGTTTAGGACTGCAGCTCAAATTAGCCTTCCCTCCTCTCTCCCTTTTTCCTATTATTCTTATTGGAAGTGGTCTGTACACAGCTTGGATACGTGGTGCTTATTTAGCTCCCTAGAACAAAAAAAATGGTGCTGACGTGATGTCTATGTTTTGACTTGCCTATTGGTCTGAAAATAACGTGTCAGATGCCCTACTGGCCTCTATATGTGCCATGCTCTAAAATATTGTTTATCCTTTGCTCCCTGAGATAATTATAGTTCTTCTATAAGAGAGGCATCTATAGATTAGAGAAGATAGTAGGTTGCATTGTCAGGAGCGTAATTGGTAGATGTCTGATAAGGCCTTGTTTTGACCCACAAACCTCTGCCAAGACATCTGTTGGGTTACAGAAAACCTCCCACATACTAGATCCCCCATTGGTTTTTCCACTTGAATGAATCTCATTAATTTAATGGCAAGGTCCATGTTATCCCATGTTAGGAAACCTATGTTCTGAGATGTCTTTTATGATCAATATTTACTGGGTTAAATGAGCTTATGTAAATACTGTAAATTAAAAAGTGTGGGCTCCATCATTGCCAAACACTAAGGTTTTAAAAAAATGTAGGTCTTTGTCAAAGCCATCTCAAGGAGAAAGATAAGATGTACAAGTGTTCAGAGAAATTTCCTAAGGCTGTGGTAAACACAGAAAACACTTTTCACAAAACTTTCACTGCAAGCACACACACATCCATAGTGAAAGAGACAACCTACATTTCAGTGACCTTTATGGAAGCACACGAACAGGACTGAAAATTTTCATCCCTGTTCGAGTTGCAACTGCCAATCTGAAGGAAGTGTTCGACCACACAATCCTTCCCTCTCCTGGCAACTGCTTTGTGAAGACAGAAGAAACACTGTGAGCCCAATCCTATGCATGTCTACACATTATAGTCAATGGGGCTTACTCCCAGGAAAGTGTAGATAGGATTGCAGCCTGTGTCACACTCCCGAATCACCACCTTTCAAGTGACAACAGCCACTCTAATTAGGCCTTAAGTGTTTTCACCAATTTCAAGGCAATCAATATGTTATGTACAGAGCAATTCTCTCAATCTCTTGGCAAAGCAGGTTCTAGGAGAAGGTGAGGGTAACATCAGTGGTCAAATTATGCCTTCAAAGTTAGAGGGCCTTTAATCAAGTCCACATGCTCCCACTCTCTGAACATCCCAATTTTTGTGATAACATTGTCTTCCCATAGCTCCTTAAAACTGTAGATGTCACGAAAGATAAGGAGTGGATCTTTTTTACTCACATCCTACCCAGTAATTTGGGCACTAAGGTCCAATCCAATCCAACTTTCCAGGACCAATGCAGCTGCAATGCAGCCCCAAAGTAGGTGAACAAATGTTCCCTTGCCTTGAGGAGGCCTCTGTGACTATCCCCCCCCCCCACTGCAGGATGCAGTGCACACCCTGTTGGCATAGCGACATCGGTGCTGGAAAGTTGGATAGGATTGGGCCCTAAGTCACACTATATAGTATACCATGTATTACATCCTTTAAAGTATCAACAAATCACTGTAAAGGAGCTAATCCCCAGCTGCTTCCATTCCTGGCATTAAAACACCTTATATTTATTCTTCCAAAATGTAAATTCCACCAATCAGACAGATGTTATTCTTGTAGCAACTGACAGCACTAAAAAATATTATCTATTTTGGGTGATCCCATTAATCAAGATAATGAAGCAGCCATTCTAGAATCAGCAAAACTCTTAATTGCAGGCTTACACACTACTAAACAGTCTTGGGCAGGCCCAGTTGCCAGTTTGGTGGCATACCAAGAGTTTTATTTAGTCATTATAAGGTTTTAATCTCACTTTTCCTGCAAATTGCATCCCAAAGATAGTGTCAGTAAAATATAAAACAATTATAATTAATAACAATAATACAAAGCATGACTAAACAATTGCAACAGCAATAGAATAGAATCCTGCTCTAGACAGCATCCATTAAAGCAGCACAACCAATTAAAAAAATTCCAAAAGGAACTATCACACATTTCTCCTTCCTTTTCATGATATTCTTGACATAGCCACAACACTGTGACTGAGACAGCATAGATTTGTGAAATAAGAGTCAAGCCAGAAATGTAGCAGGACTGTGTGTATGCTGCAGTCCTGCTGATGATGATCATAGCATTCAAATTCTTGGGAGTCTTTCTTTTAAAAAAAATCAGCATGTTTCTAGTCCTAATCGATCACTAACATGCATGCCCAGTGGAGCCCTAAAGAAAGTCGTTAGAAGGCGGAGGGAGAAGGAGAGGCGTATTTGGCTGTCATTCCCACAAGTTCAGTTTGCCATTGCTCCCTTTGGGGCCACTTTGAGTGACCAGTTCACACTCTAATTTCATTGAAGAGTGCATGTCTTCATGCGGTTGCATGCAATTCTCTGGGCAATTTAAATGTGCTTATGAGTGTGCATTTTTTTCCCAGGAAACACATTTATCCATCCCTACTTCTAAAGAGCTCCAAGTTGCTTACATGACTTTCTTTCTTTCTTTCTTTCTTTCTTTCTTTCTTTCTTTCTTTCTTTCTTTCTTTCTTTCTTTCTTTCTTTCTTTCTTTCTTTCGTTGATCAGTTGTGCTGCTGTTGTGTTAATTTACTTTTGCCATTGGTTGTATCCAAAGAAAGTCAGTAATGACTAACAGTCCAAGTGGGGAGGGGGACAAACAAGGAAGTGTCTGGGGGAAAAGGGGGACAGGTAGGAAATGGAATAGGGGAGGGAGGGGTGGATCTCAGCAGCACTGGCACGTGCCAGGAACTTATCCCTGTTCCTTTTCCCTTTTCTCTCCTTTAATCTCCTTGCTTCTGCACAGCAAAATGGCTGGCGCAGATATGAACAGAACCATTCAGGCGGTGGAGACTTGCCCCAGGGTAAGGAAGCAAAAGTTCCCTTATCTTGAGGAGGCCTCCGAGACTGCCACCCTCCCCTCACCCACCCTAACCCTCTACAAGAGTTGTGCTTGTGGGTTGGGGGAATGAGGGTCCATTTAAGTGTGTGCTTTATTTCTTGGGCTGTGTTCGTTCTTGGAGAAGTCCTGGACATTTGAGTCCATTCATTTATTCATTCATCTAAGTTCTATCTCTAATGTGTTTATTCAAATTTTATATTTAATTTTTTTCCGGCCCTCGACACTGTTCCAGATATTTGATGCAGCCCTTGAGCCAAGAAGCTTAGAGACCCCTACCTTAGGGCGTAGTGGCACACTCACAGCCGTGTCACCAGGGACATCCACTGTGCCCCCAGGATGTCCCTGGTGCACATTCACAGCCATGCCACCAGGTTGTCCCTGGTGGCTCCTCCTACCAGTTCTCCTGGGTGCCTCCACCCTGAATCCTGGGGTGGAGAGGTATAAGATTGGGTTGTAAATCTTATTGAAATTAATGGGACTTAAGTGGTTCACAAAATGAACTTGAAGCACTGATTTCAGTTGTGCATAGTCATGACTTTCTTTGGATAGAACTCTGTGTATGTATGCATTTACTGTGGAATTTTCTGTCAGTTATCTTGATTTTGCATTGCAAAGAGAAAATCAATCAATCAATCATAATAATCCCTGCTGCATTCTTTGGAAAGTCCTTGCCGCTTTCCTAATCCTGGGGCGAAGGGGGCCAATGGGTTTTGCACCCCCAAGGGAGCAAACAACAAATACAGTGGCATAACCCATCTACAGTTCATCTGCTTGGAGTGCAGTGATATCTCTCAGAAAACTATTATATCTTGAGGAGTTAGTGGTGTCCACATATCCCTTTCAATCTTCTAGTGCCTATTTAGAGTTAAAAGCCTGCTGGAGTGACCTGGTCTGGTGTAGTTCCACTGCTTCATAGAAACTTCTGAAGACCACTGTATATATCCTGTCCACGTCCCATGGCTGGGTACATTCTAAACCTTGTCTGTGTTCCCAGGCAAAGAATGGGACTTCCTGCCCCTATTTAACTCATCTTGGAATGCACTGGGTGTTGTTTCAAGGCCCAACACCTGCAGTTGAGGGATCCAGCTTGTTTGGTAGTTCCCCCCCCCCCCAAATCTTTTCTCTCTCTCTTATTAGCTGTTATTAGGAGTAGTAGTGGGCACATTTAAAAAGACCCTGAGCACATTATCAGTGTAGGCTGCCTGCAAGGGCATTGCACAGTATGCTTGTAGGAGTTACCTGTTGCTGAATTGGTGCTCTCAGCAACCCAAGTGGTATAACCACATTGTCTGCCCTGTTTGCTTGTCTGCAATTAAAGCTGCTTATGCGTTGTCAATAAAAAACATTTGCCTTATATGTTGATAGGCTTACTGCTTCTGAATCCAGAAGAACCATACTTGCCTTACTTCCCTTATGAAAAGAACTCTATCTTTTTATCCAAATTTGAGTACTGTGACCATAGGCAGCTAGCACTAGTAAACTGAGAGGAAATCAAGGCACAACATTTCAATTATGCATAACTGTTTGTTTTCCAGGATATCGGAGTTCACAAAGCAATTAAACATAAAAGGTGGAACATACTTCCAAAATTGGCAGAAAAACTTTGAAGTAGGAAAACACATTTTACATTACCTGGAGAAACTGGCTGCCAGGAAGGATCCCTGGCATCTTGCTTCACTACGCTTTCCTACCCCGCCCTGCCCTTTCCTGCCCCCAGCAAATGGAGCTGGTCAGGTTACGATTGATGAGAAACCTGGCCAGTCTGGCATGCTGTAACCCAAACTCTTGGGTTCCTGTATATTCTAGCAGATGCCTCAAGTGCTTTTTGAGTCCATTGAAGGATTAGAAACTTGAAAGCAAGAGTAACCATGTTGCTCTGTTCCCCAACAATAAGCAGGCATGCCTGTGGCAAAATTGGTATAGTATGACTAGCTACAGTGGTTCTCAAATTGGTGGGTCATGACCCACCAGTTTGTGTAAAGGTTCCCTTGTCCCTTTAAGGGGTGGGGGAAGGGGAGAGGCAGGGAAGTGATCCCCAGGATTGTGTCCCTATGGGGGGTGAAGGCAGGGAAATTTTATCAGGGGGTACAAAGTTTCTTTTGGGCCCCTTTGCAAAGAGGGAGGGGTGAAACAGTGTGGGGGAGGGTGGTGACAGGTGAGCAGAATGGGGACAGGGAGGGGCGAAGCAGGGTAGAGGGGACGGTGGAGATAGCTGGAAAAGTTTTTGGAGCCCAATACCCATGGAGGTCTAGCCACCCGTGTGGCATCAGCAGCTAGATACAGAAATAATGGAAAACCAAACAAACTCCAAAGTTTCTCTAAAATCTTTTAAATATAGAAAATCATGCAGAAAATTAGCATCATTGTATCTAGACTCACACTAGAATGCAAAGTGTCCTGGGCATACTAAAACTTCATTCTGCAGCAACTGTAGCCCCAGCAGCAGCAGCAGCAGCAGTGTCCCTGAGCATACACTCCTTCAAGGAGATCCACAAGCCAAAGAGCTACTGTAGCAGGCCAGTTTCCTCCCAGATTTGACACTGTTAAGAATTGTCATTTATGTATTCCTTGGTCATTTATGTATTCCTTGGCCCGGCATATATGGCCCGGCATATATGGCTTGCCAGTAGCTGCAGCCTTACACTTGTGGTAGTGTCCCCAGCATCCCACGCGGACAACAAATCTGAGTAGATGGGAAAATGTAAGTTCCCAGGAAATTTCTGGGGCCCCTCCTTTAGCTCCTGGGCCCCCTTTTAGACCCTGGGCCTGGGTACAAATTACCCCCTTTACCCCCCCCCGGCCCTGGGTGCTTAACTTACTAGTAAGTAGGTAGGGCTGCAGGAGGTGCGGGGAGCCCTCCACAGTGCTCCCCGAGACTTGGGATCTTCAGTAAAAGCGGGCACAAAGCAGGAGGTGCATTGCAGGAGGTGCTTTGCGTCCACTTTTACTGAACGTCCCAAGCCTTGGGGAGTGCTGTGGAGGGCTCCTCACCCTCTTGCAGCCTCCAGCATCCCTACCTACTTAACAGTAAGTGGAAAGTAACCCCCTCACGCCCCCCCTTAGGGAAGCGATCCTGCGGATTGTGTCACTGCCCTAGCCCCTCCCCCGCAAAGACTTTCTGAGGGAAAGTATAGCTCCCTCAAAATTTGAGAACCTCTGGGCTAGAGGGCTTCCCTCTCGTTGGTCCTATGGCAGTGGCCAACTACAGTTTAACCTGCACCTTCAGATATCACATCCTAAGAAATGCAAATCTGAAAAATCCCTGCACTCTGTCTTGTTGTTTCCTAAAGTCTCTTATGCAACCAGCCAGGATAGCAGCTACCTAAAAGAAACACCTTCATTAATATCCTAAAAACAGGCTTTGGCAGACCTTGTTCTGATGAAGAGAATATTATGGGGGGGAGGGGAGACATCACTATTAAAAACAGTGATTCTCTACCTTTATTCACTCACCTTTTTTGAGCAATGGCACTTGGGATCAGGGCATCATCAGCTGATCACAAAGCATGGGAAAATTAAAATCAAATGAACAATCAGACTTTGAAAATTGGGAATGAAAAGCTCCTCCATTATGAGTTCTTTAAACACATCCCAGTGTTCTTGCCAGGAATGCTATTGATTAAACAATCCTGTTAGCAACTGACTAATACAAATCTGTTGCAAATGCTTATTACTCTCCAGTGATGTTTGGTTCCACATGTGATGTAGCAACTAATCCAACCCATCCTTGGAGGTCCTCAGAGGCTTTTAGCTGTGCTGCCATTGTCGATACTGGAATATTTACCTGTTCTGAACAGGGCTTGCGCTCCCCCTGCATGAGCAGGTCCACACCTTGGAGGTCATCCTGAGCTCTCCACTGCTCCTGCACTCTACACAAGGCTGCCCTTTAAGATTGTCCAGGAGTTACAGTTAGTGCAGAATGCACTAGCCAAGATTAAAAATTACATCACCCTTCTGAGTTGTAATTTCTTAGCCCTGTAACATGCTTCAGTGGCATAACCTCCAGATAGACTCGAGTAGTTAGAGTACTTCCTGTTCAATTTATTTTCCAAACCCCAACCTATTAAATGATTGCCAACTCCAGTTTTTTTCTTCTTCTTCTAAAAAGAGCTGAAAATTATGCTTCTCTGTGTACTGGTGTTGATTTTTCCAGGTTTTTTTCCACATATGGCTATTTACTTAGGGCACAATCTTAACCAGGTCTACTTAGAAATAAGTCCTATTTTGTTCAATTGGGCTTACTCTCAGGAAAGTGTGGTTAGGATTGCAGCCTTAGTGTTGTTTTCACATTGTAAATACACTAGATGCCTGTTGTCAACAGCCATTAACACTATTTACACCTTTTATCCATAGAGAATACTCTATTCAGTGTTTCTCAAACTGTGGATCAGAACCCACTAGGTGAGTCACAAGACAATTCCAGTGAGTGGGTCCCCATTCATTTCAATATTTTATTTTTAATATATTAGACTTGATGCTACCATGGTATGTGACTGCATTTGGGAAAATGTTAAGAGACCTGGACTTTTAATAGGCTACTATGTATAAGCTTTTAACAATGATAGTAAATGGGACTTACTCCTGGGTACGTGTGGGTAGAATTGCAGCCTAGGATTGTTAAAACGTTTCCTGCTTGATGATGTCACTTCCAGTCAAGACATCACTTCTGGTGGGTCCTGACAGATTCTTATTCTAAAAAGCGGGTCCTGCTACTAAAAATTTGAGAACCACTGCTCTGTGTTATACTTCACTTAGACATTTGTGGGCAATATATAAAAATGGTGTTTACTTTGCATGAGTCTACAACGTACAAGTCTCCTGTGTTTAATTTTCTTTTTTTCAAGATATTTCCCTCTTTCTCAAGAATGCTGGGAAACCATCACTTCTTCGTGCAGGGTGTAATCTTGCCCATTCCCCTCCAACATAGGAGACAGAAGCAGGAAATCCTTTGCACCTGATTGGTGCTGGCTTGGCTGTGGAGCTTGTCCGACCATTGATTGATTGGCATTTCGTGGCTTGTTGCCTCAGATGCTTTGGGATTTTGACCTGAGCACACCTTCAGCTGGCTTTCTTTATAAATTATTCTTTTTTCTTTTCTTTCTTTCTTTTTAGAAATAAAACAGCCATTAAACAGTTTGCAAAATATACCCCAAACAGCAGGGTGGTAGTGGAAGGCAGGACTCACATCAAGCCTCCTCTCAGTGCTGCTCACTAACCACCCAACCAAAGAAGGTCTTAACCTTAAGGCAGTATTTCTCAAACTTTGGGTTGGGACCCACTAGGCGGGTCACCAGCCATTTTAAGGTGGGTCCCCATTCATTTCAGTATTTTATTTTTAATATAGTAGACTTGATGCTACCATGGTATGTGACTGCATTTGGGGCAATGTTACAGACCTATACTTTAACAAGTAACTATGTATATACTTTTAACAATGATAGTCAATGGGGACTTACTCCTGGGTAAGTGTGGGTAGGATTATAGCCTAGAATTGTTAAAAATGTTCCTGCTTGATGATGTCACTTCTGGTCATGACATCAATTCCAGTGGGTCCTGACAGATTCTCATACTAAAAAGTGGGTCCGGGTACTAAATGTGTGAGTACCACTGCCTTAAGGAGTACAAAAAAGCTATGAAGGAATGTGCAGGTAGTTCCAGGAAAGGAGGGAGAGCTCAAAGACAGCCTGCAAAGGGGGGCCCAACACAATTAAGATTCCTGTGCCTCACACTAACATAAGAACATAAGAACAGCCCCACTGGATCAGGCCATAGGCCCATCTAGTCCAGCTTCCGGTATCTCACAGCAGCCCACCAAATGCCCCAGGGAGCACACCAGATAACAAGAGACCTCATCCTGGTGCCCTCCCTTGCATCTGGCATTCTGACATAACCCATTTTCTAAAATCAGGAGGTTGCGCATACACATCATGGCTTGTACCCCATAATGGATTTTTCCTCCAGAAACTTGTCCAATCCCCTTTTAAAGGCGTCTAGGCTAGACGCCAGCACCACATCCTGTGGCAAGGAGTTCCACAGACCGACCACACACTGAGTAAAGAAATATTTTATTTTGTCTGCCCTAACTCTCCCAACACTCAATTTTAGTGGATGTCCCCTGGTTCTGGTATTATGTGAGAGTGTAAAGAGCATCTCCCTATCCACTCTGTCCATCCCCTGCATAATTTTGTATGTCTCAATCATGTCCCCCCTCAGGCGTCTCTTTTCTAGGCTGAAGAGGCCCAAACACCGCAGCCTTTCCTCATAAGGAAGGTGCCCCAGCCCAGTAATCATCTTAGTCGCTCTCTTTTGCACCTTTTCCATTTCCACTATGTCTTTTTTGAGATGCAGCGACCAGAACTGGACACAATACTCCAGGTGTGGCCTTACCATTTGTACAACGGCATTATAATACTAGCCGTTTTGTTCTCAATACCCTTCCTAATGATCCCAAGCATAGAATTGGCCTTCTTCACTGCCGCCGCACATTGGGTCGACACTTTCATCGACCTGTCCACCACCACCCCAAGATCTCTCTCCTGATCTGTCACAGACAGCGCAGAACCCATCAGCCTATATCTAAAGTTTTGATTTTTTTGCCCCAATGTGCATGACTTTACACTTACTGACATTGAAGCGCATCTGCCATTTTGCTGCCCATTCTGCCAGTCTGGAGAGATCCTTCTGGAGCTCCTCACAATCACTTCTGGTCTTCACCACTCAGAAAAGTTTGGTGTCGTCTGCAAACTTAGCCACTTCACTGCTCAACCCTGTCTCCAGGTCATTTATGAAGAGGTTGAAAAGCACCGGTCCCAGGACAGATCCTTGGGGCACACTGATTTTCACCTCTCTCCATTGTGAAAATTGCCCATTGACACCCACTCTCTGCTTCCTGGCCTCCAACCAGTTCTCAATCTACGAGAGGACCTGTCCTCTAATTCCCTCTTATATCCCTCTATATCACACTGATATAGGGGCAGCCAGGTACCTTGTTGAGGGTTTTTCCTTTGAGTTTCAGATTCCCTGCCCCCTTCTCAAGCTGTGTGCAAGGGTGTGGAGGCTATCAGGCAGCCAGAAGGAGGTATGGTAAGTAAAAATACTTTACGTACCCACCCCCCCAGTAGGCTTCCCGATAGCCTATGGGTCTCCTTGGACATTTTGCTAGTGTATATCTGAGAAGAGAAAAGGGTCAAGGTAGCCTGGGAAATAGGGAATAAGAGCTGGCACATGTTGGCCAAACACTCCAGGTTGCTTCTTCTAGGCCCACCTGAAAGACAGCCAAAAAAAAAAAAAAATTATTTGGCACTAATGTAGAACTTTAAAGTATTCAAAGCACATTACAAGCTGCACTTTCAAGTAACTAGGACAGGGGTTGCACCTTCTCTCTTGCACATGTAGTTTGAATAACAAGAAGACACAATGTGTGCGTGCGTGATGCAGAGGTCCATAGGTGTGTGTGGAAGATTGTGTGAGGCCATTCAGTCATTGAACCCCACTTTACCTGCTTCCACCCCCAACACAAAAATTCAGTACATCATGTAATTAAGCAAAGTTGCATGTGAACACACAGTCTATCCCACTGTTAACAGCAGCACTTTAAAAAAAACAAAAACCATGTACATTTGTAAGAGGCTCACATGAGCAAGAAAGCAATCATGTGTAGGGATTTTGTGTCAAATATAATGGTATGTCCATGTAACTCAGTGACAAAAGATAACTGAAAAGTGCTACAGAATGGAATTTGAACTGGGACTCGCTATACTAGCGTGTTGGCAACCTTCAGTCTCGAAAGACTGGTATCGCACTCTGAATGGTGGTTCTGGAACAGCGTCTAGTGTGGCTGAAAAGGCTGATTCGGGAGTGACAATCCCTTCCGCACTGGGAGCAAGTGCAGTCTGTCCCTGGTCTGTCTCCCTGGCTATGGGCCTTCCTTCTTTGCCTCTTTGCCTCAGACTTTTGGCCAAGTGTCTCTTCAAACTGGGAAAGGCCATGCTGCACAGCCTGCCTCCAAGCGGGTCACTCAGAGGCCAAGGTTTCCCACCTGTTGAGGTCCACTCCTAAGGCCTTCAGATCCCTCTTGCAGATGTCCTTGTATCGCAGCTGTGGTCTACCTGTAGGGCGCTTTCCTTGCACGAGTTCTCCGTAGAGAAGATCCTTTGGGATCCGGCCATCATCCATTCTCACAACATGGCCGAGCCAACGCAGGCATCTCTGTTTCAGCAGTGCATACAAGCTAGGGATTTCAGCACGTTCCAGGACTGTGTTGTTTGGAACTTTGTTTGGCTCCAGCTCTGTTCCCAGATACAGATAGCAGCTGACACGGGCAACATCAAGGGGATGTATGACGGTATCAAGCAGGCCCTAGGTCCAACGCAGAAGAAAATTGCCCCTCTGAAGTCTGCCACAGGCGAGGTCATCCAGGATCGGGTGCAGCAGATGGAACGCTGGGTGCAGCACTACTCTGAGCTATATTCCAGAGAAAATGTAGTCACCGAAAAAGCGCTGAACAACATTGAGTGCCTGCCTGTGCTGGAGAAGCTTGACAGTGAACCAACCCTAGAAGAACGTCACGCGGCCCTGGACTCCCTTGCCTTTGGCAAGGCACCTGGAAAAGACAGCATTCCTGCTGAAGTCCTAAAGTGCTGCAAAGAAATCATCATCACTGAGCTGCATGAAATCCTCTGTCTCTGCTGGAGAGAAGGTGGAGGACCTCAAGACATGAGGGATGCAAACATCATCACGCTGTACAAGAACAAAGGCGACAGGGGTGACTGCAACTACTACTGCATCTTAGCGTTGTAGGAAAGCTGTTTGCCCAAGTTGCACTAAAGAGGCTCCAGATACTTGCAGAGAGCGTTTATCCAGAATCGAAGTGCGGATTCTGAGCTATACTAGCAAACCTTCTTAAATTGCACAGAGGGAGAAAGCACATTCTCAATATATGTTTCCCATGCTAAGAAATGGCAATTCATTCATGGTTTTACCACATTACAATTATTGTGTGAATTAGCCTTAAGTATAAGCAGGTCACCAAGGTGGATCTGAGCCACTTTCTCCAGTGAGCATCTGCATATGGAACATCTTGGGAGAATCAGTGCCTCTTTTCTATGATGACTTGTGGTTTGGTCTCATATCTAGCATGCTGGAAGATGAACATGATTAGGTTGGCAGGAAATCAATAATAACAGAGAGAAAATAAATTCAAAATACTGGTGACTGGCCCAACCATAGATATTGATCGAACAAGCACTTCCAAAGTCAGCTACTTTAATGCCTGAATTTGATCACAAGAAAGTAATCCGAATTACAAAACAATGGGAAGCGTAGGTGTTGCTAGTAGCTCACTTCCTACTCAATAACAATTGGGAGGAAAATATCCCTTTAGCTACAGTAAACACCAAAAAGTGAACCCCAAGTGTTTCTAATACTGAAGTCATAAAGGAGGAGAACTAAAGCCAATTTTTCTACAAGCTTTGCCAGTAAAATAGTTGCTCATAACGGCACACAGAGATTAAGCCATTTAAAGCAATTTCAAATTTAGATCAACTTTTGGTGAATGTGGCCAAGACTCATATTATGCTCATAGCGGGGTGCCCCTTTCTACATGGTATAGCATCTGCTCCAAGCAATTCTTCCAGCCAATAGGCAGCCATTTAGTGCAGGGAGGGGGTTGTATCATTGTTTTCCTGAGATATTTGCTCTAGATACAAGACTTGTTTCCGTATACATATGTGGGTTCAACTGAGTATAGCTTTACCAGATGTCAGATGTTAATCTACTGAAATAATGGGGGGAAAAGTAGAATTGATAGCCAACAGGGGATATCTGAGAGAGCTTAACTATCACAACTAGTTCGACACTGATCTGCATGAAGTCCTTCCTTGCAAGGATACAAACACAGCAGCAGTGGCATCACTAGGATTTGCGTCACCCAGTGCAGGAGGCCTGCGAGTCACCCCATATAGTGGGCAGGGCAACAACCCAGGTGGTGGGCGTGGTGATGTGCCATTGCCCCGCCCCCACTGGTTTTTTGGTTATACCTTTTGATAGAACACAGATATTTCAATGTGGTTTGTTTCATTGCATTCTGCATGAAATTACGCATTGATTGATATATGACATGATAGTATTATTCCTCCAAACTCTGATTTTAGTGATTTTGAAAACTTGTAGAGTCACACACACCCCATGTCAACTTACTAACACCTTATTGCAGCAGTTCTCAAACTTTTAGCACCAGGACCTACGTTTTAGAATGACAATCTGTCTAGGACCCATTGGAAGTGATGTCATGACCAGACGAGACATCATCAAGCAAATAAAATAAATAATTATAAATAATTAAATTAAAATAAAAGAAATAATTAAATAAGAGGGAGTCAGCCCTGTTTCACCAAGTGAATTTTCTCTGTAGTCTCCCTGCAATAACACCCCCCCCCAAAAGAATCAGTGAAATTTTCAGCCCTCCCCCGTGCCCAGTTTAAAGTTGTTCTATTTCAAGCATATCAAGATAAAGACCCACCTGGCTTTACAAGTGCAAAATAGAAAACATTCCCCTTACCAGTTGAAGCCTCTTTTTTTGTTCTTTTTAGTGGGGGGGGGGGTGGTGGTGGAGAGGCTACCTTCTGTAGCATTTGTTGCACTCCAGTTCCATAGGATAGGGACCATTCTGGTGTCCTCACATTCCTCTTTGCCTGGCCTGATCACAAGCCAAGGCATGTCTGTCTACTTGCGAGTAAACGTGGCCGCGTGGCTTAGTTTCGCTTTCCATAGGGCTCAATACACTTGCAGCTGGGAGGGAGGGACCTCCTTCTCGGGTGTTTTTGGGGACTACATTCATTGGATTGGGACCATTCTAGTGTTGTTGGAATCCTCCTAGCCTGCCCTTTCCAACACACTAAGGCAAGTTTGCCTACTTGCGAGTAAATGCGCAATACAGCTCAGTTTCACTTTCCATAGGGCTCCATGCATTTTTTGGTTTCCAGTTTTTTGGCATAACTTTTGAAGGAAAGGAACTATTTCACTCTGGTTTTTTGCACTGCATTCTGCTGGAAATTCCACATCCAACGGTATATGGCGTGATGGGGTTGCTCTTAAAACCGCAATTTTAGCACGTCGTCACCCCCCCCTTGCGAGTCACCCAGTGCGGCCCACACCCCCCACACCCCCCACACCCCCTAGCGACACCACTGATCTATATTCCTGCTTTATGTCACCTGTTGCAAAAGGCCAACTAGATAACATGTTACCAGAGCATGATGAAAAAAAATCTAAGGATCCATAGCAATTAGAATTTGCAATCCAGACAAAACAAGGTGTCAGTACTAATGGCTCCAGACAAGAGCCCTGCATCCAGGCATTCATTTCCTACCTCCTGTTCACCTGGGACCATATCGGGGAGAAAACTACAGTTCAACACCACAGACCACAATGTTCCTGGGTCTGGAAAGCAGTGATCCTGAAAAACCAATCCAGTACTACTATATAATTCTAAGATTGATGGCATTCTCTCAGTTTGGGTAAGGAATTGATGAAAGAAGTCAATAGGGTTGCCCACTGCATCTGCTAGCCACCTGGTCTCCCCACTCAGCTTCAACTACTTAACAAATATAACTCTCACTGACACCTGAGCTCCTGATAGTTGTCTTAGAGCAGTGTCTCTCAAACTGTGGGTCAGGACCCACTAGATGGGTTCCCATTCATTTCAGTATTTTATTTTTAATATAGCAGACTTGATGCTACCATGGTATGTGACTGCATTTGGGGCAATGTTACAGACCTATACTTTAACAAGTAACTATGTATATACTTTTAACAATGATAGTCAATGGGGACTTACTCCTGGGTAAGTGTGGGTAGGATTATAGCCTAGAATTGTTAAAAATGTTCCTGCTTAATGATGTCACTTTTGGTCATGGCATCACTTCTGGTGGGCCTTGACAGATTTTCATTCTAAAAAGTGTGTCCCGGTGCTAAATGTGTGAGAACCATTGCCTTAGAGCAATGCTTCTCTACCAGTGGTGCTCATACCACTGATGGTACTTGAGGTGGTCTCTAGTGGTATGCACTAGACCCCGACAGTGAGACCAGCAATGAAACAAGCAGCTGTGGGAGGGACAGCAGGCAGGGTTCCAGACTTTCATGTGCTTGAAAAAGCACTCCTATCCACCCTGAATCTGTTACTTGAGTTTGATGTGTCACATCTGGCCTCCCAATCCAGCAGTAACTGGCAATGACATAATTGCTGGTTACTTCTGGTGGTACTTCCAAATAGGTGGACCATGCAAAGTGGTACAGCAGGAGACAATTTGAGAAATGCTGCCTTAGAGAGCTCAATGGGGTTTACTTCTCAGGATTCACTCTAGCATACATTCACAAGTGTTTAGATACACATGAGATAACCATATGGTTCATATATCCCCATTTTAGGTTCTGGTAAAGTTTTAAGTGCCAGCTGAACAACACAGGGTCAAATCCTATCCAACTTTCCAGCCCTGGTGTAGCCATGCCAATGGGATGTGTAGTGCATCCTGTGGTTGGGGGTTAGTTATGGAGACCTCCACAAGGGAAGGGAACATTTGTTCCCTTGCCTAGGGGCTGCACTGCAGCTGCACTGGTTCTGGAAAGTTGGATAGGATTGGGCCTACAACTGGCATGAAGGCAGCCCAATTCTATTGAGGCCTTGCACTCCTCCAGGAGGCTCTGCAGGTGCCAGTAAGATTTGCAGCAAGGGTGGACTGTGGGCAGAGAGGAGAAATGATGGGGCATGTTGGGGAAGTAACTGGGTGATTTGGGGGAGGGAGGGGGCGGAAATAGCAGCAGTGACTTTTGCCTGGATCTATTCCTGAAAAAACTCCCAACAAAATGGCTGGCATGGGTTCAAGAAGACACATAGGTGATTGGGCAGCCTACCAGGAGGAAAGCAAAAAATATTCTTACCTCCTACTATCTGTTCAATCACCCAATACAACCACCACCATACCATACAGCACAGCTTCCATTGACCCAGCTGCATGCTATAACATGGCAGGAGATTGGATTGGGCAGTAATTCTTTTAGATAAGGATAGTGAAAATCCCCATGCCTCAAGTTCCCCAATATATTTTTACAATCCTGTCTGTTATCTATGGCTCCAGGCATGAGGCCACAACTCAAGATATCACAACTATCCACCAGAGAAACCTGAAAAATGATTGCTTACCTGTGTTATGTCTAAAGGGAGAACATAGTGTTGTCTGCAACATTCTGTTATGGAATGGTTGACATTAATCTTGGTACAATCTGATGTGGTGACATGTCTCAGAGGGATCTTTCATGCTGATGTTCTATGCATCAATCTGAGACTGCCTGCTCACATCTTTCACTTCATTGTATGTCACTTTGTTAAGCAAAGAAGCAGGGAACCTATTGGTTTCCTTAATCCACTGCCACCGGATGACACATGCACACAGCACATGTATTTTTATTCTTTTGGCAGTTACTCCATGAACATCTGTTGTGTGAGGCCAGAGGCAGTATCGCATAGCTTTGTCTCTCTCTGATAACAGCATCAAGCTTGCATGCACCTTCAGCTTTCTACACCAGCTTGAGGTCTAGACTTGAGGCCAAGTAGACAGCAAAGGTGCAAAGCCATTCTAACCAGCGCAGCAAAAGTAAAATGAAAAATTATGTTGGGCTGACCTCTTCAAACCCTCAGTTCATTTTCCTGGAAAGCTTTCAAGTCTGCAGAACTCTCACAGGACGTGGGGGCACAGTGAAATATGTGACAGGAGTTATAAAAAGAGGTGTTAAGGCCTTTACCTTCTTGGGCAGTGATTTAGAAGGAAGAATGGGAAAGAAGATAAGAAAAAAAAATACATGAATGGGAGGTAACAAAGCAGTAGCAGCCTAAGAAGGGCAGGCTTCTTTGCCTTCCAGCCGATTAGAGTAGATGGAGGACTGGGAAAGAGGCTGCTGCTAGCCAGCCAGGAAGCAGCCAGCCTTCCTCACTTCCCTTGGTTGGACTCTGAGATGGCGATACATTCTCCATTTCCAACTGTTCAGGCAATGCTGGGTGGAGAATGGGTGGCAGCAGGAGAAGAGGGTGAAGCCTTGCTTTTGGCGCTCAGGATTGCACATTTCTTTATAGCCCAAGTGGGACTCGATCCTCTGCCCCTCTGTATCTGCCTGCTTATGCAAGGCTCCATGCGAAAAGGATGTGTCCTGTGCAAGGGTTTGTCTCTTGTAACTGAGTGGCCTGTGCAATTTGTGTGTAAGGGGACCTATAATGCCTTGGGGGAGGCTGCGTTCAGTTTGCTGATCTTGTGCACAGCCCTTGTGCACATTTCAATGTGAGCCCCACATGGGAGGTGCTGTTTATGTTAGCCAGTGTGAGGGCATGCCCCTTTCCCTGACTCAATGCAAGAATAGAATTGTTGTTCCCCTAACCCATTGGTTCCCAACCTGAGGTCTGTGGACCTTAGGTGGTCCACAAGACCCTGAGAAGTGGTCCATGAGGTCTCAGGAAAAAATAGCATTTGATCATTTCCAGCATCTCACAGAGTGAGCGCTCCTTCATGGACCACCAGGGAGGGCAGTGATTGGACTGCCTGCAGCTGTGTTGGCTGTGGCTGGTCTGTTCTCTGCCCTCTCTGGCAGTCCATGTGGAGTGCTTACTCAGGAGATGCTTCCCCATGGACCACCAGAGAGGGTGGAGAACAGAATGCCCACAGCCGGCAACCCACACATCTTCTCAATAATGAAGAAATTTAATTGTATAATATTGTAAAAATTTTTACCCCTGCTAATTGGGTAAGAGGCACTTTTTCAAGTGGGTGTTCCTTTTTTTAGCAGGGGGAGAGTAACTGGCCCACCTCACCCCAGCACTGTCTGTTCTAGTGGCTGTCTGCTGGTATTCATTTGCATCTTTTAGATTGTGAACCCTTTTGGGACAGGGAGCCATTTAGTTATTTGATTTTTGTCTGTAAACCGCTTGTGAACTTTTAGTTGAAAAGCGGTATATAAATACTGTTAATAATTAATAATAATAATAATAAATACAAATTTAATTGTATATTTTGTGTGCTAGGGTGGGGGGGGGGTTGCATGTGGTCCATGACAATTCTGATTTTTACCTCAGTGGTCTTCAGGCTCCCAAAGGTTGGGAACTACTGCCCTAAACTGACCATTTGCATACATTCTTATGGTAAAACTGTTCTTAATTTGTATATTTTTGAGATATACACTGCTTTTATGTAAGCCCCACATAAAAAAAAGATACAGTCAAAAAGGGAGCAGGAAAAAGTCAGATTGCTGTAGAAGGCAAAGAGAATCCCAATGCATTCCAGTAGTTCATAACTGTAGTTGGTCCACCTGCAATCAGAACATAAGCTTGCCACAGAGTAGGGATTAGCATCTGATATCCTCTGAGTCAAATCTGCTATCCTGAGGAACACCATGTACTCCTCTCCAGGTTTCCAACTGAAAGGTGAGAGGAGTATATGAAGGAACTGGTCGCTGTGGTCAGCAGACCACTTTGGGCACTGATGGTGGATTCATAGTGCACCACCCTCTGCTCCTGCCTCCAGAAAGCTTTTTTGCATGCTATGTTTGTCACATTTACAATTTGTATTTTGTGATTGTTGTTGATCTATATGCAGGTACAGTTATTCACACATTGCCTTTAACATGGCTATAGCAGTACACACAATATATTCTTCATTTTCAAGGGGTTCCGCTCCCATGTCATCTTTGAAACGTGCAGTAATTCCCATGACAATAACCCTATGCTGATATTTTTGTGTGTATAAACTAATGCTTCATCAGGGCACAGTAAACCCATGCTGGCAGTCTGCATACATGCACTCGAATGCCCCACTGTTACATACTGCATACATGCCCCACTGCATACATGCACTTGAATGCTCCCACTGATGTGACCACTATTTGTGATAGAACAGTCAAACACTTTATTGTGGTGCTTCAGAGTGCAACATTAGGGGCAGGGCCTGCTGGCATTTTCTTGCTGCCCCACCACTTTGCATTGCCTTGCACAGATGAAGAATGCCTGCATAGGGCTAATGTGTGCATGCATGTGTACCTGTGTACAGGCACATGTACATGCATACAATATAACAGTTGAAATGCCCCTAAAGTGGCCATCCAGTAAAAGTAGTTACTGACCAAGCCCATAGAGATGCTTTGCTCAGAACCAAACCAAACCAAAAACCCTGTCGAGATATTGATGCTCCAAGACGAAAGCAAGTAAATAAGAATACTTCTGTCCACAATATATAACCAAGTTGCTTGACCTGCTGCCAAGCCACATACATATATAGTTACCTGTCACTGACTCATTGTATCCTGGTTCTAATGGCGGTAGTAACTGTAGTAAACTAAAAATAGTAAGTGAATACCATACTGATATCCTGACTTTTTAAAAATCCATATCTCTGCCAGCAAACATCTCTGCTAACTAGATGATTTGTTCACTACCAAAAAAAGTGTGCAATGGGCAAAAGGGAGGGATCAAGATAGTTGCACATTACAATAACCCTAGCACCTCTGCATCCTTTCTTACCTAAAAATTAAAAACTGTCTGTTGACATGACCATGTTACAAATAATCAAGGCAGGAAAGGTTCCCACACTGACTACAATGCCATGAATAAACATCAGGTTTCCAAATGAGTACCAGGGATAGGGGAGATGGAAGAAGAGATAAAATTAGTTAGGCAAATTTGGCCATAGCAGAGTTAGCAATTTATAGTACATGAATTTAGTACCTAATAACATGCAGCCTATTTGTTGGCAGTTGCAAGAGGAAGCAATTGCACTACATTAAAATTAATTCTGAATTGCTGTATTACAAGAACACTGTCGTTCTTTTCAAACACATTTTGTCGTACACATTTTGAATATGTAAACGGCAGTATGTTACTATAATTATCAGAAATAATGAACTTCAACCATTTAGCATAGCACTGGAATTCACTGATGGAATAACTGTATGCAGGCTTTTTGCTCTCTTCCCTCTCCCCCCCCCTCGCTTTTCTCTAAGCAGTCAAGTATCATGCATAATGTATCACTGCAGACTGCAGCTGCTAACAGCAGGCTGGCTCATGAGATATTTCAAATTTGTTTTTATTACACCAGGAAGTGGCCTGTCATCTGCTCCCCAAAGAACAAGCCAAAAGAGGATACATTTTGGAAACATAATGGTAAATTAGCAAATGTTTCCTTCCTGTGTTTGATCTCTTGTACAGAATAGGTGATGTATAGGCTAGCAAAGGCAAACAATGAAAGGATTTCCAGTTATTTCTGTGCACTTTGCAAAAAAAGGATTTGAGCACAGAATATGGGTGCTTTGACTGCACACAAAATGTGTCTAAAATAGAGGTCATCTCCATACAGAAATACAAACATCCTTGCAAGAAACCCTTGCAGTACTAACAGTACTGCAGTCAACTGGAAGGGTTTGTCCAGATGGTCCAGATAATTGACTTTTATTTCAGGCACCCTGCCCTGCACCACCACAATCACATCTGAAGAAGCCATGCCAGGTAGACTTCCCTGGGTTTGGGAGCAGCAGCAGAATCTCCCTATAGTAACACAATGGCCAAAGAGGTAGTGGATCACAGTCCCAATAGTTGATGCCCATCAGAGGATACCTGTGACCAGATTGATTCCTGAACCCACAGTACCAATGGAAAAGGAAGCACTAAATGAGGTAATGGGGTGGGCAGGGCATCACTCCAGGAGCCTCTAGTGACATGGCACAAGCACTGACTAAGAGCCACTGGTAAGGGGCTTAAGGTGGGAGAATCCTAAAAGCTCCTGGGTGAGGTCCAAATTAGTGGTTGTTTTCATTTTTAGGACCTCTGATCTAAGTGATACACTGTATCTCTGTGATACACTGAGCGTGTATCTAAGAGTGGTCAGCAACCAGGTTCAGGCAAGTGGAAGCCTGAGGGATTCATCTTAGTGCAGGAGAATCAGGGGGACTTTGAGGTGGAAAGCTGAAAACCATGGGAGCAAATGGCAAACCTCATGCTTGAATGTTAGAACAGAGAGAGGTTAGCCCCCTTATCTTGTGGGCCAGCTCCTGTTATCGAAGGCAACAGTGTCTCTTCCCACTGATTCACCAATGCAAAATCTTCAACAGGTACTTTGATTCTGCCACAAAGTTTCTTATCAGTTGAATTTGTTTGTAACTTATACCTACCAGCTGTACAACTGGTGTAATATCATGTAACATATTACGGACTGGAACTCACAATTATCATAATGTCTGTATAAATACAAAATAATGTACATTCTGTTTGACTAGAAATGCATATTGTTGAATCCCGGTATTCATAGTATCTGCAGTATATCCTGTATCCAAACATTTTGGCCAGAGGGCCGCATCAAATAGCTGGCAGGGTGTTGAGGGCTGGAAAAAAATTTAAATATAAAATTTATATAAATAAATTAGAGATGGAACTTAGATGAGTGAATAAATGAATGAATGAATGAATGAATGAATGGGCTCATTCATTCAAACTCTCTGGCCCTTCGAACACCCTCCAGATGCAACCAGAGCACACTTTCAGACATGTTTGGCCAAGTGGGCCAGAGGCTTTCAGGGGACACGAGGCTGGCTGCATCTAGCCCCTGGGCTGGGGTTTGGAGACCCATGGTCTAGAGTCTTAAGGGCTGGGTCCCAATAAGAGCATAAGAAGAGCCTGGTTGGATCAGGTCCAAGGTCCATCTAGTTCAGCTTTCTGTATCTCACAGCGGCCCACCAGATGCCTCAAGAAGCACACAAGACCCCAAGATACTTGCATCTTGCTGCTATTCCTCTGCATCTGGCCCCAATGCCAAAGGGAGTAAAGCACTTGCAAGGGCTAGAGCACAACTTGCAGGGCCCCAGCTTCCCTGGACTAAGGCACACTGGCTAATACAGGGTGGTGGTAGTTCTACCAAGGTTGGCAACGTTTTAATTGCAAAGTCCTCTGAGTTGCTTAAGCAGGGTCAAAGGTGGCAAAACCCCAGGAGTGGGTTAGGTGTCTTTCACAGTAGGGGAGTTTGTCTTGCCAAACAAGAGAAAACAAACAAGCTGCACAGTTTCAAATACTTGAGTAGGCAACAATACTGTATTATTATTTCTCTTTATCCTGCAAAGCTGGGAAGATAATTCTAAATGTTGACAAACTGTTACTGCTATGGGCTCCACAGTGACCTTAACCTAGTCATGCTTGTCTTCAATATTTGATTTGTGAATGAAAGAGTGTGGAGAAGAAGTCACATAACTTATGCAATGCAAATAAAGAATCTCACCATTGGAGTCATTATGACTTTTCTGGTGCGGTGTGCTCAGGTGTGTGAGAATGAATGACTGCATCTTGCACATCTTCTTTTCAGTCTTTCCTTATTTCTTTTCTTATTTCCTGTGTTTTCTTGTTATCTGGGGTTGCTTGGTAAAAATAAACCATGTAACATTGCTTTTGAGCAATTAGGCCATAGTCTCCATGTGCATACTAAATAAATCGTTTTACATGAGCTTTTGCTAAAGTCCCAATACAACCTAAATCCCTGCATGGCAATGTAGCATCATCAATGCAACTTCCTCTGCATCCTACAAGGGTCTTTTTGGTGCTGGAGTTCTCCTCGGGGTATGTGGTCATTTGTCCCTTTGCCCTGGGGTAAGCCCCAGAAGCTGCAATCAGTCAACTCAGACCTGCACTAGTGATATCACTGGCACAACTCTGTGCTGAAACTGCCTTCCTCCTTGCCACCTCAGTACCTTCTTCTGCACCCCCATTGCAGGCATTCATGATGGTTGTGAGCTATTCTGAATACCCGACTGCTTTTTTCCAAGCAGAAAAAAAGCAGTCAACCACTCAGAACAGCATGCAACTGCTCCAAGCATGCCAAGAAGTAATTGGTGGTGCTGTCATCACATCACCACAATTACTTCTGGGTCAGACACATCCAGGGGTGTGTGACATCTTCAGTCATGAACCCAGGTGCCAGCTATGCCGGTGCTATCTTCCTCTGACCTCTCAGACTAAAAGTAATCCCCCTGTGTAGCTGAAATCCGATGTGGGTTCTGACCCAGGGAGGCATGTTTGCAGGACCCAGATGCCTTGTGGGACTTCAGGGACAATGAAAGAGCACATGTACCTAGAAGGCTATCTCTAAGGCCAAAGGGCCAGCTAGCTATCCCTGTAGTATGGTCAGTGATGTGGGATCCAAGTATGCAAGTGAGAGAACAAAATTAACACTGGCCACTCTCCTTTTCTGAAATGTGGGTCAGTGCCAATGGCCAGAGGCTTCTCCCTTCATATGTACATTTAGAAATCACTTGCTGCTACAGCTAACTGTTGCCACCCTCTTGTGGATGGCTGTACAATATTTTCAAATATTCAATGGCTGAGAAAGACAAGATGGAAAAGTTCAAATGAATAATGTATTACAGTACCATAGTTGGGCAAAGCCTTAGTGAAATGATTAGCTCCCTCTCAGAGTTGCACTATTGACTTAACAGACATTCCAATCCACAGTGCAAATTAAACCCTAGAACTTAAATATATTTAAGGCAATTGAATTCTGTTTGGTTTCAATAAACTTACTTAAATTGCTTAACTAAATTGTGGATCAGGCTGTGAGTAATAAAATATGTATACATTTTGTTCACTTGAAGTGGGCATGTTGTCCACTATCAAAGGAGGGTGTGTTATACTGGCCCAACTTCTAGCAGCATCCTCTCCATTCCTTATCATGCTTCATCCTGCCTTGATAGCTCAATTTCAATTTCTTGCCCATGTGCTCACAGGTGTTCAAATACTTGCAGCCCAATCCTTTCACCTGCCACCAATGCAGCTGCACCAAAAAGGTGTGTGCTGTATCCAATGGTGGGGTAAATAATTTTTACAGGTGGAACCTGTTTATCTGCAGAATTTCCATCCAGGAATCTGGCTCCACTCAGGTCCCCTGGAACTGTGTGGAGCCAGACTTGGCCCCACCTGAGCCCTCTGAAAACCACTTCTGGTTTTCAGCCGAAAACTGGAAGTGCCCTTCTAGGATCACTGAAGGCCTTTCTGAGGCTATGTGCGTGGAGGCTATGTGCAGTCTCCATAGCCCTCAGAAAGGCCTCCCAACAGGTATCCGAAAGTGTCAGACACTTGTGGGGGCCTCAGAACAGCTCTGAACATGACCAGAGCAAGACTCTGGTTGTGTTCGGAGCTCAAGGGACCCTGAAATCCATGTGATTTGATATCACACAGAATTTGGTATCCACGAGGGTTCCAGGAATGAAATCCTCGTGGATAACAACAGTCCACCTGTACTTACCTCCACATAAACCCTGGTGCCACTTATTGGTCTTCTTGGACTTATGCCACCTATTTTAACTTATTTATTTTACAATGTATACTGCTCCTGTTCAAAAGTTTATATAAATATCCTGAATTATTATTATTTTGGTGGTGTATGTCTGAGGAAGGACAAGGTTTTCCAAAGAATGTATAAGATCTGGCATGCACTATTGCTGCTTGAACCACCTCCTCCCTGCCCTTGGATGGATAGATATTTAGTGAACAGGCATTTGTACATACTATTATTGTATGGGGGTTGTTGTAGTAGTACATACTACATGTATGTACATGTAGTAGTACATACTATTATTGAGGGGGTTGTTGTCCCCCTCAAATGAATGCCTGTTCAAGCTCTAAATTTGTTTTACAGAAGATTGGAGTGGGGAAAATATGGGAGCAGTGCTGATCTTTGTTGAAAAAATCATAACCATTGCTGTCCAGCTTCTGAAAATTCTTCCCGATGGCAGTGAATCTTTAAGGATTTGTTTACAGAGACCTGTGAAGCTACTGACAGAAATTTCTGAGGAGAAAAGCGAGCATAAGGCCCTGTCAGTAGTGTGTATGAAATGTGAACCAACATCAGGCATGTTGTGATAAATTGATAGTTATGAAACTAGGCCATGCCTGGAGAAGCCCACGTAAAAAAGCCACAGGTGATCAAGTTTCAGAAGAAATAATCCACTGTGTGTGTTAGACAAGAAAAAAGAGAAAGGAGATAGTTATTATCAAAAAATATTCCTGAAGACTGAGATGTTGCAGAAAATGAGCAGAAGGAAAGATAGCAGGAGTGCATGAGCATGATGGGTAGAAAGGCAGGGAGTAAGAGCTTGAATTAGAATAGAGGAACAGGCAGCTAAATTTTAAAAAGGAGAATCTGAGCAGCATCCATGAAAGAAGCAGGCTAGACTGCATATGGAGATAGGTAAACATAAGCATAATTATAAAAATAGCAGATAATATTATTTGTCGGTATTGCATCTCGCTGTTTAGAAAATTTTCCTGCAGTCCTTTTCTCATTTATTTTGTCACATTTATATCCTACCTTTCCCTTTTGTAACAAAAGGCCCAAGGCAACCAACGACAACATAAAACACCAAAATGCAAGAAAAGTCAATAAAATACAACAGTAGCCACTGAAATAAACTATAGTGATCATGATAACAATCACAGCAGCAGACCACAAACCATAAATCATAAAAGCAAGAAAGTGGAATAAAATAAAGCCTGTTTTGCTTCTGCCTCAAAGCCAACAAAAAGGATTCAGTTCTTAATTCAACAGGGAGAGAGTTTCCTTTGTTGCTACTAACCAAACCTCTGATACAAAGTGGCACATGCAGGAGGGTCCCTCCAGATGAGCTCAGGGACGAGCCACCTCATACGGGAGAAGGTAGGCCTTCAGATATCTTGACCCTAAGCTATGAAAGCCTGGAAAGGTGAAAACCAGCACTTGGAATCATACCTGGAAACAAACCAGCAGGCAGTGTAGC
Source organism: Tiliqua scincoides (assembly GCF_035046505.1). Classification (NCBI taxonomy): domain Eukaryota; kingdom Metazoa; phylum Chordata; class Lepidosauria; order Squamata; family Scincidae; genus Tiliqua; species Tiliqua scincoides. Next base: position 101,399,529 of record NC_089823.1, read on the forward strand.
TGAAGAAGCAGTGGGCTTACAGAGTCAAACCACTTTGCCCCCATGATCCAGATATAGAGTCATTATTGCTGTGAATCGCTCACAGAACCAAGTCCCTGGGCATGTAAATCCTTAGAAGCTAGTAACGTACCCATGCCAATAAAGAATTTATCTTTCCACAAGTCAGAGTTTCTGTGATATCATGATGGATGCAGTGACAGTGATGACAAATGAAGTCAGAAGTATTCAGTCTTGCACTGCCATTCCTTCTTAACGGTGACCTTCTTCAGCATGAAATCATGCAGAATGAAGGGACTAGCTGACAATTTGTTGCCCAGGAAGAGGAGCTGATATGCTGCTGTGGATGCTATGTACATGTTTAGAGCTGACTATTGCCATGTCTTTATTAACCTGTGAATGGATAAAGGGGACAAGTAAACATTCTTCTTTTAGATTATGCTTAAGCCATAAATGCTTAATTACAGTGATCTATGACAGGGTGGAAGAAGGAGTCAGTCGAAAGCCCACAGTCATCGAAGATTAGGCCAGCCCCTGAACCCTGAATACCTATAGATAAGATAGCACCCAGTATGCCATCAGGGGGCAGGAGAGGGGAATCATGGGAGGCCTAATGCTTGGCTTTTCCCCAAGGTCCCCTACAACCAGCCCATCCTGGTAATGCAAGAATATAGAAATCCACATAAAGAGCATGTGGGACTACATAGCAAGAAGAACCCTACCGCTGCCCCTATTCCAGTCTGGTCTTTGGTTTAGTCACACCTTCCTTCTGTTTCTTAGTGACTTCTATATCTTTACCATGTGCTGCAGGCAGAGATGGATTGGGGGGGGGGGGGTCATAGGTGCATTGTCATCCCCCAAACTGTCATGCCAACAAGAAGGGTATCCACAGAAGTTGGGAGCAGCCCAAGCACAGCCAGAGCCACAGGCATAGCTAAGGTCTGAATGATATCTCCATGAGGTCTTTCACACTGCAAAAAAAGTAAGCAAGTACACTCAGACATAGAGACTCCAGTGCTGAGTCAAGTGGCTTCAGTCAATGCCCGAGTCATCCATGCAGGTGATTCAAGTCTACACAAGTCAGTGAAAAATGTTGATTTTCGTGACTCAAACTCAAGTCACCTGACTTGAGTTCCCATCCCTATTAATATCTGTGATGGATTTCTCCCCTCTTCATGCAACAGAGGGAAGACTGACCTCTTTTCCTGCAGCCAGCAGGACAGTAAAGGTCCTCTTCCAAGCATGGGGGCAGCTTGTTATCTCTTGCCTCATAGGCACAAAGTATCATGCTATCAAATAATTAAATTCTTGTTGCTCATTTTACTCCATCTGTTACGCTGCTGTTTTAGTCTGTGTTATTGTGTTTGTGTAATTATTGTTTGTTGTGAGCTTGTATTTATATTGTAGGGTTAATTAATTGTCTCAGGATCTGCCTTGAATATATTATAGAAGAGCAGAATACAAACACATTTAACAATACACTATGGTCTCCTTTGGGCTTCTGTTTCAATCCATTCAATTTATTAAAACACAATAGTCTTAAACTACATCTTCAGGGAGAGTTATGGAGAAAAATGTTTTCTGGCAATATTTATTGCCCTTAAAGTTGCTTTTATTAAAGAGATTGCACTTCTTCATATAAAACATCAGGATTTAAAAATACTGTTGAGTTATGTCAAATGTACTAGAATATGTTTTTATTGGGCTTTCCTCCAGCTCCCATTAAAGGCAGTAGGAGACCTGAAATGGAGTTTAATGGAAGCTGAATCCATTCCTTACCTTGGATAAGTGTCATGTTTGTTGTTTGATGAAAGTTTGAAAAGAAACCTGCTGCAGTGTCTTTGAAAAATGAGTTCAGTGCTTCATATTTTAATTAAATCATCTGCTTGGTCATCTTTTTCATTGTGTCAGAGACTGATGATAAATTTCATGTCACTTAAAAGAAAAAAGCTGTAGAAATATGATATGAACTTTTTTAAAGTGTACTTTTCCCCTCCTAAAGTAACTTTTCTATCATTGCTGCCAAAACCAACCCTTCCCAGTGCAATCAGAGAGAAAAATATAAATGGCTCTGCCTCATGGATCTGTTTGAACATTACTAAGGTACAGTTTTTGCATCCTGGATGATTGTGTCCTAGTCAAATGCATTCTAGTTATTAGCATTCCTGGACATTTGTGTCTGTTTTATATGTTTGTTTGTTTTTGTTTGCATCCCACTATAACTGGGTACTAAACAAACTACAACCAGGGAACAAACCCCATGTTATATGTCCTAAGCCTCTTATTCCAAGCCTAGCCCTATATCAGGGTTGGAACATAACCCAGGATAATTTTGCAGGCCTGACTAAGGTAGGGCCTAATGTTTGTGAAGTGCTGAGTCACCAGGACTCAGGTGTAGAGCTAGCTAGCTGATGAGGCATGCATCCTGAGACAGGGTGTTGCAGGAGGAGGAGACACCACCATCCTGATTCGTGCACAGCACTTTATAAGAGACTGTGAGAGCCCTCATGTGTGGGTCATTGGTGGTCATGTGTGTTGTATATTTTGCTGTCTCTGCTTTGCTATGCTGCTGCTGTTATTGTAAATTTGTAAATACAGACTGAAATGGTGATGGATTTCCTTGCGTCTGTGTACTCTCTACGTTGTGGGCTGTGTCCTTGAAGCTGCATTCCGCTGGATAACCAGATAAGGAGCTACTCCCTCCTCGCCACCCTAACTCTACTTTTGCATTTTAAAAATAAAAAAAACTACATCTAATATAAATATAACTATATTGGGACACGAATGTCTAGAACATAAAAAAAAAGGGACACAAATGCCCAATATTGGGATGCATTTGACCATGACACAGTTGTTCAGGACAAAATGGTCCTCTCACTATTTGAACACATGGAGCAACCATCACTCTCCCCCCCTTCCTGATCCACCCATTTAGGCTGGTGTAAGCAGAAGAAACATTGATACACAGTTGCCTAGAGCAGGGGTGTCCAAAGTTTTTGGCAGGAGGGCCACATCATCTCTCTGACACTGTGTCAGGGGCCGGGGGCGGGAAGAATTAATTTACATTTAAAATGTGAATAAATTTACATAAGTTTACATAAATGAATATATTGAATATTTATTTATTTATTTATTTATTTATTTATTTTATTAATTTGTACCCCGCCTTTTTACCCAAAGGGCACACAAGGCGGCTAACAAACAATTTAAAAATACAACATGAAAAACAGTTAAAAACAATTTACAATGATTAAAAAGCTAAAAACAAAACAAACTTTTTATGGATTTTCATATAAAAAGCAAGAACGCCAGCCAGCCTGTCAACAATTAAAAGCTTTTTGAAATAAAAAAGTCTTCAGTCCACGCCGAAACGTTAGCAACAAGGGAGCAGTTCTCAGTTCTAAGGGGAGGGTATTCCACAGTTCGGGGGCCACCCCCGAGAAGGCCCTCTTCCTGGCCGCCACCCCTCTCACATCTCTTAGTGGCGGCACAGTCAAAAGGGCCCCCCCAGAAGATCTAAGAGCACGGGCCAGATTGTAGGGAAGGAGGCGGTCCCTCAAATACCCCGGACCCGAGCCGTAAAGGGCTTGAATGAATGAAGATGAACTTATATGAATGAATGAAGGGCTTGCAATAGCTTAAGGCCTATAAAAGGCCTTGTACAAAGCAAGGCTGGCCTTTCCTTTGCTGCATCACAGACATGAAACTGCAAGCAGTGGCAGGAGCCCTCATCCCACAGCTCACGCAAGAGGTCAAGCAGTTGCCCTCACGCTAAGAGCAGCTGCTTCGGGCCAGTGGGGGCTCCAACAAATCTCCGGAGGGCCAGAGGCTCATTGGAGACTGGGGGCTCCCTGAGGGCCGCATTGAGAGTCCTCGAGGGCTGCAAGTGGCCCCAGGGCCAGGGTTTGGGCACCCCTGGCCTAGAGGGTTAGGGCTATATGGTGATAACCATAGATGTTGATGAGTAATGGCTAAACTGACCTCAAGAAGCTGATGATACTTAAATCATAAAGTCTTTATATCAATGATTCATGTTATACATGAAGTGTTTTGTTTTTTTAAACAGAAAAGCTCTTCTGTTAACTGTATGGTACGTAGAAAGGTGTTCTTTCTGCAGAAGAGAAAGAAGGTGCTTCTGCAGAAGAGAAGCAATAGTTCCCCCTACAGATAGGAAGGGGAGAAAGGGCACTCCAGTGTTCATCAGTACTATTCAAGCAACTCTAAGTCATTTTTAACAAGACATGGAAACTGCTGGATGTGCTATTGATAGAACGGAATGAGAAATCACAAACACAGCATCATCAAGGTGACAAGTGCAAAATGGAAACAGGAAGGGTTTTGAATACTCGAGTAGGCAATAATACTGTATTACAGATCTTTATGCTGCATAGATAAGAAGATAACTCTAAAGGTTGACAAAAACTATTACTACTGTGGGCTCCACAGTGACCTTAATCTAGCCAGGCTTGTCTTAAATATTTGATTTGTGAATGAAAGAGTATTGAGGAAAAGTCATATAGCTTATCACGCAATGCAAATAAAAAAATCTCACCATTGGACTCATGATGACTTTTCTGGTTTAATGTCTTCCAGTATGCTAGAAGAAAATAAAATGTACATTTTCTTTGCAGTCATTTATTTCCTGTGTTCTCTTGTTATCTGGGGCTACCCAGTAAAAATAAGCCATGCAATGTTGCTTTTGAGCAATTAGGCCATAGTGTCCATGTGCATACTAAATAAATAATAGCTTTACATCTGCTTTAGCTAAAGATGCTAAATTAAGTACCAATTCAACCTAAATCCATGTGTAGTGATGTAGTGGTATGAAGGCAACTTGCACTGTATCCTGCATGGGACTTTTGGATGCTGGAGGTCTCCTTGGGGTAAGAGGACATTTGTCCCCTTGCTTCGGGGTAAGCCCCAGCAATTGCAGTGGGTAAACTTGGACTTGCACCAGCAGTATCACTGATACAAGTCTGCATTGATCTGTGTAGGTGTATCAGGCCTGGGAAAGGGGTTTGGATTCAGCAAGCACTGCCGCTGAACATGCCCTCTTCCCAATGCACCTATCCCACCCACCCCAATCACCACTCTGATCTGCCTACCCCTCCACTGTTTCACCCACTGCTGCTCTGTTCAAACCCCTCCCCACTTCCCTCCATCCTTCTGCATTAGGTTTACTTGCTCCAGCAGGCCTCCCAACAACTGGCACACTGACTGTTTGCACTGCTGCAAAGAGCTTCATGGCACTTTTGCAGCAGCCAGCATTAGAAGAACACGTGTTCCACTGGCGCTACCGTTAAGTAGGACTGGGCCGTTAATCTTGAGCAGCTTAAACCTATGCATATTTTTGCTTAGTCCCACATAGTTCAATGGAACTTACTCAGAGATAAGTGTACATGGGATAGCAGGCTTATCTGACGAAGTGGAAATCCCCACTTTAAGGTTTACAGAGGTCAATGGCAAAAACTACTCTGGATTTTAATGAATATGGATTGTAACTATGCCAGTAAAATTTAAAGTGCACAAAATGAATTGAGTGAAAAGTGCCCTTTGCACCAGGGTAATACCCCAGAAAATGTAATGGCTACAACTTCATTATTTAGAACCCATTAAAAAAAAAAAGAATATGTATATAGAATACTTTTAGATTTGACTTTTTTTTGTAATTTTCTCAGCTGCAGTACTGTAAGCTTTCAAAATAAAGCTATTTTGCTACATCTGGACTCTAGGGTTCCAATCATATGCACACTTACCTGGGAGTAAGCCCCATTGACTATAATGAGCAGTGACACAAACTAGGGTTTGCGTCACCTGGTGCGTGAGGCCAGCGTGTCACCCACCCATGATGGACCTGCTCCCATGTAGTGGGCAGGGTAATGCCCACTGGTTTTTTGGCTATAATGTTTGATAGAATAGAGATAGTTCAATGCTGTTTGTTTCATTGCATTTTGCATGAAATTCTGCATTGAATGATATATAACAGGATGGTATTATTTGAAAATACCAAGATTTTAAACATTTTAGCTAGTAGCAGTATCACCAACTGTGCACGTTGCCTCTTGTGGCAGCCCCCTACTCTTCCTGCAGCCCCCTAGCGACACCACTGATAATGAGACTTCTGAGTAGACATATATAGGACTGGACTGTTATTGTCATTAGACATATTAGATCATTGTTTTCATAAACTACCAATTGCTAGAAGTAAACAGCAAGGGTATTATAGTATGTGGCTACAACTTGTGGGCTTCCCAATGGGATCTGGCTGACCACTGTGAGAAACTGGGTATTGAACGAGATAGACTTTCAGTCTGGTGCAGAAGGGTTCTTCTGATATTCTTATTCATTCATTTGCAGTATTTTTATTTCAACTTTCTCCCCAAAGCAGCTGACCAGGCTCATTCCTTAATGGAAAATATGGAATAGGTCTCTGGAGCACTATGTGCAAAAACAAAGCTTCAGACTGTACACATTATTAACAACACACCCAGAAAGTCTTCTCTGTGTCATAGGTGTACAGTTTGGGGTGGCCAAACTTTTTGTTGGTATGCAAAGCTGTTCCAATATTACTCCCTTATAGGAGTACTTATACTCCTTATAGGGAGTAACCCTAGTACAAGGTTAGCCCAAGACTTACAGGAACCTGAAGCAGTACACCAAATGTTGGCCCTTCTTTATTTGGTAGTGTGCCAGCCTCTGCTCCTTCTTCCCTGGATTGGAAGGGGGGGGGGTGAAGAGGAAGCAGAAGTGTGGAGGATAGGAGACTGGCAGGCCAGAGCAACCTCCCTCTTTCACTCCAACCCCCCTTCCTTTTTCAGTCCAGGGAAGGAGAAGGCTGCACCTGTTCTTTCTGTATTGAACTGGAATTTGAAAAATACAGAGCTGTTCCTCCAGTAGAGCATGAAAGCAAGAATCCTTGACCCTTTCATATTAGGAAACTGAAGCACAGTTTCGGTTCCTTCCCTCTGTCTCTCAGGAGACACACTTAAATTCACTCCATTTGGATCATGATGACCCTTTAATACAGCTTAAATTAATCATCTTCCTGTACTAACTCTCAGTGAAGTTGGTGGTTCAACAGTGATGACTCTCCTTTCTTTAGCTCTTAAATTAATGCTTGGGGAGAAAAGTAGTATAGATTTGAAACTGTTGAAAACTGTGAACGAAGGATCAATGGGAGGATCAGACAGCACCAAAAAGAGCTTTCATATTTTCAAGCACATTTTTTTTCCAGTGGACAGTTTGCACGCATTCAGCTCAAAGAATTCAGGAAGGAGCATGAATTAGCCTTGAGCATGTCAGGAAGGAGGCGATCTAGTGAACTGGGCGTAAGGATTGCAAGTCCGATGGGAAAGGGGTGTTCCTTTTCCCCCACTGGCAAGTCTCCTATACCTTTAGCTGCAGCTTTTCTCAGTAGAGGCGATGCGAAACACATCACTCGATGAATTTTGCTTGTCACAAACCAGGCAAAGGCACAGAAGACCCTCCAGGGAAAAAAAGGGAAAAGGTGGCACACATACAAGGGAGTAGTATACAATGTATTCGAGATTAAGGCTGCAATTCTAACCTCACTTTCCTGGGAGTAAGTCCCATTGAACACAATAGGACTTACTTCCGAGTAGACCTGTTTAGGATTGTGCTCCAAGTCTGCAATCCTATCTATACTTACCAAGAAGTAAGCTCCATTGATTATAATGGGATTTAGTTCTGAGTAGCCATGTCCAGGAGGCTGCAATCCTATCCACACTTTCCTGGGAGTAAGCCTCATTGACTATAATGGGACTTACCTCTGAGTAGACTCGCACAGGCTTGGGCTCTAAGCCACGAAAATAAAGTGCAAGCAGCGGTGATCTAGCCAGTCCTATGCATGTCTACTCAGAGGCAAGACTCATTGAGCTCAATGGGACTTACTCCCAGGTAAGTGTGGCCAGGACTGCAGCCTGCATCATTTGCAAGTATGACATTGCAAAGGCGACACGTGAAACCCGGCAAGGTTGGACTTTATATACCGAAGAGAGCAAGGCGATGCTTCCGCCTGGTCCTCCTCGTCTTCCCAGCACTCGCCCCGCTCCGCCTTCCTAGCGTCAAAGGCGCCCCGCCAATGAGCAGGGCCTGGCACTTCTGAAGGGCCGGGAGGGGAGGAGGCGAAGGACGCGGGGCGAGCCAATGCGCTCCGAGGATGCTTTCGGGAGCGCAAGGCAAGGCAAGGCAGCTCCTCCTCCTCCAGCCGGCCCATCCCATCCCCCCGCTCCAGCTGGAGAGCGGGCAGAGTTCCGCGCTTGGGTGGGAGATGTCGCTCGGGCTCCTTCTAGCTGCAGGTAAAGCCCGCTTGGGGTGGGACGGGGGGCTGGAGGGCCAGCAGGCGAGCCCGGGCAGGCGGTGGCGGGTCCCTCTGCAGGCAAGTGTCCCTGAGCTCCCCATCTCTGCGGCAGGGAAGCGCTCGCTTCGCACCCACTTCAAGAACACACTCCCCAGACAAAAGGAAGCACACCAGGCGCAACAGAAAGGGGCCCTGCCGGAGCCGGGAGGGAGGCTCTCGGCTGGCCCAAGTCACTTCGGATGTAGTTGCGCAGGGCGCCGGCCCCCCCACCGCTCTCAACTCCCCGGGACTCTGCCAGGCTGCTTGGCATCGCCTCCCAGCCGAATCGCTGGCATCCTTCCAGTCCTCAGAAATGCGTGGCCCGACTGGTGTCACCGTAGGGCTGGGTCTAGGGAGGGGGGATCAGTGGAGCCTGCCTTCCTTGGGCATACCTACCCGTGGATCATCAGCTCCTTGAACTTACTTCCGAGTAAACACGCCTAGGCGCAGCTTACACGCTCTTTCAATGAGCCTTGTTCTATCCCTGCCCCGTGTTGAGCCACGCACAATAGACCCAAGAAGCTCCAGAGGCTTTTGTGTGCACATACCATGTTTGAAACAAATGGATCTTGCCTGGAGTTGAAGGGAAGGGGGCGCAAAATAACTAGGTTTATTACAGTGGCTTTTTTTTTTTTCTTCAAGTCTAGTAGTTTTTATGGGTGCTTTGGCTACTCTGCCACTTAGTGGAAATTGCTGGCTGGCAAAATCTCTAAAATAGTCTTCCATCTTTCTTCCAAGATTATGGGAAGAGGGTTTAAAATGATCTTTTTATGAGTTTTTGATGACACTGCTTTCTGATGTGTTATCCATGCCCTGCAAAAACTGTTGCAGGACAGACTAGAACACTGCTCCGCTACACGTTCTTTCTTGTGAATAAGTTCTGTAGAATTCAGTGGGGCTTACTTTCCTTTAAAAACCAAACAATTTGTTTCAAAGTCATACATTATATCTGCATGCAAAAAACCTCTCCAGCTTCTTGGATCTGCTGTGCTTGGCACAACAGGGTGCAGGAGTAGAACAGTGTTCCCCTAGCAGCATTATTGAAAGGAAACATGTAACCTGCGCCTAGGCATGTTTACTTGGAAGTAAGTCCCACCAAGTTCAGTGAGCTTATGATCTGCCTGTACGTATGTCATAGGCATAGGATGCTTGGCTTGTAGGATCCATTCTTGGTTGTAACACAGAGTGACACAATCAGTTGTGTCAACAAATTGAAAGGGCAGTGAGAGAGAGAGAGATCCACTCTGGAGAACTTCTGAAATCAATGGAGAGGGCAGGAAGTAATATACCCTTGTATGAAATATACATATTTGCTCCCTACCCATTTGCTTTGAGAATGGATGTCCTAAGAAGACTCAAAACCTCCTCAGGCCAGTCTGCTTTAGGATACTGGATACTATTGTGTTCTTAATTGTTTTGCAATCTTTTTTATCTTTTATCATTCAGAGTTCTGTGGAGTGTTTAATTTTTGATCAGTGGCTTGGTTTAAAGCCATCAGGGAATTGGTATATTAGCCTAGTACTAGGAAGGCTTCTGTTCACTCTTGTATGGCACTTCATGTATTTTTGATAGTACTTCCATAGGGGACATTGCTATAGTAACAAGTTCTCAGCCCTGGACTGAATTAATTCACAGCAGCTAGTCCAGTCAGTATTTTCCGCAAGGTTTTTGCTTTTAGCAGGTATGACCTCGTATAATTTTAAGCCTGACAATGACAGACAGTGCCTTTTCTCTTCTGGGTTTTTTTGAGCTAGTAAACAGAATGCAGTGACCTTATTATGCAGTACAGTGACTGCAAAGACCAAAAATACAGTAAAATTCCTTGCGTGGTACAGTCTCCTGCATCCAGAAGGAGGTAACGATGGGGGCCTGTGAATTCTGAACAAAACTGCATTTCTGGAGGGGGGGGGGAGTTTCTAGAACCAAAGAAAGCCTGCAGTCAAAATATAGCATGCAACTAGGGATAATTTGTAGGGAACAAGTTGGATTTTTGTGGTTGTGGAATTTGGAACTGGAGTGGTAACAGACCCTGGATTGAATATATGGATCATGGAGACACCAGTCCTGATGGAGACATGTTTGATTAATCATTACATTTATATCTTGCTGTTCTTTAATCATGAAGCTCATGGTGGCATATATGGGACTTCCAGATAGTTACTCATCCTGGCACTCGTCCAGACCCAAACCAGCTTAACTTCAGCAAGGGGCTAGACCTCAGGCCCAACCCTAGGACCAGCTGTGCATTATATCCACCACAGTTTTATCTTGCTGTTTGATCCATGTTATATTCAAATTTTCAAACAGATAAATTTAAGCAATTGATTAAGGGGGTAATGCAATTTGTTATTATTTCCCTTCCCCCCCCCCCCAAAAAAACCCCTTTGATAATCAGCATAGTTGGCAGTGTAAGCAGTTTTCTATTCTTGCCAAATGTTGAATTGGTCAGGCTGTGACTAGTTATAGCTGTGTAAAATATAGAAGACTTAATAGATACTTCTGGAGGAACCATTGCTCCTTACATTAAAGTTCTGCTTTCTGTATGCTTTGACCAGGGGTAGCATCAGGGGTTGGCCCAGTGGGCTACTGATGAAAGCCCCATGCCCATCAGAGACCCCACCTGGCCTGGCTAACATAAGAACAGCCCCACTGGATCAGGCCATAGGCCCATCTAGTCCAGCTTCCTGTATCTCACAGCGGCCCACCAAATGCCCCAGGGAGCACAGCAGATAACAAGAGACCTCATCCTGGTGCCCTCCCTTGCATCTGGCATTCTGACATAGCCCATTTCTAACCTCTAAACACTTGCTACTGGTGGCAATGGTAGCACCTTGCGAAGCACATGAGTGGTCCAATGTACGGCCCAGGGACCCTAGCAACTTTTTCCATCACTGGCATTGCCACATGCATTTCTAACTGAACTCACACTTGGAAAATTATATGGAAGGAATGTTCTCAGGACTTAAGTTGTGATTCTCAAGGTCTCCTGTTCTGTCTAATCTATCTAGTACTTAGGAGAGCCAGGGAGGATGGACAAGAAAATGAAGGATAAGATTCAATGTACATGACTGCTGCTGGATCCTCCCCCTTGCTCCGCTGACATGCCTCCACTTCCTTCCTTGAAATGTTCCATTACTCCCCCTCCTCACCTGCTGCCCAGCCCTACTACCAATGCAAATCCTTTGGTGGTAGCTAACCAGCCATTTGAGGTGACAGTTACTTTGTGCACTTCAGTACTTCATCTGCAGCACTGACAGCCTTCTGCTGACAAATGCTAGTTTCATCAGTGGAAGGTGCCTATTGGACTTTGAAGGTGCCTATAGGACTGGGGTCTTAATTCCACTTCATAGATGTTGTGAGTTGGTGAAAGTGTCTGGATAGATAATTGAGTTAATGAGACTGGATAGGGGAAGAGAGTGTACTGGAACAGAGAATGGATTAATTATAATGCAGGGAGGTGTCTTAGGTGAGAGAAAAAGGGATTCATGGTGTATTGGTTGCTGACATGCCACTTAATTTAGATGGAATGGAGGGGGGCAGAAATGAACAAACTTAAAGTCCATGGGAATTCTAGATTGTTGTTGATGTATTTAGAGACTGGGTTAGTAGACTGAGAACCTCAAGGTGCCAAACTCTGGGTGGATACAGGCAAAAAATTTACCATAGTAAAATCAGTGCATATAATGGCATACTAAAGCTAGTGGTCTCTAATGTCCAGTCAAGTGGTGAGGAGAAATGTTATGTATCTGTACCTAGCAAAGAAGCTTTTGTAGATTGGAAGAAAAATGTTTCTTTTCTCCCATCTACCCCAGTTTAGGCTATCAATACTCTGTGCATTACTTTTCACACTTATTCCTCCCTTCATCCAAAGTGACATGTGATTTTACCTTCACAACAACATTGTGAGGTTGGTTAGGCTACAAGTAGCTGACTTTGCCCAACATCACCCAATGAACTGGATGGCTAAGAGGCCTAGTTCAACTTGGGCCTAGTTCAACGCTTCAACTACTATACCACACCAGCAATCTATGACAAATCAGTATGTGTAGACACCTGGGTCAGCTAATACTCTTGTACATGCATGTTCTATTTCAGATTTGCAACCAACATAATGTTGGCACTCCAAATTTTGGATCCATATTGTACAAAATGGCACAGGCAGAAGTCAATCTGGACTATCACATACCACTGTTATCCCTTCCGTCGCACTGGGCTAAAACTGTTGTGGGACTGCTTTCCTTCATCTGCTTTGCTAACAGCTATGATGGGGACTTCGTCTTTGATGACTCCGAAGCCATAATCAATAATAAGGTTGGTGCCTTTCTGTCTTTGAGCTTAGTTTAAAGCTTGAAAAGAGCCATTTGCATGGTCATTTCTGTCAAGTAGGAATCTCTTCTAGGCAACTAGGCAGGGAAGTTTTGTAAGTGTATAGGGTGGTTGGGTTTGGGGTTCGTTTGCAATATTTGGGTAGTCATGTTAGTAAAACTCTTTATGGACTAGTAACACTTGTGGACATTTGCAAGTTTGCCTTAGTATCATATGTTCTTGTTTAATGATTAAAACTTTAATTTAATCATTTGGAAGAGAACAAGACTTAAGGCTGTTTTCCTCTTGTTTTGTTTTTTCCCCTTTCCGATACTTGCTCTGCAAGGTGACTCTGTAGACCAGGGGTGCTCAATAGGTCGATCGCGATCGACTGGTCGATCGCGAGGGCAAAATGAGTCGGTCGCGGAGCTGCTCCAGCTGTTCCTGCAGTTCCGCGGCTTGGCCAGCAGGTGGCGCCGAAGAGCCGCCTTCTGGGTTCTGAGCTCACCTCCGAGCCTGCGCAGGGGCAGCCTAGAGTGCGACGAGTGTGCGTGCGCGCTCTGTGACTCTCACCGGGCGTCGGGGCGGGTGGAAAAACGAAGTGAGAGCACGCGCAGTCACCATTTGTCGCTCTGCTCGCACCCCCTTCCCCCTCAGCTCCCAGGCTGGACAGGAGAGGCTGGAGCTGCGGCAGCGCAGGCCGCCGGACAAGGGTGGGGGGGAGGGAGAAGAGAGCCTCGCGTCGCCTCGCCTCCCCGCTGTACAGCTTTTGTGAGAGGAAGCGCCCCTCTCTCCAGCCCACCCCTAGGGTAGAGGGTGGCCTGGGCGTAGCCCTGGGCTGGAAGGTGAGCGGGCAGCGGGGTTCCTACAGGCGGAGCGCGGGGGGCTGCGGGAGGGCAGCAGGTGGTCCAGGCTGCTCGCCTGCCCGCCCGCTCTGGGAGGCATGACTGCTGCTGCTGCTGCACCTGCACCTGCTGCTGGACCAGGTGGTCCCTCCCCCTCCCTCCGCAGCCTGTGGGGAGGGGGCTGCCAGGGTAAGCCCGGCCACCTGCTCCTCTGCCGGTCCTCCTGCAGGCGGGGGGCTCCCGGCATGGGCCAGGCAGGGCGTCCCTGCGGAGGGGGCGAGCCTGTGCAGGGAAGGCGCTCTGCACGTGCTTAGGAGCACCTCCAGCCGGTGGCATAGCTGGAGGGGGCGGGGCACCCAGTCTGGCGAGCGGAAAAACACTTTGCACATGCTCAGAGGTGGTGGCACAGCTGGAGGGGGGTGGTAGATCTCCAGGCCTTGCTGGGTTTCAAAGTAGCTCTCGAGCCAAAAAAGTGTGAGCACCCCTGCTGTAGACACTAGTCTTCTGTAAAACTAGGACTGCCATCTTGTTAAAGAAATCTTTGTCAAATTCATTTTATTGTATGAATTTGGCAGCCCAATCCTAACTTGCGCTGGAACAGGCAGGCCAAGTGACCTGTGTTTATTCTGCACTAATTGCCTTTTCCAGACCATCTCGAGGGGCAGCTTCATGTAGAGCACGTTGCTGTAATCTAAACGAGATGTCACCAAAGTATGGACCACCATGGCCAGGTCCATCTGACTCAGGTTGGGCCACAGCTAGAGCACCAGCCTAAGTTGTGCAAAAGTCCCCCTGGCTACAGCTGTTACCTAGCAATCCAGGAGTACTCCTAAGCTGTGCACTTGTTCCTGTAGAGGAAATGCTACCCTGTTCAGAACAGGGCAGTATACTAGCACCTTCATTGTGGATTTCCAGATCAAGAGGACCTCTGTTTTGTCAAGATTTAATTTCGTTTTGTTAATCCACATCCAGGTCCCAACCATCTCCAGGCAGCACTCCAAGATCTCAACAGCTCCCCCCTTCTCAGTATTTGGTGGAGAGAAGAGATAGAGCTAGATATCATCAGCTGGATATCATCAGCACCCACTTTAAATCCCTGGATGCCCTCTCCCAGTGGTTTCATGAAGGTTAATATCAGCATGGGAGACAAGATAGACCCCTACAGTGCCCCACATGAGAAGGATAAATACTAGTTGACAATCTTTTAATGCATTTTTCCATAATGGTTTGTTTTTGAAAAACTCCCACAATTCCACAAGGTGCTAGTTTTATTTTGTCTTAATATTTCTTGGACCTAGTACCCCCTCCAAAACACATTTATGTTTAAATTAGAATCAAGCCAAAGGCCCCATTAGTCTGCCTGTAGGATGGTCATTCTTTCATTATCCTGCATTAGAATAGACTCGACCACGGTTCAAATCTCCTATCCATCATGGTGGGTTTGGGCAAATCTCCATCACTTAACCTCCTCTGCCTCACAGAGTTGTGGTAATAAAGTGAGATAATCCTCTGTGTGCTGACCTGTGCACCTTGGAGACATTGTGCTGGATAAATATAGACATAAATGTGTGCTCTCCTGCAGGAGATGGCTGTTGCAATGTGTTACAACTTGTTAACAATCTTCATGCATCACGTAGGCGGCCTTTTGTGCATCTCCAATCTACATTGGGATACCTGTCCAAAATCCATTTGGTTAGCTAGCCTGTTGAACTTTTAGTGCATGCGGTTTGCTCTGTTTCCCCCCATACTACCATATTAAAAAATATTAATGTTCAATTTATGAGCTTCTTTCTTCAAAAATGCATTAAGGTTCTGATTTTATTCAGCTAGCAGAACGAAATCAATTGTGTAAAATAAACCTATTCTTATATAGTCTGAATTTAAAAATGGGAGGAATTTATTGTTAAATTCTACTATTCCTCTTCAAACGAGCAGTGTCTTTGTCATGGAAGTACTGTCTCTTCCAAATTCTCATAAGTAACTTTTGAATAAATTTAACATCAATAGGCTACCAGCTGGCCGAAAAGAGCCAAGTTAAAATGAATATTGGCTGTAGTAAACAGCAAAACATACTTGATTTGCTTTTCATGTTAGCTCCAGCAGATGAAGCCATTTTGTAGATCTATTGATTATGGCTAGGCCAAGGTTGGAAACCACACTGTGATCCTTTTGTCAACTTTTTGCCCTTCCTTTACAGTGCTAATCAAAGATGCTCTTCCAGTTGGCCTCATGCCTACCATAGCACAGAGCAGTCTGTTATTGGATTTTATTAGTGTTCAAGGCTGTTTTCCAGATGATTTCTTGCCATTATAAGCAGCTCTGTCTTTTTAATTTTTTTTAAAGCTATGTGCTGCAATGATTTGTCTTTTGTGTGTTCAAACATTTGAACAAGTATAACATTTCAGGCAATGTGCATCTCTGTTACATGCATTAATTAGAACAGGGAGTCTGTCCTAGGCTGTTACACTCAGCTATGCAAAGACCACTGTACAAAATAAAACATGTTAGAGATTCTGAGCCAGTGGTACGTGTCTCTTCAAATGAACCTGTGCTGCTCAGAGCTGAGGAAAAAATAGCATCAATCAACCTCCCCGCAACCTGTATGTATACCCCTGTAATAAAGCTGCATTTTTTAAAAAGTAGCTTTCCCAATAGTTTTATTGTTCTGTGAATGCCTTCACTACTTGTTAGCTTTGAATTATGCCTGATTCATCCAGCTGCTACATATAATGTCAGTCTCTATCAGTATAATGAATATACTCATTCAGTCAGTCTCAGTCAGTATACAGTCTCAGTCTCAGTCAGTATAATGAATGAGGAGGTGATGAAGCTGTCATGTGAGTGCTCTACAGTGGGCCAGATAACCATTTACTGCAAAGGCTTCTGACTATCTGGTCCTGTGCATGTTCACTCTGGCCCATGTTCCACCAAGTCCAATGCAAGTCCAATGGAACGGGTTAGCATACTGTTCTCCCCATGTGCATTACTAATCAATATTTGGTTTCTGTTTATTTTTATGTAACTCAAAAGGAACATACGTTTAAACACGTATACGCGGTGCTGGAAGCCTGCCAGGAGAGCAAAGGTTCAGGCCAATACTGTGGCTTATAGAAAGACTGTTGGCGGGGGGGGGTGGGGGGGGGTGGGTGTCCTTTGATGAATAGGCCAAGAAGGCCACATTTCTGATCTTTAGTCAACCCCCTCCCCTCTTCAGTTCAGCCTGGAATTCAGTGTTCCTTTTTACATCTTATTAATGTAGTTTTCAGACCTCCAAAATGGAGATGAAGCGTTCTAGCTTTAATTCTACTGGAGCAGCAGATTTACTGGTTTATGACCCTAGCTAGCCACTTCATTGAATTTTAGCAATTCAAATGGGAAAAGCAGCTTTTGAAAGAAAAAAGACAGGCTTCACACATCCAGTGGTCCTCACCAAACTCATGATGAAGCTCAATTTAGGAAACAATCTAATAGCCATCTAAGCAGCTACTTCACCCTCAGCTAGGTGGCAGGACAAAGGCAGAACCCATTTGGTTAACAATAGAGGACCTCCTCCCACCTAAGAATTTCATGGTTTTACCTGGGGTGAAAACTTATTAAAATACTTGGCTTAAGAACCTCATGTTATTTGGTTCACACTTGATCCAGAGTCCTGCCTGCCTTGCTGTTAATTTGTTGTGGATTATTAACCTGCTGATCTTGCAACAAGTCACCCCCTTTCCATCCTCCATTTGAGAACCATTATGCAAATTGGCACCCAGGACTGTAACATCCCACAACCCCCTTTTCTGACTTCCCTTTCTCCCTGAACCCTACTGAACCACTGGTTAGCCAGCCTTATTGGGTTGCATCTCCCTCTAAGTGCCCTTACCTTCACTCTCCCTGCTGAGAAGAAAAGCAAGTTAGCTCCCTTCAGTTTGGGAGATTGAGGCCAGAATGGGGGTTAAGATTCGGTGGACACCGCCGCCACCTAACCATCCCCCTTCCCAGTTGGCCCTCCTCTCTGCCCCATTACTGCCCCATTCCACCCACCCCCAGCCTCCACCCCCGCGCACATTTTCTTGTGCTGGTGGAATTGCGTAGACCTCTGGCACTCAGAGTTAGCCACTTGCAGTGGCAGCCAGGTTGCACTCTCTGACATGTCTCCTTTTGTGATAGCCATAAAGCACAATTCACCCAACATTTTACTTTATTGTGCTTGCTGGCGAACTGGCCGGAAGAATGCCTATCTAAATCTGACCTTGGGTCCATGATAGAGTATTTGGATGGACTGTTTGATCGCTGCTATGTGATGCTGCTTGATCTCCTAACTATGGTTAGAAGAGTAGGAGTGCCCATCAGGTGCATACAACTCTTTTCTTCCTTTCCCTTATGTTTTTTACAGTCCACTATGGTAAGTGTTAGATGTGCATCAGTTGCTACACAAACAATGGATAGTTAATTACAAACCACAATTTACAGCCACGGTTAGAACAATTTTTGCAGGCTCCTGTTTGAGCTAACTATGGTTAGTTTTAAGATAAGCACAAGCATTACACTAACTTATTGAAATTCATCCATGCTAATGTAGTGGGGTCAGCACAGCTTCCCACAGGGGAATGTCCCCTTTTGTCCCCTTGCCATGGGAAAAGCCCCATCCATTGCAATGGGTCTATGTGGACCTGTGCCTGCTAATTTGCCAGCACTAGTGGATCTGGTAATCAGCCTGGGAAGGGGAATAGTAAAAGTGCTCACCAGTACCACTGATCTTGCCCCCTCTTGGGTTCTATCTGCCCACCCCCATCTCTGCCATCTCCCACCCCTTTACACCCTACTCTTCACTCCCCAGTGTAGGACTTACTTCCTCCTGCACTAGTACCAGTGGGAAAATGCAGTCTTTCCCACCAGCACCACTAACTTTTATGCTGTCGTAAAGTGCTTTATGATGCTTTTGTATTAGTCTAGCTGGCAGAGCATGCACTCCAGTGCAGGAGGCACTTTGGATTGTGCTGTATTTGTTTCCTTTCTGAAAAGGAAAGAGGATATGCATGTACAAGATGAAGGAGGGGAAAAGGAGCTTGCCCTCTCTGAAAAGTTGTCTAAGAGATTAGGTAATCGAATACAGACAGATATAAAGTCTCTGTGGATAGAAGCTGATGAAGTAGTCCCTGGCCTCTAAAAGCTTGTACCACAGTACGTTTTGTAAGACTTTATGGTGTTTGACTTCTGCTGTTTTCAACAGATGCAATATAAGCCCCTAAAGTGGTTGTGAGAATTAGCTCTTGTTTAGACACTCTGAAATTGGTGAAATCCAATTGCATGGTGGGTGATTTATTGCCTTTAAACACAGAAATAACTCTTGATGTCTGTTCAACTCAGTGGAACTTTACTGACATTGACTCACCTGTCCAGGGCAAAATTCTACTTCCACTTAAACCAATAAAAGACTCTGTGCTAACTTCCAGGAGGCCATAATTTAATTCAGAGTGTTTCTGAATCTCCTATTTGCTTTGCCTTATTTTCTTATTTACTGACGATTTAAAAAAAAATCTTCTGGATATTAGCTGTGCAAATTATTTCTGTGTTATAATACTCTAGGCACCATGCATGAATAATTTTTATTATTTGCATTCTATTTTGTAAATGTAATGAGATTGCCTGCCGTTTTTCCATCATGGCTAAACTTTCTATTAGTGCAGAACAAATAGATTGATATGCTCCTGCTATTGCTGGAATATTTGGTGGGAAGAGAGCAGTCTTAAGTCCACAATCCTGTACGTGCATACAAGCAGTAAATCCCACTGAATATAGTGGAGCTTGCTTTTGAATAAGTTTGCATAGGATCAGGTTGTACAACAGAAGCACAAGTTTTGTGAACATAAGGAGTGGTTCTTAACAAACTTTTTCTGCTGCTTTTCTTTTGTAGTACAGGTTGGGCATCCTTTATTTAGAATTCTGAAATACATAACTTTTTGAGTGCCAACTTGACTTTTTTGCCTAAAGAAATAAAATCACAAACTGTGTTTCATGCACAAAATTATTAAAAATATTGTATAAAATTACCTTCAGGTTATATGTATAAGGGGTATATAGGAAGTGCTTTGCGCACACTTTTACTGAACATTCCAAACCTTGGGGAGCGCTGTGGAGGGCTGTGCAGGGCTCCCCACACCTCCAGCAGCCCTACTTACTTGAATGTACATAAAAGCACTCCCCCTTCGCCCCCCATAGGGACGCAATCCTGGGGATTGTTTCCCTACCTCTCCCCTTCTCCTGTCCCTTAAAGGAATGGGGGAACCTTTACATGAACTCATGGGTCACAACCCAGCAATTTTAGAACCACTACATACTCTTTACAGAGCTCATTTTCCATAGCTTTGAAGATGAGACTTTGATGATGTATTATGCTTGTGTTGTTACAGGACCTCAGGGCAGAAACTGCGCTTGGTGATCTGTGGCATCATGACTTTTGGGGAAGCAAACTCAGTAGCAATACCAGCCACAAATCTTATCGACCGCTGACTGTATTCACTTTCAGGTGAGACACTTCTGAGCTGCACTTAAGATGGCTTTGTCTGCTTTAAAATTTATGTTATAAAGAGTCATGAAAGGGAAATGGAATTTATTCCGATTTTGCCTTTAACTGATTTTTGCCCGGCCCACAGGCAAACACATTTGGTCCCTGTTGCATATATGCAGCATTGGGCAGAAATGACTTAATTTGGTCAGATATTTATGCTATCGTGTTGTAAACTAAACTTCCAACCACGGGGAGTGATTTTAAGTACAATCCTATTGGGCTTAATTATAGCAACGCTACACTGCTTGGGAGGCACCCAAGGCTTTTGGCCTTGTTGCCTGAGAGAGTGCAGAGTGCATTGAGAGAGCTGAGACTATGAACAGGAACAGCGAGAAGCAGAGCAATGGAAGAGAAGTGGCAGACAGGTTTGAATGTAGAGATGCATCAGGGAGGCTTGAAGCTGGAACAGATCTAAGTTCCTCGCCCCGCCTCTACCAAGCTTTTTATTGAATCTCAAAACACATGAAGCAATACTTGATAAGGGGCTAGTTACAGCTAGCTGGGCTAGCTAACCACAATACATTCTTACATATGATAACATCTTGTTGTTCAGGCACTGGGCTTGGGGGCTCAGCATATTTCCAAGGCCAGCAAAGCATTCTTTGCTGCGCAGACGCAGGTGTGCCTGCTGTCGTTGTTGCCAACATACTAAGGCTAAGCCCAGCGCCTGTGCATAATTACCACACTTAATGACAGTGGAACAATGGTTCTAGTGTTGTAAATGAGCTTACAGCAGCTGCCAGCTGCCATTCCAGAATCACCACTGCAAACAGCTGTGTTGTTGGAGGCCTACTGCTGCAGCTGACTACCAGCAGAAGCTACCTGTGATGGGGACAGGTGGTGGGAGAAGCAGGTAGGGGAGGGGGAATCAAGGGAATGTCTGACTGGGGAGAGGGCAGATGGGATGTGGAACAGGGGAGGGAGGGGATGGATCCTAGTGGCACTGAAATTGCCAGGAGCCATTTTTTCCCATTTCCCTGACTTGATTCTGCACCAGCAAAGTAACAGACCCAGATCCAAGGAGATCCACTGGGATAGTGGAGGCTTACCCCAAGGTAAGGAAAAAGTTCTCTGAACTGCCTTCCCCCCACCTGCTGGTGTGGCTGCATTGTCGGGGAGGGGGATTTAGTTATGATTGGACTGTTTGTGTAAACAGGCTCTTATGCATAATCCATTGTAGGATCAGAACATGGGAACAGGGCCCATGAGAGTAGTGTGCAGGGGGTAGATATACCGAGGCTTGAGGTCAAAAAGGGGGTCCAGAAGCCAAAAGAAGGGAGCCGGAAATTTTCTGAAAATGTTTGCATATGCAGGTTAGGCCTCTGTGTTCACATATCTGACTCAATGCGGATCTGAGCTAGACTTGGCTCGACCTGAGCCCTCTGGAGGAAAACGGGGCTATGCTCTGGAGGGCTTTCTGAAGCCCGCAGAGGCCATGCACTTCTGCCCATGGCCTCTAAAATGGCTGTTTGGCTTTAAAAAAAAAAAAAAACAACTTCCAGTTCCTGAAAAGAAACTGGAAGTGACTTTTTTTGACCATGTAAGGCATTCTGAGGCCCGGGGAAGCCCCTGGAGGGCAAAGAAGCCACTTCCAGTTTCCCTGTGGAAACTGGAAGTTGGGTTTTTTTTTTTTTTTACTGAAATGGCCAAGGCTGCAGACAGACAGAGGCGGGCCCAAACCTCAGATTTCATTATCCACTGTTTTTTGTATCTGTGGGGGTGGGGGTGGGGGGGCCCTTGCAGATACTGAAACCCCATCTGTATTATGTGAAGACTAGCATTCACATTTTGTGTAAGCCTACATAGTTTTGTATGTCATAATTCACAGACATTATGATCCAATGATCAAATGAAATTATGATCCAATGGAGAAGGGAAAGAACCCAAAAGAAGCTTTGTACCCCCTCAAAAGAGGCACAAAAAATTTTGTACCCCCTGACTAAATTCTTTGGAAAGACCCAAAGACACTACTGTGTATACTTTAGGACACAGTAGTGGATTTCTGAAAGAGATGCTTCCTGGCGTGTTTTCTCCTGGTTGGGAGTATTGATGTCAGAAGTAACTCTGATTCATTTCTGAGTTGCAGAGAACTCCAGACATATACCATCTTACTCTCACAAGCAGCATATTGGCCATCTTCACCACCACCATGTGTGTTTCTAAAGCTACTGCTTGTAATGAATGTTTGTTTGTTTTTAAATTTAGAAAGATTGGAAGTGCTTTGAAATTGTGTGACCATGTAAGATAAATAAGGGGTCATATGAGAAATATACCTGGTGTCACAGAGTAATGATGTAATAAATGATTTATTATACTGGAGAAGCAAACACAAATGATATCACTTTTCAGCTAATTTCTCCTTTGACCTACTTGTTACCCACTCCTTCCCCGTGATACATCATGTTCTTTAGGAATGACTCTTCTTGTTTCCAGTTAAACTGTAAAATGTAAAACTTGAAATATCACAGAATGCTCCAGAAAAAGCAGAATTGCTTGTCGTTATTATTCCAGTGTCCTGTGCCAACAGATAGAAGTCCAGATTAAGCTCAAAGCATGTGTATCTTGCAAGGAGCAGGTGTGCTGCATGGATGTATCCTATTCTCTTTCTATCACATGCCCTCAAAACAGCTCTATGTTTTTATCCCCTGGCTCATTCTTACTTATGAAACATGAGTTATTGGGGGGGGGGATGAGGGATGAAATGGAAAACTGGATTTACAGTCACATTTTTTTAGAAGTGTCTTTGAAGAGAACGAGAGACAGAGAGATCCAAGTGTGCCAGCAAAAGGAAAGATCCTGATCTCCCTAAAGCATTCTGGTCTCCCCACCTCCACGTCATCTTCCCAAGAACTAGTTAGTTGAGAGGTGCCAGGGCTCAAGCCTATCTGAAAGTTGTCGCCTTGTTTCCCTTTAGTGGCTGCTGGTTGTGAATACGCAGTGGAGAGGGAAAAGATCTCTGTATATATTCTCAAAGCCTCTCTATTTATTATTACTGAGCCCCCAGCTTTGAAAGGAGTTCTAGAACTCTTCCCTGGGAAACCTTAGTCCAGATTAAGCCCTTTTCCAGGCTATTGGAGAAAAGGAGTGTGGAAAGAGGAAGGGGAGTGACCAGGAAGGAAAGGAAAGTGGAAAAAGAATGGGAAAGAAAATATCAAGTGGAAAAGATTGATATCGGAGGACTGGAGGGAATTGACACACATGGGAGAAGGAGACGCAAGTTTTCTACTTCGACAAATCAGACACCAGTTGCTAGGCCCTGTTCTAAGGTTCTGCTGGGTGCTCAGCATCTAGATTTTTGCACCCCTGTTCATACTTGACACAGATTAAACTGGAGTAGTATGTGTAAATTGCAGGTCAGCCACAACTGAAGTCTGTTCTTTTTTCTTTTTTGGTGGAGCTGGAGACGCTGTCATCTCTGTGAATAGAAAGTTGGTGCTTCTAGCAGCCCAATCGTATCCTTTTCACTGCCATAGCAAGCTGCCACACAGAATTATGATGGGTTAGATTGGGAGCTTGGGAGGGGAAAAGGAAAGTATTTTCTCTCATCCCTCAGTAAGCCTTTCGACTGCCAATAGTCTCCTTGGAACCGCACTAGTTGTTTAGCTGGCACAAGTCCGAAGAGACAAAGGGGATGTGTTAGCTCAATCTGGACACGATAGTATTCAGTGCAAGTTGCTTGCACTGAATGCTACTTGACTCTGACATACCTGCAGCCCACCCCTCATCCAGCCACCCTGCCAATTTACCAGTGTCTGTGAGCTTTTCTGTTCACCACTGTCACATGCAGGGTCTTCCCTGTCTTCTGTGGCAGCAACCCAGAAGTGCTGTGTACTTCCAGAAGGAATTTTCAGAGCATTGGTTCCAGAAATAATAATGTGAAGCACAGTTCTTCCATTGGAAAGTTTCTAAAATCATTGTCCATTTAATCTAAGCCATTCATTTTTCCTAATTTCTAACTGTGGTGTTTTTTGTGTGTTTTTTTGTTTTGTTTTGTTTAGGATTAACTACCTTTTAGCCGGAGGCTTCTACCCATTGGGCTTTCATGTCATCAATATAATACTCCATTGTGCTATCTCTGTCTTAATTGTTGATGTCTTCTCAATACTGTTGGGTGGGCTGCAATACACCAATAAAGGAAGGAGACTAAACTTTGTTCCAAAATCATCTCTGCTAGCTGCTTTGCTCTTTGCAGTACATCCAGTGCACACTGAATGTGTAAGTATCTCATGACTCAGGCATTAAGAAGTGCTCAAAATGTCAGTGTCCGATTAACACTAGCTAACCTTGTCTTGTCCTTGCAAATACATCTTTTATATGTAATCCAAGTATGAAATCATTACTTATATTCTTGTACAACTTCTCTTTGCATATTCTTTGGGTGGTGTAACAGTTTTCTTGCAAATGACTTATCCAAGAAAGAGAGAGAGGGGCAGAGATCCTACTTGCCAATGATGCAGGTAGATGGTGGAAGCCCCTTTGAATATATCTTTTTGTTGTTTAAGATGGCACAAATTAAACTACCGGAGAAAAATCACTGGGCCAAGTTGCATTAATGACATGAGTGTTATAACTTTTTTTTAATGACACCCTAGTGTTGAGCATGGTTCATGCACTTAACAGGTTATCTGTTTGCATGGTAAAGGAATAGGCACCCACAACTTCTCTTCACAACCCTAACATAACATGTGAGGTAGGCATTTCTCATCATGACCCATATACATGTAAATGAAATCAGTGTGATCTCTGATGTACTGAAACCTGATTATTGTGGTCTCCCCACCCACTTTTTTGTGGAGAATGGAGGCTCCTCATGGAGCATCTGTCTGCATGTTGAAGGGTAAGAATATGTGCCTACTCTTTCATGCAAATAGATTACCATTCTGGTAGGTATACATTTGTAGCCTTAATCAACTCTTTTGACCTCTCCATTCAAATCTTGGATCTTGCGATAGCTACCAACCTACCAAATACTTAGCATATGGTTTGGACTTTAAGGTTACAGTAAAACGTCAGTGCTGCTTTAAGGTCATGTATCTCCTATGGAGAGAAAAATGACTCTAGAGAATGAAATAGTGAATGTACTTAAGTTTTATCTTGTCTACTGCCTTTAAATGGCGGTCCCAGTATGCTCACATCCAAAGGACTCAAGTGAATTTACTTTCTATGTTATTAATTGTGTGAGCCCATCTGCAGGAGAAAATTCATAATTGGATGAATTTTTTTCTGCATTGAATGTATTTAATAGCGGTAGTCATGCCATGTTAATAAGATGAACTAATATTAGATCCTTTCATGTTCATTAACTTCTCCTCTATTCAAAAGCCCAAGGCACTGTGAAGTTAGTTGTTTTTGAAACAACTGTGGCTTTCAAAGTAAACAGCATGTTTTGGCAACTGGTTATTAGAGAGAGTCTGATTTCTTTTGTGCTGGTAGATAAAAATACAAGGGATCTAGGCGTTTTCATATGAACAGTATAATGGCTGTATAAGAAGTGTCTGTGACATAGAAATGTATATTGTACCTTAATTTTTCTAAAGGCCCAATCTTGTCTCCCCCCACCCCACCGTTGGTACAGCTGCACCAAAAACAAATGTACTATATCCAGTGGGGAGGATGGATCAGGAGGCTTTAGTACACTCTGTCAGTAGCCATTTTGTAACAGCGAAACTTGTTTCCGCTGTCTCAAAAGGCTGCTTGTGACCAACTAATCCTCAGTAGGTTTGGACTGTAAGTGTCACTTTTCAATAACATGTTGGTTTAATTTAGTGGACAGTGTGTTTGACTTGAATGGGGCAGACAAAATTTCCATTCTAAAATTCCTTGGTTCCTTAATTGTCCAGTTGCAGTATGTGCTGTAAAATACGGTTATGAGATTTCAATTTCATTGGAAAAATTGCCATTCTGGGGTGCATGAAGATGTTCATGTGAATCCCTCCCCATCTTACATCATTTGGCACATTATTCATGCCTCCTTGCAACCATTACTGTCTTTAATTCCCCCTCTGCCCCCACAGTGACTATTGAGGGTAGAGATATGGAATTCTCTCTGTGGTTCTTTCAGAGGAGAAGGGCTTGAGTTCCTTTACTCCTGAGATGATCATCTGACAGGCAGAGGAAAGGTTTTTGGCTCAGAAAGAGATTGCCAAAGGGCACACTGTCTCTGAATACAATTCTTCTTTTCCAGTGATGTTGCTGGGCTGGCAAGCACTCGGGGCTGGATGAAGTGATGATGCTGTCACATCACCCCCTTCTCTGTAATGGCTCCAATTTGGAGCCAGAGCCTTGGTGGGAAGACCTCAATGCTCCGATTGCTGCTCCAAACACTTGGGCAGTGAGCGCTGCCACCACCCCCCAACTGAGAGCTTGGAAAACCTCCAGATCACCACAGGTGCTGGGCGTGGGCCAGGTTGCTCCAGCCACACTACTCCATTAATCTGTTCTCTTTTGTTCTGTTTGGAATAGAAGGTCTCCTTTTGCTCCTAAAACAACTGAGTGTAGTCTGAGCTTCTATGACTGAGAACAGTCAACCAATTAACAACCTCACTCCAATCAAGATTCATTCTTGTGCACCACTCTTTACTGCAAGAATATTCCCAGCAGCACAAGAAAATGCTGTACCCATCTACTGGGCCAGGGTTGGGGGGGAGGAGGATCTCGGCAGCAATAGCACAAATGGAGATCCTATCCCCCCTTCCCGGACCTTACCCTGACTCTCAAAGAGCTGAGATAGATCTGAGAAGACCATTGGAAGCCAGGTAGCCTAAGGGAAGGTAAATATAAAAGGTTATTATTGCCACTCCAGGGCCATCTGGTTCCCCCCCCCCCACCTTAGCAGGCAGAGTGTACTCCAGCAATAGCTCTATGGACTGGCAGGAGATAGGAATGGGCCCTTATGAGGTAGATGATGTGACAACACAATAAGGCCTACCTGGCAAGGGTGATCTGTTCCTGAAAAACCCCTTGTTGAGCAAATTTTCATAAGTAAAAAATTTACTTTTTTACTCTACCTGTTCTTGCTCACTCCCTCCCCATCTGTGCTTCTCCCCCTTCCTCTGGGCCTTCTTGGGCGTTCTTGATAGCCTGGTCAGAACACTTGCCATTCACGCAGGCACCATCTGGGCTGGAGATTGGTTCTTGTCCTACTGGCAGGCTGTTTCTCTGGCAGCTGCCACACTCTTTGTCCCAAGTGGCTTGACATGGTGTCATTCATTGCCAGCCCACCGAGTTGCCCTGTCTCCAGTCTTCACTCCTTGCGATGGTGAATTTTTGTAACTCATATAGGCATATCTTGGGGTATGACTGTAGTTTGAAAAGGTTTTGCATTTCCATGTTACTTCAGTTTAGGGGAGATGTCTGTGTTTTGTAACTCAATTCTTCATCCTTCTCTTCTAAAGATTGCAGGGATTGTTGGCAGAGCAGACTTGCTGTGTGCCCTGTTCTTTTTGTTGTCTTTCCTTGGATACTGCAAGGCATTTCGGGAGAGTAAGTATTTTTACACTGTCTGAACCTGAACTTATCTGTCCATTTGATTGTAGAAATAAAAAATCTGTACTCTTTTAGGCTTACATCTCAAGCCTTACATACTTAGGAGTGAGCCTCGTTGAATATAGTGGGACTTCTGCATGGGGTTAAGTGTTAGTTTCCGGACTCTTTAAACATTCAGTGGTATTGGCCCTTTTTGTGTCTTATTTATAGACTTGTCTAACATAATATGCAGAGTTACCTCATATAGCACTGGGGATACCTTCCCTGAAAATCAATCACTGAGTGAAACAGTACTGTAGGAGTCATCCATGAATGAATAGGCAGGAAACTGGTGGTGATTGGCTAAGCTAGCTATTTTTGATCTTTTTTCATCTCATGGCGCACTGACAAGGTACTAAAATTTTCAGGGCACACCATCAGTTTTTTGATAGTTTACAAGGCACATCATGCTGCCCGTTGTTCACATTCCCCAATGGCCCTCCTAATATATGACTCTTGCCCCCAAATTTTGTGGCACACCTGGGGACTGTTCATGGCACAATGGTTGAAAATTGCGGGGTTAAGTGCTACCTGGAATGCACTGCTCCCATGGCCTGCAAGAGCTGTCAATCAGAGCCAGGGCAAAGAGCACTGTAGAAAAATGGCATGAAACAAAGCTGTATTTTAGGAGATATTGGTATACATTTTATTTGTGTGTTTAAATGGCCTCCAGCTTCTTGAGGGGAATTGAAGCTCTATAGCAGTGGTTCTCACACATTTAGCACAGGGACCCACTTTTTAGAATGAAAATCTCTCAGGATCCACTGGAAGTGACGTCATGACCAGAAGTGACATCATCAAGCAGGACTTTAGGAATCCTAGGCTGCAATCCTACCCACAGTTACCCAGGAATAAGTCCTATTTACTATCATTGTTAAAAGAATATGCATAGTAGCTTGTTAAAAGTACAGATCTGTAACATTTTCCCAAATGCAGTCACATACCATGGTAGCATCAAGTCTAATATACTACAAATAAAATATTGAAATGAATGGGGACCCACCTGAAATGGGCTCACGACCCACCTAGTAGGTTCCAACCCACAGTTTGAGAAACACTGCTCTATAGGATTCTCTGAGCATTTTCCATTCTTTTATTTATATAATATTGAATTTGACACAGCTCTGGTCACTGCTTTTAAGAGGATCAGCAACTCCTATGAGTTGCACCAGATCCTAGCAAATGCTAGACTGCAAATGAAGAGATTTCTGCCCTCTTAATATGTGTTCTTTAACCCTTAAAATCAAAAGGGCCTGTTAATTAATACCAGAGAATCTGGGCTAAGTGGACCTGACGTAGTAAGAAGACTTTTACAGCCAAGCCTGCAACCTGAGTAGATCTCTGTCCCTTGATGACTTCATCAGAGCATAAAATAATTTTACAAGTTGTGTGGCCTCACAGTATGAATTTAATCGACTTCTGTAAACTAGATTCTTTTATATAAAATGACAGAAACACTTGTGGGCATTTAGCTTTTGGAACAGAAATAAAATGCTTGCTGAAAATCTTTGGCATACATTAAACTTGTGACCATCTGGTGAGGGTGGCAGACTGCCTCCCCACAATATGGTGTCCCAGTTTCAACTAGGTTCAGGTGCCAACCAGGAATGAGTTCCATTCTCTGACAGGAGATCGTGGTGGGAAGCGACATAGTTGTAGGGAGTGTGCTTCGTTAAACTGATTAACATAATTGGCTTGTATGTATCTTTGCAGGAATAATTGGCACTGGTTTGTTAGCTTTACATTTTTTTAAGCTAATTGATAAAGATTTGGAAGTTAGGTGGTGTTGGGATTTATATTCTGTTTTTATCGCTTTACATGAGTCTTGGTTTGTGGACAAGTTTGAAGAGTGTGCAGGTCCAAGGAATCTTTTTAAAAATGCAAACTCTCAAATCTTGATCCTAAGTAGACCAAACTTCCTCAATGTGCCCATTTTGCTCTTTGGTTAAATATGAAGAGCTATTAGCACCAGAATCTTAGTTTTGAAGTAGAAATATAATTAGTATGTGTGGATTGCTGTCTGGAATTGCTTTGCCTAATGGTAGTATAGATGATCTTGTACAATGAGCTGGTTCTCTATATTCCATCTTCCATACAATAGCTCTTTGGTAAATTTGCTCCTCCCCCTTCCCACATTTAGTCCAATTTACTGCATAACTGAGGGCTGTCATGCAGTGTCTACCCTTTTGACAAATGCCACCAACTTGGACAGTGTGAAGGTGATTATAGCATTCACAAAGAGGAAGACCCTGTTCTTGTCCAAAAAGAATAGTAGAATAACCTGAAGTGACTGTCTTAAGGAAGCAGTATTAGTAGAACTTACTTCCACATCATGCATTTGAAATTTTCCATGAAGGTGTTTATGGGCTTCCCAGGCAGTCTCCCATTCAGGCATTGTCAATGGACAGACTTGATTGTGCTGTAGCTGGCTTGTTGTCTCACATTCCTTCTGATCCGATCCAGAGACGTCATGTTCTATCGTGATCATTCTTGCTGCGGGTATTTCTGCTAGCATGGATACTTACAAATGTATGAGCTTAGGAAAGGATCAGTGCTTCTTCTGATGGCAAGATAGACGAGTTGTTGACATTGTTTAATTAGGTCCCCCTTCAGTTTAGATTCAGTTCCTTCCTCTTTGTCAATGCTAGTTTCTTTTAAATCAGCTGGGGGTGACAAATGGGTTCACAACTATGATATTTGAAGTTGG
This sequence comes from Tiliqua scincoides, assembly GCF_035046505.1. Taxonomy (NCBI): domain Eukaryota; kingdom Metazoa; phylum Chordata; class Lepidosauria; order Squamata; family Scincidae; genus Tiliqua; species Tiliqua scincoides. Next base: position 101,429,822 of record NC_089823.1, read on the forward strand.
GAGATTTAACCATATGTTATTTTCCATGTCTCAATTTACTTTAAACTGCTGCTGGACCTATCAGGATTAAATATGTGAGTGGGGGGGGGGTTAGTGCTGAGGAAAAGGTTTAAAACTCCTTTCTCTCTACTTATCAAATAAGTATATGATCAGAAGTATTGCCCAGTTTGGCCCCGACTACTGAATTTTACACAAATATTTCCTTATCAATTGCTGTGAGCCTTTTACATTTTCTACTTGGGCATCTGAACCTGTCAAGGTTTGTGCCCAATCCCTTGGCTGGGAGTTGCTGGAGGATGCCCCTGGGTTGACGCAGGAGGCCTGTGTAAAGTTTGGCCCCAGCAGAGGCAGCAAAAGCCTGCTACAGGCAAGAAGTGCTGAGTCACTCAGCAGGTGCTAGTTGATTGCCTGCAGAGTGACTACAGACACAGGTGGAAAGGGGTGGGGCTGATTAGCCCAAGCCTGCCCTGAAACAGGCACCCATAAAGCCAAAGCAACCACTGCTGGAGCAAGGGGGTTGTTGGATGGCTGTGGAGTACTTTGTTGCTGTGCTCTAAATATTGTGACAGTGAATAGCTCTGGTTGCCTGTGTGGGACCAATGCTGAATGCCTGTACTGAACTGCACTGTATCCTATGTAAATACACGTTTGGTGAAGGACCCTGCTGTCTGTGCTGTGTTTCTGTCCTCGAAGCAAGCTTTCCAGCACGGCTGCTGCACACACTCCCTGGGAACTGTGCCAAGCTGTGAGACCTTGGGCAGTGGGAGTAAGCTGTCTGTGTTTACCAGATGCCAACAGGTTGTGGGCCCAGCATCATTGACCCAAAGCAGCGTGTAGGCATGTGAATACAGCTGGGACTAAGCATGATAAGGTACTGTTGTAAATATGGCTACAGCCACAGCTACTGTCTTCCCTCTCACATGTCTGAATGATACTAGTTACCTGGGGTGGTCCATAAAGATGGAGGCCTACTTAAGACAGGAAGGATTATGGCTTATCACGACCCAACTTATTCTCGACCCCGAGGAAGAAAGGCTTAATGAACGTGCCCTGGCTAACATCATTTTGAGTTTGGAAGACTCCCAGCTCATGAATGTCCGTGGGCTGACTTCTGCCAGTGCTTGCTGGGAGGTGCTGAGGCTGCTATATGTATGGGACTCTGTTGTGTCTAAAATAACCTCATGCGCAGGCTCTACCGGTCACGTTTGCCCCCTGGAGTCAGCATGACAGAGCACCTCCAACTTATGAAGCAGATGTTTGCAGACCTTGAAGAAAAGGGTGTCCATTTCATTGAGCTTCACAAAACTTTTATAATTCTCTCATCTCTGGACTCTTCCTTTGATAATTTGGCCGTTTCTCTGGAAGCTTTGCCTGAGGCCCACCTCACTGTGGCACATCTTTGTTCCCATCTTATTGATGAGGCAGAGAAGAGGCATGACAATCAACAGATTAGAGGTGAGCGTGCCCATACTCCCACAGCGCCTGCAGCAGCGGCGAGGAAACACAATGTGGAGGAGCCTCCAGGAGTCCTTGTAGTGAGAAGATGCTTTAAATGTGGGTCGGAGTCTCATTTACAATGTTCCTGCCCATCCCGGGGCTCTGTGACGCCCGGGAGGAAGCCTGTAAGGCGAAGGAGAGGCCATCGACCTGCACAGGTGTCCGTGGTCGATGCAGTTGACGGGAATGATTGCTCTGACTGGCTTGTTGATTCTGGAGCAAGCCAACACATAGCCTGTGAAAGAATGCTGATTGTGTCCTTGAGGCCAGTGGCAAAAGCCTCAGTGTGCTTAGCAAACGGTTTGTCCTCCCCATTTGAAGGAGAAGGAGAGGTAAAGTTCCTCCAACAGAACCTGACTATAGAATGTAAAGTGAAAATTTGTCCAGCATCTGTAACCCTGAAATTAGTGGTGTATAAAAGCAGTGGAATACAGGTTTTTGAGGCAGCAAACACAACAGTTTTCTAAAGTCATAGTGGGAGGGAAATGGCATGTTATGAAAAACCTGTAGAAAATCCCTATTTGGTGCTGGGGAAACAGCCTATTTTACCTGACTATTTTAGTTCATAAAGTTCTCTTTGAAGTGTCTGATAGAACATGAAAATGATGTGGAAAAGATCATTACTTTCTAAAAAGCTGGTAAAATACTGTGGCTATTGAAATTTGCTAATGGAAGTTATTTGTATATTAATATTGGACAGTACCTTACTAACAGACTAAAAATGTCTACATGAATCTGTCTGATTGCTAATTTCAACCAAGAAAAACAGATAACATTTTCTCTACCACAAATGTTCAAAAGTATTTGGCTAAAGCATACTCTTGAAAGACAAATTTTCATTTATTCCAAAAAAGCATCTCTCTCTACATAGGCTAGTTCTCTGAATATTTGAACATATTCGTTTATTTCCTTTATATTCTGTTCTTAAATCAATAGATAAAGAAGGAACATATTTTTCTATAGCCTGGGTCTTGCTGAGTGTTCTACTAGGTGCTCTGGCCATGTTGTGCAAAGAACAAGGAATTACGATACTGGTAAGGTTTCTCTTAAGACTTGAATTGTGAACAATTCTTATTTTATTGAATAGCAATTCAGTGTTGATTAAAATGTCTTGGTATGGGAAGACATATCTTTCCTGTGACTTTACTTACTATATGGAGCACAATCTATACCTGTACATGTTTACTCAGAAAGAAGCCCTAAAGTGTTAAATGGTGCTTGCCCCCAGGAAAGTGTGCCTAGGCTGCAATCCTATACACACTTACTTGAAAGTAAGTACAGTAATTGAAATCAGTCCACCTTACTTCTGAGTAAACATGCATAGCATTGCACTATTCGGGCCCAATCCTAACCAGGTCAGGTGCTGGAGCAAGGTGAGGCTACACAGGGGATGGAATGTGGCAGGAATGGAAGGAACAGGGGGATGAGTGGGTGGAATGAGGCAATGAGGGGGTAAGTAGGAAGGTGGAGGGGGTTGGGTTTGGTGGTGGCGATGCTTGCCAAATCCTTATCCCCTTCCCGGGCTTGATCCACCTTCATGGATCAACTCGGACTTGTGCAGGTCTGAGTTGACCCACCCATCCCACAGGGGCTTATATGGGGGCAAGAGAACAAATGTTCCCTTACCGTTGGAGGTCTCTGGATGTCAAAATTCCCCCACAGGATGCAGCAGAGGCTACAGTGGCACTGCTACATCTCTGCAAGAGGAGTTATGGTGGATTGGGCTGCCTGTCGGGTTTTTCTGAGAAAATGAGGATAAACTTTCTTAAATTAACAAAAGAATTCCTAGTACACTTGTGTCTTCCCATTTTGTGGTTTCTTGTGTGTGTGTGTGTGTGTGTGTGTGTGTGTGTGTGTGCGCATATGGTTAAAATCTGTAGCTGCCAAGTTCAAAGATGTACAGATGCAGACTTCATTATCTGAAATCTTGGTTGTAAGACTATTGCCGTACAGTCATTTCTCATTATCTGCAAGGGTTCGGTTCTGGAAAATCTAGTGGATACTGAATCATCAAGCCTATGGGAAATATGGGGTTCGATTCCAGGGGACCCTCTTCACCATACACTCTATGAACTTTATGAATCTGAACCTCATTAACATCTTCAACGTCTGCTGCTTCCTCCTCCTTTCTAGATATCCCTCAGTGCATTAAAGGTTGTGATGATGGTGATTACTCCGTGCTGACTATCCCCCTTCTCATTGAAGGTTGCTAGTCCAACAATGAGGCCTTGGAGTTTAGCAGTCCTCCACCTTTCTCCTGGCTCCTTCCCTGGCTTTGGAGTTGATCTCCTTGTCCTCCTTTTGAAAGTGCAATGAAGATAAAAAGAGGGAGAGGAGGCATGTGCATTGTCCTGAGGCCCATGGGAGAAGGCTGGTATAATATGTGAAAAATAAATAAAAAATGATTGGTTATATATCAGATGACTGTTAGGAACCATTCTGCCTTGTCATCTAGTATCCTAGTTTGGAGCACAGTAGGAAATTATGCCCATTAAATTCAGGGTAATATGTTTCCATGTAAGCATATATCAGTTTACAACCTTAGTGAACATAGGACATGAAAACCTTAACCACAATATAGTGCAGCGGTCTCCAATCCCCAGCCCGGGGGCCAGATGTGGCCTGCGGAGAGCCTCAATTCGACCTGTGGCCAGCCTCTGATCCCCAGAGTTGTGCTTGTGTGTGCTTTATTTCCTTGGCTATGTTGGTCCTTGGAGAAATCCTGGACATTTGAGCCCATTCATCATCTAAGTTCCATCTCTAATGTATGTATTTAAATTTTGTATTTAATTTTCTTTTCTGGCCCTTGATACCGTGCCAGATATTTGATAAAAAATACATTTTTTATTTAAAATTTATTTATTAATAAATTTAATAAATTTATTTAAAATTTATTTAAAATTTTCGGCCAAATTTTAGAGACCCCTGATCTAGTGCATAGTTTCTCGCTCATCAGCTTTTCCAAAGCATACAGTCTAATGGTTAGTAGGATTCTGTCTCCTAAATTTACACGAAATAATTCTTGAAATGCACTGTATATAAAAAAAATTTTTTTAAAGAAACATGCGAAATTTCTCTTCATCCTTACCTCTTCTCATCTTATCTGTTTTGTTTTTATTCTTGTTTCTTTAGGGTTTGAATGCTCTTTTTGATGCTGTGGTGATTAACAAGCTGAATATTTTGGAGGTTGTTTTGAAGATACTGCGTAAGGACAAGTCACTGGAGGTGATTCCACTGAACTTTAGAATTAAAGAGCTGCCTTTTTACCTGTGTCCTCATACCATGAACATTTTAAATGTTACCATACTGTTCTAGAATGTCTTTACAGCAACTTGAAAGATAAAATGCACTTTGATTCCACAAGTGAAAATATTAGAGGTTAATTCCCTCCTTAGCTTCTTCAACTTCATGCCGTTATTACCTACTCTTTCCTCAGGCCCCAGCTTTTCATTCAACCATATCCTGTTTTCTTCAGCACTCTGCTAGCTTCTTGCTGACCAGTATTGTTTCGCTCTTCTGCATCCCCAATCCTTTTCAGTCAAGAATAAGGATCCATTCCAATGATGCTTCCCTGGATCCATTCAAATGATACAGTGATACTTCCCCACCCCCACTCCAAACTTATGCCATGCAAATATGGATGTTCATGATCAAGACATACGCATATCCTCTCCCTTCCCCTGCTTTCTGGGTTATTTTCTCTAGTTGGATGTGAGGGGGTCCTTCAATGTATGCTGATAAACTTACTTTAAAAGCAGGTTTACCAGCATTCCTAGCAGAGCAGCTTGAAGGAACAAACACAAAATGCTTGAGCTTAACCAAAGACCAGGCAGTCAACATGCTTCTCAACACTTTACTTGGAAACAAACCCATTTTCCCCCCTTGTAGAGCTGTCTTCCGAGTAATGTGTTTAGAACTTCCATGTTAATTTTGTTTACAAGATTAGAATTTTCAGCGCTGGATTAGAAGAGAATGCATTCCAGTCCAGGATTCAGCTCAGGTATGCCACTTCCGTTGAAGGGGAGCCCCTCATGAATGTTTGGAAATCTCTCCTTCCACTGAGGTGAATTGGACAGCCTGTAAATGCAAGTGCTCTGTGTGCATGTGAAAATGACAGTGAGACTCTGCAGGGAAAATAAAGTTGCCATTTTTAATGCTGGGATTCTTTGCCTTTACTACCACAAAGCAGTCTCTATAAAAATTTACATATCTGCTATCAAAACTGAGCTATCTTCCCTAACTTTTTTTCCTAAATAAAACCTGTATCCTTCTTCTGAATTCACATTTAGCAGCCCAGTCCTACCCCCATCCACCAGTCCATAGCATGCAGCACTGCCAGCAGAGTTTAGATTACATGCTGTGGTGGTGGTGGGAAACGGAATGGCCTGAGAGAATAAAAAGTATTTTTGTTTACCTCCCGGTTCCAGTAGATTGCCTGATCCCCAGTTATGCTGGCATAAGTCCAAGGAAAGGCATGGGGTATGTCAGGCTGGAAAAACAGGCATAGCATCCTGACGTGCTGCTGCTACTAGGATCTGCCCTATGCTGTCCTTGAAATGCCCTTGGTCTACCCACTCTGCTGCTCTTGAAACACCCCGGCTTCCTCCTTACTTGCACTGATGCAGCATCCAGCAGCTGCTGCTATGCATGTGAGGCCTCCGGCCATTTGCTCCAGCAGCCCTGAAGTGCATGGCAAAACGTGCCCTTTGTGATGCTGCAGTGGCACCTATGGCGGTAGACTAGGAGATCTTCTACTGTAAATAGCCCATAGGGTTGGGCCGTAGACCTGTAAAATAATAAATTCCGTATAACTGAAATGATTTTCCCCAAAACTTCTAAAATGGATTGAACATTGAGGTTTAACATTAAGTCTGATGTCAAAATATTGATATTTTTTAGATTTGTTGGCATTGATTGTTTGGCGGTTGCGAGCTGGCAACTATCCAGTAACTGTCAGATAGCATATACCATTGCATGTCAGCTGTCAAGTGCAAAATATATAACATGTCAGCTATCTAATACTGTACTGTCAGTTAAATGCTAAACACTACCGCATGCCAGTTGTCAATTATCTACTGTAATAATACAGTTATGATTGTGGACATCAAAGATGGTTAAAGCAGCAAGAGTGCTTTGGCATCTAGGTAACCACTCAATGAATGCATTGTTTCACGAAAGGGTTCTGTTCCACAAAACCAGTTGTTAAGTGATTTGGTTGCTAAATGAAAATTACTTTCCAGATGCTGGGATGCCTCATGGAAGACCCTGGAGGCCTCTTCTGTGTCTCGCAGAGCCTCTGTGGGCCTCAGAATGGCCCGTAGAAACCTCTGGAACGCAATTCCAGTTTTCGAAAGCAAACCAGTACCTGGTAAACAATTTCTAAATAGCTTTTTCACCCCTAAATTGCCTTTTAAAGTCACAACTGACTAATGACCATCGTCGTATATCCGGTTGCTTGTTAATCGGCATGCAAAGGGATACAGCAGGGGATGAATGTTGAGAGAGGCTGCTCTATAACCACACCTTCATCTCGCTGGATATAGGTAACTAACAGTTCTAACTAGAATTGGGCTGGTGTGCTGGGGGTTTTATGACAGTGTTCTGCTGTTGTAAAATGGCTACTGGTGGCACAGTGGCTATTTTCTGAATGCTACCACAAGAGGTAGCAATGTTGCAGCTTCACCACCAGAGCCTGCTGCCCCTTCCAGAGACAGTAAGCCAGCAGTGGGCAGAATGGGATGTGAAGGGAAAGGGATTGAGGAGTGTCCAGGAGGGGAGGAGGCAGAATGGGGGGGGGGGGTGAAACTAGGTGGATATTTATTTTATTTATTTATTTAAGAGATTTATAACCTACTTTTCCACCTTGCTCAAGGGCCCTCAAGGCAGATATTGGTGACAGTGGCTTGTGCTGATATCCTCATCCCATTTTACCCCTATTACCTCTCCCTTATTCACCTCAGACTTCTGCCAGCAAAGTAGTTGGTGCAGCTTCTAGGGCTAATAGGAGGCCTACCACTGGGTAAGGGAACAAATGTTTCCTTACCTGGAGGAAACCTCCATGACTGCTCCCCCGCCATAGGATGCAGCAAGTGCTCCGGTGGTGTGGCTCAATCAGTGAGGGGGATTTAGGTAAGATTGGGCTGTTAGTCTGACTAGGCAAATGCTATACGTGGGGAAATCTTTTTTCTGTGATCTGAAATACTGATTGGCCAATATGCCAGATAATAGGGAGAAACCTTCCCCAAGCACAGAGTGTGGCTCTGCAGACAGTCTCTTTGGGGCAAACCTGAGGCATTTCTATGGGGTGTGTCTGTATGATGGTGGCTCCCATTCATGTTGAAGTTTGGTGAATTGTACTTGAAGTTCTTGAAACATCCACACAGGGCTGCAATCTATAGCGTTCCTGATCCAGTATGGTGATAAAACTAGGCATCCTAAAGCATAATGGTTTCTGTTATGTTTCCCCTTGTAACCAACCCTAAACACGTTTACTTGGAAGCAAATCTCTCTGATTTCAGCAGGATCTGTTTCCAGTAGGCTGAAGATCACAGCCTAAATTTTATTAAACAGCATTTTACAGAAGACAAAGCAGTGCAAATAAGATAATTTCTTAGTCTTTTATGTTTTTACTGTTCCCTGTTGTGTCTGTAATGCTGCTAGGTAGGATGCTAATAATATGAGAATGCACTGAAGAATTTCATATCCGTATCCTATGCTTTTTAATGAGGAGTGTTGCTGTAATGACCTACGCATCACAAACTTTATGTAGCTCTCATGTGGCTTGCAGCTGTGGAACTTAATTTGAACCAAGATGCAAAAGACACCATCCTTGATTCCCCTATGAAGGCATCTTCCGGCCATCTTTCTGGCATAGTAAAAGTAATGGAGCAGAGGTTTTGTGACACATCTTGTTCGTTGGGACATTCAGGATACCCTTGACACAGAATTTTCTTTTTACTGTCAATTTTGCTGATTTACTGTCCATTTCTGCTATTTGCATAATTTGACAAGCTTCTGCTAATCTCCCCTATTGGCAAGAACAGGATAAATTAAGCAAACAGCAGAATTGGATGCAAAATTGATGGTAAAAAGCAATTATGCAAACACTGAAATGTTCGGGAGGCTGGGAATCTTACTGATTCTCCAATTCTATCCTTTCTTCCTCCTGCTGACATAGCAACACTGTTGGAGTGTGTGCTGCGTCCTTGAGGGGAGGGCAGTCCTGGAGGTCTCCTCTGGGTAAGGGAACATTTGTTGTCTTACCTGGGAGAAAGCCTCCAGGGCTGGAATGTACTTGGACCTGTCCCAGAGATATCGATGGTGTAAGTCCAAGAGGACCCAGGAAGGTGGCTCAAGGGATATCTATGGTACCAATGCAGCTGATACCATAACCTTCCAGCCCTTGTTCCAACCCATATTCTCCTCATTCTTGCCCCTCTCCACCCCTTTCCACCACCTCTCATTTCCCTCTTGTCCACCATTTAGACTTATTGGCATCAGGGGATGTGACAGTTCTGCTGTCAGGCTGCCGCCACCACTTACTGGTTGTGTCATTGGTCTGGTTGGATCTGACAGTAGGTCATGTTTGCTACTGCTGTAAAGGGCCTTATACCACTTGAATGCTACTTCCAGCAGTGCAAGGGCAGCCTAGGATTGGGCTGCCTTTCTCTTTCCACAGTAGCTTCCAAAATTGTCCACACAGGACTTTTGAACTTGCCTTGTGTAAAGGAGGCTGATATTCTCCAGACGCTTATTTCTTTTGCAGTGACTTTTTTTGCAGTTGCATGGAAATTCAGAATAAACACAGTATAGCTGGGGTTTTCAAACTCTCAGGGAGTTCGAAACCCACAGTAAGTCTTTGCAGGGGTGGGGGGGAGGCAGCAGAGGCAGGGGGAAGGCAGCAACAGGATTCCCCAGGATTGTGTCACTCAGGGGGCTACAGGGACTGGGGTGCACCCTCCAGTCCCTGCAGCAGCTGTCCCTGGGTGTGGGGAGCTGTGCGCGAGCGCCTGCAGGGCTTCCCAGGTCAGGGAAAGTGAGAGATCGTGCTCTGCTTCTGCAAAACCGGAGCCCTGCAGGCACTCGAGCACAGCTCCCCGCACCCAGGGACGGCTGCTGCAGGGACTGGAGGGTGCACCCTAGTCCCTGCAGCCCCATCAGAAGGGAAAGTGGAGTGATCGTGCTCCGCTTCCGGTTTAGCAGAGGCGAGGCGCGATCGCCCCACTCTCACTTTCCCTGACCTGGGGAGCTCTTCTGAAGGTCGCACAGGGCTACCCGCACCCCTCGAATGCTGCAGGATGCTTGGGCAAGTGTACCCAAGCCCTTGCAGCCCCCTGAGCGGCGCGATCCTGGGGATCGTGCTGCTGTCTCCTCCCTGCCTCCTAGCTGCCCTGCCCATTAAGGGGAAAGGGCCAGGGCCCTCAGGCTGGGGCGTCATGACGCCCCAGTTTGAATACCACTGCAGTATAGGGTTGTGCTTGTCAACTAGAGGTACTGCACAGTATAGCAGGTAGTACTTGACACCATTGCTTGGGGACCACAAGGGACTGCCCCTCCTGACCCAACTCTGCTGGAAATGGAGGTGGCTGTGGGTTGCACCAGTGGGCAGGATATGGTTGTGCAGCTGCTTAACCCTTCAGAAGAGATTCAGTCTGGGAAAGAAAGGTACAAAACGAACCCCCAACTGTGGGGCAAACTGCCCATTCTACTCTATAGCTGCCATCTCTGGTGGCAGAGGCATAGCTAAGGGGGTGCAGGGGGTAGCAGTTGACCGGGCATCAAGCTTTAGGGGGGCAACAAGCTGAGCTTGACAGTAGTGACCAAAATTGTAAAAATCTTGGTATGTATTAATAATACCATCATGAAATATATCATTAGAACAGTAATTTAATGCAGAGTGCAATGAAACGAACTGCACTGGAATATCTGTATTCTATAAAACGTTATGGCCAATTAACCAGAAAATGAAAACACAACTGTCTTGTGGAACAAGAAGTGGATTTGCTTAACTCGAAACTGACCTGTAAGACTGATTGTTCTGAGTGCCAATGAGATGTTGTTATGATACAGCATTGAACCAATAATTTTTATTTATTTACTTAATTGAATTTGATTTTATCATGCAGGGGGGGCTACAAAATCTTTGACCCTGGGTAGCAGATAGATGTCTTAGCTATGCCACTGACTGGGGGGAGGCAGCAGAGCAAGTGGGTGGTGAGCTGCTGGGGAGAGGAGGTGGGTTCTTCCCAATTTTCACTTTTTAAAAAGCCAGGGTGTCATGTTACTTCTGGTTGTGACATCACTTCCGGGGCAACATTTTGAGCTTTGCACCGGGCTACACGATCATTAGCTACACCACTGTCTGGTGGTAATGATGGCACTCCCCAAAGTGATACCCCAAAAGGTAGTTCTAGGATACCCCCAAAAGGTAGGAAAATTGGTACCTGCACTGGTACTTGCAAAATGGAACAAAACAACAAGTTTGAAAAGCCTTAGAATGGGGTTGCATATAAAATTTGATCCAGGATTGACAGAGGCTTGGTGGGCAGTGTAGTGATAAGTAGAGATTATTCCTTACCTGAATCAAATGGAAATCTTTTCCTTAATGTTGCACCTGCCAAACCACTCAGACGTGTGGCAAAAGCAGAAGAGCCCCTGGGTTAGGGGCAAACTTTCAGGACTGGTAGTGTCTCTTTCCAACTACATTGCTTTCTCTTGCTGTGTCTTTAAGATCCAATTTGCCCTGCAACTATATACTAAAACAGCAAATTTCTGGGAGAAAAAAGTAGTGACTTCCTGGTCTGTCTTTTCTTTTCCTCAATCATTTCCTCTTCTCTACCTTCTAGAACCTAGTGGTGTTTAGAAAAGGACTCCTGTTCAGGATAACACTTCTGGTATCTGGAGGAGCCACCATGTTGTATGTCCGCTGGCAAATCATGGGCACAGGACCACCAGCTTTTACTGAAGTTGACAACCCAGCTTCCTTTGCAGATAGTCTGTTTGTGAGGGTAAGTTGTAAATCTTTCTGCGAGTTAAATAAAGAAATTAAATAGAAGCAGGGGCACAGCTCAATGGTGGAGTGAGTTCAAGGTCCCATGTTTAGCAACTCCATTTAAAGGATCTTGATTAATAAACCTGGAATATTCTTCTGCCATGTACCTTGAAGAATTATCGGTTGCCATAGTAGGCAATTCTGAGAAAGCTAGACCAATAATAATAATAATAATAATAATAATAATAATAATAATAATAAACTTTATTTCTATCCCGCCCTTCTCCCTAAAGGGACCCAGGGCGGCTTACAACATATTAAAAACACATTAACAGAAACCATAAAAACAGTAGTCAGATAAAAGTCAGAATAAAAAAAGAGCATAAAACAGCAGTTCATAGAGGAATCAGGCCTGTAAAAAACAACTAAAAGATGTTAAAAAGGCCATGAAGTCAGAAGGCTTGTTTAAACAGCAGGGTCTTCAGGCCTCGCCGAAAAGTCTCAAGAGAGGGAGCCATTCTCAAGTCAAGGGGAAGGGAGTTCCATAACGTTGGTGCCACTACTGACCAATGGCCTGACCTTGCATAAGGGATATCTTATTTGTCTCAGGGATTGATACTTTTGTTGATGTTGCCGCAGTCACTTTTGTGAGGGAATTTTTTATTCATGAAATGAGATGTCTCTTTAGTAGATCTTCTATATACAGGTTCGCTCCGGTATCCGCTGGGGTTCCGTTCCGGACTCCCTGTGGATACCTGAAACCGTGGATACTGGGGTCACCTTTAAAAAGATAGGGGAAAGTTTAAAAAATATTGGTGAAACAAGATCTTTTTAAGGGGTGTCCCTGGTATCCATGTGAATACCGAATCCGTGGATACCAGGGCATGACTGTTCAGTATTGAAGCTTCAGTCCATTGGGTCCTTTGAGGCCTTCCCACAGTTGCTATGGAATGGCTTGCTTGTAATTCTTTGACTTTTGTAGCTAATAGACACTGCCTCAGTACCATGTCTTCTGGAAGATCCAGATTCTGATCCATTAGTGCTGGTCAATATAATATTGTGCAGTATGGGAATGTACAGATAATTCAGCTAAAGAGACATTTTGGTTAACTAAATTTTGCATAATAGGGAAAAGGAAACATCACAGGCATAACTGCATCAAGATCATGTTTAATGTAAAAGCTCTGCAGTCTAACCAAATGTAAAGTATTTTCACACAATATACAGTCTTTTTTTAAAAAGAAGGCTTAAAAATATACTTAAGATCTAGAAAGGTAAAATATTATTTCCCTTCACTCTCTCCTAACTCCCACTTAAGTTCAGTATGAAGTAAATGTTTGTTTCTTCTTTGATTGACAGGCTATAAACTATAATTACTACTATTCGTTGAATGCATGGTTGCTGCTGTGTCCCTGGTGGCTGTGTTTTGATTGGTCAATGGGCTGCGTGCCCCTTATTAAATCAGTCAGTGACTGGAGAATAATTGCACTAGCAATTCTTTGGTTCTGCCTAATTGCTCTGATGTGCCAAGCCTTATGCTCAGAAGACAGCCAGAAGAGAAGGTAAAAAGCATTGTTGAATTTTAAATTTCTCACTGGGTTGTACGCATTATTTTCTTAAATCTAGTGCTGTTCATTTTTTTTTAACAAATCAGTGGAATCAATATACCCTAGCAAGTGCAGTTCAAATAAATATTTATAGCCCTGGCTACATTCTTTTCCCAATTTGGTTCCATCATTTTTACACTGACTATGGGGAGGCAAACTTGTAAAAAGAAGTATGGATGACTGCTTTATCTTCCTCCAGAAATGGCATTTTGAGATCCTTAACTCTGTAGGGGGTAAAAAGTAATTTGTGGTCAGAATAAAGTGTAATTTATGTATGTTGTTTTCCTTCACCCCTTTCAACAATGTTTCTTTTGTAAAAATAATAAAAGAATTTAAGAAAGAACTTTAAAAATAAGGATGTGTTGGCTCTGGCTGTTGATTAAAAAATAAAATGCTGTACCAAAGTGTTTACCCTTTTATCAGTAAACAGGTACAGAGAAAATAATGGGCAAAACCCCTGTGATTTTACAGAAATGAAAGTTGCTGTAAGAGAAGAAATGGTATAATGAGAGCGACAGGTCTCATTTTAAGAGATCCCAAGTCAATTTCTGTGGTCCTTGACTGGATTGTACAAATCTTGAATCAAACAATTATTCCTTTTAATTTGTTAGTTGTCCATTGTTCATATCAGGTGTTTCTTTCACCAGCACTCATGTTGATTTTGTTTCTCTGTAAAAATATTTCAAATATGTCATCCAAAAGTATTTTTTGAGAGTTCAAACCAGCTTGCGTACAGTATATTGTTTCAGTGAACATACTGACAATCCTGTAAGTAGCATTATTACCATATTGCAAGCTAAACAGAGACTTGACACCACAATTCTAGCCATGTCTACTAAGAAGTAAGTCTCATTTTGTTTAAGCCATTTCTGCCCAATGTTGCATATATGCAACAAGAACCAAATGTGTATACCTGTGGGCTGGGCAAAAATGGAGTAATGGAATTTACTCCCATGTATATAGGATTGTATTTTAAGAGAGCATGGCTTGCCTAAAATGTAAGATTTAAACTGAGGATTTTATGGATATGCTTTTAGCCACCACCCTGCTCCATCTCTTTGTTTGAATACAGATGTGATTACACACTGTGGGGAATTTGCCCAGGAAATTCTTGATTCAAGTTATCTTGGATTTTTTAAAAAAAAAAATTTGTATCTGATTTTGGTTGGCAAACATTAAGAAAAATTTTTTAACCTTATGATCCTATTTTGGTGATAAGCCATTAAAATGTTTTCTTCCATACGCATATTCCTGTATAACATCCAATATGAACCTTATAATATCTCAGAAAAGAGTTTTGAGATAACTGTATATTTGGCATTTACCTTTTGCCCCCTTGGATCATTTGGAGTATTTGTTTTGTGTAGAAGAACTGACATAGATGCATAATCTATGTATGACAGTGCTGAAGATTAGATTTCTGGGTGATCTGTAGTAGATAAGCAAGGTTTTCCGACCTGTAGTAGCAAGTTTAAAAAGAAAAATCTCTACCATGGTCAGCCTTTCTGGCTATTGCTTATCGCTCAGCTTTAGGGCCTAGTCCTATCCAACTTCCCAATGCCAATGCAGCCCCGAGGTAAGGGAACAAATGTTCTGTTACCTTGAGGAGGTCTCCGTGACTGCCCACCCCACTGTAGGATGCAGCATATGCCCCATTGGCACAGCTGCATCAGCACTGGAAAGTTGGTTAGGATTGGGCCCTCAAAGTTCCTTCACCTCTAAAATATGAGCTTTGATTGGTTGCCTTTGACCAGGCTTTTGTGCAGCTCTGTTAGACCGTTACAGAGTTTTGTACTGGAATACCTTATTTGTAGTAACTCCAATACAGAGTTGTATGTATGTATGTATGTATTTATTTATTTATTTAAGTCTTTCTGTATACTGCCTTTCTCCCACATTCAGGGAGATTCAAATCGGCTCACAAAATTAAACAAAACAGTGAAACCAAACTAACAATACAGAACTTTTTAAAAAACACACACATCCAGAAATCAGCAGCCAGCTTAAATAAGTGATGCACCTAATTTATCTGAAATGCCTGGCGGAACAGCAACATTTTTACGTGTCTGCAAAAAACGAGCAAGGTAGGGACCATGTTGACATCCCTCAGCAGGGAGTTCCACAAGCTGGGTGCCACAACAGAGAAGGTCCTCCCAGGTGTTACCACAAATGATGGAGCATATAGGAGCTCCTTCAGATGATTTCAGGGAATGGACTGAAGCATTGCTCGTTCCTACACCGCTTGGCAACGTTGGAAGCTCAAGGTCATATAGAGACGTTCATACTGCAGTTCTGTCTCATACCACCAACACTCTTTCTGATAACTGAAGCAAAAGTGGCATGAAAAAGAATGTCCACACTGATTTCTTCTATGTGATCTTGGACTATGTGATCTTGGATCTTGGACCTGTTGTATAGTCGAACTATAGTTGTAATAGCTGTAATAGCTCCCATCTTGTTAAAAGAACTATTTGAAAGAGTTCTTAGAAATCCCAACCTAATTGGATGTACTAAAGCTGCTGCATGAAAACTGCAATATTAAACCTGATTAACTTTCCTTTTTTCCTTTCCAGAATCCTGACATTGGGATTGGGATTTCTCATCATTCCTTTTCTTCCTGCAAGTAACCTGTTCTTTAGAGTTGGATTTGTTATTGCAGAAAGAGTCACCTACCTCCCCAGTATTGGCTATTGCATGCTGATTACATATGGATTCAGTCTATTGAGCAAACAAGCTAAGAAAAAGGTACTAACAAAAAAATGATCCATATCATTGACATGCAGGACACACAGGTTTGAAAACTGTGATCTCTAACGTATGTTTCCTTTCTTTAAGAAATTGCTTGTTGCTGCTCTTCTGGGACTCTTGTTGATAAATGTCTGGCGTTGCATAATCCGCAGTAACCAGTGGAGATCTGAAGAACAGCTTTTTAGGAGCGCTTTGTCTGTTTGTCCACTGAATGCCAAAGTAAGTTGTTTTTTCTTTTTATGACACTAATAATATATTGCAGTTCAGTTTCTTGCTTCTGGCATCATCTGTTGCATTTGGACACCTGAGTTAATCTCAATTTGTTTGTCAGATGGTTGATTGACTAATAGCCTGATCCTACATAAATCCTAAACTGACGCAGCTTCCACTGCATCCCATGGAAGACTTTCATCTGCTGGAGGTGTCCTTGGGGTAAGGGATATTTATCCCTTTGCCCTGAGGTGAGCCCCAGCAACCGCTATGGGGCAACTTGGACCTGTGCCAGCTCAATCGCTGGCACAAGTTCACATTTCTCTGTGCAGGATGATCAGGCCAGGGATGAGGGTTTGGATTGGGTATGTGTTGCTGCTGAAACAGCCCCCTCCCAGGCTTGATCCACCCACCCACCTCCCAGGCCCAATCTATCAATTCTCCACCCCTGTACTGCTTTGTCTTCTGCTTCTCCTGAAATCCTGGGTACCTTTTAGTTGGCTGCTAGATTGGCTTGACTGAAGAGGCTATAACAGATTTCTTCTCCTGCTTTCCAAGCATGGCAAGGCTATGGCTTTAGACTGCCACCCTCCATTAATTATTCTAATTGCTTAGCAGATCAATAACACTATTACTTGATTAACTCTTTGTATCTTAGCGCTGAGACTTTCAGTATAAATTGCATCTCACCATAAATTTTGTATTTTTCTATCTGTGTTTTGCAGGAGTTTCACCTGCTTGCTTTGGGGATATAAATATATTGCTATTTTAATGTTAACCACCAAGTGTATACATAGGATCAATCAACTAAGAACATAAGAACAGCCCCACTGGATCAGGCCATAGGCCCATCTACTCCAGCTTCCTGTATCTCACAGCGGCCCACCAAATGCCCCAGGAAGCACACCAAAAACTAAATCTTTTTACCAGCAAAACCATAGACACTTTATTACTGGCTTAGAGGAGAGTGCCATGCTAGAGCAACTTTATGACAAGACATACCAATTAACAAACTGGACTTAACTGATAAAAAGCGACAGATGTGTTTCTAAAAGTATAGCTCTGCTTTCAGACTCTATAATTCATAAAAGCAATAATGGTATAACATCATTGGTATGCATAGCACTTTACAGAAAGAAGTCCCTATTCTAACAATCGTGGACTATAAATTTGGACAAAAACAAAGGAAATCAAAATTTGCAAACTGTTTCTGTTAATTCCCCCCCAAGTATGTTCAAGCAGTAGTTATTGTCCCTCTGTCTCTTGGATTTAACTTCTCAGTACAGCTATATAACTGAGAGATAAATTCAAACATTTGTTCACTAATGCTTGTTGTTACTTTTGCCAACTCACCCATCCACCCCATTGCATAGCACTTTTTTCCACAGTGATGTTTGGATGTCTAGTAGCTGTTGACATTTTCCTTAAAGTCCACAGATGCCCAAGAGTTTTTAGAATACTAAACAGCCAAATCATATCCATGTTGCCCTGCACCAAGGCAGCAGTGCCAGCGTGGCTTCCGCTGCATTTTGCAAGGGAATTTGCATTCTGGAGGTCTCCGTGAGGTAAGGGGACATTTGTCCCATTGCCCCAGGGAAAGCCCCAGCAGCCACAATAAGGCAACTTGGACCTGTGCCTCCTAAATTGTTGGTGCAAGTTCATGTTGCCCCATGTCGGTTAATCAGGCCCTGGAAGGGGGATTGGATACAGTGTGCACTGCTGCCACCCATCTTGCCCCCTCTTAGTTCAGATCCACCCAACACCAGCCCCTTTGCTGTTCTCCCCCTGTCCCGTTACACCCCCTCTCTGCCATCCCCCGCCCTTCCCCTCCACATGCGCTTCCTGTCATGGAACTTACCATGTCTGACGCACACTACTTCTTGTGCTGGTGCCAGTTGGATGATGCAGGCTATCCCACCAGAGTGACTAACTGGTGTACTGGCACAACATGCTTAACAATACGTTTACAACAGTCTACACTGGCAGCACGCGTGCTCCACTGGCACAAAGGAAGTATAGGATTCTGCCATTAACAGTGCAATTCTATGCATGTCTACTCAGTACTAAACCTCACTGAGTTCTTTGGGTCTGACTCCTAGATAAACATGTATAGTATTGCAGCATTAGTTACTAAGAAACTTTAAGAACACTTAAAATCTTGTGTCCAGTTCTATATTCTTCATTTCAACTACCATAGCTGTTATGCAGGCTATGCAGTCAAGGTTCTTAAGTTGTGCTGATAGCAGTAGCAGCTGGAGAAATTCTGTTGCTTTATTTCTCAGCTTAACAACTCCCAAACAAACATATTGATTTGTAAAGAGGTGCCTTCAAAACTGAGCTAGTGCCCAGGACTTCTAAAGCTTTCATTGTGACATCTAATAGCTTGAATTGAGCATAAGAGGTTCACAGATAAACTGATCCAGATCTTGAATTATCTGGAAATCAGGTCAATCCCTGCTTTTATGGATTATTAAAAGCAGTTGATATATAATTAACAGTGTATCATATTCTTTTTGCAATCAGGGTTGAATTCATTCCCAAACAAGCTTGGCCAGACTTCACACTAATGTAGAATTCTGTTTCATTAGTTCAGTAACATAACCATGTGTTCAGCAAGAAACAGACAGTTCGGTTTTTTAGAGTGATTTTTGCTTTCTGATTATTTTCTTATTGATCACCCTATATACTGTTGTATTGTAGTTCTGCCCACTATTATTTGCATGGTTTGTAGTAACCGTGGACACTGACAGAGTGTGTCATGATAGTGTCTAGGGCCAATTGGCAGCCTTTCTGGTGTCTCCACTTAGGTAAGTTGAGGATAGTGAAGAGGTAGCAGTGAGAGTCCAAATTAACTCCTATTGAACTGGGCCTGATCTTAGATGCATGACTCAACATGTGGTTGGGGATCAAATTACAAAATAAAATACAGTGAGTTTTCAAGTTACAGATATATGACATGTGGACGTATAAGTTACAAGTTTCTGCGCTTTTGCACAGGCATAGTCCATCTATTGTGCTGTTGCGCAGGTACAGTAACTCTGGGCCAGCAAATCATACATACTCTTTTTACATACATACATACATACGTTCTCGTTTCTGGACAAATCTCTTGAACAGAACTAGTACGTATCTTGGGAACTTAGAGTAGAGGCTTTCTCTTTCGGTGGCTCAACATATTATATATAATGCACATGCAAACATATGTGGTTTGCTGTATTTAACAGTTTATAAACAGAAGTAAACTACTTCGTATAATGCTTTCTGTGGTCCAATCCTATTCCCCTTCCCCTCCGCCAAAACTAGCATTTCAGGGCAGTGCACACTTTACATCTATCACAGTCTTCCGAAAGTGCACAGAGCAGCGCACTTCTGGAACATTGGCGGCATGGCCAGAGCTGCCCCACAAGCAGCGGTAGCATACAGAGCGGCCACCAGTGAAGGTAGTTGGTGGGGGAGGACAGAATGGGGAAGTTTGAGGCATGATGGGGCAGGTGGGGGTTTCACCTGGCATGGGCAACTTGCACCAGATGCTGTCACCTCTGATCGCAGCCAGCATATTCCCTTTCTATCCTTGGATTTGTGCTAGCTAAAGAGCTGGTGCAGGTCCAAGGAAACCCATTGCCAGTCGAGGGGCTTACAGAGATGTAAGGGAAAAACATTTTCCCTTACCTCTCCCAAGCCTCCCAGTCTGCACCCGCCCCCTTGCAGGATGCTGTGCAAGCCTCCTTGGCTGGAGGAGGGAGGTTGGGCTGTTATAGGGTTTTAGATGTAGAGGGTATTATATTAATCTGAGAACAGGGAATGAGTATATGGAATAATTGATACAGTTCTCATCTTAACTTTCAGGTTCATTATAATGTTGGAAAAAACTTGGCTGATAAAGGCAGCCAAACTGCTGCAATCAACTACTACAGGGAAGCTGTAAGGTAAGAACCTCTTTGCTGTTAAAAAAACAAAAAAGAACTGGAAGAAGATGCTAGATAATTAATGTATTAAATAGCAGAGAAAGGACATTATAATATACTGTTATAATCTTCTTTTATTCAGTCTGACAAAATTAATTTGAATCTACAGTAAAATATTAGAATTCTATTTTGGTGATATAAAACAATACAAGATTAAGAAAATGCACAATAAGAGTGAGAAATAATGGAGAAGGGATGCAAGAGAAGCCAGCTTCTATCATCTTAGATGATCTTGTCTCAAAATCCAGATTTGGGGACAGGAGAAAATAACAGTTGCTGAAATTGGACTAAATACGAGATGACAGTTTGAATTTCCATCCAGTATTTTTGTTGCTGGGATATGTAAAAAAAATGATATAAACAACAGACTGTGGTTCTGGTATTAGAATGATATTGTCAAATATGGGATATTGCCTACATCTGCAGTATATGGGATGTAGCAAAATAACAGACATTGAATGGATATGTGAAGTAAGATGACCAATGAAAAGACTTGTTGAAAATAGTTTTTCTGAAAAATGTAATATTGGGCATCTGTATTTATTTGCATTAGCTTATATATTTTTAATTAACAGAGAAAATATGTTATCTCACTAAAAGCACTGTCTTAAAACTATTTTACAAGGAAGCCCCATAGATATCAGGCCAGCTTTACCATGAAGCATCATGAAAGCTGTTGCTTTAGGCAACCAATTCCAGAAGGGATGCCATACTTCTACCTTTAGCCTCCTTTTTTGTTCTAAAAAACAAAACAAATTCAATAGCACTAGTCTGGAGCACAGGGTGGTGACTTAGCGTATTTAAAAAACCTAAGGCTGGCATTGATAGCTATCAAAATTATAGGGGAGTGCTGAGAATTTGTGACTGGGGAGATGAAAGAGAATGAGTAAAAGTGCCTCTTTCTAATGCAGAGAAGGAAACTTCTGTGCCTCATTCATCCCCAGGAGAATTTCTTTTTTTTCCCTGTTTATTTATTTATTTAACTATAATAAACATAAAATAGAAAAACAAATACATACATAAACAAAATTCTAATAAAGCAGCACGAGCGAAGCCAAAACATTCCCATACTTATAATCCAAATACATACAGTCCAAACATTAACAAATATTAATCTATACCACTAATACTTCAAAATCAATCTTCAAATCCAAAATACCTCAAATCCCCATCCTCTCTCTGATTCAAAAAATCAATAACTGGACTCCAATTCTTCAAAAAGTTTTCTGTTGAATTCTCCCTAAGCAAAATTGTTAATTTATCCATCTCCGCATAATCCATAAGTCTTATCCACCATTCCTCCACCGAAGGTATATTCATAGTCTTCCAATTTTGAGCATAAAGTATTCTGGCAGCGCTTATCATATACAAAAATAAAACTTCATTTTTTTCTTTCCACATACTCATCTGTCATACCTAATAAAAATACTTCTGGCTTCAATTGTATATTTGTTTTTAAGATCAACTGTATCTGTGCGTGAATTTGTGACCAATATTTTTTAACTTTTGAACACGTCCACCACATGTGGTAAAATGTTCCCTCTTGTTTCTTACATTTCCAACAACTATTGGACATAGTTTCATACATTTTGGCTAATTTACTTGGTGTCACATACCAACGATAAATCATCTTATATATATTTTCCTTAATGTTAACATTCAAAGTAAATTTTGTCTGTTTTATCCATAATTTCTCCCATCTGTCCATTGAAAGTTCATAGCCCACATTTTTTGCCCACTGGATCATGCATTCCTTAACCTGTTCATCTTCTGTTTCAAACTTCAAAAGCAATTTATATATTTTAGATATTACCTGCTCATCTGATCTTAATTGTTTCTCCAATTCAAATTGTTTCTTCAATTCAATTGTTTCTCCCTCTTCAAAACCATATAATTTTTTATCAATTTTAAATCTTTCTAATAATTGTAAATACATAAACCATTGGCAGTCAAAACCCTCTACAATCAATTCCTCTCTAGACTTCAAAATACATTGACCTTGATTACATTTCAATAAGTTCTTATACAATAACCATTTATCTGCTGGTACAGTTCCCAAACCAAAATGTGCTTCTTGTGGTGAAGCTAAGAGTGGAATTTTGTTGTAAAACCTTTTCTTATAACGATTCCATATTTTCCACAGTGCATGTCTAACATAATGATTCTTGAATTCCATTTTCACTTTCAACTTATCATACCAAAGATATCCATGCCAACCAAATCTTAAATCATATCCTTCTAACTTCAACAATTTTTTGTTTTGCAACAATATCCATTCTTTAAGCCACAGAAAACAACATGATGCATAATAAGTCTTCAGATCAGGCAGTCCTAAACCTCCTCTTTCTTTTGCATCTTGCAAAATCTTAAATTTCACTCTTGGTTTTTTCCCTTGCCATATAAAACCTGCCACATCTTTCTGCCACTCTTTAAAAGGTTTATCAGAAAGTAATATTGGTATATTCTGGAAAAGAAAAAGCATTTTTGGTAGTACATTCATTTTAATTACAGATATTCTTCCCAAAAAAGATAATTTCAACCTTTCCCATCTTGCAAAATCTTTTTTGATTTCACCCCAAACTTTAACATAATTATTTTGAAATAACATACAATTCGTGTTTGTCAAAATAATACCTAAATACTTAATCTTCTTCTCCACTTTGAACCCAGTCTTATTCATCAACTTCGATTGGTCTTGTTCGTTCATATTTTTAGATAAAATTTTAGTTTTCTGTTTATTTATCTTAAATCCTGCTAATGATTCAAACTTCTTCAACTTAACCATCAACAACTCTGTCTTTTAAAGGTTTTTCTAAGATCAAAACCATATCATCTGCAAATGTTCTTAATTTAAAACATTCATTTTTAATCTTTGCACCATGTAGTCTTTCATCTTGTCTAATATCTCTACATAACACTTCTAAGGCAAGTATAAATAAAAGTGGCAACAATGGACATCCTTGTCGTGTTCCCTTTTGAATCTCAAACATTGTTGATAATTCTCCATTTACCACTACCTGCACATTTTGTGATGTATAAATTGACTTTATCCATTGAATAAAGTTCTCTCCAAAGTTCATCTTCTTTAAGACAGCAATCAAGAAAGTCCAACTCAAATTGTCAAACGCCTTCTCAAAGTCCAAAAAAATCAATGCTAATTGTTTCTCTATCCTTTTATCATAATATTCCAACAAATCCAATACTATTATAATATTATCACTCATGTGTCTTTTCGGTAAATAACCACATTGATCTTCATGTATAAGATTTTGTAATATCTTCTTCATTCTGTTTGCTAAAATTGCTGTAAATATTTTACAATCATTATTCAACAAGGAAATAGGTCTGTAATTTTTTTATATCCATCAAATCCTGTCCTTCTTTAGGAATCAAAGTTATATTTGCTGCCTTCCATGAATCTGGCATTTTCCCAGTCTGCAAAATATCATTCATCGTGTTAAGCAATGGTAAACTTACTTCCTCTTCTAAACATTTATAGAATCTACCTGTTAAACCATCTGGACCCGGAGCTTTATCTATATTAATCTTCTTTATTGCCTCTACAACTTCACACAGAGTTATTCTATTATTTAAAATTTCCCTTTGTTCTTCAGACACTTTTGGTAAATTTTGTTTATCCAAGTAGTTCTTTACTTCTACTTGACTATTTTTTGACTTTTGTATAAATTAGCATAATAATTTGTAATTATTTTTTTTATATCCTCCTGATCAGTATACATTTTTCCTGCCTCCTGCAATTTTAAAATTACTCTCTTCTCTCTCTGCTTCCTCAATTTGTAGGCCAACCATTTCCCTGGTTTATTGGCATGCTCAAAATATCTTTGCTTCACAAACTTTAATTTAATTTCCATTTGATTCACCATCATCAAAGATAATTGATGCTGTAAATCTTTTATTTGTTGTACTATTTTTTTTATCTCCTGGAACTTCTGTTAACTCATATTCCTTCTTTTTAATTTCCTCCTCAATTTTCTGAAACTTAATTTGTCTCTCTTTTTTCCATTCTATACTTTCTGAATAAAGTATCCTCTCATAAAGGCTTTACTAGCGTCCCAAACTATCCTCATTTCTGTTCCCTTATTTAAATTCAAATTAAAAAATTCCCTTAATTTCTGCTTAGCATCCTTTATTATAACCTCTTTTTGTAACAACAATTCATTCAATCTCCATCTATATGTTGTAGGTTTCTTCTTAATAGTCATAGTTATTGGATTATGCTCTGAAAGAGTCTTTGATAGAATTTCTGTTTTAGAAGTTTTTATTGCAATATCCTTCGTCACCCAGAACATATCTATTCTTGAAAATGATCTGTGTCTTTCTGAATAATAGGTAAACTCTTTTATATTTCCATTCATTTGTCGCCAAATATCTACAACCCCTAAAGCTTCTACCAAATAAAAAAAAGTTTTTGGTAATTTCCCTTGAGAAATCTTAATCTCCTTCTCAGATTTTTTATCCCTTTGTGGTGACACAACTGCATTCCAATCTCCCATCAGACAATAACTTGAATATGAGTAATTTAAGAGTACATCCAATAATTGCCTAAAAAAAACTCCTCTTTCTTGATTTGGAGCATACAAACCCAAAAGTAAAGTTCTTACTCCCAAAATTATAACTTCCACAGCCAACCACCTGCCTTTTTCATCTGCAAACACAAGTTTTGGTTTTAAATAATCTTTAACATACATAACCACTCCATTTTTCTTCTTTGAATTTGTTGAAAAAAATTCTTGTCCTAACTTTCTCTGTATTAAGTAGTTTATATGACCTTTTTTAATATCCCCAGGAGAATTTCAAGCTTCTTACACACTTTTGCCTCCCCCTCCATATTAATCTTTTTTCAATTATTATTTGCTGTTTTCCTGAAATTGCATTGAACGTATATGACAAAAAGTATAACTTCAAAAAACAACATTACGAACCCAATCCTGTCTTTCCCCCCTCCCACTGATGCAGTCACACCAAAAACAGGCATGCTGTATCCAGCAAGAGGGTGGATTGGGAGGTTTCATAGGTAAAAGGGGACTTAAATCCCCATACACCTCTGTAAGCCTTCCAACCCATAATGGGGCTTTTTGGACCTGTGCCATTGAAGTCACTGAAAGGGGGCTGGGAGATTGTTAGGATCTGGCATGTGCCAACACCACTGGATCCATGTCTTCCAATAGCCTCCCTGCCCCATCCCTGCCTTCTCTCTGCTTGTTTCACCCCTACGTTGCCTGATCCAACCTCACGTGGCTCCCAAAATGGCCACTGACAGTGTGCTCCGCATTGGGCCATTATTGGACCTATTAGGATTGGGCCATTATTTCATACATAGGAAAAAAAAATTTGTTTGCATCATAGAATTTGAAGACATTAAAAAAAAAACTCATAAGAAAAATCAGCAAGAAAGCCAAAAACAATGATATTGCAGCTAATAAGAAAATATATTATTGACTTTCATTGGATTAGTGATTGTCATATTCAAACCAAATTCAAAAACTTTAAAATTGTCCTACTTTTTTTAGAAAGTTCATTGGCAAAGTTTTTTTCTTAATTTTGGGAGCACCTTACGCATTTCTCTGGACACTCATCATGTAACCTGTAGGAGTGCAGGTTAAGAACCCTTGTTCTAGTGAATAATTCTTGTTTTGTCTTTTTTAATCTCAGATTGAATCCTAAATACGTGCACGCTATGAACAACTTGGGAAATATCTTGAAAGAAAGGAATGAACTTCATGAAGCTGAAGAGCTTCTCTCACTAGCTGTACAAATACAGTATGTTTTTAAAAACAAACAAAAATCCAGTTACTGTTTCACAGAAGGATATAAAAGGAATATTATACTCCATATGCTAAAATGTATCCAACAATTTTGCCTAGGCCTGATTTTGCAGCGGCATGGATGAATCTAGGAATAGTACAGAATAGTTTAAGAAGATATGAAGAAGCAGAGCAAAGTTATTGGACTGCAATTAGACACAGGAGAAAATACCCAGACTGTTACTATAATTTAGGACGCTTGGTAAGTGTATTTAATTACTTGTATCCTAACAATTTGACAGATATTCTAAGATAAATAGATTTTGAATGACATTTCTGTGGCAAGCATATTTATTAGGTATACGTAAGTCAGTGGTCTTCTACAAACATTATGTTTGGGCAGTTCATAGGCATAACATTCAGGTGTGTAGACCAGAGGTTACTTTGAGCTCAGTCCTATCCAGCTTACCAGCACCAATACAGTCATGATGAAGCCCTGAAGTAAGGGAACAAACATTCTCTTTCCTTGGGGAGGCCTCCATGACTGCCTCTCCTAATGTAGGATGCAGCACACACCCCATTGGTAAGGCTGCATCAGTACTAGAAAGTTGGATAGGATTGGGCCCTGATATATTCTTCTGGTATTCAGCCATCTCCCAGCAGTGCAAAGGATGGACTATGCTTTTTCTAAGGGCCTGATCCATCCAGCTTTCCACTGCTGATGCAGTTGTGCCAGTGGGGCCTGTGCTTCATCCAGCGGTGGGAGGGCAGTCACAGAGATTTACTTAGAGCTACATTGCGGCTGCATTGGTGCTGGAAAGTTGGATTGGATTGGGTCCTCAGTTACTTTATATATGTTTCTATTTTTTAAACTACACTAAGGGGGGGAAATAACACGACTCTGTGATACATACATTTCTTATTATTTTGTTTTGTTGATATTGTTTGTAGAGCACCTGCCTACATTAACTAAGAACCCAATCTTATGTAACTCCTCACATAGCAATGCAGTTGCGCCAACGGGACATGCACTGTATCTTACGCACTGTATCTTGGGACTTTTTCAGGCCCCAAAGATAAAGGATAAAGGAACATTTGTTCTCTTGCCCTGGGTAAGCCTTCGCTGCCTTCCTGAGTCTACTTGGACCTGCACTAGCTATATAGCTGGTGCAAATCTGAATGGGCCCAGGAAGGCTGATAGAGGCCCAGAAGGGGGATAGGATATAGGCAGCACTGGTGCTATCGATAGCTCCCCCTTACCAGTCTCAAGCCACCCTCCTCCTTGTAATGATCTCCACCCTGTTCTTCCCCTTCCCCTCCCTGTTCATTCCCTCTCTCAGCCCCCTGCGCTGACTTACTGGCAGCAGGGGATGTGGGCAGCCTGCTGGCATGCATATCCATCTCCTTTCCACGACAGTGGCCACAGCTGTGTGAAATGGCATAGTTCCAGTGGTGTAAGGCCCTGTTCAGATTGGATCATAAGTGCTGTATGTAAATCAAGTGAAAGATACAGGCCCTGGCATAAAGCTTATTATTTAAAACACTAGGGAAGGGGAATAGAGAAAAAAATAGAGGAGGAATATTGACAGTACTAGAACAAAGAGTGGGTTAACAGCTGACAGTTTAATCCTGCTAAAGCCAGGATGGTCGTGGTGCAACTACCCAGCCTTCCTTAAACCTCTGACTGGTGATCATGTGTGTAATCTGCCTTGAGAACTAAACTTCAGAAGTTCAGAGAGTTTATCATATTTATTTTTCTACAAATTATATTGCTGCTCACTGTTCTGATTTATTCATGCATATAATGAATGCGTTTTGCCACTACCAGTGGCAGTGGCGGGGGGAGGACTGGAGCACAAGTCTAACTGGACCACTGGTGCTGAACTTCCTATCATGTTGCCAACCATGTCACTTTCAGTATGCTGATTTAAATCGCCACATAGATGCATTGAATGCCTGGAGGAATGCCACTGTTCTGAAACCACAACACAGTTTGGCTTGGAACAACATGATTATATTGCTTGATAATACAGGTACATTTCACTTTGTACTTAAGTGATTTATATACAGTAACTTTTGCTGTCTTCATCACTGGGGCAAAAACTAGTGTGCTATTTGAAATGGGCCGCAAATCCAGAAAATTGTCTGGCTAGTTCCAAATAGGCTTTGGAACTGTGATTCTTAAACAGCACCCTGTAGCAAACAAGCTCTGGAATTGCTGGTGATCTGCTGATCTAAGCAAAACTGTTGGACGTGCCTAAAAACATGTCTTTGGTTGGTGACTAATGTAAATCCATGCATCATTTTGTGTATCAAGAAATACTTGCAAGATTTTGAATCTTTGAATAGCTCTCCGACATTTTGAAAAACATAACCAAATTTTAAAGGAAAGGATAAATTGAAGATTGGTTGGATTAGACCCAATCTGCTGTGGGTGTGGTGATGCTGATATGCACATGAGAACTTCCCTGCCCACCGAAGTTGCCCTTTCATTGAGGTCAATGGCCTTAATGCACATTTACAGATTGTTTGTATTATGACATTGATAGCCAACATTTCTTCCATCATGAATTCAGGGTGGCATATATAGGGTCCCCATCAAGCCCCAGCCCTTCTTTGCTTCAGCAAGGTGGCTGTATCATGTTGTTTCAGATAAGACCTTGGCGAAATGTTCATTGTATACCATGGACATGTATTGAACTCTGAATCGGGGCACTGGGATAAGGCCTTCACATATTGGTTGATCTACTAACTTCAGAGCAGTGATTATTTGGAAGAAGAAACTTATACTGTCAGATTTTACTCCGTCATCTTCCTGAGTAAATGTAGGGCTTGGAACATCATAATCAACTAGAAATTGGTTAGCCACTCACAGTGAGTCCTGACTTGATTAGCTGCAAACTTTACTGCATTTTCTTTTTCAAATCAGTGGCAGAAGGAGGCCAAGTACCTCTCAATTTACTAATCGGCTAGCAAATACTTTAGATAGCTGGCATTAAAAATTTGGGGTTATTTTGGAGTGGAACTGAGAGAATGCCATCTGAAAATTTTTGGTTTTCAGTTTAGGTTTACCTCTGTGTTTGAAATGAATTCTGGAATTGTGTCCTTACTGTAATCATGATCCAAAAAAGGAAAATGTTGCAATAAATATAGATAGTATCCTTAAATGGCTGTGTGGTAGCTTGGTATTTCAATATATAACATATTTTAAATCTGGCAAAAGGTACCAGTTCTTGGTCTTGATATTTGAAAGCACTGTGTTCCTTTTTACAAGGTTTAACTTGTGTCATTTGTATGTTCAGTGCTGTTGATTATTAATTATATTTCATTTATTGAAAGTAGCTAAAAGATGAAATGAATGAACATTGCTATTTATCACCTTTTCTTCTTTTTTCATATGTATATAGGTAACTTGGCACAAGCAGAAGCTGTTGGAAGAGAGGCTTTGGAGTTAATACCTAATGATCATTCTCTTATGTTTTCTCTGGCAAACGTATTGGGAAAATCACAAAAATATAAGGTTTCATTTCCTATACTATTACTTGTCTTAGCAAATTTGTTTGACCATTATTCATGGGCTAAACACACCTTCAAGAACGTATGACTCATCTTAGAGGTTAACTGAGAGTTTGCATTGCATGTGCACCTGGGAAAATATACATGTTTTCTTCCATATTTTTTTTTTCCATATGCAACAGTATATGGGTAGTGTCATGGGAACTGGACAAACTCACCTGAGGGAGTTATGTTGTTCACAACAAGCTGCTTCTTCTAATTTGTCAAGTTTGTAGTTTTCCAAAGCTACCATCAGTCTTCTGGAGATGAAAAATAATAAATAATAATAAAAGGAAATAAAATAATAAAAGGAAAATAGGGATGGGGCAAATTGCAGGATGGGGCAAATTCTTGGAGGAGCCTAGGACCTCCAGTCTCTGGGTGCAGGGATTTTCCAGGCCTCTGTTTACAGGCAGCCCAATCCTGAATGTCCCGGTGCCTGCTGGAGCATCGGCACCAAAGCAACTACTGCTGTATCCAGCAGGCGCAGGGAAACTGCTGGAAGTCTCCTTTGGAGAAGGGGACTTTCATCCCCTTCTCCCAGGGAAAGCCCCAAGCCCTGCAATGGAGCTTATCAAGTCTGCTTCAGCTATTTTGCCAGCACAGACGTGAGATTCCATGTCAAACCTTGTGGCCTGACACCGAGATCAGGATCTGGTGGAGCAGAGCTCTGCCGGTCTCACCCCCCCCCCCGTCCGGTTTCTACCCTGTCTCCTTTCCACTGCCTCAAAACTACTTACTGCTGGCCAGTGCTGTTGGGGTACCAACTGGCCCTCCACGTGGTGCTAAGGCTCAGCACTGACTGGCACTGGCCCAGCACCAGCAGCCCCTCCTCTCCAGGTGCTGCAGATGCTGGAGCTAAGTGCCAGTGCTGAGGAGCTTTAGAATTGGGCCCCTAATCTGAGAGGGACGTAATGTTGCCAAACAACTAAGGAACATAAGTGAAATTCCTGAACCTACAGATTCACGCCAGCCTAGAATACTTGAAAACAGGGGCATTATGTTGTTGGTACCCTAGGAAAATCTTCAGAGCATAAAGTAGTAGAAAAGGAATTTACAGAAGGACAAAGGTTCCCTAGGAATGGGCAGGTATCTATCTTTTTCCCCTCAGTCAAAGTTTCCTTTTTCAAGGAGATCATAGGAAAGTGGGAAGGGTCGGCTCTGGGGCTGTTAAATAGATACTGGAAAGCAATGGCATGAGAGGGTTACTGCCTTCATCTCTTGCTTATGGGCTTCCTAGAGAATCTAGCTGGTGCTGTGGGAAACAGGATGCTGGACTAGATAGCCCTTTGGTCTGATCTAGCTAGATTGCTCTCATTTTCTTATCTGTGTAATAACACATTTGTAGAGGTGTTTGAAAATTGTGTTATTTATTTTATTTAGAAGTAAGCCCATTGAGTTCAGCATATTTAGGCTACAATCCTCTCCATGCTTACTTGAGAGTAAGCCCCATTGACTATAATGGAAGTTAGTTTTGAGTAGACATGCAGAGGATTGAAATCTGTCTAATCCTATCATACTCACTAGAAACAAACACCTCTACACATTTGGTAATCCTATTTATATGTACTTCCATAGTACCTGCTGAAGGTTGTGTTGAGCTGATATCTGAATTCAGAGACTACTAAATCATTGTAAGGACTAAGGGCTCAATCCTATCCAACTTTCCAGCACTGGTGCAACCACAATGCAGCTCTGAGATAACGGAACAAACATTCCCTTACCTTGAGGAGGCCTCCATGACTGCCTCCCACCACAGGAAGCAGTGCACGCCTCATTGGCATGACTGCACCAGCATTAGAAAATTGGATAGGATTGAGTCCTAAGCATCCTAAAAAATGTTGTTTAGCACTTATCTGTGGTAGCTTTCATCTGCCATTCTCTTGCCAGTTACCTAGTCAGGAGAGATCCTTCAAGAGTTCTTCACTAGCTGTTTTGGATATTTTCAAATGAATTTGGATGAATTTTCAAAATGGCAGTCCTGCTTTCTGCCAAAGACAGAGCACAACTATATTTCTAGGAACAGATCCTTACTTGCCACAGGTTACCAAGAGAATGATGTTTTTCCTGGTCTGAATATGATTACTTGTGCAGTCACAGACTCTAAGTCTACCTTTGAGAGAAAGACAGTACATAACATTTCTCTGAATGGTAAGGACTTGATCTTGGCAATATGTTTGCTAGGAGGATAGCTCACACCGAACAATGAGCAAAGACTACAGGTAGTTTCTACATACTTATGTACAGGTACTGTTCCAGGCATTTGTCCAGAAGTTCAAACCAATGTAAGTTGGAACAGTGCTATCACAAAGGTGTAAAAGCACAAGGCTGAACAGACTATGCCTGCACAGAAGTGCAGACTCATTTATTCATAACTCGGGATATCTTTATCTATACTCTGACTATACTCTATAATATACACTTCTAATTTTCATTTATTGTTAAGCCATTTCTGCCCAACGTTGCATATATGCAACAAAGACCAAATGTGTACACCTGTGAGCTGGGCAGAATTAATAACTAACAGTAACATCATTTTACCCCCCTCCCTCCTCCAAGAAGCTCAGAGTAGCATGCAAACCTTTATAGTCCCTGACATTTTGTCCTTGCAAAAACCCTCTGGATTTGGTTAGGTCACCTAGTGAGCTTCATGTCTGAGTGGGGATTTGAACCCAGGTGTCCATGCTTATCATCCAAGATTTTAAGCTTTAACTATGTCATGCAGGAAGAGCATTGTATGAGCCTTGAGGAAATGAAAATAAAAATCGCAAACTCATTCAATAGTTTCAATATGTTCAGCTGAAGGATTTTATGTCAATCAAGAAATGGAAAGTTGAGAAAAACTTTGACTAGATTCAAAATGACAATAATCAGATAGAAAACCATGGAAAGTATTTGGTCAAAAATGTGTCCTTTTTAGGTGATGGAAGGATTGGCTCTAAAACAAAATACATACCTTAAAAAATTTTTTTGGGTGCAATGACATACACCACCAAGATAGTTAAAAAAAACAACAAACAGACTAACTTCACTTAAATGGAAGTATGCTGCTTTTAAGTGGCAATTTGTGTGAGCATCCGGTTTACAATGCAGTCCACAAGTGTTTTTGTGTTCTTGCTAGCACTGAAGTAATTACTCTTTAATTGACAGCAACTACCAGACAACAGCTGGATCAGGCTGTGAATTATATTGTACGTATATCCATTAGAGAAAAGTAGAAGTGTGAATGCACATGAAAAAAATATGGTGACATAATCATGTTAATAGACCACAGAGCATGAGGTAATTGGTGGTGTTTGGTTGTACTTGACATTGTATGCACTACAGAAATAGCTTGTCCTGTTGATCTCTTTTTTTCTGAATTATTCAGGAATCTGAAGCTTTGTTCCACAAGGCAATTAAAGCCAATCCAACTGGAGCCAGTTACCATGGTAATTTGGGTAAGACATTTTACAGCTCCCCTAGTGCAAACTTTTTTCTTTTTTTAAAATCAGACACACTGCTTGTACTTCTTTTCATGTTCATTGTCTTAAAAAGTACTGTTTTAAGGCATTCTTTTGCTGGCTAGATTTCTATTCTGCCTTCTTGCTAAACAAATTGCCAACAAGAGAATGGAGTTCCAAGAATGCAAAGCCTGTTTTGTATGAGAGACCAACCAGGCAGCGCATTGCAACCCAGAGGTGGCTGCACGTCAGTGGTGGCAAATTGGCTCTTTTATGTTGTGCTTGCAAACCGCCATGAGCTCTCCAGATAAAAACAGCAATTTATGGCTCTAGCACAATCCACTCTTGTCATTCCTTGGCCTGCTCGGCTCCCAAATGCGTCTCCTCCAGCTGGCAACAGAGCCGGCTGCCACCATGCCGACAGCCAACCAAATGTTTTAATGTTTTCTAAGTAATTGGCAAGATTGTCTATTCTTCAACATTGTTGCTAACAAAAACTCCTCTTTGCTGTTTCAGCTGTGCTTTACCATCGCTGGGGAAATCTTGACTTAGCCAAGAAACACTATGAAGTCTCTCTGAAGCTTGACCCCACAGCAGCTGGGACCAAAGAAAACTATAGTCTTTTAAAAAAAAAACTGGACCAACTGCAAAAAAAAGGGTGATGTCTGAGATTTCTTCTCAGGCTTTGAATGCATTCTGTATACTGTTTATTGGTAACATGGGCTACTAATCACTAGAGGGAAGCATTCAGCCACACTGTCATTGAAACAAGACAATATAAAACCGATAATCACCAGCAATGGACTCTTGATTGTTCCATGGAGTCTTGCATCAGAAGAAAATGTTATATATAATTTTTTTAATCAACCATTGTCCTAAAATTTTCAGTTGGAGAATTAAAAAGTGTGTTTCTGCTTTAAATTTGTTGAACAAAAGCTATCATCTTCTACATTTTTATAGTCTGATACCCAGAGCACTTGAACAAGCAGGGACTGCATTGAAATGAAGAGGATTTGTCCCAAGTGTGACATGTTGAAGGTATATCCACCAGCTTAGTGTGTGAATGCATGTAGGGCCCAATCTGATGCCCATTTTTCTGGGAGTAAATCCCAGAGTAAATGTGCATATGATTATACAGTAATTCAGTTATGGCAGCAAATAGTGATATGTTTTACTCTGATTTACAATAATTACAATGTGGTGGTGATATGAAATGTGGCCTTGTAATGATAGCATCATCTTGAACAACAAATATTGGTTTGTACGCCTATGCAGAGATACTATCTATTTAAAGAATACTGAACAAGGTGTTTTTGTTTTCATTGTCTTTTTCCAAAAGTGTCTTTCCTTCCATTGGCTATCAGTGTGCAGCTAGCTTGCCTGCTAAGACTGGAACAGCTTCAAAATATTTTCATATCAAGAAAAAAAACTGATTCAAATTCTTTATAGGTTCAGAACCAATCCCTAGTTTGTTGCTGTGTAGCTTTAAAAAGCAGTGAGTTGGATAGGTTACAAAGCAGGGCTTGACAGCCAAGCCACAAGCTCATGCTGTCCCTGGCAGAGTCTGTTAAAGTAGAAAGCCCCTCATGCCTGGAAATTTGCCCAGAGTCCTGAGCTCTTCAACTGGGCAGTATTATGCTTTTGACCATGTGGCTTTTTGCTTTGGTTTTGATATGCTATCTTATTGGCAATTGCTTTTGAGAGAGTATCAGGAGCTTAAATCCATGTGGCACATCAGGGGTTCTTGAATCTCGTCTTTCATCTCGGAATGGGTAATGTAAATGATAGCAGAGGTAATATTTCTTCTTTTACAGGTCTGTGAAGAAACACAAGACTGATTCAGCTGCTCTAAAACTGTTCTCATAGAACATCCTTGAGGATGCAGGTTTATTAAGAAAGTAATGCTTGACATCTGAACTTGGGCCATGGTGACCTAAATGACCAGTAGAGATGTGGTTGCAACTTTTTGCTTGAATAAAAAGTGATAATTTCAAAAGGACAACTCAAATAAAAACTCTTGAGATAACCACACCTGAATGTTGGCAGGGGTTTATAATGCCTGAGATAAGCATTGTTTGGGTTTGAGTCACTTGATAAAGTTGGAAATGAAGAAAAAACAAAGACCACTTACAAACTACAATTCATCTAAAGTTCATGAGGCCACATCCAGACAATGGCTATTCTTCTGTCCTCCTAGTTCGTCTTGATGTAGTTTGTATTTAGCAGTGCAGATGAAATCAAATGCTGCCTTTTTGTGTTGGCATGCTTACAGCACAGGGAAGATATTGCATCAGATTTCTGGGCTTTCCCCCAAAATTACAAGAACAGCCTTCTGAAAAGGGAACTATCAGTATCTGGTACTGGAAAAAGAAATGGTTCTTCAAATATTATTAGCTGGTTGTGCCCTCAGTTTTGATTATACCAGTCACCTGATGTGGGAAGGACCTGGATTTAGTCTCAGTCCTAAATAGGTATTAGTGTCAACAGTGCCTATTGAATATACGTACGCCTAGCCAGGATCCTGGACACAGGAATCTACCTGGTCATGGCAACAGCATTCACATGCTGGATTGGGGTGTGCAACTATTTTTAAGATATTCTAAATGTATCATTACCTGAATTACATACAGTGCAGCTGTTGAAATGCAGGGTGCTGTCACTCTTGCAATATGAAAGAACAGGAATGACAATGAAAGTTTGAGGTTGTGTATATAAATGCATCATTCTGAAAAAAGTGTACAAACTACAAATAGAAATTATTTCCACAAGTTGTGTAAGGGTTTGAAAAAATATTTGGTTCAATAGTTTTTCCTAACATGCATCACTTTGAGACCATTTTTGCAAATAGGGCTTTAGAAATAACAACATTGTGGGATTTTGAAGATACTATTTCTAGTAGACAAATTTTCCATAATTGCTTCGTATCTGAACATTGTTGATGTCTGATGTAATTAACAGTCTTCTTCATGATTCTTCTGCACAGGAGATTTATCCCTAATGGTCTGCACTATTTGTTCTGTATTAACCTAGTGGATCAATACTTTGTTTGGGCATGAAATTAATGAAACAAAGATTTGAATTTGTCTGTTCTTTTAAAGTGTGTGTGCTACATTAATTTTTACATGCCAGAAATATTTGGGTGTCCTGTTTTCAAGGCTTTGTAAGGTAGATAATCATGTTCCAGACTTTTAATGACTTAATTCATTTCAAGTAACTTGGAGCATAATCTCCCCTCTGTCAGTTCTATCATGTGAATGTATCCATGTTTGAATGTGTTCATTAGAGAAAAGTCTTGAATGCTATCTTTGGATGAGACAGACTACAGGCTTTTTAAGTCATTATGCCAAGTAGACCCAACATGGAGTTGTAATCTATCCCTGATAGATGTATCTGCAGGAATACCTTGCACTTGCATCTGGTTATGGACCAGAGAATGAATGAAAGTCAAAAATGGATGAAAACTTGGTTACAGGTATATCGAAACCAATTTGAATGAAACGTTGAATACTTATGTGAATCTACCCAGACACATGCTGATTCTCTGTAACTGTTCAATTAATTTCATGAAATTGTATATACAATTGTATTTGTAAATACAGGTGTAAAATGACTGGATGTGAGAATTGACATCTTGAAAATTCAGTGCAAATTCTTAGTGTTATTTTGAAAACCTGGTTTAATAAGTGATTAAACATTTTTAGTTCTGAAAAGGCTCTCTTAAAGCTACCTACAAACATGATTGAGAAGACTGTTAATACTTCTATCAAATATGAGAAAATTTCAGTTTCTCATGGAAACGTGGTTTACAAATATCTTTATGCATTCTTTATGCATTTTAAAACAAATACAATTGGTTCTTCTGCATAAAGGCCCATACCTGTGTCTGCATACAAAAATGTAGTTGTTTATAACAAATTTGGTATGTTCAGTGTCTGTCTGTGGTATACATTTATTCACGGGCTATTAAACTGTGTATGTGTATAATAAAAGGCATGAGATCTTGAATGCAATGATTTGCAATTGATGCTGTAAGTTGAGTTGTCCTGGTTCATCAGCTGAATTTTCATATACTCCAGCCCCTGTTACAAATTTTGAAGACAACGCATTTGTAATAAAGCTTCATCTGTAGCTTTGGCTCTTGTGTAAATGAATTTTATAAGAGTATTGTATTGGCAACCTTCAGTCTCGAAAGACTATGGTATCGCGCTCTGAAAGGTGGTTCTGGCACAGTGTCTAGTGTGGCTGAAAAGGCCAATCCGGGAGTGACAATCCCTTCCACACCGGGAGCAAGTGCAGTCTGTCCCTGGTCTGTCTCCCTGGCTATGGGCCTTCCTTCTTTGCCTCTTAGCCTCAGACTGTTGGCAAAGTGTCTCTTCAAACTGGGAAAGGCCATGCTGCACAGCCTGCCTCCAAGCGGGCCGCTCAGAGGCCAGGGTTTCCCACTTGTTGAGGTCCATCCCTAAGGCCTTCAGATCCCTCTTGCAGATGTCCTTGTATCGCAGCTGTGGTCTACCTGTAGGGCGCTTTCCTTGCACGAGTTCTCCATAGAGGAGATCCTTTGGGATCCGGCCATCATCCATTCTCACGACATGACCAAGCCAACGCAGGCGTCTCTGTTTCAGCAGTGAATACATGCTAGGGATTCCAGCACGTTCCAGGACTGTGTTGTTTGGAACTTTGTCCTGCCAGGTGATGCCGAGGATGCGTCGGAGGCAGCGCATGTGGAATGCGTTCAGTTTCCTCTCCTGTTGTGAGCGAAGAGTCCATGACTCACTGCAGTACAGAAGTGTACTCAGGACACAAGCTCTGTAGACCTGGATCTTGGTATGTTCCGTCAGCTTCTTGTTGGACCAGACTCTCTTTGTGAGTCTGGAAAACGTGGTAGCTGCTTTACCGATGCGCTTGTTTAGCTCGGTATCGAGAGAATGAGTGTCGGAGATCGTTGAGCCAAGGTACACAAAGTCATGGACAACCTCCAGTTCATGCTCAGAGATTGTAATGCAGGTAAGAACTCTTATATACTCTGTAATGCAGGTAAGAACTCTTATAAGAGTAAGAACATGCATAAAAGTATCACTTTAATGTAACAGAGAAGAGAAAAATCTGGTGCTGCAGTCATTACACAGCCCCTTTTCTAGATAGTTTTGTTGTCCAGTGTAATGATGTAGGGCAGGGGTCTCCAAACTTTTGGCCAGAGGGCCGCATGAAATATCTGGTGCAGTGCTGAGGGCCGGAAAAAAATTTAAATATAAAATTTAAATAAATAAATTAGTGATCTTAGATGAATTAATAAATGAATGAGGGCCCAATCCTATCCAATTTTCCAGCACCGGTGCAGCTGCAATGCAGCCCCAAGGTAAGGGAACAAATGTTCCCATATCTTAAGAGGCCACTGTGACTGCTCCCCATGACAAGATGCAGTGCATGCCCCACTGGCACTGGCAAATTGGATATGAGTGGGCTCATTCACTCAGCCTCTCCTCCAGATGCAATCAGAGCACAGCTCTGGTCATGTTTAGGCGAATGGGCCAGAGGCTTTCAGGAGACAAAAGGCTGGCCGCGGGGTGGATAGAGGCTTGCTGTGGGCCGCATTTGGCCCCTGGGCCGGGGTTTGGAGACCCCTGGTGTAGGGCATGCTCCTACAAACCATTAAAAAATAAAACCAAATAAAGTTTAAAAAATAGTGTAGATGGCCTGCATCTCAGAGCAAACTAGATACAATTGAGGGACAATGTATCTCCCACCATTTGGTTTTTCAATGTTATTGTAAACAGACTTAGGTGAATGACAGTGCAGTCCTAACTTGTGCCTCTGCTGGCACAGCAGTCCCTGCACCAGCTGAAGGTGTTGCAAATGTGCTGTCAAATATGCTCATTACACTGTGAGTAGGCAGCACCAGTGAGGAGACCCACGCTGCCCTACCAGCACTATATCCAGAAGCCCAGCTGTATACCACCAAGCAGCGCAAGGGTTGGGAGAAGATAGCAGGAGGGCAGTTTGGAGGTGGGGAGGAGCTGTTTCTGGCTGGAAGAGGGTGAAACGGAGGTGGGTTGGGCCTGAGAGGGAACAGGATTTATAGAGGTCTCTCTGTATAACTACCAAAAAAGAAAATAAATAAAATGGCTACAGTCAAGCCTACAGTTAAGTATTTAAGTGTCATTTATTTGAGTGAGAGAGTTATAGCCCAGTCATATCTGCTGGGCTCCATTGGCAGAATGGGCATTCCACCAGTGGAGCCAGCAGGATACAGGTGGAAGTTGTACAATGGTATTGCGCGCAATGGTATTGCAGGCACTGGCACCACCAGTGAGTACAACAAGGTCACCAATGCAGTTGCTGGTGGCTGTGCGCACAAAGTGGCAGCAATGTCTCTGTCCACCAGTGCAAGGTGAGTCAGCAGTGGAGGCAGATGGTGGGAAGGATGGGGGTGTTTCTGGGCAAGAAAAGGGAAGAACTACAGGCAGAGTAGGCAGGAGTGGGTAAATCTGGCAGCAATGGTGCATGGCTGGATCTTATCCCCTCAGTTTCAAACCTCCTCACCCCTTTCCTTGAATATACACCACTAAAATAGGTGGCATATGTCTATGGAGACCCATTGCTGCTCAGGGAGCCTACCAGGCGTAAGTTGAAAATATTTTTTTATTGCAGGGTGTCCAAGTGCTCCCCCCATTTATTTTTCACATTTTTATACTGCTCTTCCTCCAAAAAGCTCAGGGGGCATACACAGCTGCTCCCCTCTTTCTGTCCTCACAACAACCCTATGGGGTAGGTGAGGCTGAAAGAGACTAGCCCAAGGTCACCCAGGAAGCTTCATGGCTGAGGGGGGATTTGAACCTGGAACTTCCAGGACTAATTCCACCTCCCAAACCACTACACCACCCTGACTCTCTGTAGGATGCAGCACACACAAGTACATGCTTAACTCCCCCATTGAAAGCAATGGCACTAAAAAGTACTTAATTTTTTAAAGGTTATGCTTTGTCTTCAGGTGGTTCTTATTTTTAACTCTTACACAGAAGTGTCTACACCCCATCTACACTCTCATTTTCAAGCAAGCTAAGAATCGTAAAGAGTAATTCAGATACTTGGTAGTAGTTTAATACACAGTGACTTTACTGAGCCATCATTCAAGCATCTCATAAGTGCAGGCTAAGGCCATGCACTAAGGCCTTTGCACGTCTATAGAATTACCTAGGCCTTTTTAATTCTTGGTCAAGACTTATCTCTGCTGCTTTCCAAACGTTGACAGTAGCCTTTTACAGTGGGAAAAGGATGAAGACCACTGTTGACCTTGGACTCAAGATGGTGTATTGGGTCAACATTTCCTCAATTGCTGCTTTGATTTCTGTTGCCTGTTTTTTCCATCTAACATCTAGGCATGGCACAAAGGTGGGGGGGGCCTTTCAAGGGTCTTAGTCTTGATGGGGTTTCAAGCGATTTCTGTTGCATATCTCCTATAGGAGTGAATTGTAGCTTCTCCAAGGAGTTGCATTCCCCCCCCCCCCCCATCCTGACTATTTTGTTGGGTTTGATGCCTTAAAAATCTATTGTTCTTAAAAATAGGCTCTGGCTGAGTTAGCATTTTACTGTTGCAAAAAAAAAAAATCTTGTTTCTAAAATCTTGTTTCTCAGTTTCATTAACACATCCTGCTGTTAATTGCGACTATTTTACCTAAAGTGGCCACTCACTCCTCCAGCATGTTCAGCTGCAGCTTT
The DNA here is from genome assembly GCF_035046505.1 of Tiliqua scincoides. Taxonomy (NCBI): domain Eukaryota; kingdom Metazoa; phylum Chordata; class Lepidosauria; order Squamata; family Scincidae; genus Tiliqua; species Tiliqua scincoides. The sequence continues at coordinate 101,470,319 of NC_089823.1, forward strand.
TTACGCCTTATTCCACTAATAGCAAATCTTACACAAGTGTGATTCCACTTCTCTGCTGCCAGGGCTCCTTCCTCTTGTACTAGGTGAGTGACAGGCTGAAATGCAACCGGTGTACCCTTTCTGACCACTCCTTTTCCCTGCAGCCTCCTGAAGTTCCAGTTCTAGAACGTCCATGTGGCCTGCAGCCATTCAAGGGCTGGAGCTCTGATACAAGGGACAGATCTCCTTCTGAGATGCCAGCAGCAGCGTGAAATCAAACAGGTGGCGCCTTTCCCAGCAGGGTGACCCTGACCCAAGGAAGAATCTTGAACCTTTTCTTCCTTGGCCACTGCTCCTGCTGCTGCCTACTGTGGTGCCGAAAGGGAGTATGGGACTACTCCAGAGTAACAGCGTGAGTGCAATGGGGGTGTATTTTCTGCGAGGGAACCTGCTTTTTCTGGGAATGCCAAACTGCCTCACACAGAAAGATACCACAGATTGCAGCAGCACGTGGTTAAAGAGTCTTCCTCTGCACAAGTTTTAGGCTACAATCCTATCTGCATTTTCCTGAGAGTAAGCCCCATTGACTATAATGGGACTTAGTTCTGAGTAGACATGCATAGGATTGCACTATTAAGCACTATTTTAACAACTTTGAGGCTCAAACACTGCTCCCCATGTGACTTCGTTGTTTAAGGGAAATCCAGGTGTGGGGAGGGGGGTTGCAAAGTTGATCAGCGAGGGGAGGGGGGATGGACTAGGTTTACGATCAAAATCACATCCTCCCCAGCTCTGCTTTGGGGAAGATCTTTTGGGGAAGACACCCATGGAGGTATTCTTATCCCCCTCCCCCTAGGAAGGCAACTGGGTGGGTGATTTTAATCCCAGAAACCTTTTCCTGTGGGAAAAGGTTAATCGCTCTACCCCAGGTAGCCAGCGATCAATTTTGCAAGCCACCCCGTAGGCTGAGTCTGCGGGAGACTGATCACTCTCTTCCCGCTTCAAGAATAAGCTGGGGCTGATTTTTGTATCACCGCTCAGTTAGATGCTTCTTAGGCTGCAATTCTTCACCCACTTACCTATCTAAGAGTAAGCCTCACTGAACACAGTGGAACTGATTTCTGCGTCAAGATGCCTAGGACTGTCACTCTTGGCATACACAGGCTGTATGTTACAGGCATACACATGTCACTCTTATTTGGCATACACAGGCTATGGCTGCAAGTACAAAGCTGTAAGTACAGTACAGGTCACTGCTGATGGAGCTCACAGAGGAATGAGAAGTGTGTGAGAAGTGGTGACAAGAGACAGATAAAATCTTGAGAACCTGCCAAGCAAGCTATGATCTACAGCTGCCTGTGAAGGCTCGGAAGGTGGAAGCATGCAGCCAGGATGAAGACCGCACCCTGAAAGGGAGACATCTGGAGAAACTGAGGGTTCTATACATTGATATAGAACAATAATTGTAAAAACTTTGCCACAAACCCCACTTGAAAACTTTTTCAAATGGGGTTTATGAGCAGCCTGCCAATGTAAAATGCCTTGTGTCTTGAGAAATCTTGAGAAAGAGAGTATAAAGGCACTAGTGTACCTGGGGGGGGGCAGATGGGACAAATGCCCCGAGCACTGACCCTCTAGGAGCGCCTCGGGGCCCCGCCCCCGCCCCCAGGAGAAGCGCCCAGGAGCACTGCGGAGAGGCAGCTTGCTGCCTCTGTCAGCACCTGGGCGCCGACTGAGTCGCCGCTCCCCTCTTCCTTGAAAGGAGGATGGGAGATAGGCGCCCTAGAGAGGCACTGACGCTCTAAGGCGTCCATCTCGTCTCCTCTTATAAATGAGGAGGGGGAGCAGCCCAGTCGGCTTCCCGCTGCCTCCCAGGACCACTCCTGGGTGCCCCTGCTCCGGCTCAGAGGGCGTCCCAGAGCGGAAGTGGCACACACCACCTCTGAAGGTGGAGGGGACTTGTGCCGCTTCCCGGCCTGGGTCGCCCCTGCTCCACTTTGGAGGGTGTCCTGTCCGACTTCGGAGGAGATGCATGCCACTTCCCGAAGCAGCCCCAGACCGCTGTCATGGAGACCCCTGTGGTGCGGAAGGCTCTGTGGGGGCATTGGCTGCCTCCTCTGTTCCCCCTTGTTTTCAAAGGGGGAACAGTGAACATAAGAACAGCCCCACTGGATCAGGCCATAGGCCCATCTACTCCAGCTTCCTGTATCTCACAGCGGCCCACCAAATGCCCCAGGGAGCACACCAGATAACAAGAGACCTCATCCTGGTGCCCTCCCTTGCATCTGGCCTTCTGACATAGCCCATTCCTAAAATCAGGAGGTTGCACATACACATCATGGCTTGTACCCTGTAATGAATTTTTCCTCCAGAAACTTGTCCAATCCCCTTTTAAAGGCGTCTAGGCCAGATGCCATCACCACATCCTGTGGCAAGGAGTTCCACAGACCAACCACACGCTGAGTAAATAAATATTTTCTCTTGTCTGTTCTAACTCTCCCAACACTCAATTTTAGTGGATGTCCTCTGGTTCTGGTGTTATGTGAGAGTGTAAAGAGCATCTCCCTATCCACTCTGTCCATCCCCTGCATAATTTTGTATGTCTCAATCATGTCCCCCCTGAGGCGCCTCTTTTCTAGGCTGAAGAGGCCCAAACGCCGTAGCCTTTCCTCATAAGGAAAGTGCCCCACCCCCGTAATCATCTTAGTCGCTCTCTTTTGCACCTTTTCCATTTCCATTATGTCTTTTTTGAGATGTGGCGACCAGAACTGGACACAATACTCCAGGTGTGGCCTTACCATAGATTTGTACAATGGCATTATAATATTAGCCGTTTTGTTCTCAATACCTTTTCTAATGATCCCAAGCATAGAATTGGCCTTCTTCACTGCCGCTGCACATTGGGTCGACACTTTCATCGACCTGTCCACCACCACCCCAAGATCTCTCTCCTGATCTGTCACAGACAGCTCAGAACCCATCAGCCTATATCTAAAGTTTTGATTTTTTGCCCCAATGTGCATGACGTTACACTTACTGACATTGAAACGCATCTGCCATTTTGTTGCCCATTCTGCCAGTCTGGAGAGATCCTTCTGGAGCTCCTCACAATCACTTCTGGTCTTCACCACTTGGAAAAGTTTGGTGTTGTTTGCAAACTTTACCACCTCACTGCTCAACCCTGTCTCCAGGTCATTTATGAAGAGGTTGAAAAGCACCAGTCCCAGGACAGATCCTTGGGGCACACCACTTTTCACCTCTCTCCACTGTGAAAATTGCCCATTGACACCCACTCTCTGCTTCCTGGCCTCCAACCAGTTCTCAATCCATGAGAGGACCTGTCCTCTAATTCCCTGACTGTGGAGTTTTTTCAGTTTCCTTTGGTGAGGGACCGTGTCGAATGCCTTCTGAAAGTCCAGATATATAATGTCCATGGGTTCTCCCGCATCCACATGCCTGTTGACCTTTTCAAAGAATTCTATAAGGTTCGTGAGGCAAGACTTACCCTTACAGAAGCCATGCTGATTCTCCCTCAGCAAGGCCTGTTCATCTATGTGTTTTGAGATCCTATCTTTGATGAGGCATTCCACCATCTTACCCGGTATAGATGTTAGGCTGACCGGCCTATAGTTTCCCCGGGTCCCCCCTCTGTGGAGTGGAGTGGAAGTTCATGAGGAGTGGAATGGAGGCAACTACACGGAAGTAATTGCGGTGTCACTGCAATTACTTCTGGGTCAGGTGTGCGGGGGGGGCTGGGCAGAGAAGGGGGTGAAACAGGGTGTGGGGGGGCAGACCCCTAGGGGTTGCCCCAGGCGTGGGGACCCCCAGGAACACCACTGCATTAAAGCTGCAATCCTAACCACACTTTCTTGAGAGTAAGCCCCATTGAACAAAAGAGGACTTACTTCTGAGTAGACCTAACTAACTAACTGCTCACTATCCTACGCATGCCTACTCAGACGTCTCATTAGAGTCAGCGGGGCTTCCTGCCAGGAAAGTGTGGGTAGGACTGGATTATAAGGCTGCCATCCTGTCCACACTTTCCTGGGAAGAAGCCCCATTGCCTGTAACAGGACTGACTGAGTTCGTGGGTGGTCTGTTCCCGCCCTCTGTGGACAGACTGGACAGTTCAGCGCCTCCGCCCTCTGCTGGTTCGAGGGAAGTCTCCTCACAGACCGCCAGAGAAGCGGCCAACGGAGTGCCTGCGGCCAGCACGGTCTGCTCTGCCACCGCCCTGCTGGTCTGCGGGGGACGCCGGGCGTGACCGACTTCACTCATGCGCGGGAGGCAGGAACAAAAATGGCGCCGAGAGCGCCGAGGAAGCCTTGTCGCTGGCCAATGGAAAGGGCGTTCCGGGCTCTGAGGCGGCGCTTTGTGGCCTCCGCCTCCTCAGGCTCCGAAGGGCAAAGTCCGGAAGCGACTGAGCGGAGGAGGTGTGATTGACAGCGTTCGAGTGAGGCAGACAAGCTGGCGGGTGAGCTTTGTGGACGGGACCGCGCGCCCCTCGCCGCCTCTGACGGGACGGTTACGTGCGCGCGCACGAGAGAGGCTCGAGCGGGCGCTTTAACGCGCCAGGCTTTAACTTTATGTTTCAAAAAACGTCACGTGGCGGCTGCCGCTTTAACACTCCAGGCTTGGTTTAAAAGCATCACGTGGTGGTGGGGAGGGCAACGAACTGTCGCGTGCCGCCGCTAGTCAAGGTCACGTGACAGTGGGAGAAGGGCCCCTCCTAAGAGCTTGCCAGGTTCATGAGGAGCTCTGGGAACGGGGATTCCTCCCTGGTGACCTGCAGGTGCTCATAGGATCTTCCCATAGTAAACCACGCTCAGCTGGCCACACTGGTGGCTTCTCACCTGTAGATGAAGAGTGCTGGAGTGGAGTTGCTCAGGGCACAAACCAAAATGAAGCCCTTTTGGTTTTCAGTGGGAGAGACTCAGCTCAATCCTATGCACGTCTACTCAGAAGTAAGCCTCATGATGGTCAATGGGGCTCACTCCTGGGAAAGTGTGGATAGGATTACTGCCTGACAGCCCAATCCTATCCACACTTTCCCCATTGACTGTAATGGGATTTCTGAGTAGACATGGATAGGATTGGGCTCTGTGTCTGCAATCCTGTGCACACTTTCCTGGGAGTAAGTCCCATTGGCTATAATGGGAGTGACTTCTGAGTAGACATGCATAGGATTGGGCTGCCAGGGCCCAATCCTTTCCAACTTTCCAGTGCTGATGCAGCAGTTCCTATGGGACAGGCACTACATCCTGTGGTGGGGAGATGCCTCCTCAAGGTATGGGAGTTCCCTTACCTCAGGGCTGCCTTGTGGCTGCACCAGTGTTGGAAAGTTGGATAGGATCGGGCCCATAAAAGAGCCTAAACTTCCCCAAATGGAATGGGTGAAAGAGCTGGTCTTTGAATAAATCATGCTTAAAATTTACTGAGTGTTGTACAAAATGTTTAAAAAACAGGACACTGTACAAAGCCCACCCTAGGCAAGATAGGGAGCGCCTTCTGCGGTGCAGCAATATTTGGGAAAGTCTTTGCAGTACTCCAAGATGTATACTTCATCTATCTTCTGAAAACAAATTCTGGTTTGTTTGTTGTTTTTTTTTACAAGCCCACTCCTGCCCCCTCCTGTCATGTTTAGCACTTACGACTACAGTGAAAATGTGATTCAGAAATCAAAAGACGTGTTTCGAAAAACAAAGCGTTTATTTTCCAAAATCTCTTTTTTAAAAAAAATGGTTTGACAACAAACATAGAGTGGGGAGCTGAAAGATTGTGATGATTGAACATTGGCAGTAATCACTATTTTATGGCTCCATCTGTCAGAGTTTAAACTGCTCAGGTTCAGCTCAGGTAGGTGTAACAAAAGCAAACACCTTCTGCTATGAACTGAGAAGGTTTTTGCCTCTGTTACACCTACCAGCTGCAGCAACAATTGCAACAGAATTTATTGTGGATTTACAGTTCAACGTTATCGTGAGGCGTTTTCTCTGGTATAGTTACCTGTTTAACTCATTGTTTCTATCCCTTGAACTTTTCTATGCATATTATACTAATATTCTTTTAGCGATAGTGTATGGCTGTTGTACTGTTTAGGGAAGAGGCTGCAGCTTGATAGAGGAAGACCCTCATCTGAAATGCTTGAGAACGCCTACCATTCTGTGTAAACAGCAGACTCCTTATACGATTGGTCCATGGAATGTTAGAGGGTCTTGGTGGTCATCTAGTCCAAACCCCATTCAGCCCCCATTCATTGCAGACAATCCATCTAGTTTCATTTAGTTGGCAGCTGCTCTCCAGTAAGTTTCCCCATGGAATTGGCCACCCGCTGTGCTGCTGAGCCTGTTGCTGAGGTCACCGGAGCGGCCAAGGAGCAAACTGCCAGCCAACTGGCTGCCAACTCCACAGTCAACACTACATCAGATTCTGTGATTATTTAGACCCTGATACTTCCAAAATAGGCTTCCTGGTTGCTTGGGCAACAAGAATACTAGAGTGGTAGGTGGCCATATATGCTCACAAGGCAGGTTCCTGTATAAAGATTTCAACCAGTGCCAGTGCTGAGACTGTAGTTGCAAGATTCAGGACTCTGTCTCTATAACAATTGGGAGTGATAGTATCCTGAGGAGGCTGACCTGTGGAGAGGAAGAGCAAACATCTCTGAAGCAATGGAGAGGAGCTATCCAGGCCATGTCAGTAGGATCCTTCCAGGCAGAGAGGGACCCTTTGGCTTTTGGTAGAGTCTGCTTTACTTCAATTTTGAGCTAATTACACAGGCCAATACACATTTTGCTTCCTTAAACGTTATACCAATTCCTGGGTATGTTTGGGGTGCTGATTCCAAAAATGGCATCCGTTTTGCTGTATCACGTCTAGTTTTGGAGACACGGCATAACCTCTTTAGTGAATGGTTCAAGCAGCTTCCTCATGAGGAAGCCTACACCATGGCTTCCTCATGAGGAAGCCGCTTGAACCATTCACTAATGAGGCTATACTATATCGCCAAAACTAGACATGAGAGGGCAAAACGGATGCCATTTTTAGAATCAGCACCCCAAATTCATATCAAACCACCATAAAGTTTGGGAAAAACTTTTCTTACCCTCAATTTTGTAGGCCTGTGTTATTAATGGTTTTATATAGTACTTTATTATATAAATATAGTATATAAACAAAGTACCTGAAGTGCATACAAACTAAATTTAAATGGAGGTTTACCTTGCTTTAAGGCACTTTGCTTTAGAGCGCTTAGCTAATATGGTGCTTTTTCAATTATATTCATGTTTATTATTTCCGGTGCTTGCCTTGTTCTTAAGGAGGTTTCAGCGGTAACACATACATCATAAGAACATAAGAACCTCCCTGCTGGATCAGGCTGTAGGCCCATCTAGTCCAGCTTCCTGTATCTCACAGCGGCCCACCAAAGGCCTCAGGGAGCACACCAAATAACAAGAAACCTGCATCCTGGTGCCCTCCCTTGCATCTGGCATTCTGACATAGCCCATTTCTAAAATTAGGAGTTTGCACATCATGGCTTGTAACCCATAATGGATTTTTCCTCCAGAAATTTGTCCAATCTGCTTTTAAAGGCATCTAGTCCAGATGCCATCACCACAACCTTTGGTAAGGAGTTCCACAGACCAACCACATGCTGAGTAAAGAAATATTTTCTTTTGTCTGTCCTAACTCTCCCAACACTCAATTTGAGTGGATTTACCCTGGTTCTGGTGTTATGTGAGGTTCTGCATCTCTCTATCCACTCTATCCTTCCTGTGCATAATTTTGTATGTCTCAATTATGTCTCAGGCACCTTTTTTCTAGGCCAGGGGTGTCCAAGGTTTTTGGCAGGAGGGCCACATCAGCTCTCTGACACTGTGTCAGAGAAAAAAAGAATTAATTTATATTTAAAATTTGAATAAATTTACATAAGTTTACATAAACGACTATATTAAAGATGAACTTATATGAAAGAATGAAGGTCTGTAATAAGAGGCCTTGCACAAAGCAAGGCTGGCCTTTCCTTTGCTGCCACTACTGCATCACAGGCATGAAACAGCAAGCAGTGGAAGTAGCCCTCATCCCACAGCTCACGCGAGAGGTCAAACAGTCGCCCTCATGCTGAGATCAGTTGTGTCGGGCCAGAGCGGGCTCCAACAAATCTCCAGAGCACCAGAGGCTCATTGGAGACTGGGGGCTCCCTGAGGGCTGCATTGAGAGGTTTTAAGGGCCGCAAATGGCCCCAGGGCCAGGGTTTAGGCACCCCTGTTCTAGGCTGAAGAGCCCCAGACGCTGTAGCCTTTCCTCATAAGGAAGGTGTCCCGGCCCTGTATTCATTTTAGTTGCTCTCTTTTGCACCTTTTCCATTTCCACTATATCCTCTTTGAGATGTGGTGACCATAACTGGACACAATACTCCAGGTGTGGCCTTACCATTGATTTGTACAACGGCATTATAATATTAGCCATTTTGCTCTCAATACCTTTCTAATGATCCCAAGTATAGAGTTGGCCTTCTTCACTGCCGCTGCACATTGGGTCGACACTTTCATGGAGTTGTCCACCCCCCAAGATTCTCCTCATTAGGGCAAGACTTCCATTTACGGAAGGAAGCTTCCTTGCCCTTTACAGCCTCTCTAACAGCCTCTTTAACACCAGCTGACTCTAGGCTCAATTGAGCGAGTCAACCAGCACTGTTTTCTTACCCACACTCATGTATTGTAGCATTTTTTATTTTATTTTTACTTTTGAATCTTTTTAGGCCTACTGCTCTTGCACACTTAATAAAGGTGTAAATATGTTTTTTATATGCACTGGCAAGTGAAAAAAAGGGCTGTAATTTGCTTTAAGGTGATATTCACTTTATGGTGGTGGTCTGGAACCTAACCCATATAAGTCCATATTAGTGAGATATGCCTGTATTTTGGGGGGAGAAGTAGAAATGGTTAATTCTCTAGTACCACAGTCCTATCTGAATCCCCTTCTCATTGTTGTTAACACTTGGTCCTTTAGCCACTGCATTGCACTGTATCTATAAAAAGTGAATTCCTGGTGCATAACATCTTCATGGCCAGAGTGTGGAGGTACTGAAGGGTATGCCTATCTGAAAACTGGCTTTTACAATTCTCTGTCACCTATTGCGAATTTACTTGCATCTAACACTCAGCTTCTGTTTGGTTCTGTGCTATGAATATATGCAATTGTTGCATACCTCCAAGTTCAGATGATTTTAGGATTTTATAGGAATCAATTCACATTTATAAAATGTACTGTGTTTAATGTGTATTTTAAAAAAGTAATTATTTCTTGCATCTGGAGGTTCCTTTTCATGCTAGATGAGTTGCAAATTGAGTAAACAGTGATCCCTATTGGAGTATGAAATGTTTTCAGCAGAAACGCATCAAATAAACCATGTAATGCTGGCAGGGTCAGGGTGGGAGTATTACAACTTATCTATCAAGCAAGATTTAGGGCAACCTTACAGGTGTTATTCAGTGGTATCACACCAGTAGTTGTAATGCTGTTTGTTTTCACAATCCAGGACTTCATAGTTTCAGAGCAGACGACTGCTGAGAGGAGCCTGTAACCTCTTGATTTCAAAGGGTCTGTGGCTTCCACTGGTGCCTCCCTGGCTAATGTAAGAAAGGTGTTTTGCCATAAACGGTTTGGAGGTATTTGGTGAGGTTGGAAAGGGGTCGGCCCAAGCAGGAAGCCTGTGTCTGCCCTGTAAAGAAAATAGCAAGTAACAAAATGAAAGCATCAAAGAACCAACAGGATGCAGTCCCAGGAGTCTCTTCTGGCATGTTGGTCCTTCTTGAAAGTTAGCACTGAGTGAAGAGTGACCTTAAAACTCACTTTATTCAAACAGACTGAGCTCAGGTTTAAAGTTCAAGGCATTTTGTTTTTTCACCTGTTTCCTACAGTTTTCAGAAACTTCTGAAGAATTAATGTGTAACTATATCTGGTCACTGAGCTAACAGCAAGGATTTTTTTCTCAAGGGAAAATATTACTGTATAAAAAGAATGAAAATAGGATGCTATATTGCACTATGGTAAATAGTTTCAATGATAGCTTTGCTGAAGCCACAGCTACAGGGCAAATTGGATCCATTAGGGATCTGAAATAATTATGAGGCAAAACAATTTGTCAAAGGAACCTCTGTTTCTGATAGAATGTAGGACTATCGTTGTAGGCAAGCTATGTAAGACTTTTTAAATCTACAGATGTATAGTTTTGTCGAAATCCAGTAGTAGGTCTCCAGATATTTATCTATTCCTGTCTAAGCCATTTCTGAAAAATCTGTAACACTTGGCCATGGTCTGAGGGTACATGATACCAAAGACTTGTTGAAGCTAAGCAAATCTGTATCTGCTCAGTATCTGGATGAGAGACCACCTGTGAACCATATATACTGAGAACCGTATACTCTTGAGAATCTGGGGAAAAGGTTCTGTAACACTTCAGCATGATCAACCAAATTTAGGATTAGGCTAAGTAGATTGGCACAGGCTAGATCTTCAGTAGTTGAAGTCACTAGGAGTAGAGCGTCGGTTTTTAATCTCTCAGGGAGAATTCGAGCCGCAGTAAGTGTGTTGGGGGAGGGGGAAGGCAGTGATGCTATCTGCTGGATTGTGCCATTTTGGAGGGGTGCAGTGGCTTGCTGCCATTTACCAGAGCCTGCAGCAGCCTCCTGGGGGTATGGGGAACGCAAAACCGGAAGTGGTCGCGATTGCAATTTTGAGGGTCTTTGCAGCATTGGGAAACCTGTGAAGGCTGATGCGGGGGCTCTCTCTAGGAGGCTGCTGCAGGCTCTGGTAAGTGGCAGCAACCCCGTGCCTCTCCAAAGCGATGCAATCCAGTGGATCGCGTCGCTGCCTTCCCTCTTCCCCGCACCCATTCACTTTCTTCCATACACCCATACACTTGTATTGAGAAAGTAAAATGCTCTCTTTGGGGACGGTTGAGCACAAACTCTGGTTCAAGACTGACTGCCAGTCCCAAATGTGAATGCTTTATTGCTGTATTGTAGAGTGGGAGGTTTCTGGATGGAAAAGAGTAAAAGTGCCTTTTTATATTCTTTTAATTTACAAACAAGTATATTCATGCATAACTTGGGAGTTCCTTGAGTATGTATTAATCACTACTTTATTTTTAGATGCACCACTTTGCTTCCAAATGATGTGCTTAACCACCTTTGCTATTGGAAGGGATGATAATAAGAACCCAATCTCCAGTATTGTATTTTGCTCCAGCATGTTCATGAAATGGAACTGAAGGCAGAGCCATGCAGTTAAAGAATGCCTGAGTTCCTAGTAGCTCTCATTGAGTTCTGTGGGGCAAAATCAGTAGGTTCAAGTTGGGATGCAATAGTCCTATGACCATGTTAGGAGACTGTGGAGAATCTTCAAGATACCATGTCATCTGTGAGCATGCCGGCAAGCTGCTGCTCTCAGTAGCCTTGCATTAGTCTGAAGAAACAGATGCTCTCTGTGGGGAGAACAGGAACAGGGCAAGGCTCTAGAGGTGCTCACAGATGTTATGAACTGTCGGGACTCCATAGTTTCATGATGACTCCATAGAGCTAGCAAGAGGGGACAAAACCTGATTAATTGTCTTCCTCGGGGGAGACTGTGATAATAAAAGTACTTTCTCCATGATGCACACCATTATAGTGATAGACATGTTACTAGTTTAATAATAATTTTAAAATCAGCATTCATATAATTTTTTACTTGGAAATTCATATAAATTTTTACTTGGTGTACTTGGAAATAAGTCCCATTATGTCCTGTAGTATTTATTCTTACATAAATGTTCATAGGATTATAGCCTGTGAATGTTCACATAGATACCTCTGTAATTCTTATAACTGACAGGTCAGTTTTATTGTGAGGAAGGAAAATGACTGAGGGTGTAGTAGTTAGCCTAAATCCACCTAATAACTTTGTGATAAAGATGTTTGCTTCAGTCACACCTCACATTCTTAACCACAATGCTATATCATATTTCATCTTGCATTGCTTTTTAGGCACATGTGTGGGCTAATGTGTGGGCTAATTACACATAGAGTTGTAGTAGTAAAGTAATGATTAGTAGTTTGAAATAAATGTATAGTATCAAAATGTAGTTGTAACTCATCTTGGTGCAAGTTCCTTATTCGGGCTGTCTAAATGTTTTCAGCTGGTTTCTTCACAAGTCACACAATATGCTTTATTTTCTGTCATTTTTGCTTTTCCCCATCTACAATACAATCCTAAGCAAATAGGCTGCACCAACAATTGGATAGGCTGTCAGTCGTAGTTAAAAGAAATCGCTTGAAGAGAGGACATACAGATTTCACTCATTTTCCCAGGATATTAAATTTTAATGACTAGTATGAATATTTCATGACAGTATCTTTTGAATAGGTTTGTTTTGTCCTGGAGGATATTGTATATTATAAGGCCTGATTTCTGTCTAGGCAAAACTGGTAACTTGTTGAAACGTCAACCCCTTTTCTTTGATTATATGGTAAAGCAAACAACAGTAAAAAATAATTCTCCTGCTGAAAATTCCACTTATAGGCCTTCATATTTTTTTGACAGTTCTTTGAAATTAAGCATCAGATCCTATTCTTTATTCTTGCCACAAGGTGGCTAAATAGCCCTGTCACCTGCATTAAAAGGTTATTTTGTACAGAGTATTGTGGAACATGGCAGTTTGTGCCCAATAGCTTGGTCAGACTTTTTTTCAGCTCCATTTATCCACTTCTTTCTTTGACATACTAGTGTGTATTTACTAAGACGTAAAACCTTCTTTATTGAATTTGTTTTGGGTAAACTATTGTCTAAACTGAAGAAACCTAATGCACTTTTTTCCAAAAAGAACCAATTATTTTCAAGTTAATTCTGTCATGTTGTTCTGTAGTTGATGTTTAGGCCACAACCTTTCATGCACTGTCAAATTCTACCTTGCTGAGGATTATGCACAAATGTGTTAAAGACTGCAGCACCAGATGCCAGGCATGATTTAAACTTCAATTTCCTCATTGGTCATTTCTATCTATTGAACAGCATGTCAGCAACTAGGAGCCGTAATGGAAACCATATTCTGAAATGTTCAGCAGGACCTTGGAGACCTCTCACCCCTCAGAATCAATTCCAACAAAATGTCAAAAATAGTCAGGACTCTTTGCTGGATGATGATGAGTTCTCCAATTTCAGTTGTGTTAAGAATTCTTTCCCCCAGAAACTTTTTATCCCCTCCCAAAAAGTGTACCTTCATATATGCATTAGAGAAATTGCTTAATGTAAATGAAGCATATCTTTTGCAGACAGATGGAGATTTTAATGTGCATTTTCATTTTCCCGTTTGTATTTTAACTTATTAACTCTGACAAGTAACCCCTTGGTTGTGAACAATTTAATTCACAATTCACTTTTTCTGATTCAAAGTGAACACGAGTGCCCTAATCCCCTAATGGGAATTAATTGCATGTTTCAGTGCTTAACTCTGATCCTCTCGCAATCCCCACTGGGACAAGCTTCTTCCTGAAGGATCTGTGTTCGTTATTCAAAACACAATTTGAAAGGTAATGATTTTTTTCCTCCAAAAGAGAACCAGAGCAACCAAATATTAATGCTCGTTCCTTTGTAGGAGAATAAGCTGTAGCTTTGAACCCATCTGATGTCATAAAGGGTAAACACAAAAAATCAAATGTTGATGAAATAACAGGGTAAATCATTGTGGTAGTTTTGAAAAGGCAGCAGCACAAAAAGGAGGTGAGGGTGTGTGTGTGTTGGGAAATATAGTGTGGTTCTGTAAGGTAAATATCTGAAGCCTTGGTCAGTGGTCTAAAGGGGGTTGCTGTATAAAAACATTGTTCTTTTGAACCAAAAGTCCTTTGTCTAGGAAGTGCTTTCTGTACCCCAAAAAGCACTCTTAAATTCCTAGAGATCTTTAGTAACACAAAAGAAAACTGAGAAAGGCCTTTATGGCTACCTAGTAAACGCATGACTGAGGTTGAATTTGTTGGGGACTCCCAGGCTCACATTTTTAGCTGCACCAGTGACTTCCACTCTGTACTATAAAAGAACTGCTAGTGTGCTATGAGAAAGAAATTAAAGATATACATGATGTCAAAAGTACCCATCTACAGAGGCAGCTGCTTACTTCACATGGTATGATTCACACCCTAGCCTTATTTGGTTGTTGTACTTGCATATTTCTAGGTCATTTCAGAACCTTCAAAGCAGTTTGTAATTAAAAAACAATACCATCACAATTTCCTTATTTTAATTTAAAGAAAAAACAGTGCAGTAGCTGTTAACATCATTGCAAAGGCACCTGAGCAGGCCAGCTAATGCCAAGTGTCCATCAATGGGAAAAAAAGTCTTAATTTCCAGATGGAAAATCCTGCTGCATGAAGATTGCGTAAGGCTCTGTGAGCCACGGCTCCCTGGGGAGCTGCGGAAACCAACCCAGGGGAGCAGTGGAATCCTCACAAAAAAACTTGCCACCATATACTAATACAATATATAGGATTTTAGCCCTAATAGGCAGTTGTGGCCAATAGCCCAGAAGGTCAAGGGAACTGCTAGTCAAAAAACTTTGGGAACCACTGCTGTCGAGGGTTCCCTAGCCCAGGTACCACTCCCGAAAAGCCCTGTCCTCTCTCACTGACAGCTGTACTTCCAAAGGTGACAGGACACGGAGTAAAATCTTTGCAGAAATCCTTAATAAGCAGGCAGTCCAATCCTGTCTTCACTAGATCATTCTGCTGGTGTGACTGGATTCATTGAATGAATTCTGCTGCAGGCCTACATCAGGAATATCTGCCTGAAGAGGCGATTACTGCCTGAATCAGTGGAAAGAGGCAAGGCCATAGCTATCGGGGAGGGGGGTACACCCCAATTAGTGACTCATGCAAAAATCTAAGGATAATTCTACTCCTGTGACTCTAAGGCAGCAGTCTCCAAACCGTGGACTGCTGCACTCTGAGAAAAGCCTTTCGGGCATGGCAGTAGGGAAGTGCCACAACCTCCTATCTTCGCAGCTCACTCAGGACCAGTGGCGTAGGAAGTCACATTTGCCCTGGGCACAAAATTCTTAGGGGTCCAAAATTTCAAAAGGAAAAAAAAAGTAGCAATACTTTTTGGTGGGTTTCGATAAGCTGGTGGAAGCCATTTTGACAAATTTGCTGGGTGGTGCCATCTTGGAAACTGGCAAAAGACTAGTTTTCACAATTCAGTAATGTTAGAAGCTTCTTGAAAGCTTTGCTGCACTCAGGAACAAGAGTGGAAGTAAACACACCTGCTGTACTGAGTCTTCTACCAAGCCCCAAACAAAAGCCAGAACCCTCCCCCTTCCGCTCTCTGGCCACAGAGACCCCCTCACTTGTGCTGCAGGTGCCCACATGTAGCTTCCATGAAAAGGCTGCCTGGTAAGTCTGCCCCGCACTATCCCTGGCTGAATGCCTTGAGATTTTCTGAGGAACTACTTGAGCATGCCCAGTTTCTCCTTTAGCAGCTGTTGCCTGCTGTGCGACTAAGGAATGTGAGCAGTAGTTCCTTCCTCTCAGCTTTAATTACAATGGTCCACAAGTTAGGGGGCACAATACTTGACTTGCCAATACAATAAAATTGTATTGTTAGGGGGCACAATACAATGAAACTGGCCAATGACAATGACTAATGACTATGCCCAATGTTGCATATACGCAACAGGGATAAAATTTGTACACCTATGGAATGGGCAGAAATGGGTTAAAGATGGGGCCAGCTGTCCTAAACGGAATTGAACTGTAACTGAAGCTTGTTTACATCTGGCATCTAGAAATCAAATTGCTTTCTTGGGGGAAAACTGAGACCATTTCTCCTAGCAGTTTGGTGACAGGCTGTGACTTTTTGGAAAGCAACAGATATTCTGGGCTTTAGTTAGAAACATTACAAAGGAAGAGGTGCAACTGGGAGGCTAAGTATTTTGAACAATAGCCAAAGAAAAAAATAGAAACCTTCTCATTTTTCAGTAAATTGGAGCCCTTCTTTTGCCCTTCACTAGTAAGTGTGAAAATCCAAAATGGAACCTCAAAATGGTGATCCAGGAGTACTAGAGAAGACTTGCTCCATTTGAGTTCCTGCCAAAAGCAAAAGCCACAATCTGTGACAGGTACCTCATGATGAGAAGTAAACATTTTAGAAATGGTGGAATGGAAAGGCAGCAAGATCTTTGACAGGGAACAAGCTGCACTCATTGTGGAAGCTTCGCTGAAGTTAACAGATTTGGCTTTCAGGGAAGATGAAATTCAGTCTCTCCTTTAATAGAAGGCATGTCAAGCAAAGCCAAAATAGTCATTTTAGCCTGTAGTGAGTGCTCAGTTATAAATAAGAAGCTAGTGCTTGCTTTGGAAAGTGATGTTCACTGGTATCCCACAAGAGATAGACCCCTTGAATGGAGGAGAGAGGTGTATTGGTCCACTCTATATGTCCAGTCCATCTCTGATGTTGCCTCACATTTACTTAGTAAAAAGATTTTTATATTCCACCTTTTCATCCATGCTGGAGCTCAGGGCTGTTCACAGTATATAATAACATAAAATACAAAGCAATAGTAGCAGCCATTAAGTAAAAAAGGGCAAACCAAAAAAGCACCCCCCAAAAATGATGAAACAGAATACATTCATGTCACATTCTGTGTAGTGATATTCTGACAGGTTGTCTTGACTGAGGGAATAAATGAGTGTGTGGTCACAAAAGGTTTGTGTTGTGGTAGCCTAACACTGTTTATATTGAATGTGGTTTCAGTTACTTTATTTTGAGAGTTTGCAGGGCATTGAGATATGGAAACTAGGTACCACGATTAAGAAAACAACAGTTTCCTCAAAAGGATACAAGAGGCCAGCTTTAGAAAGAGTTTAAAAAACAACCCAATATATCGTCTCCTTAGCTTATTTGATTTCTGTTTGAACGCAGTATTTCCATATTGCAGGTTCTCACTGGCCACAAACAGCTTTGAATTAAGTAGTTGGCAACCAGTAAGCTGCGGAGAGGGCTAGGCTGAGGAGGCACAGCCACATGAATACTCACTCACCCCCCCCTTAAGCTCAGTCTCTCTCAGTGGATCTTAACTTCCTTGAAACACACTCTTTCTCCCTCCCCAGAAATAAATTAAAAACTCAACTCTTCTTACCCCACTAAGAGCTAGGGAGAGCTCAGCACCTTGATAGCTGCCTCCCCTGGTGCATTAGAGAACCAGGGCCCAATCCTATCCAATTTTCCAGTGCCGGTGCAACCATGTCAGTGAGGCATGCGCTGCATCCTGGGGTAGGGAGGCAATGAGAGGGTTCCTCGGGGCTGCATTGAGGCTGCACTGGTGCTGGAAAGTTTGGATAGGATTGGACCCCCAGTCCCTGTGCACAGGTCCCCTGCTGTTTTCATGGCGTCCTTTGGACAGAACGGAGGCAACTCTACCTGCTGTCTTCTCATTGATTGTTGATGCAGGTACCTTGCCTGGTTTTCATTGGAAACCAGCCATGATTACAGTTGGGGAGGAGATGTCACTCATATTTAAATGTCTCTAAGTTTGTGTAGTTTCTTCTTTGAAAGTATAGGAAAGCACATTGTACATGTAAAGAATCTTTTGGTGATGTATGGATTTATAGTTTTCTGATGCCTGGCTGGGTCCATTGTATTGTTGAACACTCCAAAGCAACATGTTTGTCACAGTGTAATATCGTCCTCTGATCTTTTAATATCTGTTGGGCCCAATGAAGCAGCGTCAGTAAAATAATTTTGACCTTCAAATATTTGTAGCAAGAAGTTATGTTCTCCTTTCCATCTATCTAAATGGAATACAACATCTATCTAAATTAAATACAGCCTTTTTGTATAGCAAGATTGTACTTGCTGTTCTTTTTTGCTTCAGAACTTTAAGTCCATTTAAGCTTAACTATTTTACCTCCAATTGTTGGGGCAAGTACTTACTGACTACTGCAAATCTAAAAGTCTTACATGATTTGGAATTTTTGGGGCAGTTGGTGGAAAAATCCTCTAAACCAGGGGTGGCCAACCTTTCAACTTTAGGTCTCCTGGATCTTTAACAATTCTGTAGAGGAGGGAGTTTCAGCAATTGCAGTTTGTCATCTGTGAGCCCAAAAGTTGAAAGGTTGACCCCCCCTTCTCTAAACAATTGAGTGTGCATATGTGACCATGTGAATCTAACAGGCTGTCTGTCCCCATTTCTGAGATCGTGGCTGCCAGACAAAGTTCACTTGGAACAACAAAAGGCTACTCATTTCTGCAACCCAGTTCGCACTTACTTTCCATGCCGTCTCTGTGTATCAAGGTCTCTGTGTATCAAGGCATATGGAGAAATCTGACAGTATAAACCAACTCCTGGGTATTGAGGGTAGTACTGGTTACCCATGTCATAAACAGGATGACAACCCCCCCCCCTTTACAGTCACATCTTGTCTTAAACATTTTGTTGTTGTTAATCTTAAGAAATTGGTTAAAAAAAGGCTTGCATCATTTGGCTTATTTTTAAGGAAGAGAATATTTGCAAAATGCATTCCCTTAAGAGTAGGCTCTCAAAGAACAATGTTTATGCATAGTGCAATAATTAATGCTTTTGTATTTGTTTCAGGCTCTTCAGTTGGAAGAATGGCCCGTGTCTTTGTCTATGGGACCCTTAAGAAAGGCCAGCCAAATTACCCACACATGATAAATGGTGCTCATGGGATAGCCAGATTCCAAGGCAGGGGCCTTACAGTGGAGAAATACCCCCTGGTGATTGCAGGAAAATATAACATTCCTTTCTTGCTGAATGCCCCAGGAATAGGGCACCATGTCGCTGGAGAGATTTATTCTGTTGATGACCAGATGTTGCAATTCCTTGATGAGTTTGAAGGTTGCCCAGACATGTATCAGCGTACTCCAATGAGAATTGAAGTAGTTGAATGGGAAGGTAAAAGTAGTGCACCTGAAGAGAGGCCAGCTGTTAACAGCATTCTGGAATGCTATGTGTACAGCACCACTACTTACCAGCCAGAGTGGATAAATTTCCCTTACTATGACAACTACGATGCCTTTGGAAAACATGGACTTCAGTATGTACTACGGGAAAGCAGAGAGTAATACTGGAAGATAATATAGTACTTTAGGATAGTATGTTCAAGGAAGACTAAAGTCTACAGCATTTTATATTAAAAACAAACACTAGTATTTCTGATGGGATATATTTGATTTCAAACAATTATTTATTAATGCAGTTAAGTCTGCAAACTAACTCACTTGGTGAGGCAGCATTCCTAGCCCAAGTCTTTAATTCTCTCCCTGCACTTCTCAGTTTTATAACTATCAAGAAATAAATTTTTTTGCAAAACAAAAAGGAAATGTACTGCTGATAGTTACTAGGGGAAGGAAAGGCCTCTTGTTCATTATTAACTTTTTCATTACTGCACAACCTTTATATAAGCCAGAAAATTGCTCCTGTAAGAAAGACAAATGAGTTCACTAAAAAAATTCAGCCAGCAAAGGAATGCCCTCAGTGACATCTGAAAGTCCACTCTTATGGATTTCAGTTCCTTTCAGTACACATAGTTGTATTGATGTGGTAAGGTGAACACTGCTTGGAATAGCAAATTGTGGTTGATGTTTCTGTGCTGTCAAGCTGCTGTGCTATGCAGTCTGCTGTTAGGGCAGTGCAGCCCTGGTGAAACACAGAAGTTTTAGAGTGAGCGTGTGTGTGTGTGGTGTTGGCTCATGTACATGCAAGCAGTATAAAGTGGTATTTCAGCTGACATGAACCCCTTTCCTTTCTTGCGCCCTTTTCTACACAGACTAGGTTTCTAGTTAGGGATATCGTTTGGGCAGTGTTTCTCAAACTGTGGGTCGGGACCCACTAGGTGGGTCACGAACCAATTTCAGGTGGGTCCCCAGTCTTTTCAATATTTTTAATATGCTAGACTTGATGCTACCATGGTATGTAACTGCATTTGGGGAAAAGTTACAGACCACTATGTATATGTTTTTAACAATGATAGTAAATGGGACTTACTCCTAGGTAAGTGTGGATAGGATTGCAGTCTAGGATTGCAAAAAATTTTCCTGCTTGATGATATCACTTCCAGTGTGTCCTGAGAGATTCTCATTCAAAAAAGTGGGTCCCGGTGCTAAAAGTTTGAGAACCACTGCATGAGGGCATTTAAATCTCCCTCCTAATGTCTACAGAAGATTCAAAAGAGCTGTGACCATGTTAGATAGCAATAATAACTCACAGTTTCTACAGTAGCCTTTGGTGAGTTTCTAACCCAGTTCCTGCTGCAGTGAGGAGAACAGGCAAAGTGTGCTGCCTAGGTGAGGTATCTGCTTTGTAAAGAGGCTGTTTCCTGGAAGGCAACAGGAAATTCTTTCTTAAAGCCAGGTAGAAATTTGATTTAAGTGGATTTTATAGCTATATTCTGATCCAGATTGGATACATGTAGTACGATGGGAGATATCATGTGAGTCTCCCAGTGATGTCAGCAGTAAAGCTGCTCTACATTCAGGTATGATACTGTTTAGTAATAAAGCCAGTGTATCAAAACTTTATACTCCTTCCTGTAAGCTCAGGTTGCTTCCTATCAAATCCTCACCATTTTTGAGCAACTATCCAGTTTGGTAGTAAGAAAAATGTATTTAAAAGGGCAAATTTAATTTTGTCCTTTTCTTTTTTAATAAGGTAGTATTCCAATATGCTTTTTATGATTCCATTAGTGTTTAATACACAGCATGGTGAGATTTCAAGTTACACAGAACACAGAACTCAGGCTGGATGTTAAAGAAGCAATTTCTGGTCTGGGCATGTTATCCCTTGGCATATTGTTATCCTGCAGACTTAAGGGACCAGGAGGCAATACTAATTGTATCCAAGTGTCACAAACATGCTCGAAAGCATATTTGTGGCTACTCAAGAGCTGGCAGGGCCTGGCACAAAGGTATGCACTGGCTGGCAAAGGTAAGTGTATGCTGGGCAGCACGAGTTGGGAGGGTGGTGTGGAGGCAGGGAGGGGGTGTTTCTGGTCAGGAGGAGGGTGGAATGCAGAGGATCGGTCCCTGGAAGGGGGCAGGATCTGTGGCGATAGTGCATGCCATATCCTAATCCCCCTCCTGGGCCATGCAGATGTGCTTCTCAGATGTGTGCCAGCTAAGTAGCTGGTGCAGAGCTGAATAGCCTCAAAACTATTCTGGGTTAGGCTGGGGCCTAAGAAAATATCCTCTTATCCTGAGGCGACTTCCAGCTTCCATCGGCCCTGCAGCCTGGCTGTACTGGTGCAGGTTAGGAGTATGCGGTTAAACTTGCAGAAAGGCCCCCTAGAGAACTGCAGGGGGCCTAAGACATTTCTGTCTCCAGCACTATTCAGGAGTCATAAGATCTTTGGAGGCAGTCTTAAAGAAAAACATTCATTTTCAAAGTACACTATACAGGTATGCCCCCTGCATCTGCAGGGGTTCCATTTTGGAATCCCCCGCACTTAACTGAAACCGCACAGATACAGACGAACACCCCCACCCTCCAGAGGTGAGGGGGCCCTGGTTTTTCAGAAAAACCCAAAGTCACATGTTTTCACTGAACAGCTGTCCGTGGCCTCTGCTGGGCTCAGACAATCCTCAGATTATCCGGCCATGGACCCGATCTGCAGATAAGGATCTGCAGCTATGGGGGCCCCTTTGTATGCTAATAAAGGCCAAACTGATGATCTCCGCCATAGACCACACTTACACATTCAGCTATACAGACAAAACCTCCCTGTTGTTTTCTGCTTGCAGACAATTTTTCCACAGGGAAGACTTCTGAAACCATATCCTATCCTTGAAATCTGATCATGTACAGGATGACCAGATGTCATAACCACAAAAGAGGATAAGGCACCCCAAAATATAGGTCATCCAAGAAAAATGTAGGACATGACAAAATAAAAGCTAAAACCACTTGTATGTTGATTTCATGTTGTTAATTTAAACACTATATTACTTTTTAAATTTTAAACTATTACATATAAATTATTCCATATAATTAATTACTAAAAGGCTGTGCGCTGCCTGCAGGTGCCTGTTCACAAGGAAAAGGAGGACATTTATTTCCAAGGACACGAGGAAAAAAAGCACATCCTGGAAAAAGAGGACATCTGGTCACCCTGGATCTTGTATGATCCCCACTCTGTTACTCATTTCACTGCATGTATAGATCCAGTTTTTGAAAGTGCTGTGAAGGGCATGAATGACATGGAGTGTTTATGCCAAAATTTTTAGTTTTATTAATTTGTCACCAGTAGAATTGCAGAAGAGAACTACAAATTTCATATGTGCAGGTATTTATAAAGGAGTGACGTCTGAAATATGATACAATGTTAACATAATTCTGGTCAGGCTAAGTCAAAGGGCCCCAGCCACCTGTACAATATAGGGGGAAGTCACAGCAATGCTTGAGTTCACATAATTTTCTTGTCATGTTAACATTCATTTGAATTTGTGGATGGAGGCACAAAGTGCTAGTCCAATTGTGATATTATATGAAATTTTTTTTATTCCAGTTCCACAAGTTCATCTCCTTCCCCAACTGTTTCACCAGCTTTGCAGTGCACAGCTTTCACCTGTAGCACAAAGAAAAAAAATCAAATCAGTTCTGAAAACAGAGTCTAGCAACATTTTAAAATTGTGGTTGGCTGTACAATGTAAAAAGAATAAATGATAGATTTTTCATTTACTAGATCTATAAACACATGAAATGACTCAAATTCAAAAACAGCTTTTGCAATGTAATCAAGCATATTGTCCAACTTTATGTTCAGCGCATACCTTTAGACAGCTACATAAGTGGGATACAACAAAAGACACCACTTGTCAGCTTAATAAAACTTATATTTTTACATCTGAAGCCTTAAGAGTAGTGGTATGTGTTTGGCACTGGCTTTGTTTGTTGCTGGTAATTGCTCTAGTTATTTTGCATTTGAATTTTTCTTGTAAGTCATCAGGTATCTTGTACAGAAAGACAATGCCTCCAGGTTGGATTACTGCAATGTGTTTCGGTCAGGGTTGGTTGCCTTGAAAAAAGTTGGAAAATTTTGGCTGGTTTAGAATGCAGCTGACAGGCTTGTGGCTGGAAGCAGGAGATTGAGAAACATTGCTCTTATCTTTTATCAACTTCACTGGTTACCAATTTGTTTCCAAGCTCAATTCGCAGAGCCAATTTTGATCTTTAAAGCCCCAACTAACCAGGAACCCAGAGTTATCAGTAGAATTATCTCATACTGATCTCAGGGCAGGAGGTCTGGTCTAGAGGGTTGAGCCTCCATTTGCCTGAAGATAACATCCAAAGGTCGCCAGTTCGAGGCCACCGGCACCGTGCGACCTTGAAGCAGCTGACAAGCTGAGCCGAGTTATTCCATCTGCTCTGAGCGTGGGAGAATGGAGGCCAGAATGTGCGACCAGATCAAGAAAGAAACATCTGAATGTTGTGGTTTCTTGAAAGATAGAACCTTGCAAATTGTAAAAATCCCTACGGGGATTTAAATTGCCTGCCCATGTAAACCGCCTTGAATAAAGTCTGAGGAGAAATCTGAGGACCAAGAAAGGCGGTATAGAAATACCTGTATTATTATTATTATTATTATTATATGAACTTGCCCAAGAACACTGATCCACCTTGGAGGTCTTCCTCTGGTGCTTCTACTGCACGAGGTTCAGTAGGTGGGAATGAGAGAGGGCTTGCTGAGAGATGGTGCCCAGATTATGGAGCTCTTAGGAGGAGATGCTTGGACCCCATTTCTGCCTGCCTTGCAAGAGGCAGTGAAGTCTGTTATTTCAGCATGCTTTTAATTCACTCTTCTCCCATGGAAACTATTCCAAGTTGCTGCTGCCACTTTTACTTTTTATGACGGGAGCATTTCATGACAGTGTTTTAAAAATATTGTATTTGTGTGCGTTTTGTTTAATGCATTGTAAATGACTTAGAGGGCAGCTTTATTGTACTAAGATGGGATATAAATCATAGCAACACACACACACGTACAATTTTGTAAATAAATCTGATAATGGATTCCTAGCAGAACAGGCTTCTCTCTCAATAACCGGGGAGAAGCAACATTGAGTGGTAGAGCATCTGCTTTCCTAGCAGAAGATCCTGAGTGAGGTAGAGAGTCTTGTTTAAAATCTTTGCAAGCAGCTGTTGGTCAGTTGGCGAGAGACAGAGAAAGAGGTGGGTCAATTATTTAACTTGGTATAAGTCAGCTTCCTATGTTGAAATTCTCACTACAAGGTTAACATGATGGGTCTATGCAGGAGGTAGGAAATGTGATATGTACTTGTTCCTATCTGTTGCTACATCAGAGTGCAGAGTGTTGGTGACTTATAGCTCAATCCAATCCATTAGTGCCATCAGGTGCAGCAGCTCCAAAATGGCTACTGCTGTATCCAGCTCTCAGAGGGATACACCAAGAAAAGCCTCAAGTCCTGCAGAAGGGCTTCTCAAGTCTGCGCTGGCAATTTTGCCAGAACAGCCTTTAGAACCTCTGTGTTGAGCTTTGCAGCCAGATATGGTAGAGTAGGGCTCCACTGTTCCCACCCCCTCCCGCCCCAGTTTCTCTCCCCACTCCACCCTTCCCCCATCCCCAAGCCTCTCAGAGCTCTTCTTTGCTCCAGGCAGCGTTCATCCAGCACTGGGTTAGTGTCGGTGATCCTTCCTCTCTGGGTGTTGCAGTGCTGGAGCTCAGTGGCAGTACTACATACCCATAGGATTGGGCCCTTATACAGCTAAGGCTACTCCCATGTTGTACACACATCTTTGAAGGTTCTAAAGCAGGGGTGCCCAAACTGGGGCCACGTGCGGCCCTTGAGGGCTCTCCCAATCCGGTCCTCAGGAATACCCCAGTCTCCAATGAGCCTCCGGCCCTCCGGAGACTTGCTGTAGCCCATGCTAGCCTGATGCAACTGCTCTGTGATGGCCAACTGTTTGACCTCTCGTGTGAGCTGTGGGACGATGGCTCCCTCCACTGCTTGCTGTTTCACATCTGTGATGCAGCAGCAGCAGCAAAGGAAAGGATGGCCTTGCTTTGTGCAAGGCCTTTTATAGGCCTTGAGCTATTGCAAGACCTTCATTCATTCATATAAGTTCCATCTCTAACATATCCATTCATGTAAATTTATTCAAATTTGAAATGTAAATTAATTCTTTTTCCCCAGCCCCCAACACAGTGTCAGAGTGATGATGTAGCCCTCCTGCCAAAACTTTTGGACACCCCTGTTCTAAAGTCAAGTGTATGTGCTACACAAGTCCTCAGATAAAACAACTTAGGACACTTCTTTATCTTGAATTGACTTTCACTAACTGTACATTTTTACAAGAGGTTCTGGAAACCCAAATAACTAATACAGACTTGTTTCAACTTTACAAACACACAGCTGTCTGCACCTGATATTCAAGGGAGACAATATGTGTGGTGCTGCACAGAGCCTACAAAGGATGATATTCAAAAGAAAAGCCCTTTCTAGAAGAGCAGGGGTTATAAAATTTGTGTTTAACCCAGAAGTACTGTAGTTACAATCTAAAAAAAATCTTGTGACTAGCTCTACATACTTGCTGGGTTTTATTGCTTCTCCCCCCCCCCCAGCTTCTGTAAGCCTTAGCCATGTGACAAACTGCTTTTAAAACTTGCCACAGAGAGAGAAGGGGTGGTGCTGTTACTCATTGAAAAAAAAATTTAAAAGAACCATTGTTTGCATGTTAGTACTTGGTCAAGTGCTCTTTATTGTGCCCACATTAATATGTTTTATATATGGCTTCCCCCTGTATCTGTGGGAATAAATTCTGGCTGTCACCATGGATTCCCAAAAACATGGATTGCAGCCCTCCTCTTGCTGTCTGTGTCTGTGCTGTCTGCAAATGCTAACAGGAGGCAGTAAGCGGGTTCAAGGGCTGAAAACAACATAGTGCTTAGAGATATGTCATTTTTCAGCCCTCCAACTTGTTTCCTGTTAGTGATTGCAGGCAGGACAGAGACAGTGAGACACATGAGACCATGCCAGGAGGGCTGCAATTAGAGGGAATATCTGAACCGCGGAAAAGTGAAACCACGGATATAGGACTTGTGGATAGTGGCGGGGGGGAGGCTATACTGCTTTTCAATAAAAAAGGTCACAAAACAGTTTACAGAGAATATTCAATAAATAAATTAATGTTCCCTATCCAAAAAGGGTTCACAGTCTAAAACATTTATATCCCATCTCTCTTAACAAATATCTCAAAGTAGCTACCAGAAAACAGATCACAGAAACCGCACCACAGCACTAGAGTGCAAATGCAAAACATACAAAAATAAATCAGATCCTGGCCTGGCCAGGCAAGTGACAGAATCTTAATCACTTCCCCAGAGAGAGAATTTACAAAAGCAGTGCCACTCCAGAAAAGGTCCTGCTCCTTGGAGAAAGCCACAAAATTTTAGTGAAGAACCTCAGATGTTGAACAGAGCATACAAGAGGGCACATACAAAACAAGGTTGTCCAGTTGTACATGCCCGAGACATTTACACGCTTAGCTCTAGAAGTTTAACTGTGTGCTGAATTGTGGCCTAGGCTCAAGTAGGAGAGAAAGAGTTGCAGCCATACCACATTGATTTTGAAGAACGAATCATTATTTATGAATCCAAAAGCTGGTGTGTCAGCACAGCTTTAGAACAATAAAAAGCAGCTGAAGACTAAATGCCAACACTAGAGGTTTCTGCACAATAATGAAATCTATTTTTATCATTTTTAAAAACAAAAATTGTTGAACTTGACAAGTGCCACAAAGTATAACTAGGCATACCTTGCCGGTTTTAGCAGCAACCAAACTGTTCTGCATTTTCATAGCTTCAATTACACAGATCTCCTGACCTTCTGCAACCTGGTAAGAGCAAAAAAGAGGAAATTAAAATACGGAAAAGTATAAACCTCCCTAAAATTCAAGAAAAAAAGTCACTTAACATTCTTGCAGAACACCTAAAGTCAATAGAAAAATATTGAAACTTAGAGAAAAGCTTTTTTTTAAAATATGTTTTCTGTCCCATTTGACCTTCAAGATGCCACATTCTGATGCTAAGAAGCACCATATCAAAATACACTGGTTAAAAAAAATACACTGGCCTCAGCATTGCTGAAGATGTGCAGATATTTAGAAATGGATTTTAAATTCTTAATGCTCATCCTTGGACACAGCTTTCATTTATTTAAAGGAATTTTATACAACTCAGAGTGGTGTATAACAAAACAATACATCCACATTAAATGCATCAGAATAAATATTAAAATAAAAACCAATTTTAAAAATAACAATAAAAGAGGAGATAGCAGATAAAATAATGTAAAGCAGCATAAAAATTAAAGGGTTTCTAGGGAGTACCTTCTTCCCCAAAGGTTAGGTGAAATAGATGGGTCTTCAAACCCCACCAGAAATCATATACTGAAGAAGCTGCTTTGAGATCTTCTGGCAGCTGTGCCACAACAAAGAAGACCCTACACCTTGCTGCAATTCCTCTCTGATGACCTCAGGGGATGCACAAGAATATATGGGGGAAGGTGGTCCTTGGGGTATCATGGTCCTACACCATATAGGGCCTTAGGTCATCACCAACATCTTGGGCCCAGAAAGAAATGGGAAGCCAGTGTAGCCACTAGAGCAACAGCATAGCAGATTCCACACGCCAAGCCCCAGTGACCAACCAAACTGCTTCA
Source organism: Tiliqua scincoides (assembly GCF_035046505.1). NCBI lineage: Eukaryota > Metazoa > Chordata > Lepidosauria > Squamata > Scincidae > Tiliqua > Tiliqua scincoides. The sequence goes on from NC_089823.1 coordinate 101,498,021, forward strand.
TTCTGCATTAACTGCAACTTCTGAACTTTTTTCAGGTAAAGTGCATTACAGTAATCTAACTGAGATGTCATTAGGGCATGGACCACCGTCACTAGATCTGATGACGATCTTCATTATACTGATTTTCTTTATTGATAAATAGAACAATACAATAATCAATTCATTAAACAAAATATCAAATACAAAGAAAAAACCTATAAAGAAAAAGGGGAAGAGAGGGGGGAAAGCATATAATCAATAAACATAATGAATACAGAAAGCCATACAGACACAGGGGGGTCCCTATATCCATGGATCCTGTATCTGTGGATTCAGTTATCTGTGGATCAGGTTCGCAGGGCCTCCCCATGCATCGCCCCACACACACCCTGTGGAGGTGAGGGGAGCTCTGGTCCCCTAGCCTCTGAGGTTCCTCTGAGCCCAAGTACAGGTTACAGACATCTGCTGTGTCCATGGCCTCTGCTGGGCTTCAACTCATCCCTAGAACTTAAAAAATGTCACTTCTGGTTCTACGTGAAACCAGAAATGATGTTTTTAATGCCTTATAAAGCTCTGGTTTCATGAAGAAACCGGAAGTGACTTTTTTTAAGCTTATAGGGCTCAGTCTGAACCCGACGGAGGCCATGAATGGACATCTGCAGCCTGTGCTGGGCTCAGAGGACCCTTTGGAGGCAAGGTGAGCAGTGCTCCCCACGACTCTAGAAGGTGGGGGACAGGTGTTTACTCATATCTGAGGTAAGGGTTCATTTTCTTTCAGACAGCTTCCATAAAGTAGGTTGTTCTAACACTGTTAATGCCACTAATGAATACCCTCCAAAAAGGTATTGTATGTCTACATAAGACCAAAGCACACACCTAGATGTTGTATCAGATTCACCACAGCACCAATGATTAGATTCACCCCAGCACTGTCTGTTCTAGTGGCTGTCTGCTGGTATTCCTTGGCATCTTTTTAGATTGTGAGCCCTTTTGGGACAGGGAGCCATTTAGTTATTTGATTTTTCTCTGTAAACCGCTTTGTGAACGTTCAGTTGAAAAGCGGTATATAAATACTGTTAATTAATTAATTAAAATTCATTTTTTAAGTTCCTTATAAAGGCTGATGAAAAATTCTAAAAATAATTTTTTTGCAGTATCAATCATAGTTTGAGATCCACAGATATTTTAATTATATTTTCTAACACTGCTTTCCAGTGACTATAAGATAGGACATTCCAACTCTTTATTCCATGCTTCTCTAAGAGAATAAAGATTACAGTTATTATGCAACATTGGATGTTTATATAACAATAATGTGAGCTTCCTTTTCTTAACGGATTCAATAAGCATCTCTAAGACTTAAGGTACTTGAGAAGCTGACAGTGCAGCAGGTTCGAACTTTACAATTACAGCATCTGATCCAGACCACAGATACAGCATCTGACAATGACAGCATCTGACCCAATCCAAAAATGGACATGGGCTGGCACAAGTTCCTTGCAGTGGCCCAATGGTGTTGCGAAAGTGCTGTAAAGCACTTTTGTGCCACTGAGACAGCAGGAAGGCCAGCCCAAGTCCTGTTGGGCCGGAGGACAGGTTAAGCCTGCGCCGGCTAAGCCAGGCTGGTGTGGGGGTCTGGGGGTGGGCAGCAGGTAGGCCTGTGGGCAGGCGGTGGGGCCAGGATCTGGCACTTGTGCCGGATCCTAACCCCAGTCCCAGGCAGCCTGGAGCAGCTCTGGGCTGCTCGGATCTGCCTCACCTCTTGAGGTGGGGAAGATCCAAATAGCCCCACTGGGGCTGCTGCAGCTTTACTCAGGGTAAGGGGAAGAAATTCCCTTGCCCTGGGCTGAGCCACAACTGGCATCAATCCCATTCTGGATACCTGGCAAGCCAGCTAGTCTCATGCCAGCGTGAGTTAGGATTGTAAGGGCTCGATCCTTTCCAACTTGAAGAATATTCTGGTTGTAACCAGGGTTCTGTGCATTCCATAAACCCATAGAAGCAAACAAAAAGTGATATTTTGGTGCTGTCTACAGACTTTAGCTTCTCTAAGAATCTCAACTTTCATTCAAGCAAGCAAGCAAGCAAAAACATGCTTCTAGTATGTATGAATGTGAAGAAAGACTTGTACACAAGCCCTGGTGAAATGCCCAAAGTCAGATAAAAACTCAGTGGGCTTACCAATCATTTGGGGGCAGAACTGCAGTACCTTGCATTGCTTTTTTTTTTAATCACTAGGAGATGCAACAAATATTCCAAAGATAAGCAAAGAGTATAATTTGTACAGTCCACAAATCCCAGCACATCTTGAATGAAAATGAAAAACAAATTCATTTTGTTGCCCATTTCTTAAGTCAGTATACACACATGGCTATGAATTCAGTCCCAAGTTACCTCCCATGGTATGAGGCACACACCAGTTTGTGCCTATTACAAAAATCTTATGGAGCCAAAAAATGTAACAATCTAATCTTGTACTTGAGCATAATATTGTTCTGACTCCTATTTCTACCTGTTTGAATTCAACTAACATATGTACAGAAGCTCAAGATAGCCAGCAACCCAATGTGCAGCTCCATGGACTTCCAATAAAATTCCTCAAGAGCCAGATGGTGTGGGGTAGGCACAGGTCCATCTTGACTTGATAAACACCCAGCTTTACAAGAAGTTGAACTATTTCCATTTTGAGATCATTTCTCCTGCAAAGTCAAACATAATAATTCACAGGTAGAGTCTCTCTCCAATTTAGAGTTGAAATCAACTATGTATTTCCAAAGAAAAGGATACAGCTCATGCCACCCCATCCTTAAGTAGCAGTTCCTGAGGAAAGACAATGAGAAAAAAGCATCTCTCTACTTCCTTTGAAGACTTTTTCCTTTTCCAAAAACGGTGACAGGAGCTCTCTGAGGTACATCTTATAAATATGACTTGAAATACTGGGTATAATAATGAAATAATAGACATGCAGAATTGTAAATGTGAAATTCTGTTTTCAAGATTATATGACCCACTTATGTAACTTTGCCTGCAATCTAACCTCACTTTCCTGGGGGTAAGTCCCACTGAACACAATAGGAATTACTTCTGAGTAGACCTGCTTAGGATTGTGCCCTTTGTCACTGAAAGTATCAGGTGAAGTAACTATGGCAGAATGGAGCTGGTTTTGTATTTGTTACACAAATGCTCATAATCTCTTCCCCCCCCATCTTTTGTCTCTCCCACAACACACCTGTCATCTTCCTCCAGCACCTGTTCTTTAGTTGCCTGATCAACCGTTCTTCACTGCTTTTATCTTTTCTTGGCACCAGCGTTCATCTGGTACCAAGTAGCGGAAACTTCATGTTCATCTTGCCTCCCTCTTTCTCTCTTTCTTTATAATGCAAGTTCATTCCACTGTGACCATGTAAAATTACGTAGAGAGGAAATATGGTTCACTAAATAAAATAGTCATTGTTTTTTGAGTTAATCATAAGATACAAATCTAGACAGGAACAGGATTGAGCCTAATTCTATCCAACTTTCCAGCACTGATGCAGTCATGCCAATGGGATGTGCATTGCATCCTGCAGTTCGGGTGCAGTCAGAGGCCTCCTCAGTGTAAGGGAACATTTATTCCCTTACCTTGGGGCTGCAAGGTGGCTGCATCAGTGTTGGAAAGTTGGATAGGACTGGACCCTTCATTCTTGCAAGAGAAGAGTCTTCATTTTTAGTCTTCATTTCTTGGAGAAAGAAAGAAGTAGCAGCAGCAACTTTCTTTTATACTGTTACCAAAAGGGCTGTTTTACATAGGGGGAATTAATACACTGCCCTTATTGGAAACTTATGGACCATAGGCTGGATAACAAAACAGTGTAATGCAGAGAAATTCCCTTTTAGCTTAAGGAGGAGACTGGGAGAAAGATAACTTTCAATAGGATTATATTTTTATTGCAAAAACACACAGGTAAACATAATGCACATGGAAAATTGATAAGTATAGGTTTCTAGTACTTGTATCTAGTGTACCTAGCTTATGGTGGTTGCATGTGAGCAGTATTTGGTGCATCCGAGGAAATCAGGAAAAGGGAAATTTGTAGGGGAGGATTTTAGGGGTCCCTGGTCTGCCAGCCCAGTTGCTGACTAAAGATGGGGAGAGAAGGGGAGAAAAAAAAGGGGGGTGAGAAGGGAAAAGTTTCCAGATGCAGATATAGTTACCTGTCCCGAGGAGCAGATGGATGGGGGGGGGGGAAGTCCTGGAAGGAGGACCTCTGCCTTGGAGGGGCAGCCATAGAGAGAGAACATGTGGCCGGAGTCCTCTCTTAAAAGGTTTTTTTTTTTTTTTTTGAGAGGGGCTGGGCGCTGAGCTGAGGGAGAACTGCCACCCACCATGGTGTTGGGGGGGGGGGTCAGGAAGTCCCTTATCAGCATATCAGCAAAATTCAATGGGTCTAATGGCTGGCTTCCCTGGCTGGGGAAACTTACAATATGCCATGATTGATTTAAACAATACAACCATAGGAGACACTTAAGCAACAATTTACTCTTTAGACTTTGCTGCTAAAGTCTTTGCTGCTGTGTGCATGGAGAGCTGGAGGTTGTGTAAACTTGTGCCTTTTACCAGGGTTTTCAGAAATTGGGCCTGTGAGAAGTTTGGCCTATAACCAGATATATAAAACCACAACTTAAGGAAAAAGGGGGCTTTTCACATAACAATACATTTGCATTCCAGGGAAATTTAAAGAGTATGTATCAGGTATTCATACATGTTCAAACCTGGGTGTGTAATAGGCATCCTCAAATGATACCTCTGAATCACTGACAACTATGGTGGCCAGGGCTCCTCTTGATTCTGGCACAAGGCTTCTAAGAGCCCTGGGCCAAAGCCCTTGTTTTGCCAGATTCCCAGTCCAAGCTCCGTCTGGAGAATTATGCCCACTTTGAGCTAATTAGCTTCCTTTCTTTCCCCAACAATGACCCTAGTTCTGCCCTGCAGCACTGCTGGACCCCACAACCAGGGTAGCTAGCCTGTTCCACCTGCAGATGTCCTTTTTCTTCCCCTCTCCTGCCAGCAGCTCCTCCCACCACTACAGCAGCACTTTGGTCCTCCACAGGTCTTGGTCGTGGCAGCCAAACACCAATCTCAGTGTCTCCAGCAGTCTGTTCAGGCAGTCTCCAAAGTACATTCACCAATCTGTCATCAGCAGTTGCAGTAGCCATTAATCCAGTCTCCCCTTCCTCAAGCTTTCCTCCTTCTGCTACCCACACCAAACTCTCCCTTCATCAGGTGCTTTTATGCCTGAGGGCCCTATTGCCTTCAAATGGCTGCAGCTGGGTAGCACACTCCCTGCTGAATGCCCAGGCCTTACCCTTAAAGGGGCCACTGCTGACACCACAACCTACCTCCTCGCTGGATCTTCCGCGATTCCAATATAGCCCTACACTGAGCCTCCATGGTGCTCCCACTTGCCTCCTGATTGCACTCTGGGTGTCAACTGCTGTATTTAGGAACAGAATGTAAAGGTTCTCATACAAAACAGTAGGAATCTGTACAAGTTGAAATGATCTGTATTTTATCAAGCTGAACATGGCAAAGCAGCCAATCAGACATGACATGAAATCAGTCCACAACATGAAAGTTCACTGTTTCCAAAGACCATCATTCTGTTACGCTTTGTCAAGGTCAGCCACAAACAATAGTTAGAATCACCTCTGACCTGAAATGAATCTCAGTCAGTCACAGCAAGCACTCTGTATGAAATTTCAGGGACTTAAACTCCCTGAATTTCAGTTGAACAATTTTCAAAACAAATTTTATATGACATCCCTTACCTGTGACATTTGCTCTTCCAACTGTACCACAAACTTTTCTGAAAGATGGTTCTAGCGTGCTCCCGCTTAGCCCTGGCTCCTTCCCAGAACACCTAGGTGTGACACCTTGCTCTTCTTTCAAATCACTCCTCAAGGCCCATGTTCTTTGTAATAGTTTTGTCTGAACCTGTTTGTTTTAATTCTAGGTTGCCCTTGAAAGCTCTTCTTAATGTTCCCCCTCCCTTTGGAAATTGGAGCAGGAACTTGGAGCAGGAACTTGTTTTGTTTAAATGCCATTTAGGTAGATGGGCCCTATATTAAAAAACAACAAAAAACCCAGTAATAATCCACAATCAATACCATCTAGAGAAATTAAGGTTTCCTCATGCCTGCATTGTGACACATTATGAACACATCTATCTCATCACATGGAAGTGACATAAAAATGCAGTGAAACAGGCATACATTCATCATATGTAATAGTGTGGTCACTTTCCTACATGGAAGCAGTATCCACTAAGGACATTGTCATATGTGACATGGACCATAGTCACCTAATCAAGTTTTTAACCCATCCTGGGATGCTACACAGTCTGAAAGCACCCAATGTGCCAACTTCCCATGGAAGCAAAAGTGCACTTTCTTCAAGATGAATCCAAGCAGCTGCAGGCTGGGTGTGAATGAAACAAAGATATGGACTTGTGTGTGCACAAGTCTTTCCCACTGAATTGACACCTTCTGTTTCAGGAGAGAGTTAAGCCAAGTAGTGTATGTGTAGAAGTGTATTTGTAGACTTGGCCCCAATCCAGGTATATGTGAGACAATTGAAATTAGCAAGTTTAAGCTTGCTTAACTCTGCACTGAATTGTGGCCATAAAATAAATTGGGTAACTGATGGAAAACAGAAGCTATCATAATTTCACTTAGGAGTGGGTAAACATTTGATTGGGAATAGGCTTGATATTTCCAAGATTTCTTGGAAGATCTGTTTGGAAACAGTGAGGAGGTAAGCAAGGGCAGGAAGGCCAGGGAACAGTTGGCACTGAGGTGAACATATTAAGAGCCAAGCTTTAAAGGAGATGTATGGCTTGTAATTTATGTGGATTTTCTCAACTGGAAAAGTTTGTTTCTGAGCTATTCATCCAATTCTCAAAATCTGTGCTGTTTATGTTATCAGCATTTTCTAAACTGTAAAATGTGTATGCCTCACGCAAGTACACGCACGATACCACACGTACAGGCTGCAAACAGAATTTTCCAAACCTAGTACAAAATGTGTTATTCCCCCTCCCAATAGTTTTCCAGACACTCAGTGGGTTCTCCATATGACCCCACAACATTTTTTTTAAAATTTGTACACAGATAAGGGGGTTGCCAGGTGGGCCCCCCATGAGCTGCGAACTCTCAACTGAATTCCCTATGTCCTCCTCCACCATCTGTAGGCCCACACATACACATGATATAGGGTTAACAAGAAGTGTTATTCTTTAGAGAGAAATCACCCAGTAAACTCTTGCAGAAAAAAGTAACCTAGTTAGTTTTTCTCTTTAGGAAGAAACTTTTATTTCCAGAGGTACCCAATGTTTAAATACTTTAGCATTATTATTTCTAATAATAGCCAATTTGTTTAAAACAGCTTTAGTAGAAAGTGTCACTTAAGCACCCACATTTAATAATTGTTCTTTATTGTCAATCCTTCATAGCTTTTTCCCCCCACTGTGTTGCAAAGCAGCAAATCCTAAAATTAGTCCCCCAATATCTCTCCCTTTCCTCTTTCATTCATTCTCTTGGGCTTTGTTCAGTTTCTTTCACTGCATAATTGTGTGTATCTTTTTGCCTGCCTGTATTGTTTAAGCTGGAAAATGAATATCTGAGAGATCTCTAAAATATCCCCTTTCCTCATTTAAGGATTAAGTTATTGAATTTTTTAAAAAAACTAACTTTTTGACACATCTTCTAAAGATATTGATCTGAAATAAAAGCAAAAAAATTGTACTCTATAGTGCAGCTTGCAACAATGAAATCCTGTTCTGGTTAAAAATTCTCTTTACACTTTAAATCGAAGCATTAGTGGTGACTTGAAATGGTGAAAAATCAAATAAAACCCTTAGAATTCTTATGCATCTGAACCCACTGTAATCGATTTCATCCTTAAGTTCCCTGACTTCCAGAACAGGCAAATTAAAACCACAAAATAAATGCAGTTATTCATTAAAATAGCTGTACACTTCAGAAGAAACAAAATTGGAACTGCTGAGTTTAAAATTAATATTAAAATAAATATTATTTAATTTCATTGTTCATTGGCTAGGAACAAAGCTGCATTTCATTCCAAAAACAAAGTATAGTAATAAGTATTCAGTGGCTTCTTGCAGCAAAATTTTCTAGATTTCCATTTTAAAATTATTTTTTAAATTTTAACGAAGGACCATAAAAATATAGGAAGTAGAAAATGGAATTTGAAATTAATGATTTAGTAAATAGGTGTTTGTACAGTATAGTCACCTTTGTGGTTTGTATGGTCTTCAAAATTGCACATAATATGCTAAAGATCTTTACACTAGTGCTTCTGTTACAAAACAATTCTTGGAAAATGAAAAAACAAAGTAGTAACAATTTTAATCTCTTTTCAGAATACATAGTGGAGTAATAGGAGTATTAATTGTCCTCTTTACATTCAGAGGTACAATGAAGAAAGCTCTCATCTGAGGGCAGGGCTATGAAGAGATCTTTGTAAGTCTAGCCCACTCCCCTAAGACTTTTGTGAATCATCTGATAAAGACTTAATGATTGTGACAGGATGTCTTCAATGTTAGGCTTACAAAACAGTCACAAGCCCCGCAAGTCTTTTTGATAAACCCAATCTGCACTGATGTATTTCTCCACTCTGTCTAATTGGTGTAAAGTTTGCAGATCTGAGTCTCATATCTTTCACCCAGCTTGCTGCGTCCTCTCCTTTGACACCAGGTCAAGGTTCACATTCGCATCCGATTATCAAAGTGGCATTCATTAAGCAGCAGCCTGCCTTGCACCAAAATGAGTTAGCTTGAAGGAAAGCTCGGCCCATTTACTCAGCAGATTTTAGCATTTTAAGGAGGCCCAAATGTCACACAGTATTGCTACGTTCTGAAGAGTTTCAGACATCTCCAGCTGATGATTAATTGTGAGTGATGGGAAATAAAATCCAGTAAAGCCAGCTGCTTACCATGGTCGGCAAAATTACTATAATGGATATAGGCTGCCAATTTTCCAGTTTTACTGGCAAGTCTTCCAAGTGTAATTAAGGGAAGTTATAAATGATATGGAAATCTATCAAGACCCATTTATTTTCAGAGGACTCTTTCCCCAGGGACTTTTATCTTCAAGCTTATAGTTTGCTTTGTTGTGCTAATGATTTCAACCACTTCTTATTTCTATTAAAGCCCCCAACATCCCACCATAAGAAGTTAGAGCCACTTCTTTCACAAAGACTTAAACAAACAAAAACTCTTAAGGTCATTTGCGTTTTATTTTTTCTTTTTCTTTAAGCTAAGTTGGGGCCTTACTCACTTTTTGGAAACTCTGTTTCAAAATGTTTCAAAATCTTACTTTTAAATCACACAACAAAAGAAGATTCACCAAGATTTTGAGTGAAGGGGTTGAATTTACCCACTCCTTTAAAAAAGAGGGGGGGGGGAAAGCAGCATTGTAAAAAGTGGCCTTTGATACTAGGCATTTAGCAGAGGGTGGTGTTGCTCACTAATGTTGTTTGATTTGGAATAAAAGCATGAAAATGATGTGCAAGGGCCTAAAATTGGAGAGGTAAAGGATGAGTGCACCGTATTCCATTTCTCAATTTCATCCTTCAGAACCACAAAATGGGGGGTTATACAGTTACTGGATGAGATTTACGGTAACAGCTGTGGTCCTCCCACACAAGGGAGGACCTTCTAATGGGGTAAGGTCTGTTTTGAACAGACGGGGAGTTACAAAACAAGGTTCCTATTAAGGATGAGCTCTAATATCCCCAGATAAAGGACACGAGAGCAATAGTCAGATGCCTTTAAGAAACCCTAAACCCCATATTATGTTGCTTAAAAGACACACACAAAACCTGGAGCTATTTTAGAAAGTGCAAACTGTTCATAAATGACAGGATGCAAATGCAAGAGAATTTTCCCCCTACTACTCTCTAGCCACTGTAAAGAATGCAGAGGAAACTGTGCCAGTGGCATATGGCTTTCTACTGTGCTAAACATTCATACAAAAGACAGGTTCATCAGTCATTGGCGTATCTGGGTAAAAAAAAATTAGCTCCTGATGGATGTTATTTAGAGCTTACCTGCTGCTAATACATTACCAGGGCTGGAAACCCACATGACATTGGAACGGCAGACCATGAAATACAGCACGTGCAAGAACATACCATGTTTGCCAGCTTATCCAAAATAATAAATAAGCTATTTAAACCCCGTGCCTAACATTGGGCCCGCTGCAAGGAACCCTGGGTCAGTCCTACACAGGCCAATTAATGCACAGCATCTGCTGCACAGAAAGCGCATGAAGCACTTCCGAATTATTTCAGCAATTAAAAGAAAACTGTTTCCTGCCTGTTCCAACAGCAACTGTTTCAATGCAAGAGTGAGCATCAAATCATTGTGTGCAGCTGAAAAATTAAGCCTCTTTTGGGGGGGGGGGTGGAAGGGGAGGAAGAAGAGAAGGAGGGTGGGACAGAGATTTCTTACGGTAGAGGATCATTCTTTTGTTGCCCTACATTGTGTTTTTCTGCCAAATTAGACAGAAGGCTCCGAGGACCTGCAAGGCCCTCTACTGTATATCACCTTCTGGTGCACTGGGGCTCCCTAAAAAGATGGATCAATATCAACCCTGCTGATAAGTCTGCAAAAGTGAAAACCCCTCAATTATATTTTTAAGACCTTTATAGTTTAGAACGCAGGTGCTTGCAAAGAATATATATTTGAAAGGCTCACAGAGCTGGAAAAAGTCTAACATACAACCTTAAGTAAAAAAACAAAACAAAAGGGGGGGGGATCCTACATCTCTCAGCCAGTAAAAAGCCGTTAAAACCTTACTTTAGTACCACTTCTTTCTGAGATAGAAGGAAAGTGTAGTGAAAGGAATGTCCAAATATTCATATACCCACTTATTTAGCAACATAGGAAGTGAAGGTAATAGAAAGCTAAAGGATTCATGAACTGATTTTACACTGCACTGAACAGGTTTATGCTCACTGTGTTCCCCGAGTTAGGCACACAGCAATTTTTTTAAAGATAATTAGCATTTATGATTTCTTAAAGAATCAATTCCATGCTTTTAGCATCATCTATTTTGACTACTACTGCTCTTCTGTGTGGTTCTCCCTATAGCTGTGACTTGTTGGCATCAGACACCTATGCAGAAAACAAAATCAAGAGGAACTGGAGCCACGACTGAATTCTTTGACATTGTCCAAATCTGTGGAAAATAATTAGTGCCATTTTGCCCCTTCTATCCAAATTAATTTTGAAATAGGAGCTGCAAAGTTGAAAATATAATTAGTGGCAATTAACAGAGCTTGACAGATGATTATTAAACTTTTTATGCCACACTCCTTTAAAGAATGAATTTTGGCAAAACGCATCCCAGATTTTCTGACCCTTGCTTAACCAAAGGTCAGTGACATTCCCCTGACAGCAATAAGCACGATTCATTGTACCCCCACTTATTCAAAACATAAGTGCTCCCAGAGGTTCAAGAAACTTCCACATTTCTATTTAGAATGATGAACTCACCGGACAGTCAAAAGGAAAAAAAGATAGATTTATTTCAAAAATACTTCGAGCTACCATTGACTGTTGCGTTTAGAGAGAGCTACTTTGGTTAAAAAACACTATCTTGTGAAAAGAAAAAGATGCTCTCTCATATTCAGAAAGAAAATACGTTAATTTATTAATTTTTCATTTACCATTGCACACCTCAGCTCTGAATTTAAAAGCAAGCAACCCTAAGTCTATGCATTTACAGAGAGATGATGTTAAAAGCCAGTTACTCAAGTGGAACCTGCCAATTTTACATGCACCGTACACAGAAGGGCTAAAAAAGCGTCTTCCGGATACTGGAATATGAGGCAGTCCTGTACAGAACTCAAGGCTCAGTTTCAATTTCTAAGTATCGATACTGAGATGTTGAAGTGTCAGGGTGGTCAGGTGCCTAGCGTTTGTTAGAACCGCATCAACACACTTGAATTTCACTTGAAATGCTAGCTTCTTTTGAACAAAGGACTACAGTAAAGGAGAAACTTCCAGATTACTTATACTACTAGAATGACAAGAGCAACTCGTAATCAATGTTTGCTTCCTATTAATTATATCACAAAGCTATGTACAAGGCTTTTTGTGGCTTTTTTTTTTTAAGTAAGGCTTAATAAGCTATCCTACAGCTACTCCTTCCTCTGCCTACATTGTTTTCCCTTGTTTTACAAAGCACTACTATTACCAAAGGCTGAGGGAATTTGTTTCAGACTTTGAAGAGCTGAACAGCAAGTAAGGTGTTAAAAGAAAAAGAGAGGTTACAAGCAACAGGTAGTATATTAAAAATATAACTTTACATTTTACAAGAAATCTCAGTCTCCTGCAGTGTGCTTAGTGAAGTGCGTGTGTGGGGGGGGGGGGGAGAAGGATTGTAAGGTTTTTCAATTTTTTGCATTTGAACATTTTGAAAAATAGAACAATTGCTGAACATTATCTGTAATCTCGTCAAGGCATATTTTTTTCCTAGACTTTTCAACTTGAGTGCTATGGAACAGAATGGTGTTGGTTTAAAATTAAATAGGCCTGAAACCATACACCCACCATTTGACAAGTTAAATGTTTCAATTTCTCTTCAATATAACACAGAACAAATTTCTCTGTGCTACTTTAGATTGGGGGCTACTACTGCATGCATTTCCAGCATTCAAAATTATTATTTAATTGAGAAGTGACTTGGGTAAAATGTATGTTTATCATTCAAAAACTTTATACCAGGACACCTGCAATATGCGCATGTATATTTTAAATAGAGACAAAATGTTTGCATGTGAATCAGAACTTTATTTTAAAGTAAAGGCAGTTGGGATTGAATAAATTTACCTCATTTGATCTTGTCATCTTTTAGAGCAAATATAAACATCCTTTCAAATTCAGGTGATAAATTGGGTTTATAGCACAAATATAAAATAAATTTAAACAATCTGATTCTTTCTAGCAACCTTGGGTTTTCATTTATTTGAACAGTAATGTAAGTTGGTGCAACAAACTCCAAGGCACAGCATTCTAATCTGTTTCACATTTAGCAGTACTATGAATGTCTTGCGACTAACAGTACTTTTCACTGTAGAAAACAGACAATACTGATGCAGAAAGATCATTCATGTTTTCAGAGGGTCATTAAGAAATTCAGCTAAACCATATGAACTGTTATGGAATGAAGAGATTCCTTTGTAGGATCCATGCTTCTGTCTCAGTCCTGCCATTCAATTCTATGCTCCTAATCCAGGGACTGCTATCACATTTGCAGGGATGCAGGGGGACTTTTAATAAACTTTCCCAACCTTCAGCTTTTCCCCCACCCCCATATCACACTGCAGAGCAGCTTTTTAAACTCAAGGAACTTTTTAAAGTCTCCTGTGATAGGGTGGGGAAAGCTTCAGACTGGAAAGTCTGTGCACTGAACCTGCCACGTGTATATCTCAATTAGGATCCAAGATTTGCCATCTTTTAACCTCTAGAACAGCAGTTCAGTAGAGTTACCTTGATGTGAATTAGTACTTTAACTGAACACAACTTTTCACACATATCACACTACCTATATCTTTTGGCTGAAATAAAATGTGTGTTAAAATGGAGTTCTAAAGTAAAGACTATTATGGTGGAAGTATTTTGCCTACACCAAGCTGGGGAAAATATTAACTTTAAAAAATGGAATGCTTAGGTAGCTAGGAGGGTCACCTTGAAGAATTGTATTTCCTATATAGTATTGGTTGAATGACTTCTCTGAAATAAAAAAAAACATAGTGACACACAAAAATACCAAGCAAAACACAAAATGAAGTTATCTGGTTCAACATATGACCAATTCTTTTTGATTCAGCTGTCTTGGTTTCTGAATTTTTGTTGGACTGTTCTTAATTTTGCTGTTATGTGCCTTGGGCCCTTCAGGAAAGAGGCAGGATACAAATATTTTTTTTGCCTGGACCACAGGTGTATACATTTGGTCCCTGTTGCGTATATGCAATGTTGGGCAGAAATGGCTTAAATAAACAAACTGATCTGCAAATTTTTTTTGTTGAAAAGCAGTTTATAAATATTCATATTATTATTAAGAACTTGTCTATATTATGGTCTAATAAATATAGTGTGTATCCCTAGATTGTATTTCAGTATTAGTTGTGTGGAGAAATTGATGGCTCTATATAGGGATGCACATCTTCTCCAAAAGACATGGCCAGCCAGTTACAGAACCAGGATAAATATCTAAATGTGCATCTACATCCTCACCTGCTGCACACATGAATTGCCACTGTTGCATCACACTGTTTCAGTTTCCTCTATAGATTTTGTAACTAATGTGTACTGAATTGGTAAGTAAAGTATATACAATAAAGCTAAACTTATTTGATATCAAATGCCTAAACTAGGAACTGTTTAGGCTTGCTTCTATCTAAAAACCAGTCCCTTTTATTCCATGGCAGGCTATTTTTGAAACTGAAGGGAGTTTCAAAAATTGTTTGCAATAAAGCATATTCAAAGAAGAAGTCAAATATTTCATTGGACACACCCAAAGTAGTTCTATGTTTCCCACTCCATTATATTGAAAGACATATCTTTTATTTGTCCAACTTTGGGATTAGGAAACTATTTATTGATTTACTCTGTTGAAAAGTGGTATATAAATATTCTTTATATATATATATATATATATATATATATATATATATATATATATATATATATATATATATCAAAATAATCATAATTTCTTTTAACACAATGGGCTGCATTCTGACCCTAAGTTATTGATACATAAGCTAATAGATCTCAGTGGGATTTACCAGTGGGTAATTGTTGGCAGAATTACTCTTCAAGTGAACATTTTACTTTTGCTTTTACTTTTACTTCAAGTGAACATTTTACTTTTGCTTTTTACTATTTGCTTTTACTATTATTTCGTGGAGATGGCCCACTTTTCACTTCTTGCATGAGGTTGTAGAAAGCAAAGGTGAATTGAGATACTGATTAGTTCAACCATCAAATAAGTTTTTTTGTCATTGTCTCTAAACAGATATTTCATGAAGCTGAATTTTGGCGGATGAAATTAAAACGGATTTTATTTGAACAAGTAGCAAATCTTGCACAGATTTCAGACCAACATCACGCAAGGAATGTGGACTTAGGAAAAGCGAATTTAATACATGAGAAAGTGAATGCAGGTACATTGCTAAAACCTAACCAAGGCACCATCTTACAGCCTAAAAACATGGTTCCCTTCAAACATGGACTCCTCCTCCATGAAACCTGCGACTTTCACCAACTTACCTTCTTGCAAAGGTGACGTTCTTTGTCAACAAATGACTAATACTTTGAGCCCTCAAAATATTGTGCATTCTTGAAAACAGAAGCCTCCTTGTTACACACTAACAATAACTTAGTATTTTTGAGGCTATCATGCAGTGATATTTAGCAAAGTGCACATACAGAAAATATGTTCAGCTGCTACTCACTGCAGTTTTAGTGTAACACCCAACTGAAAACATTTTTGCCATTTCCTAGCAATATGGTTTCACATCTCATTATATTATTAACTGGTAAATACTTCAGAAAATAAAAAGGGTACTTAAGTACTCTTTGGTTATCTGAAAAGTAGAAAAAAAAACAAAATCAGGACACATTCAAACAGTGGGACAAAAAGACTAGTGTATAAGAGTTCCCGTCCCTTGTTGTTTGAGGCTCTGAACAGCTACAATGAATGATCCTTGTCCTGATGGACAGCCAAAACATGTAAGCTGAATTGCGCCATCTCGCCGCTTATTCAGTCTGGATAGCTGATACAACCTCATCTCCTTTCAAAAAAACTTTTTGACACTAGTCCTGGAAAGGAAGGATTTACGCTAAACTCCCTTTCAACGCCACAAACGTGTTTTTGCAATTAAAGCTGCCCAATTACCATTGATAAGCCCAAGTCGGCAGAACATAAGCCTGTGCTGTTCAAATGTTCTGCCTCTCAGTGCCTCCAGCAAAAATCCACAGGCGGGGGAAAAAAACAGAACGATATCTCCTCTCATTATTTAACAACTTGTTTGGTATTGCAGTGCACTTCTTTTGGAATGCCTGAGTGTATGGAAAGAATGTTTCCCTCATTTAATTTCCTGGCTGGAGGCCCATCCTATCATGGCTCTGCTTCTTCATGTACACAACATATATACCATGTGCACACATAAAAAGATGCTTCATAGCATCCCATTCTTTTAATCCACTTGAATGACCTATTAAAAAATACTAAAAATGCATTTTTTATCCTAGCCCCCACCTTACACACTCCTTAGAACTTGTTCTGCCTGTATGCTTGAAGAAACGATGGGATGCACACTCCCCATGAGGTGGAGGAAACTGCAGTGAGCAGCCATTTTCTAACTCACATTCAGTCAGCTTGAAAATCATTAATTGTTAACACGGACCATACATGTTCACCCCTGTTTGATACACCATTTCTTCAAAACGCCTCATAGCTAGCACACAAAATTTCATACAGATGAAACTGAATAGCTAAACTGAAGACTAACAAAACTGTCCTGTCAACCCCAAGTTAGTTCCTTTCATACACAGAAGGTGGATTTGGGATTTCAACTGAATAAACATTTTTAAATTCTACTTTGTCTTTAAACTTTTATGAAAACAGATCAAACTACATCCATGAGTAAGCTTTTTTAAAAAACACACCAAAAAACCAAGCAAGGACAACAATCAGTGCACCACAGTGAGATAGTATTAAGAAATGTGCTTCACTGGCAGCATTTTTGAAGAGCTGAAATTCTGTTTAGGTTTAGGCATAGAAAGAAATGTAGCTGACTGAGAGCCCAATCCTGAGCTTGACGCGCTGGCTTACTGCCGGTGTGCACTGTGCAAGCTCTAACGTCGGGTGAGCGCCTGTGCTACCCCAGCACTGGCTGGCACTGGGCTAGTGCCAGGCAGGTGCTTGGCCTCCGCTGCTCGGTGATCGCACAAACCGCTGAGCTACGGAGAGGAAAGTGGGGGTGGAGAGGAGGAAAGTGGGGGTGGAGAGGAGGCATTCCAGGGAGGAGGAAGGCAGGTGGAGGGTGGGGAGGAGGCATGACAGGGAGGCACAGTGAGGGCGGGGGGAGACATGCCGGGGGAGGGAGCAGGGAGGGACCCAGAGCCTTCATGTCAGGCTCGGCACCTGACACCAAGGCTCTTACTTCACCACCAACCTTTTGCTTGACGGTGAATCAAATAGCCCCACTGCGGGGCTACTCCCTTTACCCTGGGGAAGGGGACAAAAGTCCCCTTCTCCCAAGGTGCCGCCAATGGCTGCTGTGGGAGTGCAGGATGCAGTGGTAGCCATTTTCGGTGCCACTGCAGCTGTGCACTATGGGAGCTCAGGATTGGGCTCTAAACTATTCAGGAAAAAAGGAAAGAAATTACAAGTGATGGAGGAAGAACTGCCCATGAAACGCCACCACCACTGGTACTACATACAAAACATGGAATATGGAAACATATTATTGAATAAGCCACGACCTCTATACATCCTTGGATCCAACTGTCAAATTCCCTCTCAATTTTTGTTCATTCTCATACTGAAATGCTTTGAACTGAACAAGGCACATTAAAAAACAAATATACTTCATCACCTGAGAGGTACTGTAGGAAGGTGCATTCTAATGCCCCAGTCTTGTTCCAATGACTTTAGTTATTTTTTATTTATACAAATGTAAATATTAGAATTTCAAGCGTTAATCCATTTAATCAACTTAATATATTGATTTAATTCGTAGTGATAATTTTAATAAGTGTAGCAGGGGGTTAACAGCACATTTGGTTCTGGTATTTCTATAAAATAAAAATTAAAAATGGACAATCCTGTACCATGACCAAATGATAATGTTAAAATATTAAAAAGTCAAGTCAGAGGACTTAAGTTTTTCATGTGGCTAGTGGCATATGGCACCCTAAAAGCTATCACATGAAAATTTCAGGTACTGGTCATTGTTTGCAATGAGTTTCTTCTTGCCACTTCTTGCTACAAGACAAAATGCCGGCAGGATAAATTTGTCCCCTTGCTTGATCAGAAGATTGCTCATAAACCTACAAGAAATGATTTCAACTGTGATTTTTCCAGAACTGGTTCACATGCAGTTTCCTACTCACAGCAACATCACAGAAGGCTGGCATGCTTTCAGGAGTAACAAGAGTGTGAAGCACTTCACACATTATACTACAGCAAATTAAGGTGTGCCAGCATCAATTACACATGTGACAGGTCAGTTGGTGCTCCTTGAGGTACTCATTATCTGCAAGCATTTTTGCCATATCCACCCCTATACATTATTACATGTAATCTAAAAGCATCTTTGGTAAATAGAAATCTTAAAAAATGGTATGTCCCTGACACTCCAAGTAAGGAATTTTCTGAAACAGATATCAAGAGAAGAAAGCATCTTACCATGTCACCAGGCTTCACAGACACTGCCACTACTGCACCAGGCATAGGTGATCTTAAGATGCTCTTGGAATCCTCTTCTACTTTCTCTGGCATGTACTTGCTCAGCTCTGCAGCAAGCTTGGTCAGTATTTGCAACTTGTACTTGGAAGTTGAAGAGAAAAGAACGAAGAAAAAGATGACAAAAGTAAATACTATTAAATGAGTGTTTAAGTGTAAAGATATAAACTAATCAAACCTTCACAAGATATAGCAAGCACTTTATAGGTATATAAAGCATAGCTATATTTTAATATTTTTACATGTACCGTAGTCCCTCATTTTACACATGAGTTACATTCCAGAGTATGTGCATAAAGCTGAAATTGTGTATACTCAAAATTGCCTTGAAAATCCCTTACATCCAGAAAATACATACTGTTTCTTTAAAAATTATGATAGACAGGTGGGAACAGAAAGCTACAGATGAACAGCAGCATCATTCTCCAGTCTCACTCTCAGGGATGCATTCAGTAAGTGGTGTGGTGGGTGGAATTGCCTGCACTATTTAAACAGCTGGTTTTTTGTTTCAATTTGCTGACTAGGTGAAGTTGAATTTGTGTAAGTCATCTGTGCCTAAGACAAGGAGCAACTGCAAATTTTATTATGGATTTTATGAAATACAGTCCAGGATCTAACAAAACCTTAACCTTGAATTGATGCATAAAGCATAGCAGATGGGACCATATCGAACCCTTTTGCAAATGTTCAAGCAATTGGAAGTATTTTTGCCATTTCTTTAACTACCTCGACACCCCCCCTCTCTCTCTACACCACACAACTTTACTAAAATGATTGTAAAATTTTACTAACATACACACTTTGGCTGATTTTATGAAAAGGATTTGAAAAAGCACTTCTCCCTTTTCTGGCAGTTATACTTTGAAATTGCATTGATGTAAATGCAGAGACACTCACTGAGTCAACCCAAAATGTATAGCATAGTAAGTTTTTTATTTTTTGTTAAATCAAGATGTAGTTCCAGGTTACTAGCATAACTTAAAAATAATGGAACACAATGAATTCTTAGTTTGATTTTTTCCTATGTAACATCTACCGATGAGACCAAAAACAAAAAGGCCACAGGTCCCAAGCATCTGCCACTCTGTCCCCCATCAATGTGTGAAATCCACAGGATTTCAAGAAAACAAGCTTTAATTTAAAAACCACCAAAAAACTAAAGTCATTTTGAGTGACAGTAAAAATGTCCAATATTGTTTTTAGAAGGGGGGAAATTATTCTTACGTTTTAAAGTCATTAAAAACTTTATTTTCACATAGGACATCAAAAAAGAAGTTCTGAAACTTGGTCTTTGAATCAAGTTTGCCTGTTGCTGTTTTTAGTCTGAAAAGGTTACTACTCTGTAGAAGTCAGCTTTCAGTTGTATGGCGTGTGTTTTTAAACCCTACCCAGGAGAAGAGATATTATGTTCAGAAATCCAGTAGATGGCAGCAGGTATCTGCAAGAAACTTGTTTGTCTTTCATCATTAGTGGACAAAAGAAGGACAAGTGTGCTTATAATAAATGTTGTTGCTAAAGCTGTGCATCTAATAATTAAATTTGCATTGAGATCAGCCAGCTTCAATAACTCAGCTTTTGAGGGTTTTGTTGTTGTTTTTAATTTAAACTTACTCTCTAAAAACACAGTCAGTAGGAACATTTCCCTGCTCACAACCTTAATGTGGTTAAAATCACATTACCAGCTTTGATCACCTACAGGAGTGGCATTCAGACTTCCATTCCTGTGGGAATTTTTCACATTGATTCACATACTTGGAATCCCTGAACTTTGCAGAAGATTCTGGAGTGGGTTTTAGGGTCACTCTTGGGGCAATTCTCAACTCAGCTTACTTTTTGTACTTGAGTAGGCATAGCTTCATACACATACCCCTCCCAATCCAACATAAATCCCTGTGCAGTGATGCAATGGTGCTGGCATGGGCTACACTGTATCTCACAGGTGAATTTTGGCTGCTGGAGGTCTCCTCGGAGTAAGGGAACATTCGTTCCCTTGCCTCAGGGTAAGCTCCAGCAGCTGCAATGGGTCAACATGGACCTGTGACAGAGATATTGCTGGCACAAGTCTGCATTGACCCATGCATGTGGATGAGGCCCAGGAAAGTGGTTTGGATACGGTGTGTACCAGTGCCATCAATCCTGCCCAGTGCCATCAATCCAGTCATCCTGCTGGCATGTCTGGTTTTCTCCTGAGGTTCACAAAATAGTTTTTACTTAGTACTGGTGACACCTCACTGTGCAAACAGAATGCACCATATAACTCATACCATTTGTGCACTGCAAGAGAACAGTAGAAAAACTAACTTTCAAGCAGTGTGTATTTTCACCTGTCTCAAAAGCTCCTGAATTTTGAAAAGTAACACTAAGTTTTGATGAACAGAACAAAGAAATTATATGACTAAAACAGAGTTAGATCAGCATTTGTTAACTCAGTAGACTAGTTGAGCCCTAACCCTTTAAAATGTTTTTTACTTTGCTATGTAAATCATTTTGTAAACTTTTTTTGTTCAAAAGCTTTATAACCTCATCATGATTCCCCATCCGTTTTGAAAAGAGCAGAATATCCATTGTAAGGGCAAATGGTAGTTAACCAAGCTAGGTCACATCCTTATCATTTGAAGCACAAGCCAAGAGGAACTTACCCAGCAACAAATCCACTGAAATTAATGGTACCTGTAATAACGTACATCTGCTTGCGGTGCTCTTATGTGATTCCCATTTATTTTAGTGAGATTTCTGTACATCTTCCTAAATCAATTATATATTGCCTTACTAATCTATCTGCTATGAGCTGTGAAACAAAAAATAAAAATAAAAATAAAATAAAAATAAACCTTAACACTCAGTGATCTAAAACCAATTCAAAAAGTAACAGAATGTGTAACTTCTTACAGAAAAAGAATAAATATCTTCTGAGCCTCAAGTCACATAAGAAAGTGGCAGGTTTCCAATGCACAGTGACAACCGAGCACCCAAAACAAGGCACATTTTATGGGCATGATAAAAAAACAAAATGCAGCCTCTTCCCAAAATCATATGCCATAACTATCTTCCTTGAGGTCACAGTGCAGCCCAGAAATAAATATCAATATATGTTTGTCCTTTGTCTTACGCATGATAGGGATATCCCCCCCTGAGAAAAGGATGGCCAAGTATAGCCATGTGTCAAGCTTAAGTGTAAATCTACACACACACACACACACACACACACAATTTGCAGTTTTTAAATTATTAACTGACTTGTGAGGAAACAAATATACTGGAAAGAAACCATTTTTCACAAAACAAAACACCAGTGATTTGGTCTGTTTAACATTAGCCCTTTTAGAGAATATAGAGGAAGGTCATTTATTAGTAGGGCCAATGGGGGGATGTGAGTCCCCTACTGACAGTGTGGTGTGCCTTGTCAATTGTCAACAACCTGATGGTGTAGCTTGATAATTTTAGCACCTTTTCCATGTGCTTTGAGATGAAAAGGATTGAAAATCGCTGATCTAGAGCTTTTCCACCTTACAAACCATCTTCAGTGCAGAGCTCAGCAACCCCAAAGTTTTGTCTGGGCAGTGGGCAGTGTTATGCAATCAACCAATAACTGGCTCACAATCCACAGTTTGAGAAATGCTAACTTAGAGGGTACACTGGAATTTCCAAAATGGAGATGCAGAAGTCTGTCTAGGGTGCATGTGGGGGGGGGGGTATACAAGCTGACTGAACTGGCAGAACAAAGAGCAAAGGTTACAAGGGGCCTGAACTGTCAAGAAAACCTAGCCTAGTTCCAGCTCACCAATGTTTTCACCCTCAATTAACTTTTTAAATTATTATTAAGCTCTTAATGAGCATAGTTTCATAAGTTGGAGTTTACAATTCTTTTAAAGAAAAGATAGATTATATAATATCCATTGTAAATGTTTGCACTCTATAATCAACCCTGCCTGAACCCTGGAAAACTACTGCTGGTGTAGACAGACAGTAGGGCAAAAGTGGGCAAACCACAGCCTGTAAGTGCATTCAGTGTGGTTTACTGATTTGCCAGTAAATCTGGTTTACTGTCAGCAACGGTACACATGCATTTGATGTCAGCAGAGAAGTGCTAAAAGGAGCATGGCCACTTGTTTGCCTGCAAACTTTCTCTCTTACCATCTGCTGCTAAGAGACAGCTTCCATTCAGCTTTCTTTCAACAGGCATGAACACTATATCATCTTGGTGGAGTCAGTTCAGTTCACATCATCTGACATCTAGACTTGCCTTCTCTTTCCGTCTTGTCTGCTGCTCTACCATTCTAACCTCATCTTGTCCTTCTCCAGCCTCCACTTCCTCCTAAACCACATACTTGCAAGGCAGTCTGAAGCAACCCTCCTTGGCCTGTATCAACAGCAGAGAAGTTTGACTGTTCAATGAGCTCAAAAAGGCTGTGAATGTCTTCCCTGAGAAAGGGGCTGTACTAGTGGCGTGTGTGTATGTGTGTGTTACACACATGCGCACGCATGTTTCTATTGAGGTCTGTCTGAGAAAACACACATGTGGACAGATGTTGCTCAAGCTACATGGTGAGAAGGTAAGAGAATCTCATGATTTTAACTCAGAAATGTGAGTGACGTCTATGTGTGTTGGATCATAGATTACTAAGCAGGAGGAGGACCCGAGGAATTAACTAATTCTCCAAACAGAAATGTTGTGTGTGAGAGTTTTACTGAGGACCATGAGGACAACGACAGTGGATCACAAATTATGAAGGGAAGATAACTGGTGTTGGGTGTGCGTAAGTTAATGCTGCGGACTGTGAAAAACAACACACTAGGAGAGCAGGGATGGAATGCGATTCTCAAGAGTTTAACCCTGAAATATGAGTGGTGTGCATTATGTATGTTTTAAAGAAAAAATTGAATTTTAATTGATGATCTTTTTTCTGCTGTTACACTATTTATTATTATTATTATTAACAACAGTATTTATATACCGCTTTTCAACTAAAGTTCACAAAGCGGTTTACAGAGAAAAATCAAATAACTAAATGGCTCCCTGTCCCAAAAGGGCTCACAATCTAAAAAGATGCAAAGGAATACCAGCCTTTGACAGACAGCCACTAGAACAGACAGTGCTGGGGTGAGGTGGGCCAGTTACTCTCCCCCTACTAAAAAAAAGGAGCACCCACTTGAAAAAGTGCCTCTTACCCAATTAGCAGGGGTTAATTTATTTATAATTTACCCTTATTTGTGTTGATTTTCTTGTTGCATTCTATTGTGTTTTTTTAAATTGGTTGCTGCTTTTTATTAGTGCCATATTGTGTTATCTGAATTGCTTAGCCCAAAGTCACTGAGAGGAATTTTATCAGGAGGCATAAAGTTTTGGGCCCCTTCTCCCCTCAAATGTGAATTTGGTTCCTGGGCCCTCTCAGAGACCCTGTGCTAGCCACCGTGAGCACCAGCTTTTCAGGAAGGGAAAGGTGGTACATATTTTCTTCTTATGACTGTTCGTATAATATCCATACCAAAATGTGGCCCTTAGTCCAAAAGGTTTGCCATCCCTGGTGCAGGATACACTGAAATAGATGGCCCAATAGTCTGACTTGATATAAGGCCCGTTCATATGTGCAGTCTTCCAAACTAAAATGCATTTATGGGTGAATGTTTGCGACACAGAGAAAAAGGAGGGAATTTGAGGAGATTTGAGAGCAAAAGTTGCCAGAGGAACTGCTATACTCAGTGACAGGCCAAATAACATCTTTTGCTTGTTTCTTTACTCTTGACGGTGTGTTCTGCAATCAAGATGTACAAGTGTCTGCCAGTTTTTGAAGGATATGATCCCTTCAGTGAAATTATAGTGCAAATAAAAGCTTTTTGCTCTTATTAAAATTTGTCTAAGTCATATGGCAAGGCAAAAAACCATATAGAGTACTTTCTGCTGTCAATCTAATAAACATTCTGTGCAGAGGGACTATTTATCAAGAGATAAATTGTAGTTAAAAGTCCTTCATTAAACCAATGGGGGGGAATATAATTACATCAAATTGCACAGTTTTAGTATCTGTGGTAAATGCCTGCCTTCTATTCATACTTTGAACATAATTTTTTTAAAAGCTGCATCTTGGAAGGAAACAAATATCAGGATAGTCCTCTGGGCTGAGAACATACATTCCATATTATTTGATTATGTATCTTAAAAGAGCTTCTACTTGTTTTCTGATACACTCTTGTACATTGCCCAGCTTCAAAACTGTTCTTTCAGAGAAGAATCAGGCTTTCATCATGGAGTGTACAACTGTTCACGTATCCTAAACTAGCTAACAACCAAAGTCAGGGAACTGAAGCGGGGCAGTTTGGTAGAAGAAACTGTCTCCAATTGTTGGACCGTAGAAGTTTGCATCTCTCCATCACAGGCCCTACCAAGCATTCCACTTTTTCTATTTTCATATTTCCCTATCTTCTGGATTCCTTTCCCGGCAGGACTCCTGCTTTGCTTGGAATGAGATGTGAGAGGCAGTAAGCTAAAAGCTTTCAAATGCAGGCCTTTGTTATTGATGAGCTGTTCCCTTTCCTTTTGTATTTGTTTATTGTTCTTTAGACTGTTATTTTTCTCCTTTTTTTTTTTTTTTTTGAGGGGGGAAATGAGCTATTGTAATCAAAAAGCAAAAAAAACACAACAGTAAACATCTCCAGAAAGGTCCTTTTGGGGCACAGCTGGGAACAAATGACTGTCCTGAACATAGGATAGTGAACTAGCAGAGGAAAGGGTTCCCTTTTTAAAACTTCTATCTGATGCATTTCTCTGTCAGTTGAGCCCAATAAATATCTCCTTCTGTCCACCCCCCAGCATTCCTTTGTAAAACAGTTTCTCATCATTCAGAAACAGCCTGACCAAGGGGTGCCTGTGAGCTGCAGAGCACATACTGAGGATGTTAACATGTGGGTTGGTTTGATGAGAAGTGTAAAGGAGTTTGGAAGACCAAAACAATTGAACAATGCCTGGCTCAGAAACAAAGACAACAGAAAGCTTACAAATATCACTAAATTGCCACCATGGCACCTTCATTTGGACTGAAAGGTGATGACACCTCACCTCACACATGGAGGCTTTCAGGCTTTATTAACTTTTTTTTAAGTTGGTAAAGGTGAGTAGCTGCTCAGGGAAACAAAGCTATAGACTGCAAAGGTTGCAGGATCTGATATCTCAAAGTGATGTGGGAGGTATGAACTGAAAACTGGTGAATATTTGAAGGCATCACAGGATTCCATAGGCGTGAAACAGTTATGAGGTATGACACAGACAAACCATCTGGGTCACCAGTCATAGTGCCATCCTATGTTTATGTAGAGGCCAAACCTGCACATCAAAGTACATTTAAGATGACAAAAGCTTTAATGAAAACCAAATAAGATCTTATGAGGTCTAGACGGGATTCAAGATAGTGCAGTTTTTAGCAGCCTGCATTCTCCTCAGTAGAAAATGTAGTTGGACAGACAAGTTTTATTTAAGGAAAAGTGCTAAATAGCCAAGGCGCCTTGATGAAATATGAAGCTACTTTAATTGTGGAGGAGCTAGCAGCTGAAATCTAACACACTTAAGCACTCTAAAGCCCACTGAAATCAATGGACTTAACACATACCACTCAGTACTTAATTGTGACTTTTGTCTACATGGAGCAGTACCATCAAGTGATGGCTACTGTGATTCTAGCCATGGTTTTTTATGCTAGAATCATAGAGGCCACAAAAAGAATGGAAGGGGAGGAAGAGAAAAATAAGGAATTATTTAGCTTGCAATGGAATTCTTGGGATGACTCTGTCTGTCAGGTCCCCAGGTCTTGTGGCAAAATGAATACTGTGCAGCCTAGATCCAATATGTACAATTCATGAAGAGAAATAAATTACAAAATATATGGAAAACAAAAACTCCTACAAAGATTCAAGACTAAAAAAGGATCCAAGAACAACCGTAAATACAAACAAAAATGGAAAGTGAAGGTAGAAAATCTCTTGCTTTCAAATTTTGTTTCTAAAAACTCTTAAATCCTATGTAATGGCACAAGTGGTATAGCTTATATTTGAGAAGAAAAGTGACATACTTGCATGGTATCTCATGCACATCTTTATCACAAGACACTGCACAAATGCACCTATTCAGACAGGAAAACAAGAACCTGCTTATGATGGTTTATGAGTAAGATTTTTAAATACAATCCATCTACTGCAAACGTACAAGCTTGGCACATGTGTGCAGACACATGCTCATCCAGGTCTACTGGATGTCTGCAGAGTTGACTTTTATGGTTTGGATACACATGATTATTAATCACTTTTCCCATCTCTTTTCCAGATAGGAGGAGGCAATTTCCAGGTTTCTTTACTTTGGAATAAGAAACCCCTACCAGAGTAACTTTCAAACCAGTTAAAAGGTGAAGAATCAATGTTTCAAAACTTCAAAGCTGCACACAAGTGGTGCCCATTATTGCTGACTCAGGGCCAAATCCTATGCAGTGCGTGCCGGCTCACTGCCAGTGCACACTGTTGCAAATGTGCCATGAGGCCTGTTTGCAGCCCTCCGTGCTGGTGGAGCACCAGTGCTAGCTCACCCCCGGGCAGCAGAGAGGTAGGTGGGGGTGTTGGGAGAGACGGGGAGGAGGTGTTCCGGGGCAGGGGGAGGCAAAGGGAGGTTGGGGAGAGGGCAGAGAGGAGGCGTGCCAGGAGGAGGGAGTGGGGCAGGAGAGGGCGGGACTGGTGGAAAATTCATTCTCCCAAGGAGCCACCAGCACTGCCTGCTAAGTGTGCAGAATGCATCAGCAGCCATTTTTTGTGCTGCTGCATCTCTGTACCGCCAGGCAGCTCAGGATTAGGCTGCCTAATAGTCCCAGACACAAGGCACATAATGAAGCCCACAGCTAGCTAGACCCAATAAAATTAGTACATTAAATTCTCAGAAACTAGCTCATCGCACTTCAAAGTTATTGTATATTTGCTTCTCTGGTATGGTCTCTACAAACCTTATAAATAATTTTTTTAAAAAATCTAGTTATCCCACTTGTTCTGAAGGTTGGAAAGTACCACTCTCTCTGAGAGATTCTCTGACAGATACAGTCATCGGCTCACATCGCAAGGCTTTTCTTGGTTTTCAATGGATTATTGAGAAAGCAGCCCGTGATCATAACTAAAAATGTGCTGCCAGGATCTGATAAATGAGTGCAGATAAGCAGTTGGTTTTATCCATGAAGATCCTAGTTCATACCAGATATTCTCTGTGCAAATGTGTCCTTTGGGAGGAGTGTGCAATGAAAAATCATGTGAACTGACCATCAAGTCTCAAAAATGTCAGCTAGGGATCCTTAAAAGTACGTAGTTTATATCTGAAGGATAGTAGTGCAATTACCCCCACACAAAAAAATTAAATGCCACTCAAAGCTAGAGAAGTAAGCCCTTCTGTAATGAAAAATGACGTAGTACAAAAGGGACTGCTAAACAACCGGGGAGAGTAGTGAATGGATGAGGAACAGAAAGAAGAATGTCAGCACTATGTTGAACACGTCTCTGAAACAAAAACTTAATTAAAATAGCAATTAATTTTACCCACACTTCCCACCTTTAAATGCACCATGCAATACATAAGAGTCTAGTGGGGGGGACACACTCTCCAATGAGTATTACAGCCTTACAAAACAGATTCCTTCCACTTTAGGCTAAGGTTGAGCAGTCAGAGTCAAAAGCATACAGAAATAAAGCTTGTAGCTGTCCTCCTTGTGTGGAGTTACAACATAGCCAGACAAGGTAAAATGAACAGATAGCAGTTTGAAAGCTGTTTGAAAGGCAGAGCCCTGTACATCTGCAGACACTGGAGCAGCCTGTTAGCATAATGCTTTGACAACTCCATCAGCACAGTCTCAAGGTAGCTGTCAATCAGGATGCATCATTTAATACAACAGCACTCAGAGGATTTTCCTCCTGTAAGCCAGATGACAGCGTATCTACAGCTCTATTTACACCAGCGCCTACTTCTGTTTACAAGGCTCTTGTAATTAGAAGGCATGCAACAGGCAGCAATATTATTCGGAGCTTCATTTTGCCAGCCTGCCATGCAAAGTGTGATCTTGCTTCACAGAGTCATGCTAAATGACAAAAGCGCTATTTTTCCTCAGCCTCTGTGCTCAGACAGCACTTCATTTGCAGCTATCTATAATTAGATTAATGGTGTAGTGCAGTACAAAGCAGGCCCACTTCACATCAGATAGCATATGAATTAGGACAAACACTTATTTCAATTCTAGGCAAAGAAAGCAGTGACTGGGGTATTTAGCATACCCTTTATGGTGGAATGAGATGTTAATTGTGTACCATTTACCTCTAAACTGCTTGCTTGTTGTATAAATCACTGGGCTAATTGATGCAGAGATAGAAACGTAGCCACAGGCAAGAAAGCAAGGGAATGAGAGCAAAGATGGTGGATAAAGGATTATCCAGTAAAACCATATGGAGATGAGATTCCTTTGAAACCTGTTCATGGATTGAAGACCTTGAAAAACCACCAAAAAAAGTGCCACACTGATGTGTTGAGAAAGAGTTTACCTCATGGCTTAGGAGCAATATCTATAAAAAGAGGGCTTCAACAGAAAAAGCATTTTAAAATGTGTTCAATGGATTCCAGAGTGGTAGCCATGTAAAGTCTAGCAAAAACAAGTTCTATGGCACTTTAAAGACTAATGATTTTATTGTGGCATGAACTTTCACTGACTAGAGTCCACTTCATACATCTGATGAGTTTAGGTGACAAAAAAATTGTTATTCTTTAATGTGCCACAGAACTTTTTGTTGTGCTCAGTGCATACACTTCTGAAAAGTAATTATGCTAGACACACAGTAGCAGAATAAAATGGACAAAAAAGAGTTTGGGAGAGACGAAAGTGTTCCAAAGAGTTAAAAATGCAAAATGTCTTCCAACCAGAAAAAAAAACCAATTAATGATGTCCAAGATTAATGAAACTCCCAGGTTAGAAACTTCCCCTCCATAAACACCAGCCTAGGTAAAGTATAAAAGAGAAGCACTAAGATGAGAACATTGGCCTATCATATCCCAGAAAAGCCTGCCCCTAGATTAGAATTTGTCAGCCTTCTAATCATATATGCTGTCTGATGGTTCTAACGTAGAAATACATCAAATTTTAACTTCACAGAAGTAGTCTCTGTGTAGGAGAGCACATGGATTACCATCATTTCTCAGGTGGGGTGTGAATGTTACCCCCAAAAGACTGCCTGCTCAGCCCACGTGCAAGTGTTGGGCAAAAATATCTGATGATTACTTGCAAATATGAACACACATTTCCTACATTACTACTTTTCAAAAACCAATGAGAAAGCCACCCAGACTAACTAATGTGGATCTTAATCACTTGACTACACTTAGATCTCAAAAATAAAATACTTAATTCTTTTTTCCTCGTCCAAATCCACATTTCCATCTAAATCAAAGATTCCTGCTTGATTTTTCAAAGCATTATGTTACAGGGGAAAAAAAATTACTTCACATAATAAAATAATAAAAACTAACAGTGAAATCTATGCATTTCTACTCAGAAGTGTATCAGAAGTGTATAGGACTGCAGCCCAAATATATGAACTGAAGCTACATCTTTCTTTCAAATAATTGGTTTTTTAATTCCCAGCAGTGTCTTTTCTAGTGGCTGTCTGCTGGTGTTGTTTTGCATCTTTTTGGATCATGAGCCCTTTTGGGACAGGGAGCCATTTGATTTTTCTCTGTAATCCACTTTGTGAACTTTTTTTGTTGAAAAGCAATATATAAATACTGTTAACAACAATAACAACAAAAACCCACAACGCCACATACCCTATGAAGGGGCACACAAGCACTAACAACTTTGGAGTGGGTGAGGAACAGGGAAAGTGTTGAAAGGAATAGCCGCATAATAAGAGTAATTTTTAACCATTTTAACTTTCAAGCCCTCTCCCAAGTAACTCTGTAAACTGAAGTTCAAAGATTTCTAGTCCCTTCATTGAATTACACTTTTCAATTATCTTTGGTTGTGAGCCATTACAATTAAAACATCTGAAGGTAATTTAAATATGTGGTATAGATATGACTCAAGGAGACAGAGATAACAGTTCTTGATAAGTCAGCACCACTTGTACCACGCCACACCAAATTGAAACCTTCAGACAAGCAGGATTAGATAAGCCTGCTGTTTTTGCTGCCTGTCTGGGATGCAAGGAGGGTGATCAAGCAAGTACCCATATTTACAAATACTTATGTATATGTATGTATACTTATCCTATGTACCCATATTTATATATGTTTCTAATTCCAAATAGGGAGGCACAAAGGGCAACAATTGAAATATCATTCCAACAGCATGACCTTACAAAATTTTTAAAGGTTTAATTCAGTACTGTTGTCTCAAGACCAACTTTCTTTGCAAAGTTATTATCTAACCATGATAGCCTCTAGACCAGTGTTTCTCAAACTGTGGGTCAGGACCCAATAGGTGGGTCGCAAGCCAATTTCATTTGGGTCCCCATTCATTTCAATATTTTATTTTTTATATAGTAGACTTGATGTTACCATAGTATGTGATTGCATTTGGGAAAATGTTACAGACCTGTACTATTAGCAAGCTACTATGTATATTCTTTTAACAATGACAGTAAATGGGACTTACTCCTGGGTAAGTGTGGGTAAGATTTCAGCCTAGGATTGTTAAAAATTTTTCTGCTTGATGATGTCACTTCCGGTGGGTCCTGACAGATTCTCATTCTAAATAGTGGGTCCTGGTGCTAAATGTGTGAGAACCATTGCTCTAGACCAGGGGTGCCCAAACCCCGGCCCGGGGGCCACTTACGGCCCTCAGAGGCTCCCAATCATGCCCTCGGGAAGCCCCCAGTCTGCAATGAGCCTCTGGCCCTCCAGAGACTTGCTGGAGCCCGTGCTGCCCGATGCAACTGCTCTCAGGGTGAAGATGACTGTTCGACCTCTCGTGTGAGCTGTGGGACAAGGGCTTGCTCCACTACTTGCTGTTTCACATTTGTGATGTAGCACTGGCAGTGAAGGAAAGGTTGGCCTTGCTTTGTGTAAGGCCTTTTATAGGCCTTGAGCTACTGCAAGACCTTCATTCATTCATTTAAGTTCCATCTCTAATATATTCATTTATGTAAATGTATTCAAATTGTAAATGTAAATTAATTCTTTATTTTCTCAGCCCCTGACACAGTGTCAGAGAGATGATGTGGCCCTCCTGCCAAAATGTTTGGACACCCCTGCTCTAGACTGTATTAGAAAGGAGAGCAAATCTGGTTTTTTTGGCAGTTACACCCTTCCTTTAAAAGATTCATTACATTGATTATGACATCATATCCACACTATTCCTGTCCTCCCTCTTCTTATGAATATGAATATAGTGAATATGTTGATGGTAATATCATATTGTGTAGGATGTTCCTATACAGAGCCTTTTTGCTCACATAAAACAAGGCCTGCTGGAACATAGCAAGGGTCCCTCTAATCAAGCATCCTGTTTTCAAAAGTGACTGGCCAGATGCTTATGGGCAGCCAACAAGTAGGGCAGAGACCTCCTCCAGTTTGTCCCTTAGCAACAGATGGTTCAAAGTATACTACCCCTGAAAATGGAGGTACTGTCCATCTATCATGACTCATAAACATGGATGGACTTATTCTCCATCCGTTTGCCTAACCTCCTTTAAAAGCCACCCAGAAGTATACCTGGAGGGCAGCAAGCAGGGCAAATGCCCCGAGTGCCAACCCTCCTTGGACGCCACAGCCAGCCTGGCCTCCCTGCTGCCTGTTTGCCTTTTTTTAAAGGGAATGAAGCCGGCAGCTCTGCCAGCTCCTCTCCCTTTAAAAAAAAACCCTCCTCCAATTGAGGAGGTGCATCCAGAATCGCTGTAGGAAAGGCAGCGATTCAGCACTGAACTGGGCCGCCCCCCCCCATCCCCTCCTTCTTTATAGGAGGAGAGGAAACGGGTGTCCTGAACTACCCAAGATCTCTTTCCTGTGTAAGCATACAGACATGAGAGACCAGATATCATAAGAAAAGAGGACAAGGCACCCCAAAATTAGGACATTCAAGAAAAATGGAGGACATGACAAAATAACAGCTAAAAACACTCATATATTGATTTCATGTGTTTAATTTAAATACTGTATTATTTATTATTAAATTTAAAACTGTACTAGTAAACTGTATTAGTAATTTTTAAAACAACCACAATAAAAAATGAAAGAACAATACAAACCACCACCAAACTAAACAATCAAAATAATGCAGCAACAACTTTCCAGAATCATGACACCACCAGGCCATGGGCCCTGCAAAATTGATAACAGAGGAAGATACTCTTGTTTTTAAGTCCCTTTTGCCTCCTAATGCATGGGCACCTTCCTCTCTTCCTCCTGAAGAGCTGATAGGATGGACAACTCAAGGTCCCTTTCTGGACAACTCTGCACAACAATATAAAAGTGAGCTCTGGTACCTTGATATTTATACCCCCATATCCCCCTTCATGTCAGTCCCATCCTTCCCATCCAGTTCCAGCCAGAAATGTGTCCAGATCCAACACCCCCCTCCTTTTTGAAAACTTCTTTCAAACATCATATGGAAGAGCTGGGTTCATATGCATAGACACCAAGCCTGCATCATTTCAAGAAACCAAAAATTTACCATGTATTGAGAGACAAGTGGGATTATCTGTTATCCAATTTTAGGAGGGAGAATGGGGGCAAAACCTGTCCTAACAGGTTCTACAGAGTTGTGATTGATTTCTAATGCTATGCCTCATGTCCTGTTAAATGCTGGTGACTCAACTACAACTCCACTGCATCACTCACATAATATACACACTCTCCCTCAGGGGCTCCTAGCCCCAGCAACAGGCAGCAGGTATGAATTTAAGAGAAGTCAGAGTGGGGGCCCCTCCCCCCTCCCTGTAGGTCCCTGTTTTCACTCACTCAAAATGCACTCTCCCCCCCCCCCCCCCCGCAACAAGCATCAGATCAAACTTCCAAGGAGCTGGCCAGAGACCTCCCATTATACTTGATGGGGAGTCCTCCAGAAATATGGCAATCATATTCATTCCACTGCTGATTTTCTTTCATTGTAAAAATTGTCCATAAGCCCCTCTGGACAGTGGAGAGGTAGGTGGCGGCATGGTGGGAGGTGGGGAGGAGTTGTTCCTGGGCAGGGGGAGGCAGAAGGAGGGTGGAGAGATGGTGGGAAAGAGGCATGCTGGGGGAGGGAGCAGGGTAGGAGTATGGTAGGAGCAGGGTAGGAGTATGGTGGGAGCAGTGGATCCACTGGATCCAGAGCCTCCATGTTGAGCTGTCCGTCCTTTGGGTTGCCGTAGAATTGAATAACCACATTGCAGGGTTATTCACCTTACTCGGGAGAAGGGGACGAAAGTCCCCTTCTTCTGAGGAGGCGGCAGCGGCTGCCCGGGGTGTGCTGGATGCAGCGGTAGTTATTTTCGGCTCTGCTGCAGCCCCGTGCACTGGGCAGCTCAGTATTGGGCTGACAGAGATTAAATGATCTGTCCTTTTATCCCATTACAGCTACATTAATGGGTATTAATAATTTAAACAATTAAGAGCCTCTAGTGAAGGACTTCATTAAACTTTTTTTAGTCAAAGCATAAAATGTTTAGCAAATCACTCCACTATATACTTGTTGACTCTCAAATAATTCTAAAAGGTTGGATGAGGCACCTCAACAAAGGATAGAGATGTGAAGTTTATTAACAAAAGGGCACTAATGTGTATTACTGTACATGCTGTATGCGCAACTTCTTCAAACTTAGCAATTATTGTTATTACAACATGACAGGATAATGCACAACTAATTTCAATAGCTCTTCCCAGATGTATAACACAGTCCCAGTGCAGGGTACACAATAAAGGAAGAAATTCTCATGTACCTGTCATGATGCTCATTCAGTGGTTGAGACTTTGGTCACTTGGCTAATAAAGGTTGGTACATAATCCTGTTTTATCAGTAGCAAAGCTGAGAACTCCAAATAAATGTGAACTGGATCTATACAGCCAATGGGACTCATGAACTGGAAACAAATAACAGCAGAAATAAACTATGTTGACTACTTGGAAATAACACCTCCCAAGTGTGCAGCTAGTTGACACGAATGGAAATGCACAGAGGAAAAAGAGCTGTGAAGCTGTGTAACAGCCCTGTTCCTAATCATTAATCACTTTTTTCCCCCATGACCATTTAAACTAGCCCATTACAGCCTGCAGCAATAGGGTAACACTCCCATCACTTGCATGTCAGCAATGCTGGTGTTAACAGGAGAAAATATATGGTTTGTTCACTTAGGCTCAAGTCCCACAGCATTTGCTACCTTTAATTGAAAAAGGCAGTTAAACATGAAGTAAATCATTCTATTAGCTTAAGCTGTT
Source organism: Tiliqua scincoides (assembly GCF_035046505.1). Lineage (NCBI taxonomy): Eukaryota > Metazoa > Chordata > Lepidosauria > Squamata > Scincidae > Tiliqua > Tiliqua scincoides. Next base: position 101,532,957 of record NC_089823.1, read on the forward strand.
TGATAATATCCAATTGATAGTGTCAATATGTTATGCTGACACAATCAATCACTTTAATAGCTCTTTGGCCTATGTACGGTGATGGGTTGTTAGTGAAAACACTTGGCTTCTCTCTCTTGCTCTTATTTAACAAAAATAAAATCCAGTCAGGACATCTGTATCATGGAATAATTCTGCCAATATCAGTAATATTAGATGTTCAAATTCTGCCCTATTTTGTACTAAGAATGTTAGTTAATTAGAAGGTGGTTAATAAAAGGTAGCTTATGCACAGCCCTGATACTGAGGTTATGCATGCAGTGGAATATGGGACTGATCTTTAGGCTTGCACATCCTTACCCCCCACATCCCCTCACAGAACCTTTGATATGAATTGGGCAGGCCCAGGTTGTGTAATCTGCTCGTTGTTTTTTCATGACTAACAAATCGCAGAAGCAGGGCTTACATTTATTGCCTCTAATGCATAGGTTTACAAATGGGTGGCACAACTCCAAGGGTTTTTTCCATGCTGCATTGTATGCGTAAATAGGGAGTCATTTAGGGCCCAATCCTATGAGGTGCACACCGGCTCACCGCCAGTGTGTACTGTCGCAAACTTGCCATAAGGCACATGCTTCGCCGGTGCTAGCCCAGCACCAGAACTCCACTACTCAGTGGTTTCACAAACCGTTGAGCAGCAGAGAGGTAGGTGGGGATGTGGGGGAAGGCGGAGAGGAGGAAGGGAGTGGGGGAACGGGGTGAGAGGGAGGTGGGACTGATGGAGCTTTGCTCCACCGGATCCTGAGCTTCCGTGTTGGGCTGGCTGCCTGACACATAGGCGCTTCATTCTACACCGACCTTTGGGTCAACGTAGACCCATTACAGGTCTACTCACTTTACCCGGGGGAAGGGGACAAAGGAAAAGGAGGCGGCTGCCTGGAGTGTAATGCATGTGGCAGCAGCCATTTTCAGCGCCGCTGCAGCCCTGCATGCCAGGCAGCTCAGGACTGGGCTGTTAGTTATTTTCTCTGTAAACCCCTTTGTGAACTTTTTTGTTGAACAGCTATATAAATATATAAATAAATATAAATATTCTTAAGAGTAAATAAAAAACAACGCAATGAGCAGTTGGAACATCAGACTGATAGTGAATGGAGAAGAAATTAGAAAAGTCCAGATCAAGATAAGCATTTTCCACAGCACTATTACCACTGCTCTTTGTCATCCCATTAATACCACTGTTGATATTAAGTAACACAGTCCTTGGGTACTAACTCTCAAAAACAGGTCAGAGAACATCACATTTACAATACATGGATGATTTCAAAATATATGGAAAGTCACTATCAGAGATTGATTCCATATTAAACATGCTTCAAATACTCAGTAATGACATTGCCATGGAATTCAGACATGATAAATGTGCCATACTGGCATTGAACAGGGGAAAGAGAAATCAGAATGCCAGGAAATAACATCAGAGTCCTTGACTTTGAAGAGCACTAAATATATTGGTATTTTGGAAGGGGATAACACCAAGCATGACCAAGTTGAAAAAATACAACTGATACTACTGAAGAATTAAAAAGATTTTATGAACAAAGTTAAATGGTAACACTATTAGAGCAATTAGTACTTGGGCTGACCCAGTTCTACACTATACTGCTGGCATTACTGATTGGATGCATGCAGATTTGGAAGCAATTGACCAAAAGACCAAAATGACAAGACATCCCTCCAATATTTTATGTGACGCACTTTGGAGAAATATGGGATTACATGTAACCTCCTGACCAGCAGGTTTGATTTAGTGGTTTGAAATGTTATCACTTTTTCAAAAATAATATTAGAAAGGGAAGCAGATATTCATTCTTTTCTCATCTGTTCAGTACAATTCAAGAATGGATTAAATTGCTAGACACAAATTCAAGATTCAGAGGTGTGTGCATTCCATGAATATACTTATAGCAAAGTTTGCCAAGCTGATTTGCCAGCAAAATGGCAGTGGGTCTGTCACCTCCCAATCCCAAATTCTGCTGCACAAGTCAGCAGCCTCCCTGCACCAGTCAGCCAGCATACAAGCACTCACCTTATTGTTAAAAGCCATTCTCATCTTTTTCTGCAGTTTCTTGTAAAGTGCAAGGGTGGGAGCATTCTGTTTCTCTCCCCCCAACCATTGCAAAAGAAGCTGTGGAGGAGGGAAGTCAGCAGCCTCTCTCTCACCCTGAGTGCTCAAGAGAGTGCTTGGGAAAACGATAGCCATTGAAGCAGTAGCCATCAAAGAAGTGTAAACTTCTCTCACAATTGCTCCAAATACATGAGAGCTTGGTGGAGCAGCCAGATGAAACACCTGGGCAAACAGCAGGCCAGGGGTGCTGGTGGGCAAATACAGGTTGCAGGATAATCCCTTCCAATTTCCTGGCACTCCCAACCAGCCACCTGAAGTAAGGGGTTTAATTGACCCTCATGGCAGGGCAGCCACGATATTTAGCTCCACCCCTCCTCAAAAGTTTTCCATGTAAGATTTCATCGCTTTGGAATGGCCTAAGACAGTGTTTCCCAAACTATGCGTTGGGATCCACGAGTGGGTTGTGAGCTAATTTTTGGTGGGTTGCAAAAAGTTTCTGAAATCTTAAAAAAAAAACACACACAGAACTTTGCCTGATTTGCAGAAGAAAATCATTAGCTCGAATTCTAACCTGTGGTATGGGGTAATCTTCATACCCCCAATTTAAAATGTCACAAATTCTGGTTTTCTCTAGTAACGGGTGTGCCATAGATCATGTGCAAACCTAGTTTCAGTCTTTGGTCTGGTCCGGAAATTCCTAACCGCCCATCTTGTTCTCCAGTTCAGCCCGCCGGGTACCCTGCAACGACTGTAAAGGTTTGGGGGAACAGCCCTTGAGCTCCATTTTCATGGAGAGTCTAGCAACTCTGCGCGCACACATACTATATGTAAGGTCTCTAGCACTCTTGGGAGCACAGGACCCTGATTATTAATAAACAAACATTATTATTTGTTTCTATAACTCTTTCTTGTCATGATTGATTGTCATTTTAAAAAGTGGCTCCCAGTAATAAAAAGTTTGGAAAGCATGGTCCTAACACAAGAAAATGTGCTCCATTTAAAAAGAAGAGGAATCTGATAAATTCCTACAGCGATTTCTACATTGTTCTAACATGCAAACAAAACCATACAACTAGCTGTTCTTGGATTTCCTGGTACAGAAAGAGGCACAAATATTTTGCAGCAATTCCATTAAGAACTCTGTGTGTATGTGCATGCATGCATGTGCATCTGTGTGCGCCCCCCACCACCACAATGGTAAAGAATACTAATTAAATTTAGCTTATGGGTGCCTGCCTAAGATATCTAAGCAGTGGGTACAAGCAAGTACTTACGTTTTGCAGATCACTGACTGGAGTAAGCGGAACTTTTAATGCTAAGGAAGAAGCCTGACATCAGACAATGTACAGTTTCCTTGTGACAATATTCCTTAAGAATGCTAATTTTAAAATAACTAATGTCTGAACAACAAACTTAATTGCATCAGATTATCATGGAAAACAATTAGTAGGATTAACAATATCTTCCTTTTATAAATACAACTTGCATGTGATGTAGAGATGCCTTTAATACATAGATGCTTGAACTACTTGACTACCATTAATAACTGCAACACTTACATCCAAAACATAGTGGTAAGAACCTTAAATTCATATAAGTCAACCATAAGCAGAAGTTCTGTCAATTTATACTGGACAGTAGAAAGCAAACTGTACAGCAGATTTTCAAGGAAATAAGTGAACTATTAGGCTTCTGAATGCTACACGGCATGAACACAATACAGGTGCAACCTATTTATCCATGGATTTTTTATCTGATTCAACTCGAATCAGGAGGGGGAACTGAAAGTCACACACACCTTTGCCTACTTTGCCCTGCACTGATCTGTTTCCAGGCAGCCCAAAACACTGCAAAAAGGCTCCGCCTGGCACAGGCAGGGAAATAGCCCTGGAGCCCTGGAAGCGGTTCCCCTTGCAAAGGAACAGTAACACTCTTGGAGCCCCTGAGCCAGCAAAGAGGCTGAAGAGGGGGGGCGGAAAAGCCTTGTGCAGCAACACGTGCAGCAAGGTGGAGCGCGCACTCGCGCTCTCTCTCTCTCTCTCTCTCTCACACTCACACATATACACAGGGGCAGGTGCGGTAGCAACAGAGCTGATTGCTTTAAAAAACCCAGGGTGTGTTTGCCAAATTGCCCCCCCCCCCGCCCACTGAAATGGTGCAGGATCTCCTGCTCCAGTCAATTCAAACAAAACAGCCCAGCAAGCAAAGCATGAGATTTAGGCTACAATCCTCTCTACGCTTTCCTGGGAGTAAGCCCCATTGGCTGGAATGGAACTCTGAGTAGAAATGCATGGAACTGGACTCTTAAAAGCTCAGCATCCCATCTGTGAAAGAAGTGGGACAGCTGGCAATGGTGAGCGCGGAGTATGGAGGGGGAGGAGAGGGGATTGCTTTAAAAAACCCAGGGAGTGTTTGCCCAATTCCTCCCCCCATTGGGAAGGCTCTCCTGCTCCAGCCAAGACACAAACAAACAGCCCAGCAAGTAAGCCTGCCCAGCAAGCAAAGCATGAGATTTAGGCTACAATCCTCTCCACACTTTCCTGGGAGTAAGCCCCACTGACTACAGTGGGACTTACTTCTGAGTAGAAACATGTAGGACTGGACTCTTAAAACCTGTGAAAGGGGAAGGCGGAGGGGAGGGGATTGATAACAGCTGCCTTAGTTTCCTTCCAGCCCCAAGTGTCAGGCTGCAGCGTATTTGCTTAACTCTATGGAATGTAACACAATGCGTTTTTTGTTAATTGAACTGGGTCATGGTACAGAACTAACACGGATAAATAGGCTCTACCTGTACAAGTATACAATGCAAGTATCAAATGTAGCAGTCTAGAAGAAAAAGCTTGGTGTGACCAATTTGGGGATTCTGCAGATTAATATACTTAGCCATGCAAACTGCTTGTTTCTAAAACTGAGGCTCTTATATATGACCACAAATGGTCACCTGTTCCTTCCAGTTTAGAACTTGAAGGTCCTCCTTATAAAGAACTTGCTTTTCTTAGTAACCTCATAAACATTAACTCAAAAACAATCTGCTAAACATCTTACAGTCCATTCATACTTATAAATCATATTTAAAACAATTTTTAAAATTGATTCATCTATGTGAACCTCTTCATGAACATTTTTATTGAAAACTGTTCCCTTACCCAGGGATAAGCTTCTGTGATGCAGAGGGGTCTGCGCGGACCCACACTAGTGAATTTGCTGGTGCAGGCCACATGGACCTCTGCTGCAGGATTGGGTACAGGAAGCAGACTAGGATTTGACATCTGCTGCTGCCACTGAGCCCACCCCTTTTCCAGACCTGTGCTCTGAAATATTGGCTGCTGTTTTGATGACTTTACGCTGTGAGATTGCAGAGTGGTGCAGAACTGTGACTAGGTACTGTCATAGACACCGTCCTTCAAGAGCACAGAGGAGTCCAGCTTTCAAAAGAATAAAACACTGAGTTTTATTATCACCCTAAAAAGGGGCAGATGCACTTACATCATTCCTGTTTCTTCTAACTTAATACCACATTACAGTTTCCCAACTTCATAGCAGGGCATAGATAACTTGAGTGATTATAACCTGACTGTTGAAATGAACTACAGAGCTCCTGATTCAGAGGATGTATTTCAGTGTTTACTTTGCTTGTTCCCCAGGATCTTCTATTTTATTAAAGTTACTGGTTATGATTAGATTTTATTTTTACCTTGCCTGGAAGTAGAGATTTGGCAGGACCTCTATTTGTCCCTCACAATACTACTGACCAGATAGACTATATTATGGGATATAGTTTTCTTTCACAAAAAAGTCATTCCCATTCTGGCCTGCCCACTTACCCAGTGAAAGATGACCCACATTAACCATCTCTAAATTCCCACTGCAACTAAATGCCAAATTCAAACTCTTATAGAAGACACAATCTCCAATATCTGAGCGCCTCCCTGATACCAGCTTCCATCCTGCTCCAGCAAAACTGAACTCTGCAACTTGATATCACTAAGGACGCAATCCTCACCCACTTTCCAGCACTGACATAAGGGCAATGCAGCTCTGAGGTAAGGGAACAAACATTCCCTTACTTTGAGGAGGCCTCCGTGAGTGCCACCCAACTGCAGGATGCACCATACATCCCATTGGGACAGCTATGCCAGAGCTGGAAAGTTGGTTAGGATTTGGGTCTAACTCTAATAGACATGGGCTGCAATCCTATTCACACTTTCCTTGGAGTAAGTCCACTGAACATAATGGGACTTGCTTCTGAGAAGACATGTACAGGAATGCATGGACAAAGTATCAAGTGGCTCTTACTCTAAACTGCCCTTCCCTTCCTTTCTTGCATTTCAAAGTGGTTTGACTTGACGAGGACATTGTGTTTAGATGAAATAAATACAAAGGGTTTAAAATCCATCAGAGCAATCTAAGTTGAACCCACAAAGACAAAATATTTGTCTTGACTCTCAGAGAAAGCAGGATGAACACTTTTAGTAAGAAAAAATGTGCACCTCTCTGCTGATTGAACATCGAGAATATTTCCCCCATGTTTTCTCATACAACATGGGGATAATTCCTTCTGAACCAGTGTGGGCATTATGAATTTTTCTTGCGTAATCCTCTATGATATGCATCTCTCTAATCTTGCAATTTATAAATTTATTTGTTTTAATTCAGTTCACATTAGAAATAGTTACTGTTGCAGGGAAAATTACATAAAGTTGCAAATATAAGTGTGCTTGTAACAAGAGATTTTCAACTCTTTCCTCCCTGCTGAGCCAGTCTCCAAATTGAAGCTCTTTCTGCCAAGCATTTCACATTAAATTATGGAGTTTTCTCAAGGGCTAAAGAAAACAGTTATTAAGAGTGTGAGCTTTGGCCATTATTTCACAATTGAGTTAACCTCCATCCTCAGGGCAATATTTTGCAGCTGTTGTTTGAAGTGAGTCACATTTTTGTTTTTGTTTTCCAATTAGACTTAATTTTAGACTTTAATTTTAAGATACGGTACATAGATAGGCAACCTATTTTCAAACAATCATCTTTTTCAGGTAATTGCAAAATTACACCTGATCATGTGATACTGATTTGGTCAACCAAAACTGGAAAATTGGGGGGGGGGGGAAGGGGAAAGGCACAAAAGGGAGAAGAGCTGACATTTCAATATTTAATTGAAGTTGAGATGAGGTTTATGTATTCTGAACCAACCAACAAAAATATAAGGCCAAGAATCAGTTCTGATTTATGCATTAATGCTTTTCTAATGCATTTATTATTTTGCTTTACTGTATGGCATTTTCACGTGTATTTGTGTGCATATTTTTATAATATTTTACATAAATGAAATGCTATCAATTTTCATATCCTTCACAGTTCAGCTGACAGATAAGTCTAGAAAGCAATAACAATTTGAGCTTGACATCAAAAATCTTGGTGTTGAGAAATCTATGAGCTGGTACAATATGAACAAGTTAACTTACCAAAGCTGACAAGAGAACTTTCAAACCAGATCCCCCTAGATCTCCTCTTGGATCTTTGATGCATCATCATGTGTAATACATAAGGGTTTGGGTAGCGGACGTGATAGTAGCAGGTCTGAGAATGCCAACACATTCTTTAAGATGTGGTACGTTTTTCTTAACAAGGAGTTGTAACTGAAGAAATACATGACTAACTGCCCAATCCTATTCTTTCCCCTCCCCCGCCAAAATGGCTACTGCTGCATCCTGTGGTGGAGGAGGCAGCTGCGGAGGTCTCCTTTGGGTAAGGGAACAATTGTTCTCTTACCCGGGGATAAGCCTTTGCAGTGTGTGGGCCCCCCCCCGGTCTATTCGGACCTATGTTAGCAAAATAGTTGGTACAGGTCTGTGTGGACCCATGCTGCAGGATTGGGTTCAAGAAGCTGATTAAAATTTGGAGGCTATCACTGCCGCCAAACCCACCCCCTTCCCAGATTTGATCTGCTGCCTCCCCTCCTCACCCAGTTTTGTCTCCTCCCTCCCCCCATTCTACCCTCCATCACTCTCCTCTGCCAACATATTTGCTCAGACAAGCGGTGGGAGACATAACAGCACAGGCCTTCCCACTGGTGTTCTCAGCGGCGTGCTGAGTAGCATGGTGTCAGAGCACCTTTTATGACTGGCGCTGACTGCTTTACAGCAATCAGCCCCAGCATACAAGGAGAACTGCTGTCAGAACGTGAGTTTAGGATTAGAATTTTACAGTGCAATCCTATACATCAGTGGCCCACCAATGGGTAGTTTGCAAAACTGACAAGGTAGATTTTGTTGGCATCCTTCAGTCTCAGAAGACTATGGTATCGCGCTCTGAATGGTGGTTCTGGAACAGAGTGTACTCTCCAGTGCGCAAAGCCTGGGTAAAGTAGATATGGAGGATAGACTGTTACCCATGCAGCAAATCCCCCTCTCCAAGTCACTGAAATTGTCCAATGGAAAGGCAGAAGCCAATACGATTGGTTCCAGCGGCGTCGCAGGAGTTGCCAGAACGTGACTGTGTTCAGCCATGAACTGCCTCAGGGACTCTGGCTTCGGATTTTGCCTCGAGGTTGACTCCTGAAGCCTTTTCCATAACTGGATGTAGCCACAAGGCAGTGGAGGTTTGGGATTAGAGTTTTCCTTCTCTCAGATGAGCTGCCTTCCCAGGCTAACGAGACCCATCTACCCAGTGGCTGTTTAGTCGCCTCTTACGACAAATACAGCCAAACTGAGGGCCTATTCTTTTCCCCCTGCCCCCAGGGTTTATTAAGGTAGATTAAGCTATGTGCAACAAGATAAACAACCTGCCACTTGGGGGGCAGGGAGCACTGCTGCCCAATCATCATTATAGCCACAGAGGCTTAAGCAGCTGTTAAAGTGGAACTTTTTTTTTAGGTGTGTCCCGATACTAAAATGTTTTGAGAATCACTGCTATATGTGTTTCCTTGAAAGTCTCATTGTATTCAATGTGCCTTACTCTCAGAATAACTTTCTTTGGATACAACATAATTTAAAGGCTTAGTTCAGGCAACAAAACTGTGGACCTAGCTGGAACTTGTCTCATGATCTCAAACAGTTTCATGACTGTTCATGACTAATCAATCAACAGAGTTTAAATAACTTTCAAAACTGATTAATTTAACATCTCCTTTGCTAAAGATAGATACACTATTGTTTACCTGACAAATGTCCCCATACTTCACACAACGGAGTCAACATCAACAGGTAATTATCAAGAAATGCATTCTGCAGTAGAAAATGAATGCAATCAATGTTTCAAAAAATGTACATTTGTGGTATGCGAATGGTTACCGAAGTGAGAACTGAATTTCACTCAAAGTATCTCTTCCTGTTATGAACTGTCACTGGTGATTTCTACTGAACATAATGACATGGGGGGGGGGCTAGCACATCTTTTAATCTATGATCCAACTAGGTGTTTTTTTTGTGGTTTTAACTGTTTTAATGTTTTTTGCACTGTTTTTATTGTATTGAAATTTTGTTGCAAGCCACCTTAAGAGCCCTTAAGCAGGGTAGAAAGGTGGGGTATAAATAAATAAATAAATAAATAAATAAATAAATAAATAAATAGGATTACAATGACAAATTCTTATCTGTGTTAGGTTTTCGATGAAACTACTTGTTATTTCAAAAAAGGAGGCATGGGTTAATACATGTTAGAATGAAAGTATTTTTGTATAGATGATCAAGTACAAGAAAACCCTGCTACACTTTTAGCCTTTTGACAACAAAAGACACATGAACGTATCAAATCATTTCTGTGACTTACATAACAGTCAAACACTGCTTATGACATAGCTTGATTTTCTACTGCTCAATGAAAAAAAGTAGGGAAGACATTGCACTGGGCATTCTCAAGTCTTTGTGTGTTCCTAAAGCAGCTCTTTCTGATTCCATTTAATATTATTTTGATACACAATCTTTTAATGCTGCATCAATCACAAGTGGTGGAGAGGGTCTTTCTTATTAAGCTTCTTAACCAGGACTTAATTTGTAGAAAGCGAGAGGTTGAAATTCAAATTTGTCTGAAAACAACCCACACTGTAAAGTATGCTTCCTCACTAGTGAGTGACCAAAGTATCAGGATATCCCAAAACAAGGTGGAAGGACTTGCTTATACCATTTGTTCCAAAGCTGAGCCTTGACATTGAAAGCAAGGCTGAGCCCTGAAGAAATTAAGCCCTGACCCATACTCTATAGAAGACCTGAGTTAAAAGTTTAACCCTTTGCTCCAGTAATAATGGTATTAAGCTTTTTCAATTCTTCTCTCTCTGAAATAGCAAGTTTAGCAAACATCTTTAGTAACCAGCTCCATTGTAAACTAACTACTTCCTCGATAGGATACAGTTCATAACATATTTGAACAACAATCACAAGACACAAAAAAGAAAATTCAAAGTGAATGTTATTAAAAGTGCTCACAGTTTGGAGGGAGATTGCTTTTCACATTAAGCCAAGCATAAACTAAATGAAAACAGTAAATGAAAACAGACTAAATGAAAATACTCAAACAGCACATTCAGTATGTCAGTATAAATTTTCAGAATCCTGAACACATGAAATGGTATTTTAATTAAGTGAGTTTGCCCTCAGAGAAGAAAAGAGTAAAAATAACTGCTGTTAAGACTGTGAATTTCTCACCTTCTCCATGTCTCACTGAACTGGTGTGAGTCTTTCAGGAAAAGGGCCATTTCTAACAATGTCTACAAAAGCTTTGGACCAAACATGTAAGAATACGGACACATCAACACAACATTCTCTTTCAAGGAACAGCAAAACATGTATAGTAAAAAACAGACTACCCAAACCCAGCCAGCCACTGACATCCACAGAACCTTGTTTTGCAGAGGCCAGTGAGAATTCTTCATGATCTGCAAGGTTTCTAGAATCGCCTTGCCTTGCAAAGGACTGTACTTCTCAGGGTTCCTTTGGTTTGTCACAGAGGCCCATTTCAATTAAACTGTCTTAGGTGAAAGTGTAGACAAGATGATTGTGGCATTTTGCCCACCAACCGGTAACAAGTAAGTGCCCAATGTTTTCCTACAGTAATTCATAATAATGTCAAAGATTAAAAATGATTCTTAGACGCAATTCATGATGATGACAAATGATGATGGATGACACAATCCAAAGCAACTGCTCAGCACCCGATGAGTGTCGTGAAAGTGCCGCAAAGGTGTTTCGGGGCAGGGAGGAGGAGGTAGGGCTAGGATCCAATCCTAGCCTCTTTCTCAGGCAGCCTGGACCAGACCCAGGCTGCTTGGATTTGTGCCACCGATTTAGGTGGCGCAGATACGAGAAGCCCCATTATGGCTGCTGTAGTGTTATCTGGGGTAAGGGGAATTTTTTTCCCTTTGCTCTGGACTGGTCTGCAATCAGCCCCAAACTTGCGCTGGATACAGCGCAGACCCACTGTTAGGATTGCACTGTTAGCCACCTGCCAGTCATTAAAAGTCATTGAGTATAATGTGCCAAAATAGTATTTGACTTTGGCAACTGATAAACTGAAAACATCTCTTTTTTACCCCCACCGAAGGTGACGTCATGCTGATATCACCTTGTATTCTGGAGGTTCCATGCAGCAAACTAGCTAACAAAGCTGGAAAATTTATCTACTATTATAACTGAGCAAATATGCTTTTAATTTTGAAGAGCTTTGCTTTATTTATTTACTGGGGTCATGGCACAAAAAAGGTTGAAGGCTACTGATATATACCTTCTGCTCTACTGCTGGATGCTGGATGCTTTGGTGAAGAACCTTAGAAGCTGATGATTTTCTGAAGAGACAAAGATATCCACTTTTTGGATTCCTTATTGTTGAGTCCAAATTGGAACAACTGTTTTCTGCACAGTCAGTTCACTGTAAGGTTCAATGCTCTGCTCTCAAGGACATAAAACAGATCTATGCATAAAATAGGAGAAGTGAGCAGATGAAATCAGAAATAGCTTTGTTCTAAACTTTTCTGTTTCAGACTGAGGGACCCTTTTTGTAACCCTTTTTTCAAGTAAAGACTGACACAGTGTTTTAGTTTTGGTGGGGAATTCCTCCATCCATATGCAGAGAAAGACCTAGATCTTGGGCAATGCACCAATTAAGACCACAGAGCATGAGACAATGGGAACAGTGGACATTTACTAAGGATTTTATAGTGTGCGATCACATGCTAGGTAAGTGTGAAATAATAGTAGTTTTACTGGTTTAGTAAAATGTTTAATGTAACCAATTCAAAGGACAAAACACAAACATGGTGAAAGTTAATTTAGAATGAATGATCCCTATTTTATTATTTTTCCACTTTCACTGACCTGCTTTATTCCACACCTGATAAATTCTCTCAATCTGTATGTTACTGACTTGTTATATACATGTTCAAGTATTTGAGCCAGATGGGTTTTATTAAAGAAAATCAATATAAGCATTTTCATCAAGTTGTTTTGTCTTAATGCAATAGCAGAACAATTTAAAGGTAATTCTGAACAAATTATAATTATCAAAACTAAATACAGTGCAGTTCACTAACAACATAATTTTTTAATCTGAACAATCGTTTCATCAGTCCAAACTACATTGCTGCCATACAAATTTCAGCATACCCATGTACTATAACATTATGTAGCTGACAACTCTATTTTATACTTATGATTTTACTAGCTCTGTGTTGGCTGTATCTTCTTTTTATAGAATATGACATGTGAAATGCCAATAAGTTCAACAAGACAAAGAAATGTTAGAACACACTATTAAATGGTGCCTTAGAAATGCTGCAATAAATGTTATATTAGAAAAGGAAGTAAGGCAGAAGAGTTGTCACAATTGGTTAGAGATAAGAATGGATTTTGGCTGCCAAGTGTAATAATGACCGTTCTCATCTCAACTTACAGTTTTGGAAAGTAGTAAGTTTCTAGCTCCCATATTCAACTTAAGGAGATGTAAGAAACGTCTGCTGATGTAGCAGAGGGAGGTCTTTAGATTTTTATTTTATTTTATTTTATTTTATATAATGCTTTATTTATTTATTACAGATACAGGTAAGGAAAATTGGATAGACTTAGGGCTAGGACTACATAGGTTACACACGAGTGGTGGCCATCGATTACAACAAACATTAATCCAAACGAAATTAATAATCAATACAAAAATTATCATATTCTTTAACCCAACTGGTTAATACTTTAACATTCCATATTTTTCCTCTAACCTTATCTATCCCATCATAAAAAAAAACACTTCAAACTTTTACTTATACACTCTTCTTACCACTAAACTAGTCTCTAAAATAAAATCTTTCTTATCTGATTCTTAATTTCTAATATGACATCTAAAAAAGAAGTCTCCAATTACCATGGTATTACCTCCTTCAATATCTCTTATAACATGTTATACATCATTTTCCATAACTATCCAATCCAAAAAAAGCTTCAAATTTTTACTTATAGACTCTTCTTACCACTAAACTAACCTCTAAAATACAATCTCTTATCTGATTCTTAATTTCTAATATCACATCTAAAAACAAATATCTCCAATTACAATAATATTATACTTCGCTTATCCACCACATATTTATTAACCCAAAATACAGGTTTAATATTTTCTCCAAAATAAATTGACATCTATAATTTATTTTATTTACCTTTTTAATAAAATAACCCTTTTATTTGTCTTAATACCACTATAGTTTACACAATACTTATATTCCAAAATTGCAATTCCATCTAATTTCATATATTTACCACTTTAATTTTCACGATACTTATATTCCAAATTCCCTTTTCATCCACTTTAGTTTAATCTAATTAATAAAATATTTATCTTAATACCACTTAATTTCCACAAAATTTATATTTCAAATTTTCATTTACATCTATTTTAATTTGTTTAAAAAAAAATTCTATTTATTATTCAACCATTTCGCCCTTCTTATTGTTTACTTTGTACTCTATCTTATTGGTGTTCCCTCTTAGTCCTCCTACTGGTTCTTCCACTTCTTCTTTTTCTTCTTAAGTCCCCCCCTCTGTTTTTCTTTCTTCTTTTTCATTCTGTTATTCTTGTATTCAATCCATAAATTCTTCCTCTTCTTGAGACAGCTTGCTCTCTGAACATTTCGTCTTTTTTCTTCCTTAAGATTCCCAGTTATTATAACAATTGCTTCTTCAATCTCGTGTCCCATTTCAAAATACTCCACTTCTTTAACTTCACCTGACATCTGATCCATTCTTTTTTCTTCTCTATTGTTTATAATCTGTTCCCGCGAGTTTACAAGGGAGGAGCTTATTTGCCCAATTTGTTCAGAGAGTTCTCTGACTTGTTGCTCCATTTCTCTTCTAAAATCCATCAGAAAGTCCACCAACAAGGCCTGGCTTTCATGATCATCTTTTAGATTTTCAAAAGCCATTTTTATCAACACCAACTCGAGCCACTTCCTGCAGGGCTACTTTCTAATTTTGTATCCAGGGCTACTTTCCAAATTTTTATATCCAAAAAAAATCAATCAAATCCACAGTCAAATTAGGTTAGTATGCCTTTAAATGACCAAAAGAAAAAAAAAATTCAAGCCTCTTGCTGAGAAACCGAAATAAGTCACCAGGCCCTGATGGCATCCACCCAAGAGTGTTTAAGGAATTGAAGAACGAAGTTGCTGATCTCTTGACTAAAATATGCAACTTGTCCCTCAAAACGGCCACGGTGCCAGAAGATTGGAGGATAGCAAGTGTCACGCCTATCTTTAAAAAAGGAAAGAGGGGGGACCCGGGAAACTATTGGCCGGACAGCCTAACATCTATACCAGGTAAGATGGTAGAATGCCTAATCAAAGATAGAATCTCAAAACACACAGACAAACAGGCCTTCCTGAGGGAAAATCAGCATGGCTTCTGTAAGGGTAAGTCTTGCCTCACGAACCTTATAAAATTCTCTGAAACGGTCAACAGGCATGTGGATGCGGGAGAACCCATAGACATTATATATCTGGACTTTCAGAAGGCGTTCGACACGGTCCCTCACCAAAGGCTACTGAAAAAACTTCACAGTCAGGGAATTAGAGGACAGGTCCCCTCATAGATTGAGAACTGGTTGAAGGCCAGGAAACAGAGAGTGGGTGTCAATGGGCAATTTTCACAATGGAGAGAAGTGAAAAGCGGTGTGCCCCAAGGATCTGTCCTGGGACCGGTGCTTTTCAACCTCTTCATAAATGACCTGGAGACAGGGTTGAGCAGTGAGGTGGCTAAGTTTGCAGACGACACCAAACTTTTCTGAGTGGTGAAGACCAGAAGTGATTGTGAGGAGCTCCAGAAGGATCTCTCCAGACTGGCAGAATGGACAGCAAAATGGCAGGTGCGTTTCAATGTCAGTAAATGTAAGGTCATGCACATTGGGGCAAAAAATCAAAACTTCACATATAGGCTGATGGGTTCTGAGCTGTCTGTGACAGATCAGGAGAGAGATCTTGGGGTGGTGGTGGACAGGTCGATGAAAGTGTCGACCCAATGCGTGGCGGCAGTAAAGAAGGCCAATTCCATGCTTGGGATAATTAGAAAAGGTACTGAGAACAAAACGGCTAATATTATAATGCCGTTGTACAAATCGATGGTAAGGGCACACCTGGAGTACTGTGTCCAGTTCTGGTCGCCGCATCTCAAAAAAGACATAGTGGAAATGGAAAAGGTGCAAAAGAGAGCAACTGAGATGATTGCTGGGCTGGGGCACCTTCCTTATGAGGAAAGGCTACAGCGTTTGGGCCTCTTCAGCATAGAAAAGAGGCGCCTGACCAGGGACATGATTGAGACATACAAAATTATGCAGGGGATGGACAGAGTGGATAGGGAGATGCTCTTTACACTCTCACATAACACCAGGACATCCACTAAAATTGAGTGTCGGGAGAGTTAGAACAGACAAAAGAAAATATTTCTTTACTCAGCGTGTGGTTGGTCTGTGGAACTCCTTGCCACAGGATGTGGTGATGGTGTCTGGCCTGGACGCCTTTAAAAGGGGATTGGACAAGTTTCTGGAGGAAAAATCCATTATGGGTTACAAGCCATGATGTGTATATGCAACCTCCTGATTTTAGAAATGGGCTATGTCAGAATGCCAGATGCAAGGGAGGGCACCAGAATGAGATCTCTTGTTATCTGGTGTGCTCCCTGGGGCATTTGGTGGGCTGCTGTGAGATACAGGAAGCTGGACTAGATGGGCCTATGGCTTGATCCAGTGGGGCTGTTCTTATGTTCTTATCTACAATCATACAACCATTAACATTTATTCTTTTCCATCTTTTCTCCCTTGTTTCCATTTGTGCTTTCTGCCATCCTGTTCACTATACATAAAACAAATTCATTTTTACCTTCAAGTCACTCCTCTGCAATCGCAAATCATGATATGAACCCCAGCCTCTGCTTAAAAACCTCCAATGAGGGAGATCCCACAACTGCACCAGGCAGGCTGTCCCAGTGCTAGATAGTCCTTGCAGTTAGGAAATTTTTCCTCATCTGTAGCCTAAATCTACTTCTCTGTAGTTGCAACCCACTGGTGTCATTGTCCTGCTTTTGAGAACCACCAAAAGCAAGCCTTTCTCTTTTTCTGTGCAGTTGCAATTCAGATCCTTGAAGATGGCTATTATATCCCCTCTTAGGGCCCAATCCTATCCAATTTTCCAGTGCTGATGCAGTTGTGCCAGTGGGCTGTGGACTGCATCCTGTGGTGGAGGGGCAGTCACTGAGGCCTTCTTAAGACATGGGTTCCCTTACCATGGGGCTGCATTGTGGTTACACTGGAGCTGGAAAGTTGGATAGGATTGGGTCCTTAGTCTCCTCTTCTTCTTCTTACTAACACACCAGACTGACTTAGAGCCCAATCCTGGGCTCAGTGCCGCGGCTTTGTGCCACTCTGCACTGTGGTACTCTGGCCACCACCCAGAATGACTTTCCTTTATCCTGTATGCTACACATCTTTAAGCCAGGGGTTCCCAAAATTACCAGTGAAACCATACCCTCCCCTTACTGGTGCCGGTCACAGAACCTAAATGTGCCGATGGCACAATGACACACAAAGTGATGTCATTGGCACTTACAGCTGGGTTCCATGACCTGAGACAACCTTAAAATCAGAGTAAAACAAGTCAAGACAGATGGGAAGGCTCCCAAAATGCAGCAAAATGATGTGCAGCCCACAGAGTAGAGCTTCTGCTCCATGGTCTGTCACGTCACAATCACTCTGCCGAGAAGCTTGGACAGTGCATGTCTTGTGACATTCCCTGGGGACTTGTCACAACGCCCCAGGGTGTTGTGACACACAGTTCGTGAACCTCTGCTTTAGATGATAAACATGTTGTTTCTATTTTCTTTAGAGGGCATAACATATTGTTGGTGACAAACATGTTTTAACAAAACTTATTTAAAAATATATTAAGAATTACTAGACAATGGCTATAATCTACAGAATTGCCTTGAGGCTAGGCAAGCAAAAGCAAAACAAAAAAATCCCACCATCCTTCCAATGAAGGTAGTTCCATAGGCAACAATGCAAAACCTTGGCTGCATTCATAGTAGTAAAACTAATTCTCCAGGCAATATGCCAGAATGTATTACATAATCACCCCAGTACCCCAGGGAAGGAACAGAAACAATGACATGCATTAAATGCTGTGCATTCTTCTCATTATGCTGAAGAATGAAAACATTATATAACAGTTAACAACAACAACAACAACAACAACTAAAATGTAGATTCCACCAAAGCAGGCAAGATTTGACACTGGTGGTTACTGTAGGATAGAATAAATATGGAAAAATTGGTGTACATTTTTTCCAGGGACACCTAATAGGAGACGCATTTATTGATTTTTTACATTTTCATGCTACTTTTCCACCCAAAGAGACACTCAAACCATTCACAGCAAAATGTAAGGAAATACCATAAAATTTATAAAAACAATTATAATTTAAATATCAACACCACCAGGATGAGTCCCTCTGGAATGTGTTCTATAGAGACCAGAACCAAAAGAGATCTACAGCCCAATCCTATGGGCTAGTACCACTGCTTAGTGTTGTAAACATGTTGTAAAGCACATTTACAGACTGTGGAAGGAGAGTGTACCAGTCGGTGCTGGGCTCAGCGCTAGAAGGACGGCAGCCAGCAGAAAGTGGCAACACTGGCCAGCAGTGTGGCTGTTCAGGGTGGGGGAGGCATTCCAGGGTTGGGGGCCTTGCTGGATCCTATCCTCCACGTTGGACTGAAAAGCCCGACATGGAGGTTCTCAAGTCTCTGCCAGCAAAACAGCCGACACAGACTCAACATTACAGGGCCTGCACATTTACTCGGGAGAAGGGGGATGGACATCTCCTTCCCCCAAGGAGACCACCTGTGGTCTTTGTTGGGCCACTGGATACAGCTGTTGCTATTCTGGCTCTGCTGAACCCAACAGCACCTACAGCGGTAGGACTGGGCTGCTAGTGTTGGTCATAAATCACCTTACTGGAAGCACCCAGAGAAGCATCCCTCACAATTATCTCCATTCTTAGAGGCTTACATATGGAATAAGGATTCTGCTAAGATACAGACAATACAGAAGTCAAAACCACTGTCATTAATTTAGGCCAAAAACACAATGACAACCACTAGTGCACCTGAACCATCAGTGCACCTGACAGTGGTCATACTGACAAATGTGATTCTTCTGAACTGTTATCAAGGGCAGTCCCATAGCAAATCCTAATGAATTACACTGTAATATGCAATTTGATTTGGCAACACAACATGGTGTCTGATGGAGTACAGACTCACTGTTGTGTACTCTACTTGCCTGGCAGGAATAATTACAATTCCCCCGAAAAAGAGAGTTCATATTTATTATCACATTGTGCCCCCTCCCCTATTTTTGGATGAGATCAGGTTACCCTATTTGCCAGGCTGTTCCTTATAATGAGTCAAAATGACAGGCCTTTATATGAGAAGTTCAACTGATTCCTGAAACACATTGTGAACGTGATAATAATTTAAAGAAGTGGCAGGGCTCTTTAAAGCTGCAGCTTTGGTTTTACAAACAAAAGCAAGCCACCTGAGACCAGTGAGGACAGGATATGAGCTACTTATAGCAACCAGTGAACAAGAATAGCAGGAAGGCTGCTTATTTTGTTGCAGCAAAGACCTTTGAAGCAAACTATTTATTAAATGTTATAGTACTCGAAACAAATCTTTGAAGGAAGGTTATCCTCTTCTACACCATGTTCCGTCATCAGAGAATTGGTTCTTTTTTCTTTTGGAGTGTTTTTCCACTTGTGACACTGATACTCAAATTGTTTGCCTGAGAACTTGGGTGAGCCACTATCTCTGACATCAACAGGAGTTTCAGTCAAAGTAAAGAATATTAAAACATATTTATACTTTTAACTATTTTAGCCTCATAGTGATATTACTAACCATGCTTTTTTCCAGCAGTTAGGATATAATCGCAATAAACAAATCCATATCTAAGATAGAAATGCAACATATATAACTGCACAATGAAAATATTCTCAAGGAGAAGCACAATTACTTCAATCTACAACATGCAATTTGATAAGGATTGCATTTGTGCAATGTTTCTTTATATAAAATATAAAGCAATAAAATGTATTATTATTTCATTTATTTATTTCATTTTCACATCTTAATGTGAAATTATTATTATTATTTCATCTTCACATTTTAATTAAAAAAAGATAGTAATACCTTGAATATTTATCAATATTCACCTTTTCTTTGTTCAGTTGATTAAGCCATTTCTGCCCAACACTGCATATACATAACAGGGACCAAATGTGTTCAGCTGTAGGCCTGGCAAAAATGGGTTAAAAACATTTCAGCTTACCACTATCACAACCTCTTCAGCAGGAGTAATGGGAAGCTCCGCATAGCCCTCCGCAGGGCTCCCCAAAGTTTAGAATGTTTGAAAAAAGGGAGCGCAAATCACTTCAGATTTGCAAACACAAACAGGAGGTGGGCTGCGCATGCTTTTAAAAAAAAATTCTAAGCCTTGGGGAGCCCTGAGGAGGGCTGTGTGGGGCTCTCCATTAATTCCGGCTGCTTGTGCTGCCCATCTGTAAGTACAAGCAGCCCCCCCTTGCCTCCCTTAGCGATGTGATCCTGGGGATCATGTCACTCCCCTTGCCCCTCCCCCACAAAGACTTACTCTGAGGGTAAATCTCCCCCCAAAATTGAACCACTGTACTAGAGAGAGCAGACCCAGTGCTTGAAGTGGGGTGGGATGCCATCTAACTTCATTTCAATGGACATAATCAAATCTAGCCTAAACTGACAGGACACCATCCAGCTTCTTTTTTTTCTTGCTATTTGGAGCACTCTTCTATATGCCTTCATATCCCAAGGACAGGGTGGCTAGCTAGAAATCAGTAGCATCAATACACTTAGTTTAGCGATTTTCAACCACTGCGCCGCAGCACATTAGTGTGCCACAAATGTTTGGGGATGTTTGGGGAAAGGTCATGTATTATTTTATTTATTTATTACTTTATTTATATACCACCTCCTCTTCAGAGTACTCTTGGCATACAGGCTTCCTCGACCTGATAAGGGTAGTAAGGCTTTATCTCTCTATCTGGGGAAAGCTTGCAATTATGTAGTAAAAATCCTTTAAGTATGAAAGAACTGCTTCAGGTTTCCTTCGTTTAACTATGGTAATACAGATTGTCTCTCACTATCCACTGCGGTGCCATTCCAGAACCCCTAGTGGATAAAAAAAACAGTGGATTAAAAAAAAAGTGGAAAAATAGATTAAAGACCCACTTCCAGGTTTCTTTCCCCTGCTCCTAATAAGGTTGTGCTCGACATTTTCAGGGGTTTGATTTTGGAACTCCCTGCTGATACCATAAAATGTGTTAAATAAAAGCAGTTTTAAAAAATTAAAAAGTGTGCCCCTTTACAATTGTGGTTTCAAAACAGCTTTTATTACTGTTGTAGCTAGGCAGTCAGCAATTAGAACTGCAAAGGACCCACTTTGCCTGGCTCAGCTGAAGAATGGAATGATTGCTTGCATGACTGTCTCTCTACAACAGTAAGAAAAGCAGTTGTTTTAAACTGTGATTTTAAAGAGATGCATTTTTCCCCTTCTCTAGGAATCAGCACATTCCTTCTCATTTGCAGTGGCCATTCGTGTTGAGTCAAATACATGTATTAAAAAATCCGTGTATAATAACAGTATTTATATTGTTATATTTATATTGTATAACAAGGTTGGAGCTGTATTTCACAGCAACAAATGCCTAACCAATTTAGGGCACCATCCTAACCAACTCTCTGGCACCAAGCTAAGGGCAATGCAACTTCAAGGTAAGGGAACAAACCTTGAGGAGGCCTACGTGACTCCCCCCCCCCCAACTTCAGGATGCAGCACATGCCCCATTGGCACAGCTATGCCAGTGCTGAAATGTTGGTTAGAATTGCACCCTTAATGAATAAATAAGTTACAGCCTATACTGCAGATAGGTTGTGATGAAGAAGCATCCTCTATTCATTTCAGAAGGGCTTGGTTTGGAAGATATTTGGCAAGCCCCACTGCAAGGAGATTACTGCCTATTGATGGATTCAATAGTCTGTTTTAGACTGCTTCCCATGGACACACAAATTAACTCTTGTGAGGCATACAAGAAGCAAGCTAAAAGATGAGCTACCTAGGCATATCATAGACTCTAGACTGGGTCCTGTTTGAAAACTTTGTTATCTATGCTTGTGAGAAGAAATAGTATTTTCTT
Organism: Tiliqua scincoides; assembly: GCF_035046505.1. Classification (NCBI taxonomy): domain Eukaryota; kingdom Metazoa; phylum Chordata; class Lepidosauria; order Squamata; family Scincidae; genus Tiliqua; species Tiliqua scincoides. The sequence continues at coordinate 101,554,809 of NC_089823.1, forward strand.
GATTATGCATCCATTCACAGTGTTATCACTTTGGAACAGTGACATTTTTGAAAGGATTAAAAAGGAAGTTCTTTGCCCTTCAGAAGATGGATTCTTTAATTTGCGCTCTTTCTTTTAAAAATAAATCTGGTTTTAGATAGCTGGTAAAGCCCACAATGGCTCTGATATTATACACAAACCTGTTAAAAACCTGGAAATACACAACTCGCCTCATCCTCGGTAAAACAGGTTATAAATTTGCAAGGAACATATTAGCATACCTCAACCAGGATCAAGTTCTCTCACTCAAAAGGCATATGCTGTCATCAAGATGGAGCAACTCCCTTACTTTAGGCTTACAGATTCACATATTTACGGGGGGGGGGGGAAATCTGATTTCTATGAGCTCAATCCCTATCCACTGAAGCAGGTGCTTCTGTTTTTTCAGAAGATTTTGTTCTTCATGACCCAGGCTAATACTTCCTGGCTAGTCACCTTCCGTTTCATCCCAATTTACTTGCTATTTATCCTTTAATAGCCAAATGCTAAACTCATTAAGTCCAACACCTTGTTCCTGGGCAGAAGCATTCCAATAAGAATTCTTATGATCCATTAATGTTCAATTAGTCCCACATGTTTACATTTTAGTAGGTTAAAATATCTTTCAACTACCATCTGGAACCTTAAACATCCCCCCCCCCCCCCCGAATGAAAATTGTGAAAATTGGTTCAACTTCCAGCTACATAGTAAACACTGGCTTGAACAGGAAATAAGAAAAATTATCAGTACATTTTGCAAAGACTGGAGCATTAATGTACAACACTTTTATTCTACCATCCTAAGAGGATAAGAATCAGTGGGCTGGAGTATTTTGTTTCTGTGTTTTTACAGCTGGGACCTAATACATGTAATGCCAACATATCTCTTAAATAGTATGAAACAGGTCGGTTTAACAATTATAAATAGATGCGACTATGCAGTAGGTTTTTATTGTATAAAAAATCAGATAAAGATAAATATTCTACAACCTTCTGGCTGATATTTATACTAGTTGTACTTTCAAAGAAATGACTCCTCATACTGAAGGATCCTAAGAAGTAGCTGTCCAGCACATTGCAACAAATTATTTCAAGCCCTCATTTGGAATGAATCTCAACACATTCCAGGAACCCCATAAACAAAGACAACATGTTCAATGTTAACTTTCTCTTTTATGCTGACAGCTTTCCCCCCCCCCCCCAGCATAATGACCTTCCTGCACAGTGTGTGTTGCCATAAAAAGAAACAGAGCCCTGTAAAATTAGAGGAACTGTTTAATATCAAATTGTTTTATCTAAGGAAGACACAGACTCCAAGGTAAACACCAAAGAAAAAAACACAAGAATTAGAAATATTTATTTTTGCTGCTGATTCTTTGACTCTACATTGTTCCCAAAAAATCCAGCCCATTTTTAGTCCATGATTAAGCTATCCCTTCCAGAGAGTGAAATGTTAGTTCTGAAGGCGTTGCTTTTAAAAGGCAGGACACCTTCTGTCCTTCCCCATTTTCCAAACACAAGGAAAACATTTGAATATTTTTACACTGCAATTACAATGAGAACTGTAGAAAAAGCCAGAGTAGAACTGAACTGAAAGAACTGAAACAGAAAAGGGTATAAATGGTATGAATATCAACATAACTACCATCAGGCAAATGGCAAAGTAATTGTGCCAGAAGAAATGGCTGCATTACATTAAAGGCAAACTGTGGCTCAAGATTCTAACTTCTATTGATAGGGCTATTGACAGAAGCAGAAGGCTGAGATGTTATAGGGCACTTGAGTGTCATCTGTCTCTTAAGGTCCTGCAGATTTGGGCTCCCTACCTTGGTTAAATCTCATTCGAAAGCATATCTTCCTGCATAATAATCAATTCACTCTATGTATCCAGTGGCCAGAGCACCCAGACAGACTTTTCAAACTCTTTCTCCAAAACGTCTCCTACCAATAGGTGCTGCACACACCCTGCCATACATTTTGTTACTTCAGAAACCTCCTTAATTGGGGTGTAATTAGACTTTTACGTTTTCCTGGAAAGACATACCTTAACTCAGACAAGTCCAGGGTTGTTTTACAGAAGGACAGCATAACCCAGTCTACCCAGAAGATTAAGGATCACTAATTTCCCTTCTCTCTTTCTTCCAACGTCTAACTCACCTTACCTCCTAAAGCTCTATTAAAAACCCTCCCAAAGCCCCTATAAACTGCTTTAAACCTCCTGCCAGTTGTCTCCTCCCCTCTTGCTGGGTTGCCTCAGGCAAAGGAAACTCACCTCAGCTGAAGCCTGACTCTCTTCTCCCTTCTCCTCTCATTTAACCCATGCCTGTAACTACAACCACTAAAACTCTACTAAACTGGTCTTATAAGTAGAATTGCCTTTCTTTCTGATTGCAAAGATATGGAAAAACAAAATTCTGCATTCTTTGGAAACTGTCTCATGGTCACTGTTAGACCAATTAGAGGCTCTTGACAGCAATCCTATGCGTGTCTACTCAGAAGTCCTATCATGTTCAATGGGGCTTACTCCCAGGAAATTGTATATAGGATTACAGTCTGAGGTTGTTTGCTCTGCTATCCAGTCAACGGCCCCACAACAGACAGACACTGCAATCTTGCATATTGGCCTCTCTGGTTACTGAGCATCATTTCCCCCAATTTGGCCTTGATTCTCAACATTCACTAATGTTGCAAGAAAGAAAGGGTTTGAAATCATGCATTCTGTAGCTAACAGCTTTTCCCATAAGAGCTAAAATATAAAGCACCACTGAGAAAATTAAATTTTCTAAACAAGAGGACAATATATTAGTATTTGAGTGACACATGAAATCTTCAGAGCTTTTGGTATTTGCTCCCCAAACAATGTTAAATCTTAACATTGTGGGACAATCATACGCACAGTACCCAAGTCTTCAGGGCACTTAACTAAACCCACAAAAGATGCCGCCTCATTCCCATCTTGCACTGCAAGCAAGCCTCTGGACTAGCCACTGATAACGGGTACCTGCTCTATACAAAAACACAGCCTGCAATGGTTTGGCCACGTCTGAACACTAGCTGGCTGCCACATGAACTCCTGTAGTGAGGGAGACTACTCCCTACTGGAGGGTTCAACAGGTAGCACCAAAGAAAACATGACTGTAACACATTCAGGAAGACTTAAGAAATCAGTATTTGACCATCGATGAGGCAAGAAATATCACCAACAATCACAAAGTAGAAGAATGTCATAAATGATACACGGATCCCAGAGGCATATATAGCAGCATATTGGCTGAGAGGACAACCTGCTCTCCAAGTGCCACTTAAGGACTGAAGAAGAAAAAAGAAGACTTGGGGGTGAAATCCTAACCCACTTTCCAGTACCAACATAAGGGCAATGCAGCTCTGAGGTAAAAAAACAATCATTCCCTTACTTTGAGGAGGATCCAGCACACGTCCCATTGGCACTGCTATGCCAGTACTAGAAAGTTGGTTAGGATTGGGGCCTTGCTCTGCTGTATTTGGAGTGTAGAGAATGGTGAAGTATTGTAAAACATACAGGTTGAGACTAATTATTCCCCTGGGTTTCTTTCCAAGCACTCAAGTGGATAGCAAAACACACACTATAGCAAATCAATTTAAAAAACAATGTTTCTTTGCTCCTGTGATTTAAAAACAGCCTTGCTGACCTCTGTGGTGTAAGATAAGAGTCATTAACAAGACAATCCATGAATCACTCCTCCTCCAAGAGCTTACAAAGAGCTAAGAGCTTACACTCAGCCACCCTTCACCAATGCAAAGGGTTCACCTTTCTTTCATGTGCTCAGGGGAGGGGTTCACTGGGGAGAGAAGGACTGATGGATTGTCAGCCAGCTGCCCCCCCCCTCTCTCTCTCATTAAGGAGGCTATTGTTAAAGGACTGTTCAGTTTTTTAAACTGATTTTAAAGGGGTGCATTTTCCCCTTCCCCAGGGATCAGCATATTCCTTCTCATTTGCAGGGGCCATTCATGTTGAGTCAAATTTGTGTATAAATAGGCTGGACCTTTATTACTTCCCTACATACAAAAGTTCCAGGTACTGATGCAGGTTCAACTATGCTGCCTAATGAGCTGCATGGCTTGTGATTGACTTTCTGAATGGGTCACAGGAAGGGGAGAGATTTTTCAAGAAGTCACAAAATCCCATGAAAATCATCTGTAACTCTAGCACCAACATCCATGGAAACTAAACACCTTTGTGATGTCAGTAGGATTCGATTGACTCACTCAACGAAGTTTCCCTGAATTGGCTAGAAACCCAAGAGAAGGGAACAAGAGTGATTATCCACAGCTGAGCAAGCACAGTGCTGAGAGCACTAACCCTGTGATATGGCGTTCGCTGCTGGTGTTCTGCAATAAAAATATTTACCATCTGTATCAGTTCTGAGCTGTTATGAAGCTTTCTAAAAGTACTATTCTCTAAAAAGGGGAGGGCCAGATAGAAGGGACCATTCCTAACCCAACATGTTTGGATGCTCAGTGTTTTTACACCTCACATAGGAAAATCCTTACACTACACAAAGCAACTACTAGTCTAGCCCGTTCAGGATTTTATCCTTCATGTATATAAACAAAGTTTTGCACAAGATATTCACAAACATTTAGCTCCCAATCCATTAGTAGAATCTAGGCATGACAAGAACAGTTGCAAAAAGGGGGTGGCATAGATTAGTTCCAAACAGATTAATGAGCCTACGCTAACACAAAGTTACAAACATTAACATCCTGATTCAATTTGCATACACAGATTTAATGCTCTTCATCAGCTCAAGCTATTTTGTTGGACTGTCTCTCTCTCTCAGTGAGAACTCACAGATTAAGAAGTGAAAAAGGTATGTGGCATATTCTATGGGAAAAACTCAGGGATAAGGAAATACATGTGGCTTCCCAGTTTCATGGGGAATGCCAATTTCCACAAGCATTTTTGCATGTTTGAAGTGGGCCTCCGAATATAATTTTCTAAACATACACATTCCCAAGAAACCACCATCAACACCAATGAATCCAGGAACTAAAAATTACAACCTTGTGATCCTGCTGATCATGGTCACTGTGCCACCTGCCAATAAAAGAAGTGCTACTCTAGGTGTAATGCAGTACTTGACCTTCTCTGCATCTACTGCTTTCAAGCATACCTAACCTTCAAATCCTCCAAGACTCAATGGCCCTGATTCAAAATTTATTAGGTTAAACACCCCATAAGCCATACACTTGTAACTTTGAAATTAAAAACACATTAAGACAAAATTTGGCCATGTCCACAATAGCACTATTTCCCAGCAGTACCTTAGTGATACAAATGGCTTAAACAAATTCAGGTTACTTGGTCCATTGTTCAGAATAACCTTGCTAAAACAAAAGGATGAGTTAAACTTAAGAACTTGTAAAACTGATTTTTTGTTATAAAAGCCCCCCAAGGATAAAATGAATATGGAAGATTTGAAGTTTACTTCTAATCTTAGCAATTTTGTGACTAACCCAGTGATGTCACGGGGGGGGGTGCAGGCCACACCGGGTGATGCGTACAGGAGGGGTGATGCACACTAGAGGAGGGTGACATGCTAAAATCGCGGTGGTTAGGAATAATACCATCGTGTCATACACCAATCGATGTGGAATTTACAGCAGAATGCAACTAAACAAACCGGAGTGAAATATCTCGTTTCTATCAAAAGTTATGGCCAAAAAAACGGAAAATAAAAAATGCATGGAGCCCTATGGAAAGTGAAACTGAGCCCTATCGTGCGTTTACTTGTGAGTAAGTGAACTTGCCTTAGTCCATTGGAAAGGGCAGGCTGGCAGGAATCCAACGACACAAGAATGGTCCCGATCCAATGAATGCAGCCCCCAAACACACCCAAGAAGGAAGTCCACTCCCTTAGCTGGCAAATATATTGAGGCATATGGAAAGTGAAATGAAGCCACACAGTCGCATTTACTCACAAATGTCAGCAAATGTGCCTTAACTCCTGGTCAAGTCAGGCAAAGGGGAATGTAAAGGTACCAGAATGGTCCCAATCTCATGAACATGGAGCTCAACAAATGCTCTAGAAGGCAGCCCCCCACCAAAAAGGATAAAAACAGAGGCTTCAGCTGGTAAGGTAAACTTTTTTCTTTTCTGGACTTGCAAGGCCAAGCGGGTCCCGACAGTGATGTGGTTTAAACATGAGAATTTTAATTGATCTGGGCACTGAAAATCTTACTGATCTTTTTTTTTGGGGGGGGGGGGGTATTGCAGGCAGGCTACAGAGAAAATTCACTTGGAGGAAAAGGGCTGGTTTCCCCTTAATTATTTGTTTTACTTTAATTATTTATAATAATTTATTTTAATTTGCTTAATTATTTCACTTCCGGCCATGACATAACTTCCAGTGGGTCCTGGAAAGATTATCCTTCTAAAAAGTGCGTCCCAGTGCTAAAAGTTTGAGAACTGATGCAGTAAGGTGTTAGTAAGTTGACACCCTCTGGGGGGGGGGGGTGACACCACTAGTGACCAAAATCACTAAAATCATAGTTTGGAGGAATAATATCATCATGTTATATAGCAATCAATGTGTAATTTCATGCAGAATGCAAAGAAACAACCTGCGTTGAAATATCTGTGTTCTATCAAAAGGTACAGCCAAAAAATCAGTGGGGGTGAGATGATGGTACATCGCCATGCCCACCACCCGGGGTGCCACCCACTGCATGGGGAACACACTAGCCTCCCGCACCAGGTGGCACAAATTCTAGTGACACCACTGCACTAACCCCTGCTTATCTGGTAATATTTTTTGTGAATATCTCAATTCTTAAGAACTTGGTTTCTTTGATTCCTCATCACATTTTGTTTTATATTATTTTATATTATATTTTACATTATTGAGCACTTGCTGTCATAATTAAAATCTATAGTCCACCCTCAGAGGCTGATGGAAAGGGATACATTCCCGAGGGCCCTGGTTGATTTTCCTGCAGCTGTTCCTGTCAACACCCTGGAAAATCGCTAGAATAGGAAAATGACAAGGATATTATACATCACTCCTAAGTGTCCTGAACGCTTCTGCGCAGACACTCAAGTTTCCAAGCACTAAAAGCCTTGGCGACTCAAACATGGTGCCCAAGACCAAGGCCACCCCGGTGGCTTAGATAGGGGGGTGAGTTGGGCAGAAGGATGCCCAGTACACCAACAGGTACAAAGAAAAAGTGCAAATGAGAGCAACTAAGATGATTACTGGGCTGGGGCACCTTCCTTATGAGGAAGTTTGGGCCCTTTCAGCCTAGAAAAGAGACATCTGAGGGGGGACATGATTGAGACATACAAAATTACGCATGGGAAGGATAAAGAGGATAGAGAGATGCTCTTTACACTCTAACATAACACCAGAACCAGGGGACATCCACTAAAATTGAGTGTTGGGAGGGTTAGGACAGACAAAAAAAATATTTCTTTACTCAGTGCGTGGTCGGTCTGTGGAACTCCTTGCCACAGGATGTGGTGATGGCGCCTGGCCTGGACACCTTTAAAAGGGGATTGGACAAGTTTCTGGAGGAAAAATCCATTATGGGTTACAAGCCATGATGTGTATGTGCAACCTCCTGATTTTAGAAATGGGCTATGTCAGATGCAAGGGAGGGCACCAGGATGAGGTCTCTTGTTATCTGGTGTGCTCCCTGGGGCATTTGGTGGGCCGCTATGAGATACAGGAAGCTGGACTAGATGGGCCTGTGGCCTGATCCAGTGGGGCTGTTCCTATGTTCTTATTAACAGGAGCCCAATACTGCCTCCAACACCCAGCTTCAGAAGTAGGCTTTCAAATCCAATGATTGCTGGACTAGACACCTCAACTGGGGTATGGATTCAGGACAGACTATTGCAACTCCACCTCCTTGTCCCTGCATGTTGTGGTTGTGGCAAAACTGGTGGGCGGAGCTTTGACAGTATTACTCCTCCTGCTCCCTTCAACCAAGTATCAGTGATACAAGCCAGATCAGCTTCCACATTCAAGTTAAAGCCTTTGCCATCCTAGGAGGAATCCACCTAAGCTTAAATTGCAAGCTCTAGTAATCCTGCTCTTTGAAAAACGTGCTGCTGTTCACCACTGTCTCCTCATACTGCCACTATTGCATCCTTTTGATTCCCAGTCTTCCCAAAGAGCAGTCAAGGATTTCCCTTGCTGCCCTGTGCAGGAGTTAGAAGGGAATTGCCTTCTAGGTTGGTTGTTGCTATTACTGTTTCACATTGCTATCACCCAATGATCAATGAGTGCATCCTACTACACAGTCAACTTGAATGCTAGAGATCAACTCGCAGCACAACATTACCCTCTTACATTTACATGCTGCTGGGCTGCTGAAAATTACTATTCCTTGTTAGTGAGTGTTTGTATTAATGCAGTCCTGTCAGATGTATAATCCCCATTACATATACAGCTATCAAGACACACAATAGGGAGCTGAAAATAGAGGGGGGTTCTATCATGCATCTGTTTGATTAAGGTACATGGGCTGGTAGGCTATGTATGTTCCGGGGGTGGGAGTTTGACAGGAATTTTCTCATAGCATTTCAGTAACTTTTTCGCTATCCAATTGGAAGGTGAGTTTTGCCTCTATGTACCATTGTACGAAAATATTCACCCCAGTTAAGGGTGATAGAAGATCAGGTTTCAATTAGTACTTAGAAAAATCTGCTTGCTATTTTATACATGGATACCTGTCATGAATATGCACAGTTTAGGCCTAGTAGCATGTAAAGCCTGAACCAAGCTAAACCAGTAACAAAGAAGTGGCTTGACTAGATGGGCCTATGGCCTGATCCAGTGGGGCTGTTGTTATGTTTTTATGTTCTTATGTTCCTAGCTGCAAGGAATTTACAACTCAATGGAAGGTGAAAATGTAGCACCTAAGCAGACAGAGAGGCGCCCATGAATCTCCAGTGGGGAGGGGTAGAGCTAAGAGGACTAGCATCCAGCCCAACTTCAGGAAGATTTTGGCCCCAAGGGTCTCTGATTGGACAGTTTAAATGAGTACAGAGTCACCTCAGACCTGTTAGCATGAGAAGTATAAGGACAATGCCCAAGGGTTTTTGTCTTTTGGTGGAAAAGGTTGTGGGTGTAAGACTTTGTCTGAGTCTTTGTCTTTTGGTGGAAAAGGTTGTGGGTGTAAGATCCTGCAGGGAGAGCCTGTTCCATCAAGGCAATGTGGCCTCATAGGTAACTTGGAGGAAAGATCTACAAAAGAAAGCTTATCCAGGTGAGAGTTAGGGAATAATAGAGATCGCCAGTTAGTTTTGTTATTTTAATGCTGATATGTTTCCTAAAAGTTTTGTGTCGCAATTTGTGTTTTGAGCAAATGCTCAAAAGGCATTTGCTGCCTTTTGTAACTTATGTAACCCTATGCATTTAATAAAGTAAAAATCCTTTTACTAAGTTGTTTCATTGTCTGTTGGGGACAAAGGTTCAGAATCCTGCCTAGCCGTTCAGCAAGCTACCAAATACTCATTGAGGACTAGTAACTTGAGGACTGAGGCTTTAATTAAAGAAAGTGCTCAGTGCCTGCAAGGGATAGAATTAAGCCTAGAGGGTCTCAGTGTCCCTGGACTGAGACACTGGCACATACAGGGTGGTGGCAGTACTACCGAACAGGGGTCCTTGAGGGCTCTAGGGTTCGAGAACCTAGAACTCTGAGCACCCCAAACCCCTGGCAGTTTACGACAATACCATTTAATCAATGTCTGCCTTTGCTCTACACAGTGCTTTAGGAAAGGCCAATAGCAAACATACACAACAGAAATCTACTCATCTCAGATGCTAATCTGTGCTTAACCTTCTCTACAGCTTCCATCACCCCCTTCCAGCTGGATTTTGACAGGTTAAGAAGTATCAGACTGTCACAGTTCTTCATTCTGAATTGCGTGTACAGTTTTTCCATCTATAGTATACTTGAATAAGAATCAGAAACTTCCATTTTTCTTTAAATTCAAGACTTCCTTCCATTTTAATAAAAATGATCCTGCCAGTGTCCTATACACTCTGAAAATATTATTCTCAAGATGACTTCTAACAAAAAATAAACATTTTCATTAAATTTCTCTTTATATTTTACAGCCTTATATCGACTCCAGATATATAGGGATTAAAAAGTACCCAAGAGAAAACAACTTTTTAACAGAGATCTTTAAAATTACATTGTCAGATTTTTGTCTTCTTAAATCCATCAGAAGGGGATTTAAACAAAATTATGCAGGGTTAAGAGTATTTTTAGAATTTTGTTCCTGCGCAATGTCCTCACGCAGTCAAGCACTGGGACTTTAAAATGCTTTTATGTCTTTCACTAGGTTAATTAACCTTTTTTTCTTTTAACATTCTCATCACCCTTCCTTAGACATCTTTCCAAATCATTAAAGCAAGTAGCAACAGACACAGGAAGGACCCAGTATAAACAGGGTACTCATATTACAATTTGCTATCCTGATGTTTGCTAAGATTTGAACTGATGCTTGTGAGATGGACCCACACATGTAAGCTGAGTAACCCACACATGTATAACTCAGTTTCTCTGTTAACTGAGTTATACATGTGTTTCATAACTGAGAAAACTCAAAAGCATTTGTGTGTGTGAGTTTCTCTGTTATGGAATCCAAGAGTGAGATAAAGATATTTTTAATAAGTAAAAATAGATTGCCCGCAAAATATAAAACTGCAAGGCAATCTGAAGAAACGGGCAATCTATTTTTACTTATTAAAAATATCTTTATCTCACTTGGATTCCATAACAGAGAAACTACTTAATATCATCCCAACACAATGCCACTGTAATGGTCCTGATCTGATGAATGCAGGCCCCAACAAACTCATGAGAAGAAAGTCTCCCTGTTGCAAGGTGCAAAAACCAAGATGTTACAAGAGATCTCAGATGTTGCACGGTAATCCCAGGTTCCAAAGCAAACTCAGAAGGCAAAGGTGATCAAATCCAGGCCTTTATTGTAAATTCAAAGTGAGAGAAATCACACCAACGTTACGCAAAGCTTTAAGAGAGCGTGTGTACAAGTCAGAAGTGGAAGTAGAGAAGCGAAGCGAAGCCCAGAGTGCCTTCTGCAGCGCACTTTTATAACAAACTGGGGTTCCCTCCTCGAAACACATTCATGGAGACAATTCATTGGTCCCTTACACATTACCAGTTGTTTGCTCTGTACATCTCAGTCATACATCATACAGATTTGAGCAGGCCGTAGGTGGTACTGCAACCCCTTAGTTCAAAAGCTGACCTCACCCATAACCATTGCATGACTTTACTGTGGCCTTCATTTGCAGCCTGTGAAATGCAACATACTTGCCATTGACATCACGGTGTGTGTGTTCATCTAAAAACTGCTGCGAAATGATTTTCTCTGGGAATCTGACCTGTGAACCTTGAAATGATTTTGGTGTGTTCTCTTAAACCTTTTACTGCTGTTAGGCTAACGTTAGTTACATGTGTTAATGCACCAAAACTGGTTTGAAATGAAGAACAAGAAATATAAGGAAACTAAGCTGACTAATATCCTTCTATGAAAGCTGGCATGAATATTTGCTTTCTAGCATTTGCGTGCACTGCCTAGTGCTCCGAAAGTCTTCAAACTGGACGTTTCTGAACTTAAAGCCATGCTGCTGAGCCTGTGTGTTAAAAAGAGAAACTGAATTTTAAAAGCACACAGGAAAGATTTTTTTTCCCTGTGGTCTGAAAACAAAGACTATTCATTGTGCCTGCATTCTTATCTGTTGTGAAAGAACACTGCGGCACGCTGCCAAATCCCAGCCAAATGCTTGTGAGAAACCGAAACCGTCCCTTTTACTCTTCCACTGCAACCTGCTTGGACATTTCCTCCTTACAACTTACACATACAAACTAATCAAAAACGTACGTTTCAGGTAAGCATCCTATACCATAACTACCAGGTTTACCTTCCAACATCCCCACTCCAAGCTGACAAGAAAAATGTATTGAGACCTATGGAAAATGAAACTGTGCTGTATGTGCGTGTTTACTTGCAAGTAGGCAAACATGCCTTGGGTCTTATCAGAGGCCAGACAACGAGGAATGCAAAGCCACTAGAATGGTCCTGATCCAATGAATGTGGAGTTCAACGAACACTCCGAAAGGCAGTTCCCCACCACTACAGTGCAAAGGATAAAAACAAAGGCTTAAGAACTGGTAAAGTGAAACTTTTTTCTAGTCTTGTAAAGCTAGGTGGGTCCCAACAATGTTGTTTTTAAAAGTGCATTCCGGTGCAAGTTTGGGAACCAATGTCTTAGAGCAGTGGTTCTCAAACTTTTTAGCACCAGGACCCACTTTTTAGAAAGACAATCTGTTGGGACCCACCAAAGTGATGTCATTAAACTGGAAGTGACATAATCAACCAGAAAAATGTTTAACACCCCTAAATGACAAAATCATATCAATCAAATAAATTAAAAGTTTACAATAAGTGTATGTTAAAACATTTATTTAAAATAAAGAAGAACCCTTCTAAGCAGTGCTGATCTGTTTAAAAGAAAATTCCTGAAACATCCCAAAGGCTGCAATCCTATCCAGTTACAGGAAGTAAGACCTTCTGACTATCAATGTTATAAGCATATACATAGTAGCCTGTTAAAAGTACAGATCTGTAACATTTCCCCAAATGTAGTCACATACTACGGTAGCATCAAGTCTAATAGATTAATAATTAAAAATACACATTGAAATGAATGGGGACCCACATGAAATTGGCTTGCAACACACCTAGTGGTCCCAATTCACTCTTTGAGAAACACTGTTAGAGCAGGGGTGTCGAACTCAATTCATCCTGGGGCCACATTGGATTTATGGCACCTGCTGAGAGCCAAACTCCAAATGTGACCCCCGGAAGTGACATGAACAGTGGAAGTGATGTCACAAGTGACATCACTTCTGCGTTTTCAAAACATGTGAAAAACCCACCTCCCTGCCCAGCTACTTGCTGCCCCCTTGCTCTGTTGCCTCCCCCCACCTCAGCCCATCTCCTGTTCACCCCACCAAGCCCCCAATAACTCCCCAGCACCAGAAGCAAGGGAAATGAGCAGGTAGAGGCTGCATTTGCCACCCCACTTGCAAAAAGTTTGGGTTTTTTTTCTCTCAAGGAAAAAAAACTGAATATTTGGTAAGCAGGGGCAACAAATGTAGCATCCCTGGTCCTCAGAATTCTCCTCCAGACATGACCAGAGTGGAGCTCTGGACATGGTCGGCGCGTGCGGGGGTGGGGCAGCCCTGGAATTCCCCCAGAGCATGTGGGCTGCCCAAAAAGTCTTTGCAGGCTGCATCCAGCCCGTGGGCAGTATGTTTAATACCCCTAGTTTAGAGCAGGGGAGGGCAACATTTGTGACCCTCGAGGACCCCCAATCCAGCCTGCAGGGAGCCTCCAGTCTCCAATGAGCCTATGGTCCATCAGACACTGTTGGAGCCCGCGTTGGCCCGCGACTGCTTATGTCTCCATGTGTTTCTGGCTTGGTATGAATGTTTTCACTGCTCAAGAGGTGTGTGGAAAAAAGTTCATAATTCTCATGTGGTTCTAAATGCCTGTATTATAGTTTTCATGTGAATTATAAATAAGCTCAGTAAAATTCATTCATTCATATAAGTTCTGTCTCTAATGTATTCATTTATATAAATTTATGTAATTTTATTCATATTTGAAAAGTAAATTCTTTTTTTCCCTTGGCCCTGACACAGTACCAGCGAGATGATGTGGCCCTCCTGCCAAAATGTTTGCCCATGCCTGGTTTAGAGTATCATATTCTATATAAGAAAATGGAGGAATACAAGAGGATCAAAATATTACAGAACCTAGTTTGACAGACCACAAAACAGGACATCTCTCTCCTTCCATTACTTCATGAACTAGGTCCACCTTTACTACATCCACTGACCACAAACTCACCCAAGTAATGGGCTTGAGCTTTCCATCTTGTCCATCATCATTAGATAAGAATGTTAAGAAAAGCCCTGCAATCTCTGGGAAAAGCCCACAAGCTGGAGAGAATGCATACTTCTCTCTTGAACCTGGTGTTCAAAGGCAGCTTGTCACTGAGCCTGGAGGTAGCACACAGTCATCATGACTATTGACAGTTCATCAAAACACTTCTGGTCAAGCAAAGCATTTATGTCATTGAGGTTACATGTTTAAAACAGTTGAAATTTCCAGAATAAAATATTACATACTGCAGCTTTGTGTGCAAAATAATGTGAGAAAAAGATGCAGAAATATGAGTGTCATCTGAAAGAAGTTGATACATATACAGGTGTGCGAAGTTTAACAATGGACCACAAAATGAAGGACCACATATATGTGGTCAAAGCTATATATATATATATATATATATATATATATATATATATATATATATATATATATATATATATATATATATATATATATATATATATATATTGGTCAAAGCACAACAAAGAGGCTCTTAATGAGGCAATCAAGTCTCACATAGCCTGCAGCAGAGTGTCTGTTTACAAAACAAAGGCACTAAATTGGATGGAATATTCACTTAACAACCTAACAGCATAACAATGGGGAACGTATCCCCAGTTGTAAGGCACACTTGTAATGCCTTAGCAATAGGAACCAGCATTTAAAAAAATAGGACTAGTTCTAATTTGAAGGTAACAAATATACAGTACCATTGGCTGGTCTACCCTATAATTTAGGATTTCAGTCTTGGCTTAAAAGAAGCACTAATCCTTTTAAAGCTACATATATTGCTACATAGTTTATATATGCTACATATTAAATTTCCCTTTCCAATGGCAGATATTATACATTACAATATTCATGAGCAGCCTCAAGGGAAACCTCAACTAAAAAAGCAATCTGTGTCCAGTAACATTCTGCCAACTGGGCATTGTGGTCAAACTCATTTCATATCCAGAGGGGAAAAAGGGGGTGAGCACTGCAACTAGAACAGAGCCACAAGGCAGATGGCCAGTTTTATTAATCTGACCTTATTTGTCCAAGTCCAGATCAGGAGGACTGTTAAATGCACGCTTCAGAATAATCCACAAGTCCTGTAAATCTTAGATTTGCATATTTAAGATAGGAACGCCAAGAGATCTGGTGTTCATTAATGGTTTCTAATCATTCCTGTGCAACAACCTTAACTATAAATTATCTAGGGTGAAAACAGAGGGAACTTTGAACATTCTTCTGTACACCTGAAAGCATCTGCTCCTCAGGGTTAGGAACTTTTCATTCACTACACTTAATAACTGCATGGAAATGTGTGGCAAAAAACAGAGCCTTTGTGTATCATCCCCCATGATCTCAGATGACAAGATGCAGCACAAGCTTCATCTCTTGCTAATTAAATGAATCAATTAAGAGACTATTGTTGCAACTGTGTAACTGCTGTTCTATAGAGGCAATAACAACCCCACAGGGAGGTCTTTTACTACATTAAAATGCTGTCCTCCACAACTCCATCTGATATTATTAGAAACAGTTATTTGCGTCTTGCTGTCATATTAGTAGCAGCAGCAAATTATGGAAATATGCAGACCAGAATGGTCCCAGTATGAGATCAGGTTTGGTTTTCAGCCTCCAAGGGAACAAATGCTGAAAATTCCAAAGTTCCCCAAAGTTCATTAATGGAGCTGATAAATTTAGCAGCACAGCAGCCATTTAGATGCTAGGTAAGGGTCACACATTTGCATACTTTCCTGCTAAGCTGATACAATTCAACGAGATAAATTATCATATTAAGTTTACCCTCCTGAGTTAAACTGATGGAGTTCAAAATTGTTTTCGATGGTTGTCATTAATCGCTGTTACATCTTAAATGCTTGCTTTGAAATCTAATTGTGATGGTGTGCCAAGGGTCATATTAATAGCATTTTTAATGCTGAAGCTTTGTAAAACATGTTTATTTTACTGATATCATCACTGAAGCAATGAGAAATGAAGTATATTTATTATCAATTTAAAAACTTAATTTACTTTGAGAGATTTAAATTAGGTTTCTCCACCTCATTTTGATTTTGCTTCATTAAAATCCCTTATTAAGCTTTATAATTGTATAAATGAGTATTTTCTTAAAACTCTTGAGAAAATGTCAAACCTACAGTTGTGAAAACCCTATAAAGTGGGGTGTCCACATTGCATTCTTTTAGTTACTGGAGAGGTTCAAACTATTATAAAGTGTGACAGAATTCAAGACCATATGATGTTTCTAACATTCTCGAAACCAATGGGTTGTATCCAAAGTTACCCTGATCACATAAGGGGTCTTGCACATGTGAAAGTGAAGGTTCTTGTGCACAGAAATTTGAAGTGGATCCTGATAAAACTAACAGAACTATCAATACCTCCTTATTACATAATTTCTTCCATATGCGTTAGTGCAAATATTGAAGAACAGTGCAGAATGTCAGTGTGTATGCTTTTTCTGCATATGCTTCTTAGAGTACAACCCCATTATATTTTAGTTCTATTCACTATTCATTACTCACGAATGAGTGCAACAAATCCTCAGCAACCACTTCTATGGAAAAACAGCTGCAACCTAGGGCCAGGTTAGAGCAAAAAGGGGTGACTACTTTTTAACCCTGTACTTGCCCCCAAACTTCACCAAGTTGTTTTAGCTGAAATTTAATAAGATCTCAAATTTGGCCATTGGAATACAGCTTCATCTTTAGAGAATGACAATAAAAAGAGGAAATGTTTGGTTTCTCTAAGTATTTATCCACCTTCTCAGTTTACCCAATGGTCAGGACTTATATAAAAAATAAAGCAGTAGCAGATTTTTTGCTGTATAATTTCAGAAAACACATGCAAATGTGCATGCACCCAAACTAGCAAAACAAGCAATCAATTTTATCTAAATCTGATGCCTCCATTACAAGCAGGATGGCTTTCCCTGAGAACAATCTTAAAAATAAGTGTCTGATTAAAGTCAGCCATGTATCTGAAATGAAAATGTATCATTAAACTATTTTAATTCTTAAATTAAAAGGATACAAATCAATTCAGATCAAGTTACTGAAGAATATATATATTTTTTCTAAATCTCATGAATCAATTACCTAATCAATAGAGGAAAAAGAATTGCCACTGTTGCTATTGTAGTTTTTATTAAATGTATTTTAAAGTTTGGCTGAAAACTGGAGAGACTGACAGATACACACCCCATTGGCTGACACAACTGGTCTGCTCTATCAGCTACTGTTGATGAAGCTACTGCTTTTTGAGTTGGACTTCACTGTCTCTCATGCTTTTCTAGAAAGATATACTGCCAAGCTGCCGGTTGCAAAATTTTGTCAGGCCTTTAAAGCAAAAAGGTCACAATATTTAGGTGAGTGGGGTAGTCTTTTCCTCCAGTGACAGCTACCTAGCTGGATTCGCACTGTCTCTCTTGATACATCTTCTGTCATTCTACAGACTTAACATGAACCTTGCACCCCAACCTAAGGAGTCAGCAAGGGCCTCTGTTGAGTTTCTACAGAGCTCTGTGAACAATGTAGATGGGCTGCAATTTCAGCACAATTGCAAAGGGGAAAACTTCTCATCCCACAGGGTTCATAATTTGCCTAAGCGCTGCATTTAAATTTCACCCATAAGTATGAATGACAGGCATTTGTTTAGCAGACAGTATAGTATCAAGTCCATCGCTCAATGTTCAAGGTCACTTGAGGTAAGAGGGCAAGCTCACCCTGTCTATGATGATCGACTGGTGCAAGAATCAAGAACTGCCCCCCTCACCCCGATCCTAACTGCAACTTTCAACTGTGTCAGAGATTTAAGGTCTGTTTTATTCCATAAACACTGCAGAAGCCATTAAGATATTAGCAACTCCTTCCAGATGGCTTTTCTATATAAGAAATCCGTGTGTCTGTATGTAGACAGAAGAAATGCGCATACATTTGTGCCTATGTATTTGTTTGCACACATAAACACAATTTGATATCACTGATTATAAGACAATGTGGTTCACGTACTGTAAGCAATCTTACCATCTTTTCATAGGTCTCAGTTCTTGACTAAGAACATGTCTGATAATGACTTTCAGAAGAAGGTGAAGAATTAACACTCAATTTCTGTTATACAAGAGGTTCTTTCCCCCTGAATCTCTTACATCAAGGGCTGTCCACAAAAATTATGAATGACATTGACATGCAACAGTAACAAAATAAAAAACTAACACTAGTAGTTAATGTGCTCAATTTAAAAAAAAATTCTTATATCTAAACAAGAACATGCAGTGGTTTTTAGTACTTACCACTGTGCCAAGGAACTGAATGCTAATATTTCCACTTGCATCCCGTGAAAGACACTGGAAGAAAACATGTGCAACAGTATTTAGACTATGTTCCTTTAGGAGAAGCAAATGTTTTTCCCCAAAATATGACTTCTGAAATTACAGGCGTAATTTATAAAATATACATATATTTTAGACAAAGCGAGTAACCTCATTCAGTCTGCCCAAAGACCTGAAAGTAATGGGTGATGCATTACACAGGAAAACAACATGCTTCAGCAGTGCCTTTGGGCCTTTTTTTCAAAAAGACTTCAGCTAAGAAGAAGCATCAGGACCATGAGAACATAAGCCTTGCTGGATTGACGTGTACCTCATAGTGGCCCACCAGATGCCTCAAGGATCACTCAAGGCAACAAGATACAGGCTGAGTCTCCTTACTCAAGAGGGTTCAGTTCCCAGAACTGAGGTGGATGGCAAAAATCACATTAAAGCAAATCCATTTAAATAACAATGTGCCTTTGTTAGGTGATTTAAAAACAGCCTTGCTGACCTCTGTGATGTATGACAGAGTCATTAGGCAGACAATCTATCAATCAGTTTCCCTTCAGGTGCTTAGAAAGATTTCACTCTGAGCAGGTGACCCTTCCCTTTGAAAGAAGGCAAAGTGATTATCTTTCTACCATGTGCTCATTCCCCTGGGGGCTGGGGATAAGAATAGGCCCTCAGTTTGGCTGTACTTGTCGTAAGAGGTGACTAAACAGCCACCGGGTGGATGGGGCTGTCAGCCTGGGAAGGCAGCTCATCTGAGAGAAGGAAAACTCTGACCCCAAACCTCCACTGCCTTGTGGCTACATCCAGTTATGGAAAAGGCTTCAGGAGTCAACCTCGAGGCAAAATCAGGAGCCGGAGTCCCTGAGGCAGTTCATGGCTGAACAATGTCACGTTCTGGCAACTCCTGCGATGCCGCTGGAACCAACCGTATTGGCCTCTACCTTTCCATTGGACCATTTCAGCGACGTGGAGAGGGGGGATTTGCTGCATGGATAACAGCCTATCCTCCATACCTACTTTACCCAGGCTTCGCGCACTGGAGAGGACACTGTTCCAGAACCACCATTCAGAGCGCAATACCATAGTCTTCTGAGACTGAAGGATGCTAACAACAATGTGCTCAGGGGGAAGGGAGGAGTTGCTTGCCTTGAAGTGAAGCTATTCTAAGTGCCTGGAGAGAGAAGGATTGATGGATTGTCAGCCAGTTGCCCACTCTAGCATTAATGAGGTTATTGTTAAATGACTTTTTCCTTTTAATTGAAAGGGCCCTTCTCATGCATTGAGATAAAACCACAGGTGAAAAATCTGTGGACAATTAGATTATACCTGTACCTCTATCCTGTTGCCACTCCCTTGCAATAATAATAATAATAATGATCAGCTTCAGCAACATCAGCATGAGACAAACTGACAAATTTGCCTGGGGCATATGTTAATGCCTAGCACTCTAACATACCTATTAAATCTGGGGATATGTTTTAATTCCATCTTCCTGCATTTCTACATTTTTTCTAACCCATTTTTGGCCAGCCCACAGGTGTACACATTTAATCCCTATTGCTTATATGTAATGTTGGGCAGAAATGGATTAAACAACTGCAACCAGCTAAAAGAATTTAGAGTAAAACAAACTAGATCTTTCAACAAGTATAATAACCTTCAAAGTAGGAATAAGTGGCAGAGGATGAAAACACTATAATGAAGAAAAATAAATTTGATACTTGTTCATAATAGTGTATTGCTATACAAGGGTCATAACAAGCTCCCACACTTAAAAATTTACGACTATATCTTTGTCGACATCCTTGCAATAATCTGTTTTGAAAGATGATGCTGTTATCTACACAGTTCCCATAAGGTAAAACGAATATTATTCCTAAAGGCAGCTCTGCTTTGTGAGAAAGCACCCAATCCTATCCTCCTCCCTCCCCTCTGGTATCGTTTCACCAAAATCAGGTGCACTTTATCTAGTGAGGGGGCAGATCAGGATGCTTCAGAGGATAAAGGGAATTTAAATCCCCTTACACCTCCATAAGACTTCTGCTCCACAATGGGTCTCCTTGCACCTGTGGCAGCGATTTCATTGGCCCAAGTTCAAGAAGACAAAGAGGGCACGAAAACAGAGGATAATCTGGCATGCACCATTGCCACCTGATCCACCCCCTTCTGCAACCTTCCGCCCCCTTTCTCACCCTTCCTGCCCTGCCGCTGCCTTACCTGCTCTGGTGGTGCTGGGCAGTTGGTGATGGTTGGGGAGTGCTGCCTGCTATGGCTCACAAAATGGTCACCAATGGAGCATTCTGCCTCCATCGGAAGCCATTTCACAACAGCAGAACTGTGTTCCGCTATTGTAAAGGCCTGCATGTGCTGGTCCAATTCTAGATAGGATTGGGCCAATAGTTACAGTATTGGTCAAGTTCAGAAACAAGAAATCTGGCCTTCTCCTGTCACACAATGAACCATTAAATAGTGCAAGGGAAGACTTAGGGTATATTAATAGTAAACTGACATGTAAAGTTATGAAAAGTTATGTTTTGGGGAGCTTCTTACACAAACCTTTTTAATAATAGTCATGTTATCCCACACTTGTTCAAGAAATTCAGTGTAATTTTTAAGTCTCATACCAGCTCTTCAAAGTAGGCTGTGCTGAGAAATAGTGATTTGTCCAAGGTAACCAATGAGCTTCACACCTAAGCAGATTCGAACCTAAATTTCTCCATACATTGTTCAACACTTTGGCCAGAATGCCATGTGTATTATGACAATAATGAATAATAACAATGAAACTGGCGAAGTTGAGGTGCTCTAAGATGCTAACAAAATACCATTTTTAACAGTATTGTCTAAGGCAGTGGTTCTCAGACGTCTTCAACTGGGAATTCCCTTGACCCACTAGGCCAGGGGTCTCCAAACTTTTTGGCCAGAGGACCGTATCAAATATCTGGCATGGTGTGGAGGTTTTTTTGGCAACCTTCAGTCTTGAAAGACTATGGTATAAGCCTACAGCACCCGGTATTCCCAGGAAGTCTCCCATCCAAGTACTAACCAGGCCTGACCCTGGGCGTGTGCAGGGTAACAGTTGCTGCATGGTGTGGAGGGCCAGAAAAAAAATTAAATATAAAATTTAAATAAATAAATTAGAGATGGAACTTAGATGAGTGAATAAATGAACGAATGGGCTCTTTCATTCAACCTCTATGGCCCTCAGAACACCCTCAGAGCACAGTTCTGGTCATGTTCAGTTAAGTGGGCCAGAGGCTTTCAGGGGACAAGAGGTTGGCCGCGGGCGGAAAGAGGCTTGCTGCGCGCCGCATCTGGCCCCCGGGCCAGAGTTTGGAGACCCCTGCACTAAGCCATTGATTGTGGTTCTCCATTAGTGCTACAATCCTATGCATTGTATAGGGCAGTGGATTTTTAACAAGGATTCTGTGGTTTCCCTGGCTGGTTTCTGCAGCTTCCTGGGAAGTCATGGCTCATAATTTGGGAACCACTGGTCTAAGGTAACAATCAAGTTGCTCTATGCAATTAACTTTAATCAATTACTCATAAACTCCCACATTTTGTGTGTGTGTGTGTATGCATGCATATATACACATATGCATATATAACACCACCCACATCAGTTTAATAATTTCATACAAAATATTTTAAAGATGTGTGAAATAGACAAAACACCACAAAGAAACAAGTCCAATGTTTTAGACATTCTTTGAAACATTTCTTTTTCCACCAGTAGGTCATTAGTGGCACTATGCTCCATACAACCACAGGAAAATAAAGTGGAGGTGTGTCAAAATGTGATACATTTCAACAACAGTGATCAAAGGAATGGAAAAAAGTGAGAAATAAAATTGCATACAAAAATCCTGAGGTTCACTTTTATAAAAGAAACAGGAATACACACTTTTCTCCAGAGACTGGGAGAAACACAATCAAGTATTGGAAACTGCAAAAAGGAACAAAATACCAGCTGCTGATGAGCCAATAGCATGCCAAAACAAACAAGTACAGACTACTTGATAAGCTGTCAAAATTGGTGACAATTTTGATAGAAAGGATTAAGAATTTTTCTTAATGGAATACCATTCACCTTCATTGGTCCTGTCATTCAGTCAGTTATAAGAACCAGCCAATTCAGCGCCCAATCCTATCCAATTTTCCAGTGTCGGTGCTGCTGTGCCAATGGAGTATGCACTGTTTCCTGTGATGGGGAGGTAGTCACAGAGGCCTCCTCAAGGTATGGGAACATTTGTTCCCTTACCTCGGGTCTGCATTGAGGTTGCATCAGTGCTAGAAAGTCGGATAGGATTGGGCTCTCAATCTCTGACAAAATGTGTCTATGTATGCACACATAAAATTGTGTGTGAGTGGATATGTGAGAGAACAAGAGGGTGTGAATGGGAGCAGACACAGCATATAGGAAAAGGAAGCAAGCATACATTTGTGTTGCAGAGACAGAGCATGCACACTGCCTATGACGTAAGGCCCAATCCAATCCAAATTTCCAACACCAGGGTAGCCACAATGCAGCCCTGAAGTAAGGGAACAAATGTTCCCATACCTTGAGGAGGTGTCCAAGACTGCCTCCCCAACACAGGAAACAGTGAATACCCTATAGGCACAGCAGCACCAGCACTGGAAAAATGGATAGGATCAGGCCCTTAGAGGACCTCCTGGCTGAATGTTTTACATAAGACTACTATAAAAACAAAGATTACTTCAAAACCTGTTTTTGAGCCCAATCCTGTGGTTAGACTCCATGCTGCCGACCACAGTTGCAAACGTGCCATAAGGCACATTCACGGGGCTCACCGCCAGGCTCCCGCCGGTGCTAGCCCAGCACCAGCCGGTGCTGGACTAGCATGGGGCGGTCGCCCAGGTTCTGTAGCTCAGCAGTCTCCCGGACCACAGAGCAGCGGAACAGGAGGTGGGAATGTGGATGGAGGAGGCCGGCGGGGGTGGGGAGGAGGTGTGCCAAGGGGCAGGCAGGAGGCATGCTAGTGGGGGGGCGGGAGGAGGATCTGCGGAGCTGAGCTCCACAGGATCCAGGGGGCTCGTGGAGGGCTGCATGCTGTACACAAGCACCTTTTCTTTACCAGCAACCTTTTGGTCGGCAGTAAAGTGAGTAGCCCCATTGCAGGGCTGCTTACCTTACTCAGGGGAAGGGTACCAACATGCCCTTCTCCCGAGGAGCCTCCCATGGTAGCGCGGGAGGCGCACGATTCAGTAGCAGCCCTTTTCGGTGCTGCCATGCCTGGGCACTCCGGACAGCTCAGGATTGGGCTGTTATACAGAAATATATTCAAAATCTTCAGATTGGAGGGACTCTGCTTTGCAAAAACTATAATCACGCAGGTAGCCCTTACTGAAGAAAGTAATCTGATTTACGAGTATATATCAATGGACCTTGTGAAGTCTGCTTCAAATGTGATGAAATGTAAGGCCCAGAACAGTGGACAAAACTAGTTCAAAATCTGATTTAAATAAAGGGTTACTACCCAGTTGTTCTTCAACTTATAACAGCAAGACAAGAGCATAGAGACTACCTTCCCTTCCTCCACCCTGGCATCAGAAGAGCTCTGATTCAGTCAACCACATGCATTAAAACAAAGTTTTCAGTGTTAGTACGAGTGATGGGAAACTACATACAACAGACATGATTTCCTGTTTCCAGTTTTAAAAGCAAAAAGGGCACATTGGAGAGGAGTACAGAACTCTACGCTGTCCATGACTTACTTCTCTCCCTAAGCGATTTTTTCCTCAGCCAACCTCAGATACTGGAAATGACTTCAGCTGAGAAAAAGGCCCCTGGGGAGAGGAGCTGCAAAGAGGTGTGTCAGGTGGTGGAAAAATTCTGGTATTCCTTACCGAAAACCCCTTTTGCTGCCAAAATTGGAACACCCTACTTGCTTTTTCCCCTACACAATTGGGTGTGTTTAACTGTCACATGTAGTTTGGCCTGAGAAAGCAAAAACTAAAACTCAAAATCACAGAAGAGGAAAATAGATGTTTCCTTTCAGGCTTATTGAAAAACAGAAAAGCTCTCAGATAAAGTATATGCTATTAACACCCAAAAGAGGTCAGGGTTTTGAGCACTCCAATACAAAAGTCAACAAATTTAAATCATAACTAATGCTCTGAATTAGTTGTCAATAAATATCAGTGATTAGCACTTCTTAAAGCATACAGAGTAATTACAGTAATCTGTACATGTAAATGCATAAATAATTGGCATTTTGGAAAGTGAAAGATGGTTAACAATTTTTTCACTATAAACAATATATTGATCTCACATTTGTTACTAGATTTATTTGTTTTCTACTAAATTTCATACTTTTATACATGCTAAATAGATCACTACACTATATAAGGTAAGGATGAATTGCATTTCTGTAACATGAAATTTTTTTAAAAAAAGGGGGGTAATTTGTTAATAGACCACAAACGAAGTAACACTGCATATTTCTATGATTATTTTACTGGTCACAATAAAATTATTTGGTACTATTTAAGCACTATTTTCTTTTTTTACAACTTATAGTCATATAGGAAGCAATAAATAAATTATGTTGACTGGCTTACATGGAGCCAATCCTTGGTAGGATTGTTCCATTCCTCCCCAAGTATCCTATTAAAATACTCTTGAAATAAATTAAGGGAATTTCCAGATGGGGTTTTTAGTCCAGCATTGCCACACTTTGCCATCCATCCGTTGTTCCCTGTATTTTCTCAGTGCTTAAATTCCTATATTAATTAACTTTTAAAAAATGATTTTTTTTTTTTTTAAGAACAGCAGCACAATGACCTTTGGTGTGCTAGTTAACAATATTGTTCCACGTCTCATGAATTAGGTGCATAACCTGATTCAACAGACCACAACAGAAACAGGACAGATAAGTGAGTTCCCTGTGTTCTCGGAACAAGTTATATCTACTGCAAAGTTAAATACATTACATTTCCACATGCATATAAGACGAAAGACAGTTACTAGCTTCCTGAAGTTCATCTGGAAGTGCCCCAAATATCTTTAAATAGATTAAGAACATAAGAACAGCACCACTGGATCAGGCCATAGGCCCATCTAGTCCAGCTTCCTGTATCTCACAGCGGCCCACCAAATGCCCCAGGGAGCACACCAGATAACAAGAGACCTGCATCCTGGTGCCCTCCCTTGTATCTGACATCGCCCATTTCTAAAATCAGGAGGTTGCACATACACATCATGACTTGTAACCCGTAATGGATTTTTCCTCCAGAAACTTGTCCAATCCCCTTTTAAAGGCAGCCAGGCCAGATGCCGTCACCACATCCTGCGGCAAGGAGTTCCACAGACCAACCACACACTGAGTAAAGAAATATTTTCTTTTATCTGTCCTAACTCTCCCAACACTCAATTTCAGTGGATGTCCCCTGGTTCTGGTGTTATGTGAAAGCGTAAAGAGCATCTCTCTATCCACTTCATCCATCCCATGAATAATTTTGTATACCTTTTGTAGGCTGAAAAGGCCCAAACTTCCTCATAAGGAAGGTGCCCCAGCCCAGTAATCATCTTAGTTGCCCTCTTTTGCACCTTTTCCATTTCCACTATATCTTTTTTGAGATATGGCGACCAGAACTGGACACAATACTCCAGGTGTGGCCTTACCATTGATTTGTACAAAGGCATTATAATATTAGCCGTTTTGTTCTCAATACCTTTTCTAATGATCCGAAGCATAGAATTGGCCTTCTTCAGATCCTTGGGGCACACCGCTTTTCACTTCTCTCCATTGTGAAAATTGCCCATTGACACCCACTCTCTGTTTCCTGGTCTTCAACCAGTTCTCAATCCAGGAAAGGACCTGTCCTCTAATTCCCTGACTGCAAAGTTTTTTTAGTAGCCTTTGGTGAGGGACCGTGTCGAATGCCTTCTGTAAGTCCAGATATATAATGTCTACGGGTTCTCCCGCATCCACATGCCTGTTGACCTTTTCAAAGAATTCTATAAGGTTCGTGAGGCAAGGCTTACCTTTACAGAAGCCATGCTGATTCTCCCTCAGCAAGGCCTGTTCATCTATGTGTTTTGAGATTCTATCTTTGATTAGGCATTCTACCATCTTACCCGGTATAGATGTTAAGCTGACAGGCCAATAGTTTCCCGGGTCCCCCTCTTTCCTTTTTTAAAGATAGGCTTTACATTTGCTGTCCTCCAATCTTCTGGCACCATGGCCGTTTTGAGGGACAAGTTGCATATTTTAGTCAAGAGATCAGCAACTTCATTCTTCAATTCCTTAATCACTCTTGGGTGGATGCCATCAGGACCCGGTGACTTATTGATCTTTAATTTATCAATGAGGTCTGAAACATCTTCTCTTTTAACCTCTAGCTGACTTAATTCCTCGGTCAGGAGGGGCCGTTCCGGCAGCGGTATCTGCCCAAGGTCTTCTGCCATGAAGACAGATGCAAAGAACTCATTTAATTTCTCTGCCATCTCTAAGTCTCCTTTTATCTCCCCTTTCCCTCCCTCACCATCCAGCAGGCCAACTGCTTCTCTGGTGGGTTTCCTGCTTCTAACATATTTGAAGAAGCTTTCATTATTCCTCTTAATGCTGCTGGCCATGTGTTCCTCATAGTCTCTCTTGGCCTCCCGTATCACCTTCTTACATTTCTTTTGCCACAGTTTATGTTCCTTTTTATTCTCCTCATTAGGGCAAGACTTCCATTTACAGAAGGAAGCTTCCTTGCCCTTTACGGCCTCTCTAACTTGGTTGGTTAGCCATGCGGGCACTCTCCTGGACTTAGTCGAGCCCTTCTTCCATTGGGTTATACACTTCTGCCGGGCCTCTATTACTGTTGATTTGAGCAACCTCCATGCACTCTGTAGAGACTGGACTCTTTTTACCTTCCCTTTCAACCTCCTTCTAACCAGCCTCCTCATTTGAGGGAGGTCCGCTCGTTGGAAGGCAAGGGTTTTTGTGAGAGATCTGCCCGGTATTCTTCCCCCGATGTACATGTCGAAATGGATCAGTAACACTGACATCTCTAACCAGGTCCTGAGTACCGCACAATATTAAATCCAGAGTCACCTGTCCTCTGGTGGGCTCCATGACTAGCTACTCTAAGCACAGTCATTTAACATGTCAAGGAATCCGGTCTCCTTTTCGTGACCAGAACACAAATTGACTCAGTCTATATGAGGATAATTGAAGTCCCCCATGATTACAACCCTGTCCCTCCTTGTCACCTCCCTGATCTGTTTCCTCATTTCAAGGTCCCCTTCCGGTTTCTGGCCAGTATTACATCGCTCCTCAGGCCTGGTAATTTAACCCACAGATTCTATGGTGGAATCGGACCCGCCTTCAATCTCTACTTTGCTGGATTCTATCCCTTCCTTAACATAAATGACCACCCCACCTCCAACACGCCCCTGCCTGTCCCTCCTGTAGAGTTTATAGCCCGGGATTGCGGTATCCCACTGATTTTCCGCATTCCACCAGGTTTCCGTTATGCCCACTATGTCAATGTTTTCCCTTGTCACCAGACATTCCAGTTCTCCCACCTTCACTCTGAGACTTTGGGCATTTGCATAAAAGCATTTGTACATGGAATGCCCTAGGATGGACTTCTTATTAGCCCCTTTATCCCTGCATCCTCTCATTGTGCCAAACCATCTATCACATCCCATCATGCTAACATTCACAATTTCTTCTCCTACTCTGCCTTTGTCTTTTTGTTCTCTAACCTCCCCATCCTCGTCCCATAGGGATGAGGAATCCTGAACCGGATGCCCCTCGGCTCCTGTCAGCTTTCCCCCAGGGATCAGTTTAAAAGCTGCTCTGCCACCTTTTTAATGTATGCACCAGCAGTCGGGTTCCATAACAACAACAACAACAACTAGGTATTAATATACCGCCTTTCTGGTCATTGGATTACTCCTCTGACTTTATACAAGGCAGTTTACATAGGCAGGCGTTTCTAAATCCCTCAAGGGGATTTTGACAATCATAGAGGTTCTCTCTTTCAAGAACCAACAACATTTCAGAATGGATCTTCCTGGTTTGGTCTCACTTCTGGCCTCCAGTTCTCCCATGCAGGCTGACAAGCAGCTCGATCTCTCATGTGGAGGGTAGCCAAGATGCTTCTTGCTCACACTAAGAGCAGGTGGAATCACTCAGCTCGGCTTGTCAGCTGCTTCAAGGTCTCAGTCGTTCAGGCAGCTGCCGGTGTCCTCAAACTGGCGACCTTCTGATGTTATCTTCGAGCTAACGGAGGCTCTACACTCTAGACCAGACCTCCTGCCCATTCTGTTCCATTCTGGTTCAAGTGAAGCCCGTCGCTCTTGTACAGGCCCCACTTGTCGCAAAACATTCCCCAGTGCCTAACGAATCTAAAACCCTCCTCCCTACACCACAGTCTCACCCACGTATTGAGACCCCTGATCTCCGCCTGCCTAGCTGGCCCTGCGTGTGGAACAGGTAGCACTTCCGAGAACGCTACCTTTGAGGTCCTGGCTTTCAGCTTCCTACCTAATAGCCTAAATTTGGCCTCCAGGACCTCCCAGCTACACTTGCCCACATTGTTGGTCCCGACATGCACCACAACCGCTACCTCCTCCCCAGCACTGTCTACCAGCCTGTCTAGACGAGAAGTGATGTCCGCAACCTTCATATCAGGCAGGCAAGTCGCCATGCAGTCCTCACTTCCGTTGCAAACCCCCCTCTCTATGTTTCTGATAATCAAATCCCCCACTACAAGAAGCCTCCAACCCCCCTCCCGCTGAGGAGTATCCTGAGTGCATTCTGATATGGGCCCATCTCCTGGAGAAGGGGTTCCCCCTAGGGGATTGTTTCTCTCCTCTCCAAGTTGACGTCCTCCAGCCCTGAGACTTCCCACCCGGGCAGCTGAGGAGCTGCACGTCTGAGGGTGGGATGCAGCCTGATCGTCCCCGGAAGTCTCCCCACAGTCCTTCTCTGCCGTCCCTGAAGCTCCTTGCACTGAGGACACACCCATGACTTATGCCCCAGAGGCATATAGTCATACATGTTACACTTGATGCAAAACACTGGATAGCTCCCACCCTGCTGCTGACTGCGTCATCGTGTCGTCATCGTCATGTCATCGTGTCGTTGTTGTTTCGGAGTACTTAAAAACCCTTCACTGTTTTGCTGCCCTCTTCTCAAGGGAAGAGAAACAGATTAAACTGTTTGTGTTTAGTTTTCTGCCAGTTTGTGTCTTTCCACGCTTTTACAGTAATTTACATTTAAGTTAGATATAAAACATTATATCCAGTGTTGCCCAAATAGTTTCATGTTCCATAAGTGGAGTTTTCTGTAACTTGGCAAAAACCAGTTTCTCTATGTACTACTTACTGGACAGAAGCCAAAATTATCTGCAAAACAAAAGCAATTATGTCCATCAGTGGTACACTGAGGGGTCAGGTAAAATTAGCAGAACATCACTGTGTTGGCCTCAATATGAGATGCTTCTTTGGAAGGAGACTGGTTGTTGATACTTTAAACCTCATAAGACACTTCGTATATTACTTTGTTATAGATGGTGCAACAGAACCCAAACCATAAGAATTCCAACCAAAAAAAGTCAACTAGCAATTTACTATCAGTTATGGGTTTCTGAATAGGCTCAATTTTGGGCAACTTTATTTGGTTAACTGACACATTATCTGAGTGCATTTCTTATAGTGCATAATTTCTTCTGATCATGGAGAATCCAGAGGAGTGGGGTGATCTTGTACCCTGTTCTTCTGCCTCATAGTTCTTCTATTATCTAGGCTTGAAATCAGAGGCAGTCTGACAGTCTGCTAATAGAGACAAAAAGATACATTGATAAACCTTCAAATTTGGTTCCTGCCCCTTGCCATCAGCCTAAACCATACCAGCAAGTGATCAGTCCTTGACAAAAGAGTGATTTCAATATCTTCCTACATTCAGATCACCATTCACTTGGCTAGCAGTAAATACCAGGTCCAACATGAATCTTGCCACATGCATCAGGAGATATTTTAACTGAGACAGGTTTGTGATTGCCATGGCAGCCCAGAAATCCTGAGCTTCAGTTATATTGGAGGCCCATCATGGACACTGAAGTCCCGGAATACAAACAATTGGGGGTATTCCACCATGCAACACTCCAGCACCACACCAGAGATCATCCCAGCCGGTTCAGACAGGGAGGCTGTTAAACAGCAAGGCAGACAGTCCACCAACAGAATCCCAATCCTGTCTCACCCAGTCAGCAACACAAGAAGACACTCAAACCTGGTGGACCACTGAACAGGATACTCAGGAAAGTCTCCATAACACATGCCGAGTTAGCCTACTCAGATAGGAGTATGTCCTGAATCAGGCTGATCTTATTATTAACTGGCCTGGCATTTAAAAGCAGTAGCTTAAAGCTAGAGGGGAACCTGCGAGGAACACCAGTGACCACAGGACTGGATGCATGGCTAGAAATAGGAAATAATAATCCATCTCAGAATAACCCTTCTGCCCCTGGAATAGCCAGTCTGACTCCCACTGCCATACCTTCTATGACGCCCTCCCAATGATGGTACCAACTCTACCTCCCAAATCCTATCTGCACTGGAAAGACAACTCCCCTCTGGTAAGGACTAAACAAACCACCAGAAAAATCCCACTGAAAGAGAGCCTCCTAACCCACTAACAAAAAAAACCCTCAGCTCAGAGAAGGCAGCACCTGTTACGAGAAAATCCCCCCATTTTATTATATTTCTGGTTATGCTACTTTGACATCAAGAACAGGCCTTCATATATGGATGCCAGCAGGCAAAACGAACTATTCTTCCAGAAACACTGGCTTATAGGCCTCAATTCCACTGTGGTCAAGCTCAGACTCTTGGTCGTTTGTTTACATTCCCTCTCTTCCCCGCACAATCACACATCCTGGAAGGAAAATGATAATCCTACTTTTTATCTCTAGCTGAATGAAACTCTGTCAGTAAACCTGTCAGACAGTTTTCCATTGTATCTATAGTTTGCATTTGCTTTCCTGAATGCAATTCCAGTAACTTCTGTATTTTGTACCAAAACATTGGATTATATCTGTATTTTGCCTTAACTTAGATAAACTTAGGTAACTTAGAAGTTACCAGACATCCTCTGGCACCAAAGTGCTAATCGGTATTTTAGCTGACCCTGCTAGCCTTGTTTACCTGCATCGTGTCTGAATTCCCTTCATTCATAACCCAAGTTACCCATTGATACATTAAAAGCAAACACTCTAAGTTACACATTTATCCCCAGGCATTCTGCTTACACGTAAGCAACTTTTCAATATCCTTAAATATTAGGAAGGTTTGACTAGCAAATGGTCACTCTCCTGAGTGCCCTAACACGGGGTCACTCCCTGAGGGGTCAAACAGTCGCTCTCCGGGGTGTCCAAACACACTGCTCATAGAAACTGCTGCTCATAGACCAGATGCCCAGACAGGTAGCTATCTCTTGCGCTTTCCCTATCTCTTCCCTCATCCCCCCTTCCCTTCTTTCCCCATCTTTAGCTAGCAGCTGGGGTTGGCAGAGCAGGGATCCCTGACATCCTTCCCTACCATTCCTCTTTCCGATTTCTTCGGATGCACCAAATACATTCACACAACACTGCACTCACCACTATAGGACACTCTGGTTAGGGTGTTAGAATAGTCCTTTATTGATTCTTTTGGATAACTATTTTGTGGCCCTTTTAATAAAGCTGTAATCATTTATTGGAATATTTCTCTCAGTCTCTTCTTAAGCAAAAGGAATTTCTGCAGAACGCTGGTTTGCATCCAGTCTAAAGGTTCCAGTGTTCCAATAGAGCAGGTGCACTAATTTCCCTAGACGACTAAATCAGGCTCTTTTGGTAACACCCCCAAGACTTCACTCTCAACTCTCTTCTTACAGAAGCCTCTAGTGGGAGCTGACAGTAGGCAGGCCCTTGCTCCTTCCTGCAATGATAACCCAAAGGCCTGCACTCTTACTTGGGGGAAGGAGACCTCTGACAGCTTCCCAGCATCCACCATGTCGGTACTGCTGTTCCTCTAGGCACTGCAGCCATTAGGATTGGGTTGACCCTCTATCAACACCATATTTTGCAGAATGCATGATCAAAACATTACTACCCAGCCTTCTGCACAAAAGTATTTGTGCATTAT
The DNA here is from genome assembly GCF_035046505.1 of Tiliqua scincoides. Taxonomy (NCBI): domain Eukaryota; kingdom Metazoa; phylum Chordata; class Lepidosauria; order Squamata; family Scincidae; genus Tiliqua; species Tiliqua scincoides. The sequence goes on from NC_089823.1 coordinate 101,587,281, forward strand.
TTCATTTTTTTAACCATATGTTTCTAAGTTCATTAAGTCAGCATCAATAGTGGCCATTAATCTTGACTTTAGCACAGCAAGGAGACACAGCAAATTAACAGAAACACAACAAGCTGATCACTTATTGATCTGCCATAAGACAAAAATAAGTTGAGTGTAGCTTGAAATAGACAAAATGGATGAAATGAGTGAAATCTTCTACACATAAAAATATTTTATGGTGATTTTCTCCTCCATGTAGAGGATTCAATTTTTCAATTTTCAGTTTATTAATATGGTCAGAGACCAGCATAAACAAAACACAACAACAATGACATGTATCAAACATAGATTTAAAAGCTTAAAAGATTTAAACAATTGAAAATACATCACACCAAAACAAAACAGGGAAACAGAGAACAGATAAACATTAAAATTTTTCCTCATTATTGACAATAGCCTTGAGGGTTTTTTGCAAGCGGATGCCAAGAAACCTGTGCTCCACATCATGAACTGTGAATTATTAATAATAATAATAATTAATAAACTTTATTTGTATCCCACCCTTCTCCCTAAAAGGGACCCAGGGCGGCTAACAACATGTAAAAACAAATTAAAAAAACATAAATTGGCAATAAATAGCAGATAAAAACATATTAAAAACACATTAACAGAGACCATAAAAACAGTAGTCAGATTAAAAGACAGAATAAAAAGAGCATAAAAGAGCAAATCACAGAGGAATCAGGCCTGTAAAAAACTAAAAGATGTATAAAAAATGTTAAGAAGGCCAAGAAATCAGAAGGCTTGTTGAAACAGCAGTGTCTTCAGGCCTCGCCGAAAAAAATTAGTTCCCATAAGAAGTTTCTTGGCCATCTCCACATCGGGCAGGCCGAAAATTTCCTAATCAGGGGAGTAATAAACATAGCACATATCCCCTGATAGAATGAGCAACGAAACAAAACATGTTCAATTGTTTCCATTTTGCATGAGCCTCAGGGACAAACCCTATCTGGGACAGGGATTCTTCTATAAGAACCCTCAACAAACGTTGAGGGAGGTGCTCTCCATCTAGCTAAGAAGTCTCTCCTGTGCCAAGGGAGCTCAAGAAGCGAGAGGTACATGGCCGGTGAAACTATAGTGTCATCCTAAGCTCAAAAATTGGGGTTCTCCCCTTGCCTCAATGTCCAGCAACCTCAGCCTTATGGTTGCTCATGCCTGATTCAAATCCATGGCCAGTACAACCTCTATAGAGCACCCCAAGTGCCTCAGCTTCCTGTGGACTGCCTTAAGCCAGGTTATTTGGACCCCTCTTGTTTATTTATTTATTTATTTATTTATTTAGATTATTATTTAGATTAAATATTTATTTAGATATTAGTTTGGTAGACTATTTCAACATTTCCGATTTCCATCCTCCATCACTAGCTAACCTTAAGATTTCTGTCCTATTATATGCTGATGATACGGTCATTCTATCAAGAATCCCAGTGGGGCTTAGAAGGACCATAAATAAATTTAGCCTTTTCAGTGATGAAAATCAGCTGGTACTCAATTATCTGAAAACTAACATTCTATACTTCTGCAAGAGACCTAAGAGTAGGACTTGGAGCATAAACAGCCATAGGATAGATCAGGTGACTACTTACAAATATCTGTGGATAATGCTGCAGTCAATTGGAGCTAGAACTGCTCACCATGAGTATGCAGCTGTGACAGATGAAAAATCTGCTCAAGCAGTTGTCAAGTTTTTACGTATTAAAGATGGCCATTATATATATCTACCAGCGATAATTAAATTATACCAAATGAAATTATGTACTGCAGTGTTTCTCGACTGTGAGGTCGGGACCTACTAGGTGAGTCGCAAGCCAATTTCAGATGGGTTCCCATTCATTTCAATATTTTATTTTTAATATAGTAGACTTGATGCTACCATGATATGTGACTGCATTTGGGGAAATGTTACAGACCTGTACATTTAACAAGCTGCTATGTATATTCTTTTAACAATGATAGTGAATGGGACTTACTCCTGGGTAAGCATGGGTAGGATTGCAGCCTAGGATTGTTAAAACCTTTCTTGCTTGATGATGTCACTTCCAATGGTCATGATGTCACTTCCGATGGGTTCTGACAGATTCTCATTCTAAAAAGTGGGTCCTGGTGCTAAATTTGTGAGAACCACTGATGTAGAAAATTCAAGGAGGCTTCCAAAATTTGAATGAAAGAATTAAAAATCAATTTTACAAACACAATTTAGAAACAGAAATCAGCAGCCAACATTAACAGATCTCAAATGCCTGGCAGAACAGCAACGCTGTCATGCGCTTGCAAAAACAAAAATATATGTGTCAGTCTGTACAATTATGATTATGGCTGGGATTCAAGGAAGACACGCATGAAGCTTCTGCACATACCATGGTGCACTTGATCTTCTGACTCCAGTAGCACCATTCAGCGCAGTACAAGAAAAAAACTGGAAAAGCTCTAGAGCATGTATAGAAATGCCTGCATGTGCAGAAGGAACCCTTTGGATCCAAGGTAATGCATACAAGTTAGCCTGCAATGATGCAAGGTTTCTCCCACTGCCTTTAGTACAAATGGACCATATGAAAAAATATTTTGGACTGTAGCCAACATTTCCAAATCCATAAAGATGTAAAAAGAAGAAGAAAAGTATTTACCTGGACAGTTCGTGGAACACCATCCACAGTAACAGACAACAGGGATGAAGCCAAATTCCACTCACCAGTCACACTAAGCTTTTTCCCATCAAGTTCCACCTGTTGTGACACCAAAGAAAACTGTTACCATAAAGCCAGGAAAAAAAGAGATCTCAAGTTCATTACTGCATACAATGAGCAACCATATTAAAACAGATGGTTCCCAAGCAACCTGTCATGTTTACTGCTTCTGCCACAAAGACAAGGTCTAACAACAGAGTCTTCTTAGTATCTCTGGGGAAGAGGTGAAGGACCTGTGAACAGCTGCCTGTGGAGGGCTTTCCACAAAGTAGCAAACTGCATCCAACATTTAAACTGTATCTGGACATGCTACATTTACTGCAATTAGAAAAGCAATGCATATGAATTCCAGTGACACTTGGCAACCCACACAACAGGCCTTGCATATAATATGCTCTCCAAGGACCAAAGAACTTTTCCAATGATTTAATGAAGGGCTTTAACATCATCTTAATATAAGCCAGTCATTAATCCCAAATTCTAGTCAAACTTTGCATCAGCAGTGCACTAATCAGAAGAATGCAGTTTTTCACATACACTTCTACCAAGACAAATACAAAAAGTTGCTTGTGTTCTCCTCAAAGTAGCCCCAAAGAGGCTATTTTTACACAGAATACAAACTACTTTTGCTAAAATGAATGCACTTTGTCTGTACACCATGAGCTTTTTGCTCATGGGCAGCAAAATGGCAGATGCGCTTCAATGTCAGTAAGTGTAAAGTCATGCACACTGGGGCAAAAAATCAAAACTTCACATATAGGCTGATGGGTTCTGAGCTGTCTGTGACAGATCAGGAGAGAGATCTTGGGGGGGTGGTGGACAACTCAATGAAAGTGTCGACCCAATGTGCGGCAGCAGTGAAGAAGGCCAATTCTATGCTTGGGATCATTAGAAAAGGTATTGAGAACAAAACGGCTAATATTATGATGCCGTTGTACAAATCTATGGTAAGGCCACACCTGGAGTATTGTGTCCAGTTCTGGTTGCCACATCTCAAAAAAGACATAGAGCAAATGGAAAAGGTGCAAAAGAGAGTGACTAAGATGATTACTGGGCTGGGGCACCTTCCTTATGAGGAAAGGCTACGGCGTTTGGGCCTCTTCAGCCTAGAAAAGAGGCGCCTCAGGGGGGACATGATTGAGACATACAAAATTATGCAGGGGATGGACAGAGTGAATAGAGAGATGCTCTTTACACGCTCACGTAACACCAGAACCAGGGGACATCCACTGAAATTGAGTGTCGGGAGAGTTAGAACAGACAAAAGAAAATATTTCTTTACTCAGCGTGTGGTTGGTCTGTGGAACTCCTTGCCACAGGACGTGGTGATGGCATCTGGCTTGGACACCTTTAAAAGGGGATTGGACAAGTTTCTGGAGGAAAAATCCATTACGGGGTACAAGCCATGATGTGTATGTGCAACCTCCTGGTTTTAGAAATGGGCTATGTCAGAATGCCAGATGCAAGGGAGGACACCAGGATGCAGGTCTCTTGTTATCTGGTGTGCTCCCTGGGGCATTTGGTGGGCTGCTGTGAGATACAGGAAGCTGGACTAGATGGGCCTATGGCCTGATCCAGTAGGGCTATTCTTCTGGGAAGGGGGTAGTGCCAAGGTAAAAAAAAATTTACAGATACAGAAGGTCACAAAATAAAAATATCACTACCATAAATGCAAATATCTCTGAATAATCTTTTGATTATGAATTTAATCAAGAGAGACATTTGGTATCTAAATTCAAAAGATTCAAAGTTATCGACTAAGAAAAATATCAAGATCAAATAGCCCAGTTCTTATTTCCCCCCCCTCTCTCACACACACACACACACACACACACACACAAAGAGTTACTCACTCACCCACACCATTTTTTCCTCTATGATTCAGAGTTAAAAAAAGAACTTGCACATTCGAAAACCTAAGCACAATAAGATTGCAATATAGCACTTTTACAGCTTTATCAGGAGTTGTAAAACACTGATATTTAACTTTTTAATCTTCCTAGATTTTGTTGCACAATTATATAATTATACACTCTGAATAACTCATCCTGAATCACTGGCACTAGGATGGATTTAGCAAAACTTAATAAATGACTGAAATTAATTTCATGTAATACTTGGATTAAATATACAAACTTTGAAGCATCAAATCCCAGGATAGGGCAAAAGGGCTGAAACTTTACTTTTGTTTACTGAAACCACAAATCATGATAGTGGTCCAAAGTCCATCTACTTGGCTCACTTTTGTGACTGGTAGAGTGAGCAAAAAGAAAGAAAAGACTGCAAATTCAGCACAATGGCATTCCTACCCAAGCTGGTAGTGATAAAAGTTTATATGAAGGGACTATTGACTTAGCAACAATGGCAAAATGCATTGTTTCCTTTCAGTTGTTGATGAAAAAATGTACCACTTTCATGCAAACGTAGAAGACCAATGTCTTCCAGACAGTAGTAAGGTCAGCTTTAAATTGCTTTGACATGACTATTATTACAACCTCAAAAGGAAGTTCAAGAACATGGGATTTCAATCTCATGAAAAGATTTTTTGTTGTTGCAAACTTTCTTTTTGTTCTTATTTGCACTTATTTCCAAAAAAGACTGTGTGGAACATATCAGGAGGAAACACACAGCCCCATCCATCCTATGTATGTCTACTCAGATGTAAGTCCCATTGTGCTCCCATTGTTACTCCCAGGGAAGTGTGTACAGGAGTGTAAGTCTCAGTTATCCATTTATACAACTTTCCCTTTTCAAACTGCAGCTGGTGTTTCATTCAGTACATGACTGCTGGAGAGAAACTCATTTGTGCCAAGCACCATCAAGGTAGCCATCGATCTGCTGCTATAAAGAAGGCTGGAAGATTTTTGAGTTGGTCTTATGCAGCAAATGCACTTTTAAAAAAAGTATTTCATGCCATAGCAGTATTGCTTTCAGTTTTGTTTGTTGCTTTCAGTTTAATTTTTTTTAAAAGCTTTTGGTGCTTTAAGATAGGTGGCCCAAAGTACCAATTCTAACTTTGCCAGTCAAAACAGACACACAGCTGCTTCTCTATGTGACACAGATAAATGCAAATAATCTGCAGAGCTTCTACAAAATCTGTAGAGCTTCAACATCTACACAGATGTATGCAAATAAATTGCAGAGCTTCTACAAAATGCTAATAAACTGCACAGGTTCTATCAGAAATATTTTCCGACTGTCAAAAACATGGAAATCTCATTTCTTCTATTCAGCAGAACAGGAATCAAAAATTCATTCTGTCACCCTTGCTCAAAATGCATTTAAAGTGGACAAAACTGCAGACCACTATGCCAGTCAATTAAAAATGTTTTTTAAAGTAACAGTAATGAAATATTTGATTAGGGAACTAGCTAAATATATGGTCTGAGGGCACCTTGCTGAAGCTAAGAATCTGAATCACTGACTACCAGGAAACTATGTGTTGCCTTGAGTTCCATAGTGGAGAAAGGTGGGATATTAAATATACAAAATAAATGTCAGGGTAGTGAGCACAACTTTGCACTGCTTCAGCTGGCCCGAATAAAATTATTGTGCTACTGCTACTTTTTGATTTAAATTGGACACTGAATTTAAATTGAATTTATTTATCCTGATGCGAATTATAGCTAGCCTTTGGATTTTGGCCAACTACAAAATGCAATGGAAAGTTAAAACAGCATATCAGTACCAACAAACCTACTTTGTTACATATCTGTGTTGGTAGTTTGATGATAAGAACGACTATATATTGATTTTAAGATAAGTGATACAGTTATTCCAGTAATCTTATCATATACTGTGTAAAATTATTTTGGATTTGAATACATTTCACTTTGAAGCACCAGATCCTGTCAAGCCTTCTGGAGCGACATTATTAAGACTAAGTATCAAATTCACTTCCAGTACAGAGGAGGAATGAGTTACTAAGGAACTAGCTAGATGCAATATTGGGAAATGTGACTGAATCTCCTGCAGTAATTTTTAAAAGGTAAAAGCAAGTCGGGATGGGGAGAGGGAAATTATAACAGGGCTGTATTTCTGGAAATGGAAATTTAACCCTTTCCCCAATGACATTTTCACAATTTAAACCTTCCCCCCAAGCTGCTATTTGCCTATATGATACCTGAACATTTTTGTCTCATGGGGCCAATAGCAGCTTGGAGGGGTACAGGGGTATAGGTATAGGATAGTGGTCTTCAACCTTTTTCGTGTCATGATGCCAATAAATATATAAATAAATAAAATTTGAGACTGGGGACCCACTGTTGGTCCTGCCCCCTCCTCGGACCCTATTCACTCATTCCCTTCCCCGTTACCATCCACTCCCTGCCGCTGTTACGCCCTTCCAACACTGATCTCTATAACCAAATATTCTTTTTAGAAAGAGCAGAAAACATTACCATGAAGTCTGGTGCTAGCGAAAGCTGTTTTAGCACAACTGCTAAGAACCTGAGCAGAACTACCTTAAGGGGTACACCAGATGCCTCCCCCTTTTCCTGGTGCTGCTCTAGTTTAACCTTTTTATTCCTATAAGTTGCCTGTGACCCTACAACTGAGGCTTTGTGAGGACCTCATTGGGGTCCTGACCACAAGTTTTAAGAACACTGGTATAGGAAATAGGTGCTAAAAGCCTGCTTCAATTTGATTTGCTCCCTCACTTCAAAACAGGTGTCAAACATGTAACTGTTCTTCCAACCGGTTCAGCTTCTGAGAGGAAGGACATCATGGGTTGCATCCAGAGTAACACCTCTGTGCAGAGAAGCTCACTCTGAGAATGAAAGGAGCACTCTGCTTATTCAAAGAGTCCTGTGCCAGAGGAAAGAACCCTTTGCACCAGCCAAATGCTCCTTCACAAAGTGACCTCCCTGCTCACGGAAAGCATTAGATTGGAATCCGCATTACTCTGAATGCAACCCAGCATATTGTTCTTTCATCTATTATGAATTTGATAGTCTTTCCTTAACCTTGGAAAAGTACATTTTTATAACAAATATTTCCCAACTTCATGTGTATACTACTTTCCACACTTATTAAGGTTGCCAAAGTTCATGAGAATAATTGTCTTCTTAGTCAAACATGTTTGAATTTTTTGGGCTAACATTAAAAAAAGTTTTTCAACAGATGCCAGCTGCAGTTCTGTAGTATTGTCATATTCCTATCATCAAGGTTCTCCAATGAGGAAATTGTTCTCAATTAATGTTAAAGGAAGTAGGTAGTTCCATTCTCATGCCAAATTCCTCCCAGGGTGTGCACATTACCTTTTCCTCTGCATTTACGTAAGCTGGAAAACGCAATGTTCCAAACAGCTTATGGAAATATTTCCACATCATCTTTTTATCTACTACTAATATAAGTAAATATATTGAAGGTTAAGCACATCAAAGTATCTAGCATGAACCAATGTGGGGAAAATTATTTTATAAAAGTTAATTATTGCCAACTGGTTTTATCTGATATGAAAGGGCAAAACATCAATGGCAAAAAATGAACACTTAGTCAATCGTTCATTGTTGAGGAGATGGAACAAGAGGACTGTGGCCATTCACTCACTTATTCCAAAATACTGTACATACTAATGATGCATTGATGAAAGAAAAAAGATAAAATGTATTACATACCAGAAAAAGAGGTTCTGAATGAAGACACTAGAAAGAGGCAACCAAAAACTATTGTGAATAAAAGGCAATGGCCTTAGAAACTGTATTCTCAGTGACCAAGCAAGAGCCAAAACGAACTTATACTAGGACATGTCTTGCAGCACACTATTTTTAGTGCATATGACTGCCTAGATCAGGGGTGTCAAACATAAGGGGCAGGATGTGGCCCATGGAAGCTTTTTATCCGGCCCTCAGGCTCTCAGCTGCTGAGCAGTTCTGAGCAGTGTTACTGCTAAAAGGGCAGCCCCCACAAAAATTGGGCTCTCCCATATCTTGAAATATGATAAAGATTTGCATGTTTTCTCTTCTGTCATTTATAGTTAAAGAATTCCTAAGTGAGAAAAAGTGCTTATGAGTTGTTTAATGACATCACTTCCTGCCTAATAACATCACTTCCAGCCCTCAGCAGGCACTATGAATGCCATTTGGCCCTTGGTATGAAATGAGTTTGACACCCCTGGCCTAGATCCTTATGTAAAACTATCACGATGGAGACTAGGTAAAAACATCCCATGCATATTATGCAGACCTGTTAACCTGTTGAATGCTGTACTGTATAACATGCATGCATGGGGGGGAGTGTCAGTCCTAGAGAAGGTTTCAGAGGTGCTTCAACAATGAACAGAGTAGCAAACCTTCTGGATTACTCATAGGTAGATTAGATAAGGCAGCCATTTTCAACTACTGTGCCATGGCACACTGGTGGGCAGCGAACGGTCCGCAGGTGTGCTGCGAGAGTTTGGGGTAAGGGTCATTTGTTAATAGGGCCAATGGGGATGTGAGCTCCCCACCAACAGCACGGTGTGCCTTGTCAATTGTCAAAAGACAGATAGTGAGCCTTGACAATTTTAATACCTTGTCAGTGTGCCATCAGATGAAAAAGGTTGAAAAACACTGAGATAAGGGGCTGAGTGCCAAGTGTATTCAACTTTTGAGCACCAGTGCAGCTGAAAAGCAATCTTGAAGAAAGGGAACAAACGCTCCCTAACTTGGAGGAGGCCTCCATGATTGCCCCCCCCCCATCACAGGATGCAGCGCATGCCCCATTGGCACAGCTGCACTGGCACTGGAAAATTGAGTTGGATTTGGCTCTGAGTCATCACAGCTAGAACAGCAAGATTCTACTATAAAAAGTATGCTAAAGATGAAGGAAGGTATGCCTCTGTCTCCACAATTCCTCAGATACAGGAAACGGAAATTCACCTCTTATGACTTCCTGTTTTAGATAGTAAAGTCTCTCTCTTTTTAAACTCCCGGACACTTCAAAATTCAGGGTTGTTAAAGGAAAAAAATGTAGGAGAATATTCCCATTTCTCTGTTAACCCTGTTCTGAAGTATTTCCTACTTGGTTTAACATTTACAATTTCACATCCATCTGGATACTGGAAGGTGTTTTCTCCTAGGACAACTGACAGTTCAATCCTTACTTCCAAAGGAATGAACTCCCTCTTGTTGACTGGATATCACACTACTTCTGTTGCAGAACCGAGAAACCCAACTATTTATTGGCAGAAGGAACTTGCTGTGTACAACCATAAAGTCAAAAAACTATTAAAAGTAGCAATAGCCTCAAGATAAGCCTCATATTATAGTTAGCCTACTAAAAATAAGTGACAAGATTTGTTTCTGTTTAATAGCATTGCATTTAAATATGTTTTATTCAGATTTATTTCAAAAAGCACTGACAGGTTGGGAGTTCAAAGAAAAGTGGCTATTTCTGTTTCAGCAGAACTATTATATAACTCCCATTGGAAATGGCCAATGATTTAAACCGTGCAAAAGTTCTGGATTTCATATGACCCTTAAATGCATGTCATTTTCATCTTGAAACCACACCCTATACCACCTATAATACTTACTCTGTCTCTTTTCATCTGACCCATAAAAAATTACTCCTTAAACTTATGCTAAACCTCCACTTACCATTTACTCTATTATTTGTCTCCTTTGCTTTCATCTTCACATTAATTCCTCGCACCTAACCTCTTTGTTACTTCTTTTGCTACCAATTCCTCATGATAAAGAATATTCAGTCAAAATGCTATATTTAATGTTGCAGAGTGGTATTTTATTGATTCACTACTCTCTGCCTTCTGGTTTTTGCATAATGATGATCATTATGGTACATCATAGGGTGAATCCATCTACAAGCTATATCCTGGGGGATCTTTTTTACATTGATGTAGCCAAAGCTTCTTTAAAATGCTTCATTTGTAGGTACTATTTCTCATTTAATACTTCTCTAAACAGCATATGTAATCATGCTTGTTGCCGACAACTCACGACGATTTTTCTTTGCAAAAGCAATACTATCTGGCAAGTCAAGAATATGCAATTTTCACTGCTGCTGAATAAAGAAAAATTGGAAAACTCTCAGGACAATGCTATGGACTGCTAGTAATTTGTAGGAAGAAGTGAAACATTTATTTTGCTTAGAAAAACAGACCTCCAAAGAACCATACAAGTTTCTAGGTGCTAATAGGCATTTGCAATTAACAACCTATATAGAATATGGTCAGTATCTGTATTCTGTTCTCCAGACAGAAAATGGTCTGGGACCCAGAACCATAATTTGTCATAAAAATAAGGTTCCATAATAAAAATAATGCTGTCAAAAGTATATGCTCGCAGTTATGGAGAGGTGGAGCATTCATTTCTCTTTTTGGATTTTGTTTGCGAAGAGTAAGACGTTTTCTTACAAGTACTTTTTCCTCATGTACAAACATTGAGCAGCTTTTCTACCATACCTTATTTGAAATGTTTTAGAGATGCCAAGGTCCATGTAAAATTTCAAAGGCTTGCAACTCAGATCTCACACCCAGAGTCAAACTTAACCCTAATCACTGCCTATGGTACAGAAAACCAAGGATACCCCATAAAATATTGTGCTTCCTTTTGCAAAAGTGAATGCATCTCTTGGGTATAATAGCTTATGTGTGGTCTGCTACATGGGATAGGATGTTTCTGGATTAAGCTGCTGCTCGCCCTGCCCCACAGAATACATAGTATCAGTCCATAGTGGTTTCAGGTGTGATTTATACACTATGCAAAATGGAAAGGTTTTTCTTTTTGGTTTAGAACAAATCGTATCTGAAACCACTATGGGCTGATTCAGATGATTATCTTGCTACTGAACTGGCACTACATGGTTAAAGAGAAAGGATGGTTAAGAGGGATGATAGTCTCATAATGACTATCCATAAATATCTGGGGAGCTGTTGTGTAGATGATGGACTGGATTTGTTTTCAGTTTTGGGAAGGACCAGAAAAAAATGTGTTCAAATTACAGCAAGGGAGAGTTTGATTAAACTTTTGGAAGAACTTCCTGATACAAACTGACAATGGAACAGTTTGAGTCAGAAAGTGGTAGACTCTTCATCATTAGAAGAGGCTGGATAGCCACCTATTGTGGATGTTATAGTTGATAGCTTGTATTGACAGAGAGCTGATTATCCCTTCCAACTCTGATTTATATGACAGAAATGCAAGCTTGCCACACGCTGTTATCTTGGCCCCTCTCTCTACTTCCACGCAAGTTTTCTTTGTGTGTGCTCGCTCACTTGCTCGCTCACTCACTCACATGTCAAGAGGTTCTGAATGAACTGTCCTTATGCGTGTGCTGCTAAACCTAATTTCTAGATTTAACAGTGTGCATGGTAGTTTGGTCAGTTTGTCATTGTCCCCTACCCCAACTGAAGATGATGATGTATTTATATACCGCCTTTCTTGGTCGTCAGATTTATCCTCAGACTTTAATCCAAGGTGGTTTACATAGGCAGGCTATTCTAAATGCCCATAGGGATTTTTACAATAGAATAGTTCTAATCTTCCATAGAATTCCTCATTCCAGCTGGATTCCTTCCCGATCTGGCCTCTCTCTGGCTGCTTCACCTCCCACGATCAACTTGACAGCAACTCCTCTCTGCTACCGAGGGTCGGCTCATCAGCATATATCAGCGTGTTGCCAGTTCTCATACACTTTCAGTTGCTTGGAACTGGCAGCCTCAGATCTTCAGGCATACAAGGCGGCAGCCCTACCAACTGAGTGAGACCTCCTGCCCACATGATAGTCACATGGAAGTGGGAGAAGGGCCAGGATGAACACATGCAGTGAGTGTGTATGTTTTTAGTGTGGGACGGGTTCAGCAGCAAAAGAGGCATCCAAACTGGTTCTGTTTAATCCTGGTTTATGAACTAACTGTAGCTAGAGAGACTAAATCAAAGTTTGGTTCATATGGTTAGCCATGTGACTCTGGAAAGGTCACAAGTTGGATGTGAAGACAACAGCCCTTTCTTTCCACCCCCTGTTGTTTGTTCCCATCATCTAGTATTCTGAGGCAGTGGGGAATCCATTTAGCTAATAGGCATTGATAGGTCTATTATCTGTGAGTTTCTCTGAGCACCCTTCTAGATAAAAAAAAGCCAGAAGAAAGTGTCCAGCAATAAACTGCTTTTAAAGTAAGTAAGTCAGGGTCGTTGCAACATTGTGTTTGTAAATTCCATATGGATCGCGTGAAGAAATATTTTCTTTAGTCCTGAATCTGCGACCTATTCGTTTCACTGGAAGCCCCAGTTCAGCTATACTATGTATAATATACATTCTATCCTGTTCCACTGAGGGGATGAGGAAGGCCTGAAGCCAGAGGCTTGACTCGGCTCGTGGAACTAAAATACAATATTTGAATATATGGCAGGTGAAAATTCCCACATTTAAGGGAAAAAAAAAAAAAACTGACACATACAGCTATTACTATTTAACAAGCAATACCAGTATTGTGCTAAACACATAAAAATTGGAAACCAATAGCATTTTATCCAGATGCTATGGGGCTGTATGTGAATTTTATGAACAAATATAAAATCAATTAAGTTTGCATTCATTCATAAGGTTCCAGGTTCAAATTTCAGGGTCTCTGGTTAAAAGCCTCCCAAGTGACAGAGCTGGGAAAGCCACTAGCCAGAGACTCTAGAAAGCTGCTGCCAGTCATAGAACTGGAGAGAATGAACCTGAGACCAAGGTAGCATCATATGCTCAGAGCTCTTACCAGGTGGCAGGGTCTGCTTTACCACAATGTTTGTTGTTGTGTTTGATGCTGTGGAGAAGTCTTTCTGCCTTGTACCAAAAAACAAACAGCACATTTTGCTTAAGATTATAAGCCAGCTCCTGGGATGTGACCTCACTCTTCAACATCAGTAACAATAGCAAGACTAAAATGACACAAGACAGTGTCTGCAGGCTTCATAAACCCTACCATTTAATCTTTACTCTCATCCAGCTACTATAAAAGGATTCTCTGTCTTGCCTTTATAGTAACTGAGCTTATTGCATGAGGAACATGCAACTGACCCTCATAGTCTAGTGTAGCAAGATCTTCCACTTTTACTAACAGTCAAATAGTGATACAGAATGAATTCTCCTGAACAAAGCTATGTTTTCTTAATAACAACAGTTGTATAAACAGAAGGTCTTCTCTGTTAAAAGGAAACAGACATCAAAAAGCAGTAAAACATGGAACCCTAAACCCCTTGTTCTTTGAAGAAATGTGTTTGAAGCGAGGTGTTTCTAGTTATGGGTGAATGAAATGAGAATTCAGCTGCAACAAACGGACATCCAGCCCCCATGAAGGACTAATTAGATCCATCTGAGAAGCTGTGTCTACACTACTTTACACATTTCAAAAGGAAAGGTCTGGTCTAGTCTTTTGAAAAAGGCTACATCAAAACAGTTAGTCACAGCTGACGTACATCTAACCACTACAGCAGTGTGTGTGTGTGGTTTTTTATGGAGCATTAAGAGCTACATTAAAGTCATGTTAATAAGCCAGTCTCGCCCTGAGAAAGGCAATGAAATTTGTAGTAAAGAAAGCTAGTCAGGGCAGCAACACTCCTAGAAATCTCCCCACTGTGCGTGAATTTCAGAAACGCTGTTGTAATAGAAAGTAATCTGGCACATCAGATGTGCTCAGATAAAAACAGAAATGAAGTTCAGGATACGTAAAGTGCTGCTTGTCTCACCCAACAACAACATGCTGACTAAGTTGGGAGACACAGTTGCAACTTCTAGACCAGTGTTTCTCAAACTGTGGGTCAGGACCCACTAGGTGAGTTGCGAGACAATTTCAAATGGGTCCCCATTCATTTCAATATTTAATTTTTTATATATTAGTCTTGATACTCCCATAGTTTGTGACTGCATTTGGGGAAATGTTACAGACTTGTACTTTTAACAAGCTACTATGTATATTCTTTTAACAATGATAGTAAATGGGACTTACTCCTGGATCAGTATGGTAGCATTGCAGCCTAGAATTGTTAAAAATTGTTCTCCTTGATGATGTCACTCCCAGTCATGACATCACTTTCAGTGGGTCCTGAGAGATTCTCAATCTAAAAAGTGTGTCCTGGTACTAAATGTGTGAGAACCACTGTTCTAGACCAGGGGTTGGCAAACATTTTGGCTGGAAGGCCACATCATCTCTCTGACACTGTGTTGAGGGCAGGGGAAAATTTCCATTTCAAATTTGAATCAATTTACATAAATGAATACATTAGAGATGGAACATATACAAATGAATGGGTTTTACTTAGCTTATTTATAATACACATGAGATGAAGAAAAGGGGGTGTGTTAAAATAACCCGACAGATCGAACATATCTCTTCCCAGGGAAACGTACAAAACAAACTTCAGAGGAGCAAGCATGGGCTCCCTCCCCCTCCCTGCAGGAGCATGTTTTTACTCTCCCCCCGCCCCCCGCAACAAGCAGCAGCAAAAGAACACAGCCAGCCAGGGAGCTGGTGGGTACCTCCCCCCACAGGATAGGAGTTTGTTTCTCCTCATTCACACACAGAAGGGAGCTGTGTGTCTGTCTCCCTTTCTTAGGTTGGGAGATTGGGTATGGATTGGGAAATCCTATCCATACTTTCCTGGGAATAAGCTCCATTGACTATAATGGAACTTACTTCTGGGTAAATATGCATAGGATTGGGCTCTCCATCCCTCCTCCTCCCCCAGCCAGCATCAAGCACCAAACAAACTTAGAAGCAGGCAGAGAGCTGCATGTTTCCCCATTCACAAAGGGACCCCTATCTTCCTTGCTCTCTGCCAGCAACCATAACAAGCAAAAGCAGTGTGCTTCCTCCCCATTCAAACCTCCCACAATTTCTCCCCTGCCTCCGACACTGACTGCTGAGTAGACATGCTCTCCAGCAGCATTCAAACATCCCCAACACCAAGCACTCACAGCCTAATTGGATTCACACTTTCCTGGGAGTAAGACCCACCGATTCTATGAGACTTACTGCTGAGTAGACATGCTCTCCAGCTGCATTCAAAAGTCCAGGGATTTCTCCAATGCAGTGCCACCCCTGACCCCAAGGCACACTCAGGCAGCACAACCAGACTCATACTTTCTCTCTCCCTCCTCCAGGAGACTGGGCTCTTTGGAGATCAGAGGCTGCCTGGGGGCCTGATTGGGGGTCCCCGGGGACAACAAATTGCCCGCAGGCTGGAGTTTGAGCAGCCCTGTTTTAGACCATAACCTCATAGTTATCTATTTACAACCCAATCCAACCTAAATCCCTGCAAGGCAATGCAGGGTGGGCTATGCTGCATCACATGAGTATTTTTGATTGCTGGAAGTCTCCCTCAGGGTAAGGGGCAAGTCTTCTTGCCGCAGGGTATGCTGCAGCAGATCAATTCAGACCTTTGCCAGCAATATCACTGGCACAAGCCTGCATTGATCTGTGCAGGCAGATGAGGCCCAGGAAGGGGGTCAGGATTTGGTGCATGCCACTGCCACCAAATCTGCCCCCATCTGGAACTGCCCCAACCACTCCACCTCCTCCCCATTTCAGACTCCCCCTGACAGATTCACACCATGAGCAGGACTTGCCTGCTCTTGCGACCCTCTGTCTCTTCACTGGTATGCAATGGAAATGCTCCAGTCTTCCTGCTGGCTCTCTCCACTACTGCAAAGTGCTTTACAGCACTTTTGTAGCAGTCTGTGCCAGTGGAACATGCATTCTGCTGGTGTAGGTCTTCAACAGGATTGGGCCATCAGTCTTTAACATACATGGGTACAATCTACCTACCATACTCTTGTTCTGCTCCCACTCATTTCAATGAGCAGATTGTGCCCAGAGTGTGAACTTTGCATTGGAATTCTTTCCATTCACCAGAATTTGTGTAACTTGAAGCAGTAAGCATAATATGTAGGTGTATTTCTTGTTCTCCACACTCTGATCATGGGCTGCATGCAGTTGAGAAAAGAATCTCCTCTGGGTACATATTAAGACAATGATTATCTAGTAATTTTGGAGGCAAACACAAAAATGTAAGGGGCTTTCTTTTTTTATCTGCTGTCATTTGTATTGTATCAGAGATTGCAAAACAAAATGTCTAACTTATGGTAAGGTAGCATTGTTCTATGCCCCAAATCGCACCATTCTCACAATCTGTTTCTTATTTTCAGACAGTGCTTGGTCATCATCAGAGCATGGATTATGCTCACTCTTTGGGGTTGCTCTAATAAAGATGCTGCTGAAGACTTGATCTGAAAGCTATAAAAACTAGCATGTATAGAACCAATTTAAAAAAGTAGTTCATTGGTATAATGGTTAAACTGTACTACTGTCTGAGCTAGCTGAATGGCTGATAGAAGTATAAAACCCTGTTGGCACATTTCTAAAGCCTGAGTCACATGTTCAAGCGTTTCATGCAGCCTCATAATGATTTATCATTCAACTCACAGATGAATGTGCAAATAGCCTCCACTGAAAAATATTGAGCTTCAGGTAACTTCAGCTCTGTATGTGATGTTTGATCTTTGATGGCCACACATAACCATTGTCCTTAGATGCTGCAGTCATCATGCATGATGAAAATGCATGTTTCAGAGCAGGGTGAGAACAGTGAAAACACATTACAGTAGTGTGATATATTTAAGCACTTGGTATCTTTTCTGCCATTTGTAAAGGAGCATAAATCAAATGGATTCCAAGATATTTTAAACATGTCTAAGAAATTAAATAGATTCAGGATTGTGCTAGTAGGTTCACGCAAAGATGTTGTGATTTCTCATCAACATGGTCCATTTAGGAAATGCTAAGTATAGTGAATTCTCATTATTTGCTGTTGTTATTAGAAATCCCAGCAGATAGCGAATCATTAATCCCAAGCAGGGATCAGGTAGGGGAGGGGAAGCCAACATGGTCAGGAATGCCAGCAGTGGATAGCCTCAGAATGGCTATGGATGTTTAAGAATGGCCACAAATAGCTTCAGAATGGCCACGGATAGCCAAGAACAGGCAGCAGATGGTGCAAGGCAAGTTACAGTTTTGTTCCCATGGATAAGTGAAGCCACGAGAAAGGAGTGCACAGGTAGCAAGAACTGACTGAAAGAACTTGGGAGTGAATGCCATAAATATTACTGATGCTGATGATTATGATGATGATAAATTGAATCACTACTTGCATTCTTTGTGAATGTTTAAACAAGTATGCTTACTTCAGATGCAGAACACTTTTCCTATTATTACCAAAACAAATACAGAAATTCTCTGAAGTTCAGTGACCCTGCAATAGATATACTTCTCTCCCTCACCCACCCTACTGCATGAACAGAAGAGACCTACATGGTTAGATTTCCATTTCATTTTAAAAGGACAGAGGAAAAAAAACAACAGCAGATATGGTTGGAATGTACGCTACACAGAAAGGTCAACACCACAACACTCAAGAGGACATAAGATTCCAAAACAAAATGATAAGCATGAAAGATGAGAACGAACCAGGAACCAATTAAACTGAAAATATTTCACAACACTACAAATATTGATGTGGAGTGAAACTTGCAAATCACTGAGCATCACCACTATGCTGTGGAAGTAAAAGGCCTGATCTGATGCCTTTAATCTTTATTATGAACTACTTCAGAGTATCATTGTTAATTGTAGTAATATTTTATTTTAAACTTGCTACTGTAGTGTGTGCAGTGAACTATTTCCAATCAGAAAAGACAATACACATAATTTTTTTCTTTTTTTTGGTGGAGCATTAATGTAATAATGATACATTGATAATTAGCTTTCTTTATCACAAGCTGATGTGCTGTAAAAGAATAAGAAAGGTAGAAAAATTGGTACCCATTATGACCATGGAGAACTGCAAAGACAAACCAAAACAAACTGCAAAGACAAACCATAAAGACAAGCTATTATTTAGCTACAAAAGATACTGCTACAGAGGCCTGACAGAGGCCTGACAACTTTTTTCTTTCTTTTGAATTTCTAAGTTTATTATAATAAAAGAAAAAGAATTAAAAAAAACACAAAATAAAATGAAAAGAAAAACATTAAAAAATAGTTTAAAAGTACAGATAAAGAAAACCTCTAAAAATGTAGCATGAGCGAAGTTGAATATTCTAATTACTTACAGCTTTAAATCTTAATAATCTAAATTTCCTCCCATATATAAGCTATATCTCCAACAGTACTTTCCAAATTGTTATTCTGGAATAATTTCTCTATCCCTTAAAATCTAATCTTCAAATCCACAACTCATTAACTCATTATTCTCTTTTTCATTCAGAATGTCAATAATAGGTTTCCAATTCTTCATAAAATTTTCCTATTGATTTCTTTTTAAGTAACGTTTTAGTTTGTCCATTTCTGAAAAGTTCATAACCTTCCACCATTCTTCCATTGATGGTACACAGAACTTTTTCCAAACGTTTAACTTCAAGGTAACTTTGCCTGTTTCTTTCTAACTTATTTTGAATTCCAAGTTAAATCTTAGGAGAAGTTGAACTCACAAGAGGAAGGACTCCTTTCTATTCTAAAGCATACCTGCTGCGCCTGTCAGCATTGTGAAAGAACAACAGCACCAGTAAAAAATGTAGCCTGGATTCTAAGCTACAAATATTTGGCATTCAAAGTAGAATATAAGTAGGATACATAAAGCTAAAAATCTGTCTCTTTATCCCTGAGACTTTTACTATCAGGAAGATACCAAAATAGGCATGCTTCCTAGTTTCACAATTTGGAGATCTTCACAGCAGAGAAGAAAGCACACCAAATAAATATTGAAAGGATGGCTGCAGCTACAGAAAGGAAGCACAATTATTTATCTTTCACTCTTTTGTTCCTCACTGAACATTTCTCTTCTCTGTGGCAGGAAAATTACAGAGTAGTGAATTCAATAAACTGAACTTTCTACAATCCTGGGCTATTGTATGTAGATTTACCATTGTTTTATGTTTCTAGAATTTTCTGCCATCAGCTACTTGCTTTACTATAAATTTAACATATGATTTTGCTCTAGAAAGTATCTCAAGAAAGAAATTGTGTGAAATATACTCACTGTAAGATCTTTAAGGTATAGTACACCAAAATGCCTGAAAATGTCTGGACGTCACAAGAAACATTGTTCTCTGCAAGCTTGTTCCTAGAAACATCAGTTGGTTACAAATCTACTTGCTACTTGGAAACAACCAACTGGAGCACTAATTCATGAATGGCGCTACTATAAATTAAGTTTCCCAGCTTACCATAGCAAGCAAAGGGAATTTACATCAAGGACGTGGAGAAATAGTGGCCCCTACCCTTTTAAATCTGTTTTTAAACAATTAAGCTCCCTTACTATGTACAGTAGATGCTTATCCACCCAAAATTGGTCAACTAGCTCTGACTCTAATACTATATGCGGATGATATGCTCTTACTAGAATGCACAAAAATTGATTTAAAGCGGCTAATCTCGACATGTCTAAAACACTTTGAACAAAACAAGCTGACCCTTAATTTCAATAAATCAAAAATAGTAGTCTTTGGTTGCTCCTGGAAACCGACAACATGGACCTTTGAAGGTCATTCCATCCAACAAGTGAAAACGTTTAAATACTTAGGAGTTTTATTTCATTTTAGGCAATTTTGGACAGTACACCGACAATCAACAACTCAAAAAAGCAGTATAACAGCTCAAGCAATCAGTTGATTCTTTTATGCTTGGGGGAATTCTTTTATACCTGCAGCACTACAGATAGTCAATACCAAGTAGTGACATATCTCCTATACTGCAACCCCATTTGGATCTCTGCCTTCTGCATCATGGTTGAGAGGACTCAGTCTTTCTTCCTTTATAAAATCTTTGCAGTATCCCGATGCGTACCTTACGTTGTTTTATGTCTGGAATCCGGGCAGCACAAAGTGGAGTCTTTAGCATGGCTCTGCTTTTTCAAATATTGGTTCAGAATTGGCTCTGATGCTGCAAAGGACCTTCTACTGAAAAATATTTTAGAAGACTCCTTCTATCCCCCAGGACTGACCTTACTCAGTAAGAAAGTCCAATCCTCAGGGCTTTCCTTGGATTTGCTGGGTTTGATGCCATGTACAATAGCTTGTAAGACCCTATGTAACTGGCTATGGGATACTGAAAAACAAGAGCTTCTAGCTGAAGCCAAAAAAATCTTGTTCCCCGCTTCACTTTGGATTATCTTGGGCAGCTGATTTTGGTAGAAATTATTTAACCTTCTTATCAAATCTACAATAACGTAGAGTGTTTTCACTAGCTATATTTAATGCTTTTCCCTTAAATGAGATGAAAGCTAAGTTCAATGCTCAACAATCTAAAGCATGCTGTTGTGGCTCAAGTTCCTTTGAGACACTCCCTCATATTCTACTAAATTGTGTTTGTTACTCTGACATACAAAGTGTTACTTACACCATCTTCTTGTGTCACTTAATGGATGTGAAATTAATATCATTAGACAGTTATTAACAGGCAGGAATGAGGTTGTATTAACCATCATGGCTAAGTATCTTTATTATATCAATATAAGAATTCTCTAGAAGTGGAATGTAACCAATGCATGATATGGATATTTTCTTGGACTAATATTTGGGTTTTATTGTCTATGCCAATAAAGGTTTTGATTTGATATGAAAATACTTTTAATTCATCTCCTGCCTTTTTGGCTTCATTTTAAGGGTTTCTCTCTCCCCGAGGAAAACAAGTCTAGGGATCACTTAATGGCAAAATAACATTACTTGCTTCCTTGTCTCTTAATGGGATTAAACAATGTTTGGAGTCAAGAAGAAGGGTATTAGCTATTGAAGAAAAATAGTCTTGTTCAAAGACAATAGTTGAATTGCATAGAGATAAAAGAAGTTTACAATAAATCTGATTTTGATCAAAGCAAAAGATACCAACGGTCATGGAAACTTAGGAAAGAATTCTGGAATGTTGCTGAGACGCATTTTGATTTTGCCTGTTCCTGGGAAATATTGGTATAAACAACAGTGTGCACTCTCAGTGAACAGGTTATAATGAGACTCCTCATTCCTTATCACCTGGATCTAAGGAGAACCATGTAAGAACTCTGGGCAGCTGCTTTCCAACATGCTATAGTAAAGTCTGGGATTATACTTTACTCCAAGTGAAACAACGCTCTTCAACAATGTTCCTTTGTCTATGCTGTACAGCAGGGGTGCCCAAACCCTGGCCCGGGGGCCACTTAAGGCTCTTGGGGGCTTCCAGTCTGGCCCTCAGGGAGCCCCCAGTCTCCAATGAGCCTCTGGCCCTCTGAAGACTTGCTGGAGCCCGTGCTGGCCCAATGCAACTGCTCTCAGCATTAGGGCAACTGTTAGACCTCTCGCATGAACTGTGGGACGAGGGTTCCCTCCACTACTCGGTGTTTCATGTCTGTGATGCAGCAGCGACAGTGAAGGAAAGGCTGGCCTTGCTTTGTGCAAGGCCTATTATAGGCCTTAAGCTACTGCAAGACTTCCATTCATTCATATAAGTTCCATCTTTAATATATTCATTTACGTAAATTTATTCAAATTTTAAATGTAAATTAATTCTTTTTTCCTGGCCCCTGACACAGTGTCACAGAGATAATGTGGCCCTCCTGCCAAAATGTTTGGACATTCCTGCTCTACAGGGACCAGGAATTGTGAAACATGCTCGATAGCTTTTACACATTTTTTGTATATGTAAACCAACACAAGAAGGTACTAAGTCAAGGAGAGATCAAAAAAAAATAAGTCCAGAAAATGATTCAGGAAGTTCCATCTTTCCCACCTCTGCTCAAGTGCTGCTGACATCTCAGCTCTAATGATTTAGGATGTAATCAGCACATGAAGTGGGAAGGGGAGAAGGGAGTAACAGCCTTAGAAGCAGTTAAGCTATGCACCCAATCTCACAAACCACGGTCTGTTGAGGCAGCCCAATATTGCTTTCTTCTCTCCCCCTGTTTTATGAGAACACCTTCCACCAATATAAAAATATGCAAATGTAAAAAGTAGCAAATATTAGGTACAGTACCTGTAACAGAATCAAGAATTCATTATAAAACACACAGGCATACCCCAAAACAGAACAGTAACATAAATTTTTAAATGTTAAAAAAAATGAAAACTGGAAACAAACTATACTATTGCTTCTGCTCTGGGTTGATACTATTTGCAGAGCTGTTTGAAAATTGCTATTTTACTTAGAAATAAGCCCATTGTGTTCAGTAAGGCTATAATTCCTATTTTACTCACTGGAAACAAACACCTCTAGCCATTAGGGTTTATATATAAATAAAATGGCTTTAGCTGAAGAAAGCAGAAGCAGAGTTCTGTTTACACAATGGAGCTTTCTTGTCTCCTCTTTTCTAAGACAGTCCTTTGTGCCTACCCCCCACCCCAGTAGCTTCTGCTGAAAATTGGGGAACCTTCCAAAATGGCATGCAACATGGTACAGGGAGCTACAGCTAGAGGAAGGAACTGGGGGAAATTGACAGCACACACCGCTCACCATACAAGTAAACGTGATTTCCACTTTATAAAAGTGAGTACATGTGTAAATATTTCAAAATATAAATTCCACCAATCCACGCCCCTCCCCCCCCGAAGACGTGTCTAAGGGCCCAATCCTATCCAACTTTCCAGTGCCGCTGCAGCCGCAGAGCAGCGTTGAGGAAAGGAAACAAATGTTCCCTTATCCGGAGGAGGCCTCCATGATTGTCCCCCCACTGCAGGATGCAGAGGGGGTCCCATTGGCACGGCTGCACCAGCACTGGAAAACTGGATAGGATTGGACCCTAAGTCAGCTCACAGCATTTTTTAAAATTAATGTTTCAATACAGTTTTATATTGATTCCAGTTCTCATTCTGATGCTTTTGAACAGAAATATCAGCTAATGATTAAATGTTGACTATGTTGCAAGTGAACAAAAACTTACCAAGAAAGTTGACCCTTGACACGAAGCTATAACTGAGTGAGTTGTCTCCCCAAGCTGGACTGATAGTTCCCAGTTGCTTGCATCAGGATTGACAACAGAAATCCTAAACCAACAACAAGGGCATTTAAAATGTTTTCAATCCATGTTTCATTACAGGCTATAACTATGCTTTGTCCAACACATTATAGCAAGAGGTGTTTGAAAACTGTTATTTATTTTACTCAGAAGTAAGCCCATTATGTTCATCAAGAGACTGTAATCCATGTTACAAACCAGAAACAAACACCTCTACAGCATGTGACCCAAACTGCAGTTACACATACAAAAAAATCACCATATTTACTCCACCTCTCTCATAATTCATGACAGCCTATACAAAATAAACTCCAAACACACTTGTTAAAAATTCCATCATACAAAACAGCAGCCTTACCATTTTATGGCACCTCTCTTCCAGGTGCACTGACCTTCTGAAACAGATAGATCTCTGCCCTGGACCACTCAAGGCTTCATAATATTGTGATTTGGATTCAGTTATAGTCTACAAACCATTTTTAGGCCAGTTACTTTTCAAAGAATTTGTAATAAATTAAAAAATAAATACTTTCTTACTACTTTAGTAGGAGCCACTTGGCTGAGGTTTTACAGAAACTTGCCAAATAAACATATATGTACCTTAGCTATAGGAATACTGCAATTGAGAGGAACTATAACTTGGTAACAGAATACATGTTTTGCATGTAGAATTTTTAATTTCTGGTAACACCAGGAGCGGCTGGAAAAGCCCCTCTCTGAAATCCTGGAGCAGACAACATGTAAATGGACCAGTGATAAGGCAGCTTCATAGGTTTATCCGGATAGGTAACTGAGGGCACAATCCTAACCAGGTCTTCTCAGAAGTCCTATTTTGTTCAATGGGGCTTACTCTCAGGAAAGTGTGGTTAGGATTACAACCTGAATGTCACTATGACAGATTACTTCATATAGAGGAAGAAAATCACAACCTAGCCATTCATTTGTACATTCGACAAGCCACAATACACAAAAAGCACACAGGTACCTGCCTTATCCCCTGATCTGACTTACATTTTCACAAAGCTCCAAAGGTAAACCACTCATTTGGAGAAAGAAAGAAAAAGTATCTGTCTCTATTGCTTTGGGAAGTTGATTAAATCTATACCAGGAATCTGCAAAAGGTGTTGAGGTCTCTGTACACAAAGTTGTTGGAAAGTTAAATGTAGCTCTTATCATTAGATAAAACCCAACCCCTCCATCTTCCATCACTTCTGACATTCACAAAACACATTCAAAGTGACAACAATCAGGGTGAAACCAAATACAGCTCATCACATTTCAATCAATCATTTTCTCCCATATAATCACTGGTATCCTTTTTATGATTTTGTTCTAAACTGCTGCAACAATTCATGCTACATGGATCAAAATGAAATACAATTAACATTCAATAAATGAATTAACATACAATGATAATTTTGCTAACTGCCTTGAACATACCAAGGGAAAGATAGGTTACAGATCTAATAAAGAACCAGTATGGTATAGTATTTAGGGCAGTGTTTCTCAAACATTTAGCACTGGGACCCACTTTTTAGAATGAGAATCTGTCAGAATCCATCAGAAGTGATGTCATGACCGGAAGTGACATCAACAAGATGGAAAAAATTTTTAAACAATCCTAGGCTGCAATCCTACCCACACTTACCCAGAAATAAGTCCCATTTACTATCATTGTTAAAAGAATATACATAGTAGCTTGTTAAAAGTACAGGTCTGTAACATTTCCCCAAATGCAGTCACATACCTTGGTAGCATCAAGTCTAATATATAAAAAATAAAATATTGAAATGAATGGAGATCCACCTGAAATTGGCTCGTGACCCAATTTCAGAGCATGTAGTCTTATTCAGAGCATGTCTCAAGAAATACTTACACTGAACTGCTTTCTTTGTTCATAGAAACGGAAAGAGAGACAAAATGTGGAATTCCAGTCTTAAATGACGAGGATAAAAGCAATTTTTTTCTAGTGCCTTTGTATCAAATAGTATTTTCTTGTGTATTTAATTTGCTATAGTTTTGTAACTCATCCGGCCTTTGTTACTGCATCTTATTACTCACGCAGGTTTGAGGAGCCAAAAGAGGTTGCAAATTTCCAGGGATAGGTACAAACTCTGAATACATTTATGGAGATCACCACTCTAAGTTGGTCAAAGCCACAATATAAATCAGCAATGTCACAAGCTGTCAAAGTGAAAGTTTCAGGGAATCACAGGTCTCCCACTACAACCTTCATACATTTCGAAAGCTCCCTGTAGAAATGTACAGACTACCTAGTTTGTCCTTTCAGTCTGTCCTCAAACTGCATTCTGCCGTGATGTTCCAGACATCTGACAACAATAGTTAGGCTATGCCAGATGTTTCTGCGCTAATCATAATTTCACATTGTTACCCTATGCTCTCTCCCATCCTTTTCATTCAGCTACCTGTTCATTACCATAATTGGCCCACTTTTCTCCTTGAGTTCTTCCCCTGTGGTTGTATGCCCTGTTATCACTCAACATATGCTTAGTGATTTCTGTGACAGAAGCCTACTTGTGTCTTGCTCTCTGTATATTTCACATAATCCTAGAATACAGCATTATTCTTAATTCTGTTCATAGAAAAGGGAAACCTAACCATTTTAGTATGTGGTAGAAAGCAAAAATGCTGACCAAGGTGAACTTTTCTCTCACATCTTTGGCACAAGCAAACAGAAACCACTAGAGACACACAAGTCCTATTCCCAAAGTAAGAGGTGAGCAACCTTATCCACAATGATCTCTCTCAATCTTGGACAAAAATGTTCAACAGCAAGTTGAGTGCCTACACGATACCTTTCCAACTAGATACACAATTTAGTAAAATTCCACTTTAATCTCCTCTGAAGTAATTAGTAAGGAAAAAATTCAAATGTATAAAAAGCTATGCAGCTGCTTTAAATACAAACTCTATTTGTAACTAACCCATGAAGCAAATCATTTGTGTGTGGCTATGAAGCTCCTAGCTCAGTGGTAGACATTATGTTTTGTTTACCGACAATGCAAGGTTCAATTCCTAGCATGGGACTGGTACCAAGTCTGGGAAAGAACTCCCTCTGTCAGAAATTCAGGCAGTTGAAGTACAGTATTGGGCTAAAGCAGGGGTGCCCAAACCCTGGCCCGGGGGCCACTTGCAGCCCTCGCAGACTCCCAATCCAGCCCGCAGCTAGCTCCCAGTCTCCAATGAGCCTCTGGCCCTCTGGAGACTTGCTGGAGCCTGTGCTGGCCCAATGCAACTGCTCTCAGTGTGAGGGCAACTGTTTGACCTCTCACATGAGCTGTGGGCTCCCTCCACTGCTTGCTGTTTAACATCTGTGATGCAGCTGCAGCAACAAAGGAAAGGCTGGTCTTGCTTTGTGTAAGGCCGTTTGTAGGCCTTGAGCTATTATAAGACCTTCATTCATTCATATAAGTTCCATCTCTAATATATTCATCTATGTAAATGTATGTAAATTTATTCAAATTTGAAATGTGCATTAATTCTTTTTTATTCCCAGCCCCCGACACAGTAACAGAGAGATGATGTGGCCCTCCTGCCAAAACATTTGGATACCCCTTGGCTACAGGAACCAGTGACGACTCACTACAGAGTACACAAACACTCGTACAAAGATCCCCCAATGTTTACTACAGCACCCAAACTTACAAAAAAGCATCAACATGCAAATGGTAGAGACTAGAACATTCTTCCACAAAATGTGTAAGAGATGAAGCTCACTCAAGGCTAGATATCTTCAACATAAATTGATGCTTAGCTAGCACGGTAGCTGTTTATTTCTGTTGCTTTCATTGCTGCAAGAATGATCATGCTCATGATTGTGCATATATTGCTGCTCAATATGATCACAGGATGCTCATATTCTGAGATGAAGACAAGTACCAGCAACCCACTGAGCTTTCCATTGCCATGAAGTATGTATGCATTCTATCAGGAGGACTGATTGAACATTTTTACACTATTGGATTCTGAGAACACTCAGCTTGCTTTCGTTCAGATTTAGAAGCCTTTACTATGCCAGCAAATTTGGAGGAAATATTTAATCAGATCATATTTAATGTTTGTGCAACTTTCTCACCTCAAGAAGTCTCCCGTTTGCTAGAACACTTTAAAGCAGTATTTCCACTGAGCCCTTTTGTGCAACTTACAGCTGACAAAACAAGACTGATATGAATCCAGATTGTTGGTGAAACACAAAGGAGTTTTTGGATCTTTGCAATTCATCTACTCATGAATATTGTATTTGGTTAGAGATTGGCTGATAGTATTTTCACTGTTTGCAAGATAATACAGTTGTATCTATTGTTCCCTTAGCAACTGTAGCAATTGTTCCATTTATACAAAGTTGAGGTATTTTGTTTTTCCTTCCAGTGTTTGCATTTTATTATTGTTTGGGTCCATTCAGTGCACACTGCAATGGTGGGATTCCCTTTTCTCTGTTGTTCCTAGATGAAAATCAGCCATCACAAAATTTGGATATAAAGCATCACAGAATTTGGATATAAACCAACCATCCCAACATGCCTATACACAGAAGCTGGGCCCGATTTCTAAAAATGGTGCCAGTGCTAGAACGTCTCTGTCAAACCTTTCTAAGTACATCAATGCCAACATGCTTCCACAACTAGGAATAAAAAGGAGTTCCTATTAACTTCTCTCTCAATAGACTTGAATTGTAGAATAAAAGACTTGAAAGAGATGCTCTCTCTGTGGCAGTCATATTCATCTGTGAATTAAACTTGGATTTTCTCCATTTGGTGAAAGATTAAAAAATACAGCAGCCCTTAGTGTAACAATTGATAAGTGCTGAACAATTAATACAACTATCTGTGAACTGATAAACTTTAATTAACACCAAGAAACAGATGTATGGACTTGAGTAGACTTGCTATGATGGTATGATTAAGGTCCACCCAAGTTGCATATATTGCTACAATATATATGGGCAAAAATATTATCGCCACTACATCAGAGTTCAGTTTGTCAATCACATAAATCAGATGCTCATTCAAGAAAGAATGTGCCGAAAAGTACTAACAATTGTTGCTTCCATAGACACAGCCATTTTCCTTTCTAGCATTAAAGTCATAATTTCTGCAATATTTCCTGAACCTGAACTCATCCAATATGTCATATACATCTTAGTTCATTGGACATGGGCAGCCTAATCCTAACCTGCCCTGGAGACCAGTTACAGCGCAGCCCAGGGCAAGGGGAATCGCTTTTCTTTACCCTGGGTAATGCCACAGCAACCCCAATGGGGCTACTTGGATCTGCACCACCTCAAGAGGTGGTGCAGATCTGAGCAGCTCAGAGCTGACCTGCACTGCCCGGGAATGGGGACAGGATCCAGCATAAGTACTGGCCCCTGGCCCCGACACCTGCCTATGGGTCTGCCCACCACTGGCCCTCTTCTCATTCCAAAATGCCTCCCCCCTGCCTTCCCCATGCCTCCCCAGATCCCCATGCCAGCCTAACTTGGCTGGTGCGGGCTTACCTTTTATGCCAGCCAAGCGAGGCTCACAACGACCTCTGAAAGCAGGTTCATGTCTGCGCGCTGGCCTCCCTCCTCTCCTGATGGCATGAAAGTGCTTTACGGCACTTTCACGACACTGACTCATTCCCTTTTTTGGATTGTGTCCTGAGTGATTTTTCAAAATCAAGTAACTGATGTCCCACTTCAGTTTTCTTTCACTTTATTCATTACCATCAGTGCCTTTGAACAAATGGTAACTGAAAAAGGCCAATGCCATGTCCTTTGCTTGTAGCTTATGGTTACTAACTGTTTCTGCGTGCTACTGCAACATTTGGAGACTAGATGTATAGATCCATATTGTATATGAATTCTTATGCAAAGGAATGAATCACTACTTACAGGGTTTTAAATCAGGAATCCTCATGGGACAGGCAGAAGGAAAGAACAGGAGTGCTGGGCATAGTGAGAAGAAAGGTAAAGGGATAAGTAGGGAAAGAAAGAAAAAAGTATGGGAGATTCAGTTTGACAGAGGCGAGGCAGTGGAAGAACTAGTTGTGTACACAATCGCTCCATCAGACAGAAAGATGACAAGGGCTAGCTAGAAGGGGAACTAGGAGGAGGGGCAGGATGTTGGCTGGGATGAAAGGAGTTGCAAAGAGTTTCTCTATAGCACTATACAGATAGAGGTAAGTATCATTATAACGGTGATAATCCCAGTTTACCATGAATTTTAGCACTTACACCCAGAAGTAGAGCACAAGTCAGGGCTAGGCCCAAGTTTAGGTGCACATTATCAGCCCAATCCTATACAATTTTTCAGAGCTGATGCAACTGTGTTAACGGGGTGTGTGCTGCATCCTATGGTGGGGGAGACAATCACAGAGGCCGCATCAAGCTAAGGGAACATTTGTTCTCTTACCTTGGGGCTGCATTGCAGCCTCATCAGTGCTGGAAAATTGGATAGGAATGGGCCCTATGTGAGCTACTAGCGGGATTTATCATGGGGAAAAAAATTTGGTGCTCATACAGCCTTAGAACCTATACACAAAATACAGAAACAATTTCTTCCATTATTTATGCCAAATAATTTGGTTGCATTTCTGTGTAGCATTCTATGGGCAGGAGGTCTGGTCTAGAGGGTAGAGACTCCATTTGCCTGAAGATAACATCCAAAGGTCGCCAGTTCGAGGCCACCAGCACTGTGAATGGCGAGACCTCGAAGCAGTTGCCAAGCCGAGTTATTCCACCTGCTCTTTGGTGTGAGAGAAGAAGTGTCTTGGCCACCCTTCAATTGAGAGATGGAGGAGCTGCTTGTCAGCCTGCGTGGGAGGAATCTGGAGGCCAAGAAGTGATAGCAGACCACAAAAAGATCCATCTGAAAAGTTGTGCGGTTTTGGAAAGATAGAACCTTTCTTCAATTGTAAAAATCCCTACTGGGATTTAGAACAGGCTGCCTATGTAAACCGCCTTGAAGTGAAGTCTGAGGAGAAATCTGATGCCCAAGAAAGGCGGTATATAAATACCTGTATTAGTATTATTATTATTATTATTATCACTCACAGCTCGTATTTTCCTCGCTGCAATGGACTGTCAACTAGAAAAACTGCAGTAGGGTCAAAACAGGAAATCTAAAAAAAGACAGCCATTATTAAAGTTAAATCTCCAAATAATCAAAAGTAAACATTTAATATATCATTTACATAAATGAGATAAACAGTTGTTCCACTTTGGTTGATTACTATCAAAACCTATCGGGAGGAGCTGAATACATAGCTTGCAGCAAAAGGCTGTAATTTCTCACCCCTCACTTGCAACTGACATAAGATGACAGCAAATGGATAGGATTTAAATGTCACCAAAAACATAAGCATGGATTTATTCATTGGAATTCAAAATAACATATGCACAGTGAAAAGCTTGAAAAACCTTACACTAAAATAAATTTGTCTTTAAAATCTCAGGTGAGAATCTGAACCCCACCCAACATTGCAAAAACTATATTACATGACAACAAACACATAAGGCTTCCACCCCGCTGCACAATTACCTATTTCAGCAGCTAAATAAAAGTGATATACTGACTTAAGACAATATTAATGGTTAAAGAATAATTAAGAAATCCTTCATCATAACTTTCACAGGAGGTGGCCTGTAAAATGATCAAGAATAATGCACAGGATTCTTTAGCCACCAAGGTCAACTCCTGCATACAAATCTTTACAGCAGAAGGGGGAAAATTCTTCAGAAAGTGGGGCATTCATCTGAACGAAGTTCAGAGAATTTCCAGCACTGTGAAAAGATATGTTATGCAAGCACACAGATGTATTCAGTGGGGGAAGAGTGAACCAGCTACATGGAGACTACAAAGAAGCCCTCCCATGGCTCATGAATAAGTTGAGGAAATGATCAGAAAAAAATAGAGAGAAGTGGGCCATCTGTCTAAACATAAAATGCCTGGGACAGGGCATAAGCAGTTTTAATGAAACTTTAGATGTAGCGTAGAAATTGTGGTTTTCTTCCAAAAGGAAGGGGAGGAAAAAAAATCAAGAAAGGCAAATATAAATTTAACAGTTCACACAACAGTCCATTTTATGGTGTAAAAAGACAAAGCATTTTTCAGCATTATTTGTTTAATAAGTTCATATAAAGAAGGATCCCTTCATAGTGCCTTCAGCTATCAAGAGGAATATAAAAGCATGCAACAGATAGATTAAAGGAATTTTAAACAGAAGCTGACTGCCAAACAAAACAAAACAAACAAAACAAAACTCGAAGCTTTACTATTCAAGTGCTTTCAACATCTTCCAGCATAAAAATTCATAGCAGTATCCAAAAGATAAAAGCAGAGCTTTCATATTTTTTTGAGAACTAAAACATGTAAAATATTCTACTCATTTCTTTATCATATAAAAACACATGCACACACACCCAACATGCAACTCACTCCTAAAGAAAAAAACTCTATATATGAAGAAAGAAAAATTAGATTCCAATATGATTTAATTATGGCTCTCAAAGAGATCAGCATTGGTCACACCATTCATGGCCTGGCGCTTCTAATTATCTTTATGAACCCGCTAATCCACTGTTTCTCAAACTGAGTGGTGACCTGAGCTTTGGTGGGTTGTGATAGGCTGGTGGCCACCATCTTGGAAGATGGCAAATGAGGTGGGCAGTGCCATTTTCGAAGCTGGCAAACCTGGGTGCTGCCATTTTGAAAAGTTCCAGTCAGTCTAGACACGTTTCAGGACTGCTGCTGGAGTGGGTGAATTAAGCAAGTTGGTGATCTGCAGGAGTGGGCTGGAGGGGATTATGTGAATTGGGGAGAGTGAATTAAGCATTCTGGTGATCTGTAGGAGTATGTGAAATGGGGTGGGGGAAAAGGGGGGAGTGAATTAAGCAAGATGGTGATCTGCAAGAGTATGTGAAAATGGGTGAAGGAATTGCGATGATGGCAATGATGGTGGTGGTTCTGGCAGCTGCCCTTTAAAACACACATACACAGAATGCCTCTTGGTTCAGTGAGGATTTTACATCGTTCTCACAGAGCATTTTGAGGAAAATTTCTTCTACTTCTTTCCCTTCTTCTCCTGGTTCTTCTTTCCCTCTTCCTTACCACTGCTGCCAAATCCCCAGTTTTCCAACCCCAAGACCTCCTGGGCAACCTTCAGACTCCCTGTTCTGCTCCCCTCCTTGATTACAGCACTATACATCTCCTTTCCCTTGGAGGAGGAAAGCCTTGCTTCTACCTAGAAATCACTTGAAATCGTTTAAAGCTGAAGGTGGGAAAGTGCATTTGTTGATCTTATGCAAGGAATGGTCTCTGAAATGCAAGGTAGAAACTAGTCCTTGGGCTCTCAAGTCTTGCTGGTGTTTTGCTGATTTGGGATGCAAGACACAGTTTTGTAAGCCTGATTTGGGATTGGTGCAGCAGAAACCCCTTGGCTTGCTAGTGTGGCTCTGATAAGCTGTTTGCATTTCCTTTCATTTTTCTGAATTTCCAGCTCATGGAAATTGTGGCTTACTGTAGCTCCGATAAGCTGAGATGCTGACATTCTTCCAAGCTGACCTTTGCATAATATTTGCTCTTGCAATCCTACAAGGTAATAGTCTGTTGTGTCAAGACTGCTTTTTTCTTACTTTAATATTGGAAAATGGCTGAGAAATAACCCAATAAAAGCTAATAAAATGCCATGAGATACTCTCCTCTTAATATAGTCAACACTTGTGCCTCTACCATGTGGTACTGACTGTATTAAAGGAAGGTGTCACTTCCTACTTAATGACATCACTTCAGTCTTTGGTAACACAGTGAGGGCACTTCCTGTTTGATGATGTCACTTCCAACCAACATCACTTCCAGATTGAGGATATAAATTCCAGTGGGTCCCGGACAGATTGTCATTCTCTGCAGGTCCCATGCCAAAAGCAGGTCCCATGCCAAAACCACTGCACTGTCAACTGTACTGGCAAACTGAGCTTTTAATTAAACGTTGTCTATATATAAAAATAACAACATTTTTGTCAACATACATAATGGACAACATTCTTTGTTCTCCTTTCAAAGTCTACGGGAGACACTGACCACTATGGGAGAAAGTAAAAGGGCCACAATCAGGAATACAGTCAAGGTGATACATTAACAGCATCCCTCTGGCATTGGGAATGATTTCACTGTGCAATCAAACCATAGGAGTCAAGATATTGGGTTTATAACATCCACAGGCACAAACACTTATAAGCAACTGCAACTTCTTTTGTGTGACGTACACCTTATGGAAGATGTAGCTAAATTACTGAAAGATGAGTAACAAGGCAAAAATAAATGCGTTTTCTTCTTTAAAGACCTTTTATCTATGTAGTGCCAATAACAGTACATACCATTGTTCACAAAACCTGGATTCAGAGAACACAAAACCACAATCTGTAAGTAAAAGCCTGCACTGTGGTTTAAGTTTCCAGAAGTGCAACAGGCAAATCATGGATCATAGCTGCTTGTCTGTTTCTATTTCTCATCAGCTCAGGACTCGGTTTCATACGCTCATTGCAGTCTCCATACTGCAGCAGTTTCTAAAAGCATAGCAACTCATGTTTCCATGGTGCAGTAGCTCACCTGAGGCAAAAACGTTAAATGTGGTCTGAATTCAGACACGACAGTAAACCACAGCTAGCACAAGTTGTGCTTTAAAAACCTTCTTTAAACCATGGTTTCAGATCCCGGTTTGTCAAGCCCAAACAAACCACATGTGCATTCAGAAATAACACAAAACTATGGTTTACTTAAACATAAGAACATAAGAACATAAGAACATAAGAACAGCCCCACTGGATCAGGCCATAGGCCCATCTAGTCCAGCTTCCTGTATCTCACAGCGGCCCACCAAATGCCCCAGGGAGCACACCAGATAACAAGAGACCTCATCCTGGTGCTCTCCCCTACATCTGGCATTCTGACTTAACCCATTCCTAAAATCAGGAGGTTGCGCATACACATCATGGCTTGTACCCCATAATGGATTTTTCCTCCAGAAACTCGTCCAAACCCCTTTTAAAGGCGTCTAGGCTAGACGCCAGCACCACATCCTGTGGCAAGGAGTTCCACAGACCGACCACGCGCTGAGTAAAGAAATATTTTCTTTTGTCTGTCCTAACCCGCCCAACACTCAATTTTAGTGGATGTCCCCTGGTTCTGGTATTATGTGAGAGTGTAAAGAGCATCTCCCTATCCACTCTGTCCATCCCCTGCATAATTTTGTATGTCTCAATCATGTCCCCCCTCAAGCGTCTCTTTTCTAGGCTGAAGAGGCCCAAACGCCGTAGCCTTTCCTCATAAGGAAGGTGCCCCAGCCCCGTAATCATCTTAGTCGCTCTCTTTTGCACCTTTTCCATTTCCACTATGTCTTTTTTGAGATGCGGCGACCAGAACTGGACACAATACTCCAGGTGTGGCCTTACCATCGATTTGTACAACGGCATTATAATATTAGCCATTTTGTTCTCAATACCCTTCCTAATGATCCCAAGCATAGAATTGGCCACAAAACTGAAGTTTTGTGACACATCTCAATCCAGTTATTATAATTTAAATAAACAGACCCCTTTCCAGAGAAATGTATAACCTAAACATGAGAGAAACCCACACAAAAGTAGGAGGGGTGGAAGACCAAGGCATACCCACAAGAACGTTGCTTGTGTGCAAAACCTGTTTGGATTTACCAAGATTTAAAAACTAGGACAGAACAAGGTCTTGGGTCACAGATTAAAGAAGGGGTGTACAACCTGCAGCACATATACCACTAGTGGCACACACTGACACTTTTTAAGTGGCACAAACAATTCGCCTGTCATGGCCATGCCAGCCAATGCAGTACTCCACTGCCACAAGCACTAGGCACTTCTCCTGGTCCAGGGTGGGGTGAAGGTAGCCAAGAAGAAGTTTGGCAGATCACTTGGACTGGCTAAACCACCCAAGCAGGTCTGCAGAGGACCGAAATAAGTTGGAGGAGCGTGTTCAAGATTCTGTATATAAAAAGTGGCACACGGCATGCTGCACGTTGGCCACCCCTGGTGAAAGGCTAGACAGAAGTTCAAGCACACATGTTTGAACCTATACAACGATTTCCTTTTTAGTTCATTTACATAATCTAAAACTTAAAAGAATTTTGGGCACAAAATTCTACTCCTTCATGAGACACTGAAAAATCCTAAGGGCAGGTTATATGCAGCCTATTCCACAGTAATGCATTTTATCAGTTCTTACAAAGGACATGCAGTAGTCTTCCATTTATACACTGGATTCCAAAGGATTGTGAAGCAATACCTAGGCCCTATGACGCATTCTCGGCATCACTGGCAGGACAAAGTTCCAAACAACACAGTCCTGGAACATGCTGGAATCCCTAGCATGCATGCACTGCTGAAACAGAGATGCCTGCGTTGGCTCGGTCATGTCGTGAGAATGGATGATGGCTGGATCCCAAAGGATCTCCTCTATGGAGAACTCATGCAAGGAAAGCGCCCTACAGGTAGACCACACCTGCGATACACGGACATCTGCAAGAGGGATCTGAAGGCCTTAGGAGTGGACCTCAACAAGTGGGAAACCCTGGCCTCTGAGCAGCCCACTTGGAGGCAGGCTGTGCAGCATGGCCTTTCCCAGTTTGAAGAGACACTTGGCCAATAGTCTGAGGCAAAGAGGCAAAGAAGGAAGGCCCATAGCCAGGGAGACAGACCAGGGACAGACCGCACTTGCTCCCAGTGTGGAAGGGATTGTCACTCCCGAATTGGCCTTTGCAGCCACACTAGACGCTGTTCCAGAACCACCATTCAGAGCGCGATACCATAGTCTTTTGAGACTGAAGGTTGACAACAACCTAGGCCCTGCATCCAAGTTCCACATTAAATTAATGAGAACTTTAGAGCTCTATATGGTAATTTCTTAAAGCTCTGATTTTCCACAACAGTAGGACTCACCCCGGTATCTTATATAATATAGTGAAATAACAGTAGGTGCAAATTTGGCATATTGAACTACATAAGATGTGAAGCAACACAAGCAGAAAGTCAAGCTTTCAAAGATTTGGTTCAGGTTCATCAAAAATTTTTGACCATACAGTTCCAT
Organism: Tiliqua scincoides; assembly: GCF_035046505.1. Lineage (NCBI taxonomy): Eukaryota > Metazoa > Chordata > Lepidosauria > Squamata > Scincidae > Tiliqua > Tiliqua scincoides. The sequence goes on from NC_089823.1 coordinate 101,624,082, forward strand.
CACTAACAATAAAAAGTAGTTCAGTAACAGGTTCAAACATTGAACCAGTTCCGAATCTGTTTAGATACATTTCATGGAGAATATGAAACCCATAATTGATTTAAATCTGTAAGAAAATAACTGGAATTAAGAATTACAGTGCACCAGGAGGGCCCACCATCGCTGATTCCTTCCAGTACCACAAGGTCCTTTATAGAAATGCTATGTTTGGGATTAGGGCATTATGGGGGAAATTAAACCCATTTCTGCCCAGCCCACAGGTATAAACATTTGATCCCTATTGCATGTATGCAACTTTGGGCAGAAATGGCTTAAAATTGCACCTCCAGCCTCACTAACACTTAATGGAGCTTTTTCTTTAACTACACAGAAAAAGAACTCAGCCTTTTCGGGATGAATGGTTAAACTGCTAGCAAGAAACTGGCAGGAAACAGAAAGCTTCCAGCATCACTTCAAAAGTCTGCCATGCTGAGGCCTTGTTTCTAGACAACAGACTTTAGATGGGAAAGCCTCCACTTGAGTGCTTGGAAGGCTTCTAATCCTATGCCCTGCCTACCACTTTTTCTTGCTCCTCCTTCCCATTTTTTCAGATGGCTCACCAGGAACTATAGTTTCTCCAAATATAGCTGAAAGAGAGAACAGCCTTCCCCAATCCACCAAGAATTTCCTAAGTGCCCTGTTACAATTTGTTTTTGAGTTGGTTTCATTTTATGTATTTAGGAATTCAATTCCAGTACAGGTTCAAAGCAACAAGACATTTTAGTCTGTGTACAGTACCAGTTCACTGAAAAAACCTCCATGAACTGAGCTTTGGGTTGAGTACCCAAGTCTGCAGGCTTCAGGTAAGAGCTCTATGGATCAGGAATTGTTCTCTATACCACAGGAATTCTTTTTGGTAGCATAGCTAGGGTGGGGCCAAAAATGGAATTTCCTACATGAGAAATCCTTTTCTGGGAGACAAAGGGTGTCATTCCTGACTCCTGGGAAGCCCCTCCCCTCTGGATGGCAGGGTCCATCCCCAAACGAAAGATCCTCCCTCTGGGCGTCCCTTCTCTTCCCCAACCAGGCTTTGAAAGCAGGAACACAGGCAATCCCTGGCTTGCAGCAGATCACAGTGGGTGACTAGTCCATACTGTGAAGGTTGCACCAAAAACATTAAAACTATAACTATAACTAGAAAAACGTAACACTATTAAATGTGTCCACTCAAGGTGGACTTCGGAAGGAAAGGTTGCTAGCCCTGCTAACTGGATAAGAGGCACTTTTTCAAGTGGGTACTCCTCTTTTTAGCAGGGGGAGAGTAACTCGACCACCTCACCCCAGCAGTGTCCTTGCTGGTGGCTGTCTGCTGGTGTTCTTTTGCATCTTTTTAGATTGTGAGCCCTTTTGGGACAGGGAGCCATTCATTATTCGATTTTTCTCTGTAAACCGCTTTGTGAACTTTTTGGTTGAAAAGCGGTATATAAATACTGTTGTTGTTGTTGTTGTTGTTGTGGCTGAGCTGCCTGGGCTCTACCCACCTGTAGGTGCAAGCAGGTGCCTGGAGCCCCCACCCCCGAGCCTGGTGCTATGGTGTGCAGAATGCCACCCTTCCTTCCCCGGAACAGGAATTCTCAGGTAAAAATTCAATTTTAGTCTAGAGGAGGAAGGGGTGGCATCCCTGACTCCAGGAATATACCAAAGCCGTATGGATGGGTAGGACCAGTGAGACATTTGTTTATCTGTTGCAAAACCTCATGCCCTAGAGTGGCGTCCAATGAAGCAGTTGTGGTTACTTTGTAGTGTTTGGTGAACATGTGCACCAAAGCCCATGTCGCCGCCCTGCATATCTCTGCTAGGGAAGAGTAGCCATTGAATGCAGTCAAGGTGGTGGCGCTCCTAAGGAAGTGGAACAAAGGTCGGATGTAGCCTAAGCACCACCTGGTCTCTGTGAAAAATGCACAGCTTGGGGTTCACCAAGAAAGCCCCTAATTCCGACATCCTCCTGGTGGAGGTGATGGCCACCAGGAACAGTACCTTGAAGGTAAGATTCCTGAAGGAAACTTCGGTGAGTAGCTTGAAGGGTGACCCTGTGAGTTCCTCTAGGACCCAGTTTAGATCCCAGTTGGGGAATCTGTGTACCGGTGGAGGATTTAAGAGAGCTCCCCCCTTAGGAATCTACACACATAGGGATGAGAGGAGAAACTCTTCCCTGATCCTGCCCCAACATACTACCTAAGGCTGCCACCTGCCTCTTTAGGGTGTTAGTGGAGAGACCCTTGTCTAGCCCATCCTGAAGAAAGGCGAGCACTTTCCACCCTGGCCCTAACTAGTGCTAGTTCCTTGGCATCTGCCCATCTGGAGAAAGTGCGCCAGGTATACTAGTATACTTGCCTGGTGGAGGCCCTGAGATGCCATCAGGGTGGAGGTGACCCTGCCGGGAATATTCTAGAGTGGAGAGCATGCCCTGCTCAATCTCCATGTAGTCAGATAGAAGAGGTGAGATTGCAGGTTCACAGCCTGTCCCTGCAGGAGTAGATCCTCCCTGGCTGGCAGAACCCAATGGCTCCTCTGCATGGCAGGCACGGGTGGAGAGGCCCACCACTTGCTGTGTTGTCCATTGGGCACTGGTGCTCAGGTGCTTGTGCCAGAGGCATGAAGGAAAACGGTGGGTGCCTCACCACTGCCGACACAAGCCTCCCAGGAGTCAGGAGTGCCACCCCTTCCCCCTCCAAAGAAATGGTAAGTACTGTGGGCACCACAATGCAGCAGATAAGCAGCCCCTTCCTCTTGCCACTGGAACCATTCCAGGCAGCACAGCAATGCACAAAAGACACCTTTTGGTATAGTGAGTACCTACGCATTGCCATCGCTGCCTGGAATGGCTCCAATGGCAAATGGGGCTGCTCTGGATGAACTGAGTGTACACCCAATAGCTCATCCCAGAATCCTCCACAATGATGATGTGATGTTCATCAAAAGGCAGAAGTTTGAAAAAAATCACCATTTTATGTAAAGGACAAAATTGTTTTTAAATATGCATAATATTCTTGTGGAACAAATACTAATAAAGGCCACAAGTTACTATTCATGCAGCATAAAAGGAAGTACATGTGCATGTGTGCATGCAGGGGGTGGGTTTTTACCTACTTTCAAGAAAATAAAGCTTTGCGAAATAAGAAATCCACAGCCCATCAACTCACCCTGAGTAATTGGGGAGGCTGTTAGAACCCTGTTCCCTCTCAGAGTAGATTATATTCTCAGAGTAAAATGTTCATAAAAAATTAAAACAAAAAGCATAATGCAACATAAGCTCTACTCAGTATGCATCATTATCCCCATTTAACCCCCTCCAAAAGAATCCACTATCCATACTTATACTGATGAATGCCTTCCTCACTGGTAACCCAGAACCTAACTGGTATTTTAAATTAATTCCTCTGTGTTAATATTATGTGACTATTTAGACTTTGACTTTAATTTTTTTGTCATTATTTAATTTTGTAAGTCACCTTAAGGGTCCCACTTGATTTATGTGACCAGGGTAGAAATATTAAAACAAACAAGTATTTGCCTGGGAGAAGTAAAGTTTCATTTTGTAAGGACCAGACAAAGAAACCTAAATATCAGGAAAAAAGTGGTGGATCAGGAACTCATTAAATCATAGGCAGCATTAACGTCAACTACGTTTTAAATAGATCTTGACCAGGACTTCGTCAGGACTGAAGCCCATGCTTTAAAAGCCAGGGCTGTATCCCACTTCCAGCTTGAGCTGCCGCACAACTGGTGAAAATTAACAGTAACAATTGCTGACTGCATCAATTATCTTACTAAGAGCACAATCCTAACCAACTTTCCAGCACTGACCCAGTTGCAATGCAGCCTCAAGGTAAGGTAATAAACATGCCCTTACCTTGAGGAGGACACCTTGACTATCTCCCGACTGCAGGACGCAGTGCACGCCACATTGGCACAGCTATGTCAGTGCTGGAAAGTTGGTTAGGATTGCACCCCAAGGCAGCCATTTTCAACCAGTGTGCCATGGCACACTGATGTGCTGTGAGTGGTCTGCAGGTGTGCCACAGGAATTTGGGGGAAGGTCATTTATTAGTAGGGCCAATGGGAATGTGAGTCCCCAGCTGACAGCACGGTGTGCCTTGTCAATTGTCAAAAATCTGATGGTGTGCCTTGACAATTTTAGTGCCTTGTCAGTGTGCCATGAGATTAAAAAGGTTGAAAATCACTTTACTAAGGGGTAACTGGAATGCTGATTACCATGTCTACCCTATACTACCAGATGCACATTCACTAGCATCAGTTCTAGAACATCAAATATTGAAAGGACTTTCAAAATACATTCAGATTGAACAACGGCAAGGGAAGATCAGCATGGCTCCAACAGGGACTTATAAATGCCTCAACTCACCACTTTGCTCTGGTCTTGTCAAACTGAACTTCCTCCTTGACCTTCCCCCCCCCCCACTCCCCTTTCTCTTGTAAGCCCAAGTCTTATTTTCATACATATACAGAGTACAGCACCTATATTGGATTCTAATTTATCCTAATTGCTTTGGGAGACCATTTGTGTCTGGAAAGCAAAAACTCACATATATATATCTTCTTCTTCTGCTTCTTTTTTTTTTTTACTGGTTTGAATTCAGTCATGAGTTTCTTTGATTAATATGGATTACTATGCTGAACACAAGTTATGGTCTACTTCTATACTGCCATATCAAATTTCAAACCAATATCTCTTTCAGTTAGAATAGGATACATACAAATGAAATGTGCTCTCAGGAGGAGTTCTCATAAGGGCAGAACCACTAGTAACTGTTACCATATGTTGGATTCTTTATGGCGAAATTCAGTTCTAAGCATTTGCCAAACCACTTTTGGGCAATGAACAGCCTGAAGTAGCTTATATACAAACAAGGGACCTTGAAAGAAAGCTAGGAAATGCTTTTAAACCCTGCTATTAACAGAATAGTGCTGAGAAAGATAATTCTAATTAAGATAGCAAATACATCCGGATGAATCTGCAAAACAATTGGATCATCAAACAAAAATCATTCTCATAACTTAATAGGGAAACCCTAGCACAGCAATTAAAGCAAATTCATATTGCAATATCAGGTATGTTGTTGCTCAAGGCAGATGAGCTTTTAAAAAAGAAACTGTTGACAATGTTAGTGCGCCTTTTCAAAATTACTCAATATTATCAGCTTAGTTTTTTGCTCTAGTATGAGATAGATTTTTAACTAGGCAAACATGAATATTAAAGTAGTTGTCTTAATGGTGAGACATAAAAGAGAATAACACTCACAGCAATACAGAAAGGAATTTTTTTTTTAAAGAAACCCATCTTTCAGGGGACTAAGTGAGGAAATGTCCATTCTTGAATAGGAACATCTTGGGCAGAATCATAAAATGTTTTTTTAAACAAAAGAAAAGCTTGCATGTGCCACCTAGTATTTCAATCTTAATGTGCAAATCTGAAACAATTTTTGTTTCAGATTTCAAAGTTACATAGACGTGATCATAGTTAAACCACATTATTGGACATGTGGCTCATATAGCCAAATTTGATTATAAATATGAATGCATAAATCTTAAAGTTACAAATCTTGAAGAGTTCTACAAAGAAAATATTCTCATTCTGTTTGGTCATCTAAATTTTATTAAAGATCTTAATATTCTTTAATTTAATCTGAAAATCAGACAATTGTTAAAAGCCTTCATATTGAAGACTTTATTACAATGCTAAATATACCCACAGTTTATACACTTTAAATATGTTACTTTAAAAAAAATTATCAAGCTTAAATACGTTAATGTAAGTAAGAGGGTCAAAACAAAAATGCAAACATTTAAATGCAACATTAAACATGTGAAATAAAAGCGTGATTGGTTAGAGGAAATATGCTATGCTGTTACCCTAGTGACATGTTAAAAAAAGATTGCAAGCTGAATGACTGTATGATATGAAATTAAAATGTTTCACATTGAACAATCCAAAATGAATTGAGAAAGGTTATAGCAGAGGAGGGAGAAATCAATTCTCCAATGGCAGTGGTGAATAGAACAGAAGCATGAATAGGATTTGCCAGTGGGGTGCAACAGCTGCCAAATATCCTGCAGCCAAAGAACTACAATAATACTGATGAAGTGTCCAAAAGCTTTTGGAATCATTGCAGGGAACAGAGGAGTACTCTAACAATAATCGTGCCATTCTGTCCCATACAGCTCCTGCAGCAGAATCAAAGGAAAGATTCATCTTCAAAATTGCAACACCACTGCCCCCCAATTACAATATGTACATGACTACTCAGATACAAAAGTCACTTCCTGAATGACAAGGATATGAGGTACTAGGGAACTACTTCCACAAGTCCAAGGCTCTTTAGGCTTCTTTTTCTCTCAAGCCACAGTTCTCTAAGCCAACCTGCTTTTGAAAGTGAAAAGGAACTTTAAAAACATTACACATTACATAGGATGAACTGATTCCTTCCCCCCAACCCCGCAAAGGTTTTTGTTTTGTTTTGTTTTTTTAAGTAGCTATGCTTAAGCCTTTGGGCAAGCCTAAAGAATATTTTGAGACTGTAGCCAAATGAAACAAGCATGCTATCAATTAGAAATCAATATATGCACCTTTAAAAAAACAAAATTATAAGGTAAAGATTCCCCTCCTACCCTTCTGAAAAAACACAACAATGGCTTGATTAAAATGAAGACTTATCCTGGTATAACCAACACTGGACTCAATTCAAACTCTCAAGTATTTAATGGTTCAAGAAATAAGTAAGATGGTAAAATGAGCTGAATTATGCACCCTTGGGAAAACCAAGAGCTCAGTGCTGACCTCCCCACCCCCCTTCTCAACGTAAGTGATTGTGTAAATACCACAGAAGTTTAATGCTACGAAAAGGGCAGAATAAATAAATATCCTAGTCACACCCAGTGGCCAATGAATTATTCAAGAGTCAGCAGCTGCACGTCATTTGCCTGACATACCTTATGACTTTTCATCCAAGAAACATGGTCTCATGAAGGACAGATCTGTCAATGACTGCTGGTCATGATGGCTATGTCCTAACATTAAATTCAGAAGGATCTTAGTAGTCTTGGATGCTTCTTTTTAGAGGGGAAGGCGGAGAATAACTTTAACAAATATCAGTTGCAGGGGAGCAATGGTAAGAGAGAAATATGTCTCTCTCTCTCTCTCCAACTTATGGGCTTTCCAGAGCCAGCTGGTGAGCCACTGAGGGAAAATGGATGCTGAACTAGATGCGCCTTGATTACATCAAGATTACATCTTACATCAGATGTAAGAGGAAAGCATCATTCCCCATGGTGCAAATAAGCCTCTGCAAGCTATGAGTTTCTGTGCTCCTCACTCCTGCTTTTTTGCACAAGAATTTTGTTTTTGAATTCTGAAGTGAAAAATTCTATACTTCATGCCAACTCAGAGAATCTGGTTTACTTCAAACCGTAGCTCCTCAAGATCAGCTGCAACTTTGAATTCTGGCCTGTCTCAAATTGGAAGTAAATGCTCTTCCTCTCCTCCTATTGCACACAAAGGAGTAGGACAAGAGATGAAAACAACAGAATCAATGACCCTGTGGGATTGCAGAGGCTTGTTCATGTAGGAGGAGGCTACAATCATGGTTTAAACTTTAAACTATGCAAATTAATCAGCATTTCACTGGTCTCTCATGTCACTGAAGCAACTTCAACAGAGTACCTCAGCTGTCTACTGATACAGGTTGCTTTACATGTCACAGTTTCCTACACAGATATTACTTCCCTGTGGAAAAAATGCATGCATGCCAAGGACATACTGTCTTCTTAAGCAAAATTTATATCTATGTAAAAAAAAATGTACATGACCACAACCATCAGTCTTTATAAAATTCTGATTAAATCTGAAAACAATTACTGTGATGTGGCTTATATAATTTTCATAACAACAAAATTTTATAAAGGGAAAATTCATGGACCACACATGACAGGAGCACAGTGTTGTCAGGTCCAAACCTAAGGAGGAGAGTATTATAAGACAGGAAGACAAGGGGAAATTCTGCTAGGCACAGTTTAGCCCTTGACATCCTATGCATTTCCTTTCTCCAACTTCTATCAAAAGTTACAAACTTCTACAATAAGTGATCTAACAAAAGCAAACTCATGAGAACTAAGCAGTTGGTTAATTGAGGCAAGTTAACAGCGCTAAGAAGAGCTTGAGCCAAGAAGTCTCAATGCACATCTCCCTTCAGCCATAAACACAATGGATGGCCATGGTTAGGCCATACTCTTTAAGCCTCTTTCAGCCCTGTTATATCCCTGAAGTATTTTGAATTCTCTTCACTCCTCTCATGGGGGGGGGGGGGTTTCACACAATTAGATGGCGTAACTACTACTGCTTTACCACTGGGACTAAATCTGTGCTAAGCTATACACAAAAAAGTAGCAATGCCATCACCTACTGGGCTAAAGAGCATTACAGCTATTAAGTACGGGGGGTTACTCCTCAAGTACCAAGGGATACCAAGTGAATCTCTGCCACTTGCCAGTCTCTAATTAATTCCCCTAAAACTTTAGGTTATCCTGGGAAGAGAGGATAAAGGCATTAACATGCACCAAGATTAAATTAGCTAGAAACCCTTTATTCATATATATCATCATGACCACCATGAATACTTTTACAATTTTACATCATTTATTCAGTCAATATAATCTAGAAATAGTCACTCTGTTTTTCTTTAATAGCAACTAAAATTCACAAGGACAATTCAAAATATTTACTCCTATGCATTCCTTCCCTCTTCTCTTAGGTACAAACCATAATCACTATTTATTGAAATTCAACTTGAAAGCTAAACTATTTCAAACAAATAGTGGAATACAAAAGACCAGGGCTTTTTTTGTAATGGAACGCACCGGCACCTTTTTCCCCCCCTCCTCTTTGCCCCCACCTTTTTTCCCCCCTGCCTGCACCTTCCCCTCCTCTCTGCCCCCACCTTTTCCCCCCCCTGCTTGCACCACCCCACCCCCTTTTTTTCCCCTCTTCCTTGCCCCCACCTTTTTACCCCTGCCTGCACCACCCTGCTCTGCACTGCTGGCTAGGGAGGGATTCGAATCTCCAACCTTGTGCTCCACAGCCCAGCACTCTCTCCATTGGGCTATAGGAAAACCTATTGTCAAAGTGTTCAGAACTAATATATAAGGTCTTCAGCCTAGCTGGTGGCTATCAGTGCCTCAAGTATTAGTTCCAAACACTTTGAGCCTAAGAGCTCTGGTGGCTTAGTGGTTAAACTGTAGGTCTGTGGAGGGGTTCAAATCCCACTGAGGAATATTTTTTTTTTTTTAGGTGGAAAGGTGCTCCATGGCTGCAAAATATAAAGGTTGGTTGCTAGTTGCCAAAAGGGGGGCCAGTTGAGGCTGCAAAACTCCTCAAAGTTCAGTCCCAGGCAGGCTCTTTTTTGAACTTTTTTTTTTTTTTAAGTTCCAGTTAGGACTTAACCCACAGTTAAGCTCCTGGAGTGAGCCCCCTGCTGGAGGCTGTGGGTTAAATCCTACCTGGGACTTTAAAAAAAAAAAGTTCAAAAAAGAGCCTGCCTGGGACTGAACTTTGAGGAGTTTTGCAGCCTCAACTGGCCCCCTTTTTGGCAACTAGCAACCAACCTTTATATTTTGCAGCCATGGAGCACCTTCCCACCTAAAAAAAAATGTATATATATATATATATATACACATATATAATAATATATATATATTATTCCTCAGTGGGATTTGAACCCCAAGCCTCTGGCTTCACAGATCTACAGTTTAGCCACTGAGCCACCAGAGCTCTTAGGCTCAAAGTGTTTGGAACTAACACTTGAGGCACTGATGGCCACCAGCTGGGCTCAAGACCATATTTGTTCTGAACACTTTAACTACTGTATAGGCTTTCCTATAGCCCAATGGAGCACCTCCCCACCTAAAAAAAGGGGTGTTTCACTCCAGCTGTGGCAGGAGTGCTTTTGCTATCAGGGAGCTCACACGGGATGGAAGTGTGTGTGTGCGTGTGTGTGCGTGCGTGCGTGCGTGCGTGCGCGCGCGCATGTATAAAAAAATGGTTTAAAAATAAATAAATAAATGAATGAATAAATAAATAAATAAAAAGTTGTGAGTTCCTGCACCTATTTTTTTTTTACAAAAAAAGCACTGCAAAAGACTGTTCCCAAAATAATTAGTGTCTATCTAAAAATCTTTGGATTAATAATTATGAAAAAGTATCATGGATACAGTAAGGCAAACCTTCATGGAAGTAAACATCATTTTAGCTAATTTGAGTATGAAAAATATTTTAAATTAGTTTTTACATTTAGTAATATTGGTTCTTTTTTTCCTATTATAATGTCTCTATTTTAATCACCAAAGAAAAAAATTAATACTGTTTCCTAGGAATATAACATGTCCTTATTTTAAACACACAGTTAAGCTTTTCCCTCATGTGCTACCATCGGGTAATACAGGCATGCAGCAAATGATGGATTTTTCCAAGCCATGAATGATAAAAGGCCAAAACCAACAGAGAAATTAGGAAAATAAACCTAGCTGCCAACACAAGCAACACATAGGAAGTGCTGAAGCCAATTGGGTTTAGAAGTGTAAACATTACATTAGTAGACCCATGAGAAAGCATGATATAGCCACACCTGGAGCATTAGTCTCCTATTCCCCTGTCCAAACTACTAATGAAAATAAGACTACAGCCAATATATCAGTCGAACATCACTTTCGGTTTGAGAGGCCTCAGCTACATCAAAACAAACTGGATTCCCTTAAACCAAAATGTTTCCCCTGGAAACAGGATCATATTCTATCATGGCAGACTCAGGATTTCCATTTAGCTTCATAATGAAAACTAACCTGCAGCAAAGGGTGGCAACCACTTAACAGTATGTCAGCCTATTGCGTAAATAGGGAATGTTCTATGTACAATAGTTTTAACACACTGAACAGTATAAAACAATCATCCACCATTCACAGCTACTTCCCGTAGGAAATCTATGTCCTATTATCTGAATAGCACATTAGCAACTTGACCCCTGCGATTCAAGCATTTTGATAATTAGCTTAAAATGAAATCTGTTGGTATTTCCCTTATGAAAGGGATTGCCAGTGACAAATGATAATTTTTTTTGTTAAATTCTAAACTCAATAATGGAAAACAAAAATGTACATTTTCCTTGTTGTAATTCACAACCTCTCACAGTAAACTTTTTGGTTTAAGAACAGTAATAAATCTTTAACAGAAACAGAAGTTATACAAGAATACATCTTGTATTCACACACTCACGGCTCTCTCACACACACTCACATGGCTTTCCCTCCCTCAGGTCTTTTCCAGATCCAACTTAGAAGTTGCTGCTATCAGGGAGAGAAAAGGAATTAGAGCTGTGGCAGAGGCCATTGCTCAGTGGCCGAATAAATACTTTGAATGCAGAAGTTCCAGGTTCAATTCCTGGAATCTCCAGACAGAGCTGTGAAAGACTGCTCCCCACATCTGAAACCCTAGAGAACCACTGCCAGTCAGTGTAGACAATACTGAGCTAAATGGATCAATAGTCTAAACAGTTTCATATCTTTCCAGAAGAGACAAGCAAGTGGGCACATGGCTTTGTATATCATCAACTGCAACTATTTGCATCCCATGGCCATCATCCACCCCAACAAGCTATGACAGCGGTTCCCAAACGTTTTAGTACTAGGACCCACTTTTAAAAATGACACTCTATCGGAACCTGCTTAGCTTTAAGATTCTTAAAGAATAAGTTTCACCTTACCAGCTGCTCACACCTCTGGTTTTTTTACTATCATAGGGGATCACCTTCTGAAGAATTTGTTGAGCTCCATGTTCATTGGATCAGGACCATTCTCATGGCCTTGCAATCCCCTGGCCTTCAAAGGAACCCAGGCATGGTTACCTACTCATGAGTAAACACACATGTGTGACTCGGTTTTGATTTCCAAAAGGCTCAATACATTTTTGTTGTTAGCTTAGAGGGGAGGATTTCCTTCTCAAGTGTTATTGGGGCTTGCCTATATCAGCTCAGAACCAACCTGGTGGTGCTGCATTCCTCTTGGCCTTCAACGTTGACCGAGTCATGTTTGCCTACTCATGAGCAAACACACACACATGGCTCAGTTTTACTTTTTGTAGGGCTCAATACATTTCCCAAGTCAGCTATCAGCTTGCCAGTTTCAGTTTCACAACTAACCAACAAACAGGTCAGGACCCACAGTTTGGGAAACACTGAGCTATGAAATCACTAGCATGAGCAGAACTAAGCTGAGAGGTGAAAAGTAGAGTTCAGTCTACGGGCATGAGACATAGCTGGTGAGCTTGCATGTGCTAGCAGCTCCCAGTTTTTCCCACACACACAAAAACACAGACTACTTTTCAAGGCGGCAGTAAAGAAAGCCAATTCCATGCTTGGGATCATTAGAAAAGGTATTGAGAACAAAACGGCTAATATTATAATGCTGTTGTACAAATCTATGGTAAGGCCACACCTGGAGTATTGTGCCCAGTTCTGGTCGCCACATCTCAAAAAGGACATAGTGGAAACGGAAATGGTGCAAAAGAGAGTGACTAAGATGATTACTGGGATGGGGCACCTTCCTTATGAGGAAAGGCTATGGTGTTTGGGCCTCTTCAGCCTAGAAAAGAGACGCCTGAGGGGGGACATGATTGAGACATACAAAATTATGCCTGGGAAGGAAAAAGTGGATAGAGAGATGCTCTTTACACTCTCACATAACAACAGAACTAGGGGACATCCACTAAAATTGAGTTTTGGGAGGATTAGGACAGACAACAACAACAACAACTTTATTTTTACCCCGCCTTTCTCCCTGAAGGGACTCAAGGCGGCTTACAACAGGTTAAAACAGATTAAAAACATAATTTAAAACAAATAAAAACATATTAACACATATCATAAAAACAGCAGTCAGATAAAAAATAGTCCGGTAAAAAGAGCATAGAGCAGCAGCAAATCATAAAAGTATCAGGCCTGTAAAAAATATACAAGATGTTAAAAAGGCTGAGAACTCAGAAGGCTTGATTAAACAGAAGGGTTTTCAGGCCTCGCCGAAAAGCCTCAAGAGAGGGAGCCATACTTAAGTCAAGGGGAATGGAGTTCCATAGCATTGGTGCTGCTACTGAGAAGGCCCTATTTCTTGCCGCTGCCCCACGTACCTCCCTAGGCGGCGGCACTTGTAAAAAGGCCTTCTCTGATGACCTAAGAGGACGAGCTGGATTGTACGGGAGTAGGCAATCTCTAAGATACCCTGGCCCAGAGCAGTATAGGGCTTTAAAGGTCAAAACCAGCACCTTGAATTGGGCCCGGAAACAAATGGGCAGCCAATGCAGCTGCTGGAGAAGCGGACTGACAGGGTCGAACCGCCTACCTCCAGTAACCACACGAGCCGCCGTATTCTGCACTAGTTGCAGTTTCCGAATTGTCTTCAAGGGCAGCCCCACATAGAGCGTGTTACAGTAATCTAACCTCGATGTCACCGAGGCATGGATCACCGTGGCCAGATCTGCACGATCCAAGTACGGCCACAGCTGGCGCACCAGCGCGAAGGCCCCCCTAGCCACAGCCGTCACCTGGGAATCCAGGAGCAAAATCCAGACAAAAGAAAATATTTCTTTACTCAGCGTGTGGTTGGTCTGTGGAACTCCTTGTTGCAGGATGTGGTGACGGCATCTGGCCTGGATGCCTTTAAAAGGAGATTGGACAAGTTTCTGGAGGAAAAATCCATTATGAGTTACAAGCCATGATGTGTATGTGCAACCTCCTGATTTTAGAAATGGGCTATGTCAGAATGCCAATGCGAGGGAGGGCACCAGGATGAGGTCTCTTGTTATCTGGTGTGCTCCCTGGGGCATTTGGTGGGCCGCTGTGAGATACAGGAAGCTGGACTAGATGGGCCTATGGCCTGATCCAGTGGGGCTGTTCTTATGTTCTAGGCATTAAGCCTCACCAGGTTCTGAGGCTACATAAGCCAACAGAAAGAGAAACAGCAAGAAGCCTAAAGAAATGACAGGTGATAAATGCATTGCACCAGAGTGTCAACAAATTGGGGGACAGGGTTTTAAGCAAGAAACTATTGGCCTCCATTCCTATAGTCAACTCCTTTCAAGCTGTGCCAGCAGCAAGCCTCCACAAGTGAAGAAAAACAGTATTCAAGACTCTACAAATGTAAACAAATTCATGAGTGTACAAGATCTCCCTGCAATAAGAACAGCCCCACTGGATCAAGCCATAGGCCCATCTAGTCCAGCTTCCTGTATCTCACAGCGGCCCCACCAAATGCACCAGGGAGCACACCTGATAACGAGACCTGCATCCTGGTGCCCTCCCTTGCATCTGACATAGCCAACTTCTAAAATGAGGAGGCTGCACATACACATCATGGCTTCTAACCCATAATGGATTTTTCCTCCAGAAACTTGTCCAATTTTCTAACATATTTGAAGAAGCTTTCATTATTCCCCTTAATGCTGCTAGCCATGTGTTCCTCATAGTTCTCTTGGCCTCCCGTATCACCTTCTTACATTTCTTTTGCCACAGTTTATGTTCCTTTTTATTCTCCTCATTAGGGCAAGACTTCCATTTACGGAAGGAAGCTTCCTTGCCCTTTACAGCCTCTCTAACTTGGCTCGTTAGCCACATGGGCACCCTCCTGGACTTAGTCAAGTCCCTTCTTTTTTTGTGGTATACACCTCTGCTGGGCCTCTATTACTGTTGTTTTAAGCAGCCTCCATGTACTCTGTAGAGATTGGACTCTTTTTACCTTCCTTTTCAACCTCCTTCTAAACAGCCTCCTCATTTGAGGGAAGTCCACCCGTCAGAAGTCAAGGGTTTTTGTGAGAGATTTGCCCGGTATTCTTCCCCCAATGTGCATGTCAAAACGGACCGCAGCATGATCACTGTTCCCCAATGGCTCTGTAACATTGATATCTCTAACCAGGTCCTGAGTACTGCACAATATTAAATCCAGAGTCACCTGTCCTCTGGTGGGCTCCAAGACTAGCTACTCTAAGGCACAGTCATTTACGTAACATGTCAAGGAATCCGGTCTCCTTTTCGTGACCAGAACACAAATTGACCCAGTCAACATGAGGATAATTGAAGTCCCCCATGATTACAACCCTGTCCCTCCTTGTCACCTCCCTGATCTGTCTCCTCATTTCAAGGCCCCCTTCCAGTTTCTGGTCTGGAGGACGATAGTACACCCCCAGTATTACATCACTCCTCAGACCTGGTAATTTAACCCATACAGATTCTATCGAGTCGGACCCACCTTCAATCTCTATTTTGCTGGATTCTATCCCTTCCTTAACATAAATGGCCACCCCACCTCCAACACGCCCCTGCCTGTCCCTCCTGTAGAGTTGATAGCCAGGGATTGTGGTACACCACTGATTCTCCGCATTCCACCAGGTTTCCATTATGCCCACTATGTCAATGTTTTCCCTTGTCACCAGACATTCCAGTTCTCCCATCTTTGCTTGGAGACTTCAGGCATTTGCATAAAAGCATTTGTACATGGAATGCCCTGGGATGGGCTGCTTATTAGCTCCTTTATCCCTGAATCCTCTCATTGTGCCAAACCATCTATCACATCCCATCACGCTACCATTCCCAATTTTTTCTCCTACTCTGTCTTTGCCTCGTTGTTCTCTAACCTCCCCATTGTCGTCCCATAGCGATGAGGAGTCCCGAACCGGATGCCCCTTGGCATGTTCATATAGTACTATAGAGCAGCGGTTCTCAAACTGGTGGGTCACAACCCACCAGTCTGAGACCGCCTGACCTTTTCCCCCTTTAAGGGGCAGGTGCCAGAGGAAGCAGCAACACAATCCCCAGGATCACACCACTGCAGGGGAAGGGGGGTGTTTTTAACCAAATGTACCTGCTGCCGGGATTCAGTGTGTGTGTGGGAAGTCCCGTGGGGCCTGCAGAGGGTTCCATGGGACTCGCCGCATTCCCTGAACCCCAGCAGCAGGTACGTTTGGTTACAAGCTGCCCCCCTTCCCCCACAGTGGTATGATCCTGGGGATCGTGTCACTACTTTCACCTCACCCCCACAAAGGCTCTAGTTCTCAAATTACCAGGGAGTGCTATAGAACTAAGCCAAAAGTCTTCTTTTCATGAAGGTCCCGCAGCAGACCAGTAGCTCCATGAGGGTTCCAAGGACACTAGATCAGGTGGAACACACCATTGTCTTAATTTTTTTCATAATGGTACCTCACCATCACAAGACTTCAGGTCTGAAAATAGTTTCATGCCATTGGAACACTATAACAACTGAGAATGGGAAAGCATGTGCACAAATAAACATTCTGATCCAGGAGAAAAAAAGCCATGAACCAAACTGGGTACAAGCACACAAAACAACCATTATGTAAGGTCGGTTAGGATGCAACCCAAATATTATATTTTCTACAGAACTGCTGATTGCCTTATAAGCAATTTTATGCAGATTTAAAATAAATCAGTCAAAAACTATGATACTAAGATTTCCCTATTTGGGTGGCTGGGAAACTCAGGGAGAGTTTGAGAACCAGTAAGTGTTTGTGGGGGTGGGCAGGGAGCAGCATTGCAATTGCTACGATCATGCTGTTGCCACTGCAAAATCAGAAGTTGGGTGAGGTTTTTTTGTTTTGTGCGTTTTGTTTTGTGCACAAGAAGGGCTGCATAGGGAGTTGACCCTCCAAAGAACCATAGCAACCATCAGGTAAGTTTTAAAAAACCTTCCCTTCCTGGCAACAGCACAATTGTGATGATCACATTGCTGCCAATTTCTTGGTCCCACCTCTTAAGAGAGAATATCCTTCTTCCAGTTTCCTGGTGGGTCTTGTATCCAAAATAGGACTCTTATTCAGTAAGCATTTAAAGATCAAATACATCTCCAAAAACTAAATGCATACACCAGTTAACAAGTATACTAGCTCCTAAGCTATGTTTCAGGTTTAATCTGCTACTCTACTAATAGAGTAATGGTAATACTAATACTAATGATTAGTATTAGAGTAATACTAATGATAGTAATATCATTACACAAAAATAGGTAGCCCCTGCCCAGATGGCTTGCATCTAAAAATACCGCTCAGCCCACATATACGGTGCATCAAATACAATGAGTATGCTCGCCAAACATACACATAAACACCATGATAGTTTGAAGATTTATACGTATATTAACACTGTATCCAAGACCTAAGAACCTTCTTTAGGTATGCTCCAGAGTTTGCACTCACCCAGTGGAATTTTTCCTTTGAACAACAGACCCCCATGATGTTTCAAAGTGGTTCTTTGATCCTGATCCTACATATTCATGTTAGCTTTATGGCAAGAATCACTTTTAACCAGGTAATGTTCAACTATTTACAAGAATTTCAGAACTAATGATGCTAAGTAGCTTCAAAAATAGTGTTTATTTCTCAGCAGGACTTAGAAGAGCTGGACTTCGAAACCACACCAATTTCTAAGAATGCTTCTATTACTTTTGCAAAAATTCAATTAAGGGGTTCAACAATGTGATTTTTCCAATACTAGAAAAAAAACTTACCTTGGAGTCCCCTGAAATCTCTGCGATCTAAGTTGTTCAGCCACATATAAAGATGCTGCTGTTACTAGTAACTCCCTTTTCTCAGAGTCTGTCAATTTGTGTCCTACATTTTAAAAACAAGATTAAAAAATTACACATCAAAGACTAGGTCACTGTTTAGCATGCTCTCAGCCCCCAAATGTACACATTTTCCCCTCCTGTGTTGCCCAATTAATCGTTACACTGTTGGAAACAAAATCTGTATTTTTCCAATTTTCAATTTGGTGTTCACACAGAATTTCAGTGTTTTAGCACTGTTTTCACACTATCAGCTAACATTGGTCATTTGTGCTAAAAAAAGTTTGACAATGGGAGAATTGAAAATTCATTGTGAGATATGCTACAACTCAGTCCAATAATAAATTCTTGTAGGCGTTTGAGAATTCATTCAAGCAGCATGTGGTTCAGTACTTTATTTCCTAAAGCAAAAATGGTAAACTTGTTCAACACAGTGGAAGGCCATATTTCTGAACAGCTGCTCAGGACCCAGTTCACTGGATTGTGGGGTAGTTGGACATAGAGAGGCAACAGTGCTGTTGCAAGTCTTCCAGCTTATTTTATTCCCTTGTGCCAGCCAGGATCGAAGTCTTTCATGTGCTGCTTTTATCATATGTAGCATCAATCCCTATGCAAACTGAAAATGGCCCTGCTCAAGCAAATAGCCAGGCAGAGTTTCTGGTCCCTTGTACAGTAATCTCTCTAAAAGAGGTCCATACCAGTACATGCACCACTTCACAGTCGCCACAGTGGAGTCCTGCGGCACTTCCAGATGCACAGCAATGATTTCATACATCAGTGCCAGACTTTGAGGAACACTGAGCTGTGTAGGGTTTGGCTTCCCAGGGCTTTGAGCTGCTCGGCCAGTGCAGCTTAAAGGGAACATTGCCCTTGTCTGTTCTACAATGCACATTTAGGAAGAATACAGGACAAAAATTACCCAGTGAGCCAGTGTTGTTCACAAGATGCCAATTAGCCATCTCTGTCTTAAAATATGCAAGCTTTCCTTTCCATAAATAGTAGTGTGGCCGATCACTGCTAGAGACCAATAGGCTGAACAGGGACATGTATAGCCGATCCTGTATGGAGAATGTCTGCATGATTCAGTGGTGTACCATGGCTCTTAATGAAGTGTTTCCCATATGCTGCCATTTTTTAAAAATCCACTTCTAAATTAGCATCAATATAACAAATAATGTTTTCTTTGTGAGCCTCCCATTTCTTGAATGCCAGGCAAGAGTGCCTAGGTTTCACCTATTTAAAGAATTTAGGACAGAGATTTTGCCACTTATTTAGGATGCCCAGTACAACAGAATATAGATGTCTATGGAAAACTAATCACTACAGCATACAAAGCACATGAAAATAGCTTTATTTAAAAGGTTGCTTTGTGTTGATGAAAGCTGACACATGAAGAACATATATACTTGAAAATTAGCTTGAACATGTGTCAAGTACACCACTACAAGTAAAAATTTAATTAAAAGTTGCCAGCTAAGGTTAAAAGGAAAGCTGTCAGAATATTTCACAGAATTAAAAGAAGTTGTTAAAAACATTTATTTTATTGATCTCTGAATGTTAAAATCTTCCTTTTTCACTAATACATGGGTACTTTGTATTATACAAGCCCATTTGTAAAATAGTCTCAGACATCTTGTTTTGGAACACGAAAAGAATGGTTAAACTCTAACTTCTTCACAAAAATAATTTTTAAAAATAAAAAACCTAAGGTAAAGCTGTCATTTCAAAATTGGCAGCAAAGCACCACTCAGTTGTTTTCACTCACAAAAACTAGGGTAGGGGTTGAACTGCCTTGTCTTTTCTTACTCTAGTTTCTTCTTCCATCCAATGTCTTGCTAGATTTTTAAGCATCTTGGGGTCAGTTCACACATATTTCTAGATGGCTTTTCTCCCTGTGACTTCTCATTATGTACACAACTGCACATAGAAAATGCAATGAGGATCAAGAATACACAGATTTTTACAGTGATCCTCACAAACTGTATAGATGCCAATACTTAGTACTATAATGATAGAAACCACAACTCAAATTTGGCAGAGAAAATAATTATAAGCACATAGGCTGGGCCAATGACTTCTTTTAATCCATTTTATAATACTTACTTTAGACACTTAATATAATATTATACAAATCAGACTTCAGACTTACACATTTTAAAAATAAAAGTATCTAGTTCTTTTGATTGTGCAAAACAGTATGATGAAAGAATTTTCTCAAACCATGCAAACTGTAAATCTTAAAAAAGGTCTTGAACTATTATTCAAATTTAGTAGCCTCTGAAGTTATCTTATGATTTAGAATGTGTTCTCACATCTAATAGTACCACAGATTTGAGTCACCAACACCTTCATATTACAGTACTAAATTTCAGCTGCAAACAGCTGAAGTACTTTGGGGGTTTACACAAGCCCATCTCATTTCTCATTTAAAAAGGAGCTTTACAAATCCCCAAAGTCCATCTCCAAGCCTGAGCTCAAAAAAGCTCACCAGAACCAGTACCCCCTCTTCCCTCCAGTCTCCCCATCACCAAAATTCACCGTTCCAACGCAACTCTCCACCTTTTTCTTACAGTCTAGCACAGGGGTGCCCAAACCCCGGCCCTGGGGCCACTTGCGGCCCTAGAGACCTCTCAATGCGGCCCTCAGGGAGCCCCCAGTCTCCAATGAGCCTCTGGCCCTCCGGAGATTTGTTGGAGCACACACTGGCCCGACACAACCGCTCTCAGTGTGAGGGTGACTGTTTGACCTCTTGCATGAGCTGTGGGATGAGGGCTCCCTCCACTGCTTGTTGTTTCACATCTGTGATGCAGTAGCGGCAGCAAAGGAAAGGCCAGCCTTGCTTTGTGCAAGGCCTTCTATAGGCCTTGAGCTATTACAAGACCTTCATTCATTCGTATAAGTTCATCTTTAAATATTCATTTATGTAAACTTAAGTAAATTTATTCAAATTTTAAATATAAATTAATTATTTTCTTCCCGGCCCCTGACAGTGTCAGAGAGACGATGTGGCCCTCCTGCCAACAACTTTGGACACCCCCGGTCTAGCAGATGAGGAAGCAGAAGGCACAGCAGAAGCATGCAATGAGAAAGGTAAGTTAATTCCTTTCCCAACCCCATCACCACTGCAGTTACCTTTGAGAAGACAAATTGCTCAGACTGGATTAGAAGATAATTTGATTTATTCTGATTTGCAGGGCAAGAAATTGAATGGTTTCTGAGGTAATCCAAGGTAAGCAAGGACAGCATATTCATCTATATTTGGAGCTGCAACTTAAATGGATATTCTGTCCTAATTTTATCTGGGCTACAGTCTTTCCAAATGTCATGTCCTGGATCATTCACAATCAATATTATGTTAAGTTGGGTCATTTGTTTGTACAGATAAAATAACTGAAGGAGCATCTTGTACATTTGTACGAGCCCAACTTTGCATTACACAGATATGCTGATATGTTCCTCCAATGTAGCCTTGGACCTTAAGCAAGGGGACAAGAAATTGCTTTTCAAAATGAAGCTCATGCTAACAGTATGCCTAGCACTTACCAGCTTAGGATAAGTTGTACCAGGAACTGCACCAGTGCTGTATTACAAATGATGCCCTTACTATTCATGTTATAATTTCACAACAACTAGATGTATAGTGCAGACATTTAAAATTAAACTCCCAGAAAAACCACTATCTTAAGTGATTTTTTAATGGTTTTTGCTACTAAAAGACTCATTTCTCCCCTACGTTTCACTGACCAAACATCTTAAATGGAACTTTATGCTTCCGGCTTGTTGCAGGATATCATCGATTTAGTTTTACCAATGTTATCTTTCTAAAAAGAGACAGTAAAACTAATATCTGCTTCCAAAAATCATTTTCAAATTAAAAGTATTTAAAAAATTTCAAAAAAATTTTGCAACTGCACCCACACTTCTCCCCAAAACATTTGCACTGAGGACCAACCTTTAAAACCATCAGGATACACTTCGGTAAGAAATTTAGTGCTGATGTCTCCTTGGACAAAACGTGGATGTATTATCACCTCCTTCAGTAAGGAAATGTTGTGGGTTACACCTAAAAAGTAAAAGTTGTATTAGATTATCATCCCCTGGTACACATAAAAGGTACCTGGAAAAGAAATACTATACAGACGCATTAGAAGCTGGTGCTTGGGATGGAAGGACAGACAATTTAAAAACTCTCAATAGAGAAAGAAAGATTCAGATGTGAAATGTCTGAATAAATGAGATTTTTAAGTACTATACAGTCATTCATTCTAGAAGCTACCGTTAATCACAACAAATCAAGATAACCTGTTAAATATTACAGTAAGTTGCCTATAGCTGAGTTTGACAATTCTTTAATCATATTTTTCTCCCTGTATTACAGAAAATATAAAAGGAAAGAATTCTACAGGGAAGATGATAGACCACGGAAAGTGTAACCGTGTAACCCCAATAGTCCGCTAAAGAACTATAAAAGAACTGCTAAGTAACTATAAAAGAATTATAATGCATGTGTGCAGAGTTGAAATATTTCTAAGATTCATTCTCCCATATGTTGTGAATGTTTAGCTTTTTGTTCATCCAGTAGCAAGTACTTAACAAAGGGTAGCT
Source organism: Tiliqua scincoides (assembly GCF_035046505.1). Classification (NCBI taxonomy): domain Eukaryota; kingdom Metazoa; phylum Chordata; class Lepidosauria; order Squamata; family Scincidae; genus Tiliqua; species Tiliqua scincoides. Next base: position 101,646,354 of record NC_089823.1, read on the forward strand.
TATATCTTACTGATATTAATACCATGAACAATTAAACAGTTCATTACTCATTAAATTATAAGAACCTAGGTATTTGCTTAAGCTAAGAGTCTCTAAACCACCTTGTAATTTTGAAAATCAGTGTACTTCAGAAACTTGTGTTCCTATGTTAACTTCAGTAGAATATTTCCAACAAAATGCTTCAGGCAAAATACTTCTAAAGCTGTTAATAGAATAATATGGAATATTTAAAACCTAAAGAATTTATATTAAAAAGAAATATTTAAATATTTCCCTTGTGACTAACAAAAGCCACCTATGAAAATATTGTGATACTGTTTTTTATCACAGTTGCAAATTCAGCATTCTCACACACACACACACACACACACACACACACACACACACACACACACACACACACACACACCTTCCCATATTGAGCAAATGCAAAAAAATATTACATATTACAATGGGAAAAACAGATCAGCATTTTTAGTCTTCCCAAATTGATCCCTAGTGAGATGATAGTTGATCATAGGGATGTCTGTCCCTATTTATTGTCACCAAAGCCTAAATTCAAACAGTATTATAATTCAGTCCAAACTATGTGCTTGAGAGAAATCAGAGGATTTTGCAATCCTTTAGGAAAAGAGACAGCACTTACTATCTAGAAAGCGCTATCATGCAAATATAAATTAACAGTCACAGCCTTATAGCCTCAGCCACAAGGTACCCAATACCCAACACTTCAGACATTTCAAAGTATGATTTGCAGTTTAGCCTGACCTCAGTGAAAGTTCACAAGGTATCCCCCATCTGTGTGAAAAACTATGAGGCTACAGCAATCTGGACCCCTATAGGAGTTTACTCCTGGATACCTGCTGCTTCCAAAATACCAGCCAGACATTAACCCCACATTCTCACAGGATCAAACAGAGGCCAGCCTGCATGCACACTGAACTATATATTACATTCATCTTGCAATGATATTTCCTTTTCTACCAACTTAAAAAGAAATCAGTTTTGATAATCCAAGAAACTGAAACTGAAGGTACAAAAACTGAAAGTATAAGTGAAATGTATCACTTCTATACTTTTTACTCATGATGATTTAACAACTTGCTTTGCAGAAATACATATAGCCTTTGCTGCATTGTTCCATTGTTCTAAAGACAAAAGAAATACAAGCAGGAGATTGAAAAGTCTTTTGAGTCAACGCCGTTTTTCATTTCTGAATGCTTGAAAAAGTCTGAGTTAGTCTATTAAGGCTTATAAACAACAGCCATAACCACAAACTTTATATCAAATTCTTCCTTCAAATAGCTTGGGAAAGCATACATGAGCTTTTTTTCTCCATCTTATTTTCACAACACATTATTGACTTTAGGCCCATGGTCTCCCAAGGCGCTTCATGGCTAAACAGGGATTTAAACCTTCCTGAACCAAGTACAATACCCTACTCAGTGTGACAAAATGACTTGGTCTCCTGCAGCGAGGAAGAATCCCTTCCAGATGACCAGACATGGAAACATCTGTAAATGGAAAGATACATGGATTCTACCTACCTACCCTCCTTTCAGACTTTCAGACTGTATATACTGTACAACCAATGAGAAATGCTTTGCTGTAGATAGGAAACCTAGTAAAAACTGTGGGCAAGTAACTTTGGTATACTTATTAGTAAAGCTTGATAATTATTTGAACCTTCCTAAAATCTCTCTCACACAAAACATTTTTTGGATAAAAACTTAAGATCAAGGCATACTACCAACAATTCAAGGGTATTATGCATTCACCATCTTGCCATATAAAGGTCCAGCCTTGTTATGCACGGATTTTTTTATACACGGATTTGACTCAACACGTAAATGTTGAGAAGGAATGAGAAGGAATTATAAATTCCTGTAAATGAGAAGGAATGTGCTGATCCCTGGAGAAGGGGAAAAATGCATCCTTTTAAAATCAGTTTAAGAAACTGAACACTCCTTTAACAATAGCCTTGTTAATGAGAGAGAGGGCAGCTGGCTGACAATCCATCAATCCTTCTCTCTCCAGCTGACCCCTCCCTTCCCCCCCCCCAAGCATGTGAAAGAAAGGTGACCACTTTGCATTGGTGAAGGGAGGGACTGAGTTTGGAGGATGACTGATTGAGGGATTGTCTTCTTAATGACTCTTATCTTACATCACAAAGGTCAGCAAGGGTGTTTTTAAATCACCAGAGCAAAGAAACTTTGTTTTTTAAATTGATTTGCTATAGTTATTTGCTGTCCAGGTGAGTGCTTGAACCAGAACCCCTGGGAATAATGAGGCCCAACCTGTACATTTGAATAGAAAAGATTACCTAACTGTAAGCTTGAATGGGAACACATATATATCCTTGAACACTGACACAAAGTATACCTTACAAAAGGATATCCTAAAATTAAGCCAATCTATCTTTTCCCAAAAAGAGAAAACAGTGATTATTTTAGGTCACCTCTCTATCTGCTCAATGGAACTACCCAAGGTGGCTTATAACAATGTCACAAGTAATACTAAAACACATTTTAAATCTAATGATGATAAATAAAATAGCATGGAACAGACAGCAGACACATAATAACATAGCAACATTTTTAAAAAAGGAAAAGGCTAAATGAAACAAAAGGGTTTTCACTGCCCATTTAAAACCAGGCAGAGTTCAAGTTTAGTTGGGCATCACAGAAGGAAGGAATTCCAGAAGTGGGGAACTGCCCCTGCTTTGCCTTGAAGAATGCAGCTGTGGAGGGGGAGGGAAGATAAATATCTATGCAGCTTTTGATATAGAACAGTACAGTCGAAGTATAGATGTCGATATTGTCCTCCGCAAATAATGTCCAATCAGTACGCCTGAAGCAATCCCAAAGTTGCTCCAATGCATCTTCTGACCACTGTTGTATTTCTCTGACAACAGGCCTAATTCTATTGACAAGAGGTCTGTATGATGGTATCAAAAACAGAGATATACGGTCAGATTGTCCCAGATGGGGCAAAGGTATAGTCCTATACCCGTTCACAATATTACTATACACATGATCTAAGGTATTTTGCCCCCTAGTGGGACATTGTACTTGTTGACTGAACACAAGATGTAAGCATGCACACTAGACCCTACTGTCAAAAATACTAGAGTAACTGAGCTCAGGCCCTGGAGTAAGATTTTATTTACATCCTCCTCCAAAGTTCCAGTTATATTCTATGCGCTGGAACATGTTGAACACATAATGATAAAATGCACAAAAATCTAGAATCCTTAGTCAATATAATCTGATGCATAAGACCTTAAATTCAAACTAAAGTGATATTTTATCATCACTTCAATTGTTTCAGGGGGGGAAGAGACCTGAAGAGACTTATTGATGTGTCCTTTATCAGAAAAGTGTTTATTATAGAATCACGTACCTTGTACAAAATTATACAGAAATGGTTTGAATACAGTGATCTACAAGTCGAAGAATTTAATTAGCAACACTCAGAATAAGCCGACTGTTGTACCTCATCATTCATGGGAAACATTCTTCAGTATAAATATTTACTGACACTAAACATATTCTGTGTTGATTAGCCCTTTTTACAGTATTAAGCTTCTGTCAACTTGACATTCACAAAACGCAAATCTGCATTTATCCATGTAAACTTAATTGGTGTCCTACATGTCTCTCCATAGATAAACAATTCAATATATTTAACTTGCTGGGAATTTTAATTGTGTTAAGTGGAATGGAAAGAACTTTAGTTGCAAAAGCATTACATTCATTTTTATGAGAGATTTAAATTGCATAATGTTAATTGAGCATTGCTATTTTGCAAGACTGTTTTTAGAAATGTACTGTATAAATTGACATTTAAGAGGTATTCCATTTTATTTAAATAGTACTAAAGGAAAAATAGGCAGAGAATTAAGATCTGCTTTATTCCTATTTATTCTTGTTTCTATTTATATCTCCGGAAAACCATTATTATGAATAATTAAAGTGAAAAACAATGCTTACTTCCAACAATGTAAATTTGCAGTTACTTCAAACATTTATATTGTTTGGAAAATATATATTTGTATATATTCCAGGCTAATATTCCTATTGTCTGAAACAAATTGGTGCAAGAGCTCCCACAGATCTGGGTTGACTTGTTGAGGCTGCTGGGGATTACAAATGTCCCCTTACCCCAAGGAGACTTCAAGCAATCAAAAATCCCTCACAGGATGTAATGCAGCCCACACTGACACCATTGCACCACCATGTGGGGATACAGAGACCAATCCTATGCTTGTGTACTCAGAAGTAAGTTCCATTATAGTCAATGGGGCTTACTCCCAGGGAAGTGTGGATAGGATTGCAGCCTTAGAACCCAATCCTATCCAACTTTCCAACATTGCTGTAGCTGCAATGCAGGTATGAGGTAAGGGAACAAATGATCCCATTCCTTGAGGAGGCCTCTGTGATTGCCTTCCCACCACAGGATGCAGTACATGCCCCATTGGCATGGCTGCACTGGCACTGAAAAACTGGATAGGATTGGACCCTTAGTTAGTATTGGGCTGTTAGGGCACAGTCCTAACCAGGTCTACTCAGAAGTAAGTCCTATTTTGTTCAATGGGGCTTACTCTCAGGAAAGTGTGGTTAGCATTGCAGCCTTAATCTCAATTTTCATATGCCCAATGTTTAGTGCCCCAAAGAGTACTGGGCTTTGGGGCAGGGAGCCATGAGTGTGCAGTTATCCAATAAGCACCCCAAGTACAAAGGATAGAGCAGGCTTACATTGCTAAATAAGGATGCCTCTGTGTTTATACATAAAAACATAAATACTTTTGCTATCACTCTATTTGAAATCTTATTCTTGCGTCTTCCTGTAAACCCTTGTAAAACTTTAGATTACAAATAGTTCAGAATTGCAAGTTATTGTGTTCTGTCCCCGTTCTCCCCCCCCCCACCCGTGACTAAAGAAATGTTTCTCAAGTACAGAAACTGGCAGTGGGGCCAAGGGTGTGGCTTTTGGTTCTTGCCTCAATGAGTTTCACCTGCTATTCTGTTACTTGAGGTTGGTTTAAAAAAAATCCTAAAGATGGGAAGCTCTCCCCCCCCATAAAACTCAATGGCAAGTGTACATATGAAAGAGGAGTGCAAGTTATTCATAAGACTTGCAGCACATTTATTAAAATGAGCAAGCTGAGACAGAGAATAGCTTATATAAACGATACCTAGCCTCAGAAAAGAATATTCATTACTCTGCAGTTTCTTCTCTTGCAATTTCTCTCTCCAGCTATTTTCTTGCACTTTCCACACTGCTCCCACTACCATAGCTACTCTTTGTTTCTATTTAATCTACCTTGGGTCAGGTTCAGCCTTATTCTATATTTTCTTTCCTTTCTCCCTACTGTTAACCTCTCCTTGCCCCCCCCCCCGGGGTTTCGGCTCTTTGGAATTTCTGTTTTGTCTTCTCTTGTTCTTCTCTTCCTGTGCCCTCTAATAATGCTTACTGAGCTGCACCCCAATTGTTTTCAGTGCAGCTTCTATCCCATCATCTGTGTCAGGCTTGATGGGAAAAGAGAGAGGCTGCTTTGATTTACCCCAGGGTCTGCATTATAAGCCGATCTAAAGATGACATTGCTGCATGTAGTTTGTGATCATGTGGCTGGGCAGGGGAGTGCTCCCCTTCTCTCCCAAGGCGGGGGAGGGGTGGCTGCCCAGCAGCTGAATGGCCTGCATTCTGTCTCCCCCCTCCCTCATCCAAGGCAGAGGGGAAAGTGGGGGGTTCGGTGCGCAGTGTTCCTCCGCTGCGATTTGCTGCCCACAGGAGTGGCCAGGCAGCATATGGGGAGGTGGCCCCATGTCCCACTAGCTTCCTTCCTGATCCTCTGGCCCAGAAGTCTTCTCCCTGGGTAAGCTGGGGACCTGTGGGAGGAGGGGAACCCCAACATTTGCAAACCACCAAAAATGGAGTCACAACCTCCTGGTGAATTCTGACCACAGTCTAGGAAGCCTAGACTAGATGACTTGTTGTTGTGAAAGTTCAATACCAAGAAATCTGCATTGAAGTTCCATACCATTCTGATAAGTCAGAACCAGCTATACATATTAAAACCCCTGCTTTTGAAATTTGCTTAAATGCAGCTGTAACAAAGCATGCCAAACACCAAATATAGATGGGCCCCCGTTATCCATGGATCCGGTTGTCCATGGTTTTCTGCCCCCATGGAGGCATTACCTTGCCTTTGATCTTTAACAGATCACTAAAAAACCTTCTTGTTTTTACAGGTGGCTAAAATGGAAACATGATGAGCAGGCAGGTAGAAGGCATGATAGAGGGAGAGACTGCCAGAATGGTAACAGTTTCCTGTTACCATTCTGGCAGTCTCTCCCTCTATCATGCCTCTTGCTTGCCTGTTTAGTAATCTGTAAAAGCAAGAACAAAGGCAAGGTAATGGGCGGGGAGGGGATGGGACAGAGAAAGCTATACTTACTATAGTGTTTACTCTTACCCACGGTTTCTGATATCCACGGGGTCCCAGGAACATATCCCTCCGTGATACCAGGAACTGCCTATATTTAATACTATAGTATTACTAAATTATAGTATAGTATTATAATACTATAATACTATAATTCATGAGCCCTGAAGCAGCGGAAAATGATCCTAGGAAAGAGACCTAGAAGATCTTCTTTTTGCATTTTGTTATCTTCAGTATTCCAATTTCTTCTTTACTGGTGCAAAATAGCTATTATAACAAACAATGTTGCCACTGAAAAACCCATCATATAAATATGTGAAATACTACTAGGATTTGAAACACTTGTTTTCTTTTTTAATTCAAACCATCATCAGGCTGAAAAATCATGTACACCTATACAATCATAAGCACACATACTAGCAGGTAATTCAGTAGGATTTCATTCTAAGAAGACATGCTCAGAATTGTGCTATAAGAAAGAGCCTTCAAATTGAGTCTAAGAAGACAGGTAGTTTAGTTCATGTCCGGGACTTCTATGAAAATGAACTATATTATTCTGCACACAGAGAATGTAACACAAAATTGTACATCATGTGGATTTCTGAGAAAGCTTCAGGTAGTTTTTCTGAAACAACAAAGCATACCTGAACATAAAACACAGTTCCTTATGTAGAGCTCTCCTATCAGGAGCACATTTATTCATTTAGCTCTTAAACAGACTAGGGGTGCAATCCAAACCTACGCTGGAGTAGGCAAGCCAGGAGGCTTGCGCTGCATCCAACGCAGGTTCGTTGGCTACAGGGGCTCAGCCAGGGCAAGGGAAAGCTCTTTCCCTCAGCAAATATGGAAAAGGTCTTCATAAAGAATGACAAAGTACTTGTAATCACCATGATGTCTATTTCTCACACGATCAGGCTGGTGTTGTAAGAAGTTACAGAACTATCAGCTGGGATGGGAACAGAAAACAGTTGCATTCAGTCTATGGATACCCAACTGGGTTCAAGAAAAATATCTGGCCTTCACCTACATTACGTGCAGCCTACAGCAAGCTCCTGGTTCTCCAAAAACAGCCTCAATATCAACAAAAGGTTCTGTTATTCAGAAAGGAAAATGTTGGCTCTTTGGATGGCTATCAAAACATTTTTTTAAAAAACAAATGCTATACAGTGACCAGATCACACATTGCTGTATATACCAATCCCACTATCTGCAGTGAGAACTTCTTCCCTTGCTGCCAGTTCAAAACATTTTTAGGCTTTAACAGTTTCAGTCATTTTAGTAGCACTGCTAAAACACCAGCAAACTTTGCAGTAAACTTACCTTGTTCTTTGAATGCACTATGCATTCCTGCCACACAAACTATAGTCCATATCTATAGTAATAGACTGTGCATGCACACACATATATAAAGATTTATTACTGAAATATTTGATTATTTGCTCTGGGAAGAAGAACGAGTAGTATACCACAATATCAAATTCATGAAGACATTTTACATTGCATGATAAGCAATTATAAAAAAAATGGGGATCCCACACTTGAATTGGGTAGCCCTATTTTTCTTCTTTCCTTTTGACCCCCATTAACTTGTTGCTGTTTCAGGTGTATCTAATAAGCAACCACATTCAGGGCAAAGACAGCATTTTTTATAGTACAGTGCACTGCATTCTCTCATCCTGCTTTATAGCTATTAACCTCTTTGGCTCAACCATTTTAAATGATAGTGTATAACATGCTTTCCCAAATTCATTCAGCCTTTTTTGTTACAGGGCCTATCTGACAGAGCCTTTGAGCTATTGCAGGGTTTAGCACTGCACCAACAAGAACTAGGCAAGCCATATCCACTGAAGTGGCTTTACAAAGTCACCATTCATACTTCAGAGTTACAAAAGTCAGCATTACAGAGTTCTATAACATGAACAGGCACCATAACTCTGACCTTTGGTGATGATGTTTTTTAAATAAAAAAGAGCACTTTTCACACCACACACTACCATGTTCATACTTCCCATACATTCATACACCCAACAGACATTTGTTAAAATGGGGAATTTCACTGAGTGCTTTCCAGAACACGATTTCAATAATTACTACATCAGAAATAACTGGATATGTCACTGTAGATGAAAATACCAATCATAAATTTAGTACTGGGACTATGCTGTTCCTCTCCTAATCAAAATGATGAAGGTAATAATGACTTGGAGAAACAAATGAAAGAAGCATCCAAAAGGAGGAATTGTTGACAATAGGGCTGCAATCCTAACCAACTTTCCAGCACTGACATATGCAGCTCCGAGGTAAGGAAACAAACATTGCCGTACCTTGAGGAGGCCTCCATGACTGCCCCCCAACTGCAGCATGCAGCACATGCCCCACCAGCACAGCTATGCCAGTGCTGGAAGGTTGGTTAGGATTGCACCCCAGGTGACTTCAATTACCCTCACATAAACTGCGTAAATTCATATTCAAGGTCATGGCAGAAAGAACATTTCTAGTTACACTAACAGCATAATCCTATGACTGTCTAATCCAGGGGTGACAAACATAAGGCCCGGGGGCCAGATGCGGCCCACAGAAGCTTTTTATCTGGACTTTAGGCTCTCAGCTGCTAAGCAGTGCTGAGGTGTTACTGCTGAAACGGCAGCCCACATGAAAACTGGGCTTTCCCATATCTTGAAAGATTATCAAGATTTGTGTATTTTTTCTTCTGTCATTTGCAACTAATGAGTTCCTAAGTGAGAAAAAGTGGTGCATATTTTTTGGTTATGACCAGTTTAATGACATCACTTCTTGCCTAATGACATCACTTCCGGCCCTCAGAAAGCATCATGAATGCTATTCTGCCCTCTGTATGAAACGAGTTTGACACTCCTGGTCTAATTGGTAGTAAGTCCCACTGAGTTCAGTTTTCAGTAATTGTGTATAGGATTGCAACTGGAAGGACTGTATCCAAGGACAGCTGGTCTTGGAACCAACTATAAGGGAGACTTAATCCTATGTAGCATGCAGGACCTAGTGTAAAATGCAAGTGTGGCTGAAGCCATAGGGAACAGCAGCCATAGTACTATCTAGTTCAACATATATGTAACTGAAAATCTTCAAAAAAAATCAACTCAAATTTGATTTCAACAGAGACTTCTTAAAAAGATTTAAAAACAAGAGGAGACTAGTGAAACAGAAAGCTGAAAGAGAAAGTCAAGAACAGCAAATCCCTGCAGAGATGCATAGAAATTATTTAAAATCACAACAGAAGTTCAACTAAGATCACGTATACTCAAAGCAAAAAAGATATGACCAGGCTCAGGAGAACACCAGCATGGCTCATGAGTGGAGTCAAGGAAGCTATCAAAAGTAAGATTTCCTTCAGAAAACAGACGCCTTACACAAATGGGGGGGGGACACATTCTGATAAAACAAACATAAGCTGATAGAAAGGGATATGAAAAAAGAATACGAGTTAGAAAATGAAAGCAAACAATAAAATCTACATTTAAAAAATGTAGGGAACCTGCCAGGGAGTCAGCTGGATTGTTATATGAGTGAGGGAAAGGGGGAAGCTTAAAGAGGATATGGAAACTGTAAAGAAGCTGAATAAATTTGCCTCTATAGAAGACACTGGGCAGATATCCATGCCTGAACTGACCTTCTCAGGGAGGCAGACTGAAGATGAAGTCACATAGAAATGACAAGGGATGAGTTTCCAGGACATATTGACAAATTAAACGTTAATAAATTCCTGTGTCCAGAGGCATCCACTCTGGAGTTTTTACAGAATTCACAAGTGGAATTGCTGGTTTTCCATCAAAAACATGAAACTTGTCCTTTACATCAGCCTCTGTGCTGGAGAACTGGAAAGTAACCAGTGTAACAATAACATTTAAAAAGGAATCCAGGAGGATCCAGGAAAATTAAAGGTTGGTCAGATTGACATGACTTCCACATAAACTGCTGGATAGGATAATTAAACATAACATTATTTCAAATATAGAAGAATGTGCCATGTGAATGGGCCATGCTGAAGGAGAATCAGTGTGGGTTCTGTGAAAGCAAGCCCTACCTCACAAACCTCCTAGAGTTCTTTGAGAATATTAACAGGCTTTCAGATAGAAGTAATTAAGTAATCAGTTCTCTCAATGGAAAGAAGCAAGGAGTAGGGTACCCAAGAATCTGTGGTTGGGATTGGCGCTATTTAATTTACCATACACAATCTGGAGCAGCGGGGGGAGGGGGGAGCTGTGAGTGGCTGACCTTGCAGACATCAAATTATTCAGGGTGGCTAAAACGAAGGAAGACAGTAGTGTCCCAAAAAGTTGTCTTTAAACTGAGTGAATGGGCAACCAAATTGTAAATGCAGTTCAGTGTCATTAAGAATAATATATAAAACTGACTAGCAGGAGATTTGTATATAAATAACGTAACAACTAGTTGGCAGCTGTGAAGGCAAATTCCATGCTAGAGGTCATAATGAAAGGGAATGAGAATAAAATTCTTATAATGTCCCGTTACAAATCCATGGGGAGATCACATTTGAAATACTTTGAGCAGTTCTGGTTGCCAGACCTCAACAAGGATGTTGCAGAGCTGAAAAAAGTGCAAAAGAGGGCAGCATGTTTCTCATGAAGAAGAGTTATGACTTTAGAAAGGCTAAAAAAAAGGTTGATGGGATTAAGATATGAAATATGCTTGGTGTGGAAAGATAGAGAAAGGTTCTCCTTTTTCTCCCTCTCACACAATACTAAAACCAGGGACCATCCAACAAAACTGACTGGCAGAAGATTTAGGATGGACAAAGGGAAGTACTTCACACAGTATGTTATTAATCTGTCAAATTCATTGTTTACAAGATGTGGTGATGGCCACTAGCTTGGATGGCTTTGAAAGGGGACACATTCTTGGAAGATATGCCTATGAATGGCTACTAGTCATAATAATGCACAAATTCCAGGTTTAGCAGCAGAATACCTCTGAATATCAGCTGCAGAGGTGCAATGACAGGAGAGATATGCCTCTCTCTACTGCTTCTCACCAGAAGCTAATGAGCCTATCAGCTATGTGGGAAACAGAATCCTACTCTAGATGGGCCTTTGGTCTGATCTGCAGAGCTTTTCTTTCTTATGTGCATGCAATGGAAACAAGTACCAGAACTAAATAACAATATTGCAATGTAATGAAGAACTCATGAGAATGCCATGAACTATGTACATATTATCTCGGTTCACATGTACAGAAGGATTATGGCAGGTACATATTTTATACTGGTATGGAAATCAAAGATGAAGATTATGTTGTCTGGTCTTGCCAGTGGCCAGATGCTACACACTTCAATTACAATACAGGTTTATACAATTACGATAAAGGTTTATAGGATTATGTGCACCTATACTATCTAAAACTAGAACAGTACTATTTTCTAATGCCATTCTTTAATATTAGAAGAGCATCACAAAAAGCAAAAAAATATAATTTCACTTGATCTCAAGATCTTTTGGTAGTTCGGTGGATTTCTCCAGAGAGAGATGCAATGCTCTGAAGCTCTCAAGTTACTAGTCTCCTCTTTCTGTGAAGAAAAGGTCACATAAGCAGTGGAGAGGTAAGAGGAAAAAGGCTTCCTACATTTCTTTCTCTTAATCCACTGATTTATTGGAGTTTAGCCATGGGGGTTAGGTGGAAAGTTGTCAAGAAACTGGGAATCCCGCTGTGCTGGAATTACACAGTTATCTCTAATGAAGAAAAGTAGACACAAAAATGAAAACTTATTTTGGGAGATAAGGAAACTGAAACATCTTCACTGGAATTCTGTTTCTAAATATCACATCACAATTTTTACTACTAGTGTACAAATAATCAATTTAAAACTGGCAAGAAGGAGAAAATGTGCCCGTTTGCTACTCTTTGTAAGAATATTGTTTTATACAAGAGATAAATGAGCGGCCACAGAAATCTCTAACACTTATATGCATGTGATCAGTTAGAATAAGAGCCATGCAGTTTGTCATACCAGACCTCCATTCCTCAAACATTCTTGTGAAGAGTAACCCTTTCACATATTTAGTTTATTGCCCCAGAGCCAAATTAGTAAGAAATGAATGTGACAAACTAAGCATTTCCTTAGAGTAATTTCTGACACGGGTTAAAAAGACATATGTTGGACAAAAGATGGCCCATTAAAAATGGCAGCTGAGGAAAATTCTTACATAATGTTTAGAGACAGAAAGATCTATATACAAATACCTAAGTGGAACAAAAGAGGCAACAGAACTTTGAGGGAGTTAGGACATTGTAGGCCACAGAGCCAGGAATGTCAGAGTGTAAGAAAAGATGTCATTCCTACACTGATTTGAACAAACCTCTCAAATATCTGGCAGCAGTTCTGTATTGAGAATACAGTACAATGCTTATTTTGTAAGCATCAGCACTATGATTCTGAGATTGAAATTTATGTCCAAACCCTATTCAGCACATGGCGCAGTGGAGTTGCACAGCCCACACTGTATCCAACACTAAAACTAAGCAGGTTACAGGCCTTTGTTACTTACACCATGTTAAGTGCCAGCCTGCCCAACGGGACTAGTTGATCTGCGCCAACTAGACCACTGGTGCAAGTCCAAGTAGCCATGTGTAGGATTTTCAGGACTGGGGCGGGGGTTAGGAAATGGTGGGAGCTTCCACCACCCCGCCCTCACCCACACCAAAACACCCTTACCTCCTTTCTCTCCTCCCACTTCTCCTGCACTGCACTTACCAGCACGAATGGCCTGGATTCAGCGCTGGTGGGACAGCGCAGGCCTTCCTACTGGCATTCCTTGCTTATAAGACATCATAAATGTGCTTAACAGTATTAGCACACTTAGCACAGGCAGTGGTTAAATTTTACACTATTAGTTGGATTGGGCTATTAGTTAAAGTTTATTAGTGACATCCAAATGGATCTACTACCAAAAAAAATCCTCCAAATTTCCTTGCCTTAATTAACAGACATTTCTCCAAATCTGTCAGCTCTCTCATGGATTATCACAACAATAGCCCATGGCTTTTGTAGTTACCTCTTATAACATAATTGTCCAAAGCTTCTTCCATTCTTTGCAAAGCTTCAGCTCTACTGGATCCATAGGTGATCAGCTAAAATTAAGAAGAGTTAACAATTAGGTTTAGTACTATCAAAATATTAACCACTCTATGTTGAAAACATGCCATAGTATGATGCAATGCAATCAGTATGTCCAACACAATCTCCAAAACAATCACATATGATACTAGAAACTTGACTTTGGGACTATGGATATTTTGCCCTTTTTTTAAGGATCAAACTTCACAGGTATTCAGGTGGAAATTTACTTATTTTGCACTGAAAAAAAAGAACTAGAGTGACTATGGTCAGGAGAAGATTCCCATGACATCTGCCAAGCTTACTGGCCATTGACACAACCAGACTTATCTTATAAGGTCCTTCTGGCTACAGATAGGATGATGGTGCATTCTAGTTCCAGGAAACTTGTGCATTTTCAATCCATAACACAAGGAATGGTCAAAAGACCTCCTGAGGAACCATCTACAATATTTTCAGAATTCTCTGCATTCTCAGTTGCTTTCTCTGAATTTGAAAGCAATTCAAATTTCAAAATGCAATTGCTCAGTCATTTTCAGTTACAGATTCCAAACAAAAGAATGGATTTCTAACTTTTAATCGCTTACAGGTTTTGGTGAAATTTGTTTCCTTCTGACAGCTGAACTTCTTAGTTTAACAAAGGGATGCTTTGTTAACAAAATAAAAGTTATCTCCATTTATGATGATACACCCAGAAGCATTGTACCCCAGAAGTCTGGCATAGTACACTGGCATGCACTAAACAGGTCATCACACATCAAAGCAAGAGAAACACCCAGGACAGAACACCTAATCTATGCCACCACTATATACTACAATACTGCTGTGTTCATCAAAAATTAATGTAGAATTTATCAGATAAAAAGTTGACTCACTTTTGAAATCATGGGATCATAATAAATGCTGATTTCACTTCCTTGCTGTATGCCACTGTCAACACGAACCTTCAAGTATTGAAAAATAATAGTTTTACCATGTGTGAAGAAGACATTTACTCTGATAAATCCCTGCCCCCAAAAGTCAAGTTAATTGTAACTGGTCATACAAAATGGATTGTGTTCTGTAGTTGACAATTTGCAAATCCAGAATTCTCAGTGTGAACAAACTGATTTAAATCACTATCATAAAATGCACATGTAATTAACAAAAAACATGCATCAAATATGCTTCCACTGGGTAACTGCATCCCCTGGGCCCCACTGCACTCATTGTCCAAGGGTTCTAGAAGAGTTACAACACATACACGTATTTCAGGAGCAACTACAGAGGTCTGCTTATCAGCTCCAGAGGAATACGAATCCTCTTTCATGTCTGAAACACTTTCCTTTTCTGCCTCACCCTCATCTGTAGCATATTTTTCTTCTGATGATGCCATTCCCCTGAGGGTTTAATGTTTACACAGCTTTTTCCATGGCTTTGCTTTATAAGAATGCAGCTGGAATTAAAGTTCTGATTCTGCTCTTGTGAAGGAAGGAGGGAAAAACACACACACTCAAAGACATTTCTTTGAAGAACTTGATAGCTGTTAGTCAGCCAGCAAAATGTAGTCTTTGCTGATCTTTGTCTCATCTCTTGGCTTGATTTTGCCAGTCTGGCAATGAGGGTTTCCATATAAACATTTCAAATGACTTAATTCCTGAATAAATATTTGTTGGATTATTGCTTCTGAAATTTGGAAAACATGTAATTCACTACACTCCCAAAACAATTCGAGACTGATTCACACTATTCTGGCAATCTTAAAGAGAAAAGCCAAACAGGACCTCCTGGATTAGAAAGATTTTGCTGGAAAATATTATACTACAAAATGGTGGGGAAAGGGCTCAGAAACGCCCTTCAATCTTCACCTGTGGGAAGAAACCCTTGTAATAAAACAGCAGCTCATCTGTCTGCAGTAAGGCAGAAAGAGGTCAACCCAACGGCTGTTAGGCTTTTAGATTTTAATTTAGGCAATTATCAAGGGGCCAGATGTAGAACCTCTTGTCTACAGTATCCACATGAGGTCACAGTGATGACTTTATTATCCAAATGACATGCCCTAATAGGCTTTATTCTCTGCAATGGAAAATGCATCAGGTTTTTTTCCTAGTGAAAAAAATAATTGTATCTTTACAATAGTATGATTATACAATCACTAACGCAGGCCTCCTAACTGCAAAGACGGCCGTCTAGCACCTTGATCTCAAGATGACTTAGAGTTCCCGTATTCAGTTACCAGCACAATGGTTTTTAAGCTACCTAAATTCTGCAGGAGAAAAACAGGGATTGCTGAAAGCAACAAGCAACATAGCAGAGAAGAAGTTTTTGAGTTCATGATTTCTCAACCTTAAATAGAGATATAACAAAAATATGCCAAGATGGGAACAGCTTTCTATCACAGCAGAACATTTGTAATTATCAACCTTATTCCACTAAAGTTCCAGAATGGGAAAAACAAAAACCATAACCAAGCAAAAAGCATAACCAAGCAAACAAAAACCATCAAGCAAGTACGAACAGAAGCAGGTGTACTTCTTCCTAAAATACAGGATTAGTACCTTGTTATGTTCAATACTCTCAAAATGTAACAAATGGTGGCTGCCATTTGTATTCTATGAGTTTGGTGTTGAAAACATGCAAAATGAATGCTTGGGCATTGGGTGCTACAAGCAACTACGATGATCTTCCTATTTAATGCAACTGTTCTTATAGACAGAGATCAGAATGAAACTGCTGGTGCTATTTTTAAAAAAAAATTCTTTTAGTCTCTATGCCACAAAACTGCACTTGACTTTCAACACAAGGACCTACGAGGGAAGTGGCTTCTTTTGCACCTGTTGCAACAAAAGGTAGATATAAATTGTCAAAGAGGTTCAAACAGAAAAAAATTATAGGCAGATGCTATAGTGATCCTTGATACAAAATCCAACCATTGTTTTCATTAGGTTACATTTTGCCTAGTTCTCAAGGAGTTAGTAAACCTACATAGGGGCTATACCACTTCACATTGCAGGTGGGGGTTCACATGACTGAATGTTCATGTTAACCAGGGGCCTCCAAGCTATGGCCCTCAGGCCAGATCCAGCAATGTAGATAAGCCATCTGGGTGTGACACACTGCTTTCCATTCCACGCCACAGCCTTCTTTCACCACATCCAGTCATCCCACAGCCTCGCACCAGGCAGCTGTTTCCAATTCCTGTTGCCCCAGATGCTTCTGTGCCGTGATTTTCCAGGAGCAGCAGCTGCCTGGTACAAGGCTGTGGGATGACTAGATGCAACAAAAGGCAGCTGCAGCACAGAACAGAAAGCATTCTGTGCTGTGCAGTGCAGGGTGTGGGAAGGGCAGGGAGGGGTGGAATGGGGTGGGGGTGGGCAGTGAAAGGGCAGGGGATGGGCAGATTGGACCTAGGAGGGGGCAGGATCAGTAGCACTGGTGCTTGGCATATCCTATCTCTTCCTGGTCCTGATCTGCAAATACAGGGTACCCAAATACCCTGGCTTGGGTCCAGGTTGAGCCATTGTGCGGGCTGGGGCTTACCCCAAGGAGTCTTTCTGCATAGGGAAAGTTTAGATAGGACTGGGTTGTTTATATTATACTATAGATTATGAACATTTGTTTTATACCATTACTACTTATAGCTAGTAAAACACTGAATCCTATTTATGCAAAAAAGTATAATCCTATTTTATTGTACAGGTCAGTACTGAACTCATTTTATCCAGAAAATGAAGTAGACGCTATAAGCAACAGTCACGGCCATCAGGCTGTGAGATTTCTAGTATCTGTCCAATATAGGCAACTGTCCAAACTAAACCTGAATGATATAAATCTAGTAAATTATAAAAAGTGTTCCCCTAATAGTGTGATCTTGAGATTTGCTTCATCAAGACATAAAAGCAACGGATGAGGCATAGTGAATGTAATACTGGTTCCAGTGAAGTCGTTCATATTACAGGCACATTTATTTAACGTTTTATATCCCACCTTGCCATACTCAATGCTTAAGGTGGTTTACAAAACAAATAAAATGAACAGTAAAAGTGCCAATAAAATAGAGAATCAATTCATAATAAAAGCCAATTAATAACCTGTCCAAGAAGCAGGACATTTAAAAAAGCCATTAGAACAGATCAAAGAAACTTTTCCACTGTGTGACAGAAGGCCATCAACTACTGAGAAAGATGAAGCTCCTTTGCCAAGTAGTTCCAGATCCTGAGTTTATATACTGAAGAGGTCCTTTCATGTATCCTAACCAACCTACTGAACCTCAGACACTGGTGAGACACAGCAAATGGCCTCACCAAGGAATTTTTAATAGATGGTAAGATGTACAGGAAAAGGAAGTGGCCCTTAAAGGTAATTAAATATGAACCTCCAGGTTCAGTGGTAGTATACCTCCGAATACCAGTTGCAGAAGAGTAATACCAGAAGTGGTATTGCTGGTTTTCCAGAAATTAGTGGGCTACTGTGGAAAACAGGATACTAGATGGACCTCTGGCCTGATCCAGCAGGGTTTTTTGTAAGTTCTTAAGCATACTCAATTTTCCACAGTTTTACTGCATTTAAATTCCATCAGCCAACAAAGAAGCAGCTGCAGGGGGCTGCTTCCCCAATCCCTGCCAGAAAAAGACAGTGCTCCAATACTCTGCCAGTGGTGCAGGAACTGTAGTAGCAAAGGGAAACAGTGGTTTATATCTATCATTAGCAAAAGCAATGGTTCCCAAACTCTTATAAGGGAGTTCAGAACTAGGATATTGTTTACATACACAGAGAGAGGGCAGTGAAGTGCTGCAGAGATTGCAGCACTGCTGCTGGCAAGGGGCTATGTTTTTTTTACTTACCTGGCTGGCCTCCTGCAGCGTCCTGGAGGTTCACAGCCTCCTTCAATCTCCTCTGTGGCTGCTGTAAATAGCCCTTATCTAAAGTCTTATCTAATAGGCCGACCATTCCTACTTCTTGTTTCCCTCGAAAACCAGAAGCAGGTTTAGATCAGAGAAAAGGGCTTTGTAAAAAAGATGTGGAGGAGATCAGAGGGGGCTGCAAGCCTCTAGGACCCTGTATGAGGCCAGCGCTCCCCCCCAGCACTCCCCCCCCCAACAAAGCCTCTTGGCAGCTACAGCGCTGCAATCTCTGCAGCACTGTTGCTCCCATCAGAGCAGGGTCACTCCCCTTAAGGGGGAATGCCATGTTTCCAGTTCCCCTGGAGGTTCATGACCCACTACTTTGGGAATCACTGGGCTTGAGCAGTCTTTCTCAAGGTTTGTCCTCCACCGTAGCTCTTTACATAGTCCACATATTCGAAGTACCACCAGCAGCAAATGGCAATGAAATAATCACCAGTTACTTCTGGGTTAGGAGGCCAGGTGCAATGCAATAAACACTAGTAAGAGGCTCAGGGTGGATGGCACAGCTTTTGCGAGCACAGAAAAGCATGCTTTGGAGCTCTAACCACCAAGCCGAGCATCCTAGAACTGCTTGCTGCTTCGCATTGGCTAGAGGGCTAAAGGCTGCTGTACAGTGCGTGTGAAGCAGAGGTTTCTGCCTTTTGTTTTTAAGTTCTTATTACCATGACCTATTGTAAGCCACCATGAGTATCAATTGGTTAAAAAGTAGAAACAAATACAAACAAAAAATGTACAGTAATTAGTAAATATGGCTGGTGAGATGCCTGTCATGCAAGACAACTGACTGGGGTTCTAAATGCACCTCCTGCACATCTGGCTGTTAGAATAATGCAAGGAATTTGTGCATTTCTAGATTTGTGAAAAAAGTCCTACACAAATATACTATGTGTACACTAATTTTTCTCTTAATTATCAATACTACCAACTGTCAATCTCTTAATGCCAAACACTTCCTGTCACAATAAAGGAAGAAAGAGGAGAGAAACACAAGCAAACACGCTGCAGAATAAATCAGCTGTGTTTAGGATAGTAGGAATACACAGAAAAGGAATGGCCCAGTCACTATGTATGAGGTTCTCAAAACCACTGCTCTTAGGCTTCAAGCATAATTAAAAATTTTCCTCTCAGTACCACAATGGGCCATGTGAATCTATCAGGCATCTCCCACCCTTCATTTTCAATTCACCTCTCCCCTTAAGCACAACTCCCAACCCGCCATGTCTACCTGACAAGTGACAGCCCAATCTGATTAAATGCTTGCAAAGGAGGGGACTAGTGGGCCTCCATGACAGGCCCAAAGTGATCACCATGGAGATACATAATTACAGCTGTCAACGCATCTACTGTCCTGCTGGCATCAATTTGATTGCTCCCAGCAATAATGATAGACAAAGCTTAGTATGCACTCTCTTGCACCCAATCACTTTATCTATTCCGTGGTCCATTTAGCTGACATGCAACATTCGCACAAGCAAATAACAGCAGTAAGCAGAACATTTAAGGCATTTTAATTGTTTTTTCTTTCTCTGGATGGCTCACAAGTGCAAATGTTATTACATAAAACTCCTGCTGCAGCATTAATTGAAGAAAGATTTGGTGGGACAAAGACTGTAGGGGGTACAGTTTGTCCATTATCACTTGTACTTTCAACAGGTCTCATGTTTAGAAAATTGCAAATTGCAAAAACTTGCAAGGGCAAAATATTTGACATCCTGTTAGCTATTACAACATGGTGAAAAACCTCAACCTGCCCCCAGAGTAATTACTGAAAATTCTTCCTTAGTTCATTTGAGTTTCATTAAATATGCTTAAGATACATTCCCTCCGTAATAGCCTTTAAAAAAAAAAATCATCCATTCAACATCACATAGCGCTTGCTAAACCTTGACAATTTGTATTTCTGCTTTTAAGCTTTGAACACAGCATGACGCCTTAAAGCCCAAGAAAGGGTCAGGTCCTCTCTAGGAAGCATATGGGCAAAAACAATTTAAGAAGTGAAATAAATCCTATATCCAATAACATCACCAAATTTAGGGTTTGGTCTGTAATCCTTTACCATTTTTTCCATGCAAGTAATCATGGTAAATAATCATATTCACAGATGGTATCAGCTTGTCATTTCACAAAACCGACACCATGCCATATATACGCACTTATTACTTTGACTACCTTGATTATACAGAAGAGATGCCCTTGTCCTTTTTGTACTGGTTGTTAAACAACCACTCTAAACAGACAGCCTAAACACTGAAATGTGTAATAATCACTTTTCATCAACTCTGGTAAATTGCATTTGGTCTTTAAAAGCTTCAAAGCTAAACAAATAAGACCACTCCTCATTGGGACATTTAGCACTTCATGCAGATAGGCCATTTTCTTTTGCTGCTCATTCTTCTAGTTAGAATTATTACTGTTATAAAAGCCAAACTGGAAATGATAAAGATGACTCAATGGTTACCTTAAAAAAAAAAAAATCCAAATCCCATTTCCTTTGCATGACGTCTTTTTCCAATTATTACAACCGAACAGAATTAACTTCCCTCTCCTTCACTTAACAAAAGAGATTTAAGGTGGCTGGTTTTAAAGGGTGCTGGACACCTACAACTTCTATTGAACTCAATGAGATCTGTAGTTTCTTAGTGCCTGTGAAAATGAGGAACAAGGAAGCATCAAAATTACTTACATTGGGCACATGCAGTGGTTCTTTGTACTGAGACAATCTACCAATAGATGGCAGACCAAAAGATTTGTAGGGATCCTGAAATGAAATTCAAACACAGGGAGGTATTAACTTAGTAAGACAAAGCACAGGAAGCAAGGTTAAGTCACTGGGAAGCCAACGGTTTCCTCCACTTTAATTTTGAACGAACTATATTTTGTTTTCAAAGTGACTTATTTTGGGGGGATATGAATTTGCTTCTTCCATTCAAGTCATGGAAGGTTTGTTAAAGCTAAAACCTTCCTGCTGTGTCTTTATTAAACCAAGGGCAATCTTTCTAAGAGAGGACACAATAGTAGGGGCATGGATGGAGAACAAAAACACACAGCACAAAAAGAAACTCCAAAAACCCACAGACAAGTGCTTGTGAAGCTATACTCAAGTTCCAATATTTTCAGGATCACAGCCCAAATATTCACTAACACAGTTATTTAAGGCACAACAGAGAGCATAATTGCAGATTTTATGGTGCTCAAAGGAAAGGAGTGGGATAGTTTCTGTCCTCTATTGCTGTTGAACAGAATTCTCTGCTCAAAATCCCAATCAACTACCCTCGTTTGGAAGAACAAACAAAACCAGTAAAAAGACCAGTACACTGGACACACAACCGGTAATTAAGAGTCATACTAAAACTAATAGCAGGACTCAACGCAATCTTGTAGCGTTTCAATAACCACTCTTAAAAAGTACTATGTTAAGATGAGCATTAAAAGTTGTACTATGAATGCTAAAAGAAAGATCACTATACATGTGTACACACAAAAGATGCCAGAGCAAGACATGCAACACTGTTCTAACAAGACACTGAATAAAGAACTGCACATTATTCAAAATGAGGACAGCTGTCCAAGAGATTAGCCTTATTTTGAAATGAAGAATGGAGTTATATTGGTAAATCTTGATTTCAAATCTCAATGGATAAATGTGCAAATCTCAGATGGCCAGTTCTCAATTAGACAATTTATTTTCTTTTAATGTAACTGCTGATTACCAATGTCTATAGCAAACATAGTTTTCAGATCCTCTCAACAACAACAAAAAAATCAAAGCTGAGGTGATAAGAAACTTCCTGTTCAAAGATTTCTAAGAAACTGCATCAGAACTTGAAATAGTTGCAGAGTGCTTTTCTTTCAAGCGTGGTGTACAATTTCTCCTAATCACAGAGAAATTCTGAATACTAAAGAAGGCTACTTATTTTCATCAGTTACGTCATACACAACAGATGAAGCTCTAGGAAGAAATCCTGGCATTTACCTACATCTAGCATAGTAGCTTCCTATACACCCATTCGCCCACCCAGCATTAACAGTTTTTACCTCAGCATATACTCGACATTCAACTGCCCAGCCGTTGATGGGAATATCAGCTTGTTTGTGCCTGAGAGTGTAACCCTTAGCAACACGGATCATTTCTTGGACTAGGTCCAGACTGGTAATGCATTCTGTGATGGGATGTTCAACCTGCAAAGTCAAGAACTGTCAGTCAGAAGATAACAGAAAAACAACAACTAAATCCTTTCTCCTCCCCCACCCCAAACAAAAATCTTGAAAAGCAGAGGGGGGTAATTTACTTTACAAGTCAATCTTCTTGTAATACGGATAAAAAAGAAAACAAAATTTACATTCCGATTCTACTGCAGAAAAACAGGATAAAACGGAGTAAAGCAAAATAAAATTGTAGGTAATGGATGACATTTTAAATACATATACACTTTTTTACAAACCCTGTCATCCTTGATGAAAGCTGAATTTGTTTCAAAGTATTAGGGGGAGGGACTTAAAGAAACAATCCTAAAAGACCAAACTTTTAATCTAGAAATTCAAAGTATTTTAACTGAAATCTCAAAAGGAGCTGGCTGATAATCAACCCATTCTGCTACACTTAACATGGCATGTACAGGAGCAGCCTACAGTCTTCCATAGAACCAGGCTAGCCTAAGTCTCACCCACACGCCTGCTTTCACTAACCTGTCCTGACAAGCAACCAGATTAGCGTAATCTTACATCAGTGCAGTGTAGCAGAAATGAGCAGATGGATCCTTCAGGTTTTTTTTCCCTCCAGACTTATCTGTGTACTGCTTAGCATGCACAATAGCTGAGCTGGACCAGTAGAATCACTGTGTGCTCTCAGCAAATAGCTACTAACGGCTCAGGATGATGCTGTCATGGGAATACCCCTCATTCACAGTGAAACGAAGCAGGAGAGCAAGTGCACAAGTCTCTCTTGTTGTTAAGACGGATTTATACACATGCGTATTTAACTTAGCAAATGTAACTTAATCAGCATGGAGGAATTATAAAGTAAGCGTATTCTAAGGGATCAAGCTAAGAAACTCTGTAGTCAAAGATGTATAAAATTAATAAACGTGCTAACCATCTGTGTACAAAAAATATAAAAAGATGATTGATTTTTAATACAAGATCCTTTTCCTAACTATCTTAGGAAACTCCACTGCATACTCCTTTATCAAGAAATGTCATAGCACATGTATTTTGTGACACAGGAAAAGGTCATTGAACAAACTAGACATCTTCCTTTAAGTATATTAATTGAAAGAGAACATTTTGTCTACTGTAATATCCTTGCAGTGGGTCTTGCACAAAAAAAAGTAAAAATAAACAGATGGCACCCATAATTAGCCCTCTGTGCATTTTGAGTTTGTTTACAGCACCATATTTTAAGACAGCCTGACAACTTTAATGACATCACCAAAATAAGCACCTTTTAAAAAAGGAGATAAACGTCACACTGAAATAGGATTTTGATTATGCAGTATAAGAAGTTACCTCTGGGATTCAGTCCATTTTGCCAAACACATGATACTCTCAAGTATGTCAAACTTAATCATAGTGCCTGAAGATTCCAAAACAAGTCTGCATGTACCCTGAAGTGCTCAACTGAATCAATGCATTTCCTATTAAAACTCAGTTGCTCATCAAGGATCAGTGGTCTAGGAAAAAAAATTCATTTTCCCAGGGCATCAAAGATTTAAAAGAAACTTCAGAAATAACTATTCCCCCAAAATGATGTTTTGGAAAAAATAGCTGGAATCTTTACTAAGGCATTTTAATTATTTAGTTTTATCATCCTATTTCCTTGAATTATCATCCCATTGTGAAAAACAATAACCCCATTGTGGAATAAAGTTTTATTGTTAATGATCAAACTAGGATCAAATTCCTCCGGAAAGCAAAACATTTGTGTGGTTTATTCTCAAAACACTTACAAACATTTATTGAATCAATTCTTCAATAGAAATCTTTCCCTCCATAAACACTTGCGTCTCTTGCGTCAATATATTTCCTTTGTATGAGAGAGCAGGGAGGGAAAGAAGACAGAAAAGGAAAAGAAGTGGGCATTTAAACCAACAATGCAGCCATATTCTCCCAAACTATATGTAAACATTCTTATGTTTTCCTGTGATTTAATTAGTATGTTTATGACAGAATACACATTTTTGAAACATACATTCAGTACAGCCAAGATTTTAATCACATTTACACTATGTTCTACACTTTGATTTGTTCATTTCAGCACAGCTTGAAACAGAGTAGAACCAAATATATCCACAGATGACGGACAATGGACCAGCCTCCAACAAAGGAAAATCGACTGTGGAAAGTGGAGTACACTGGCAGACTTGTAGTCCTGGGCCCAAAGCAGCAAACCAGAGCTATGGAGGAGTTAATGAGTGACACTGCTACAGTCAAGGACATTCTGAAGAAGTCTAGAGTTCTTTCAAAGAGGCCATCTATGAGAAAATCACAACTATTTTGGCAAACACTCAACACAAAACCTGCTAGAAGGCCTAGTGTGAGGCGTTTTAGCCTCATGCATCATAATCCTATCTTGCGTTGGAGCTGGCAGGTCAGAGGCCTTCACTGTATCCAGCGCAAGATAGGGGCTAAAATCGGCTCAGCTGGAGACAAGGGGAAACTCTTCCCCTTACCCCCGGGAAAGCCACCACAGCCCCAACGGGTCTCCTCAGACCTGCGCCACCTCATGAGGTGATGCAAGCCTGAGCAGAACAGAGTAGCCTGTAGTCAGGGAACGGGGTTGGGATCCGGCATAACAGCTGGGTCCCAGCCCCGCCTCCCACTTCCCGCCAGCCCCATGAAACCCCCTCCACCTGCCCTGAAACGCTCCCTCCTGCCTCCTACCCCTGCTTGGCTACCAGGCTTCCCTCTCCATGTCGGCATGGAGGTTGCATGCAGCCTCCATGGACCAGTGCACATCCCTGCATTGGCCCTGCCAACACATGAGGAGGTGGAAACGTGCTTCATCGCACATTTGTGACCCTTCTGGGCCAGCGCAAAGGACTTGCACTGGCCTAACTAGTATTTAGGATTACGTCCTAAGACATACCCAGACCTTCAGCAAAAAGGCATAGGAGGTGGAATGTAATCCATATCTATTAGATCTATCTATAAAATCTGTTAGATTTAAAAATCTAATAATTTTATAAACAAAAACAAGATGACCCAGGGCTACAGCCTTCCATCAACTCTCATTGTATTTTTATTTCTCATATTCCCATAATATGCATTCCAAGTGCCATGAAGAGAATTGTTTCCACTTTTGTTCAAATGACACGCTCAATAACATTTTTCTGCTAAAAGCTAAGACCAAAACACAACAAACCTTCATTGGAGAGCTACTGTTTACAATTGCTACTAAGCTTGTTCACCAAGAACCAGAGGCAGTTACAAGACCCAAATAATGGTCTTTCACAAATATAATTCCTATTTTCTTTCACTTTCTCTTTCTTCCCAAATGTGTATTGATTTTATCTTCAGATTTTAAGTCTGCCAGGAAGGGCCTGTTTTCTTTTTCTGTCCAGAACCTAGCAAATTAAGCACTTTTTAAGTAAGATCATAGAACCAGGTAGTCTCCACAGTATAAAGAAGCCACATAGCACATCTATAAGTATCTGGAAACATACTGATGACAAGTGAAACATGAATAGTTGTCAAAAAAACAGCTGTCAAGAAAAGCTTCCATCTTTATGTTGTATGCTTGGCATCCTCTGGCAAGAACAGATCACCAAGACAGTCCTTGCCTAAGACAGCCTATCAAGCCTCTTGGTTCTTGACAGACACTTGCATTGGTGTAGACATGCATACATACTGATATAAGATGAATGCCTACCAAAGAACATGCTTGATAGCAATATAATTAATGCTACAACTACTGATATCACCAGTAGCTCTAACTTTTCTCCTTTCTTTTGAAATAGAGATATCAACATCTATTACGTCACTAGTAGAAACTCTGGCAAATAAGAATATTTGCAATAGGAACTGAGATGAGGAAGGGGTCCCTACAGCTAGAGAACAAATGCAAGCATAAGAAACTGCTCTCTAAAGCTTACAGAGTGACCAAAAGGGCTGACTAAGCTAAGGGGCTGGCCTCTTTAGCCACCAGAATAAATGTAATTCAAAATTAATCCAAAGCATGCAAGGAGATGTAAATCCATCATCTTGAGAAGAAAAAGAGGTGCCATATATCTTAGCACAGACAAAGTACACAGTATATATTTGTAAGAGGGGGAAAGCACAGACTCCAGTCTGTTTCAACTGTGATTTCAAACTTGCATAGTGAAGGCTGTCATTACATAGACTTTAATAAAAATGAAAACTCCTGAGTTTGACATATATTAAACAAAATACAGTGGGCTCTCCCTACCTGCAGATTCAGAATCCACAGATTTGTCTCACCGCAGGTTCTGAATTCATGCCGGAGGGCCCACAGAAATGCCTTCTGGTCACATCTGGAGGTGTTCTGAGGCACAGGGAGGCCGCGCACAACCTCCCTGCATCTCAGAAGACCTCTGATACCAGAAAGGGCCTCCCCCACCTTAAAACTCTTCCAGACGTGTCTTGTCCAGAGGTCCTCTATGGGTTCCCCCCTGCTCTCCAAATCCTCCAAATCCAAATCCCCCCTGCTCTCCAAATCCTCAGGTTCATTATCCATAGGAGATCCAGGAATGGATCCCCTGTGGATAATGGGGTTGCACCTGTATTTCCCCAAATTTGTCTCCATGCAGAACAAATATATATCTGTCTTTCTTCAATAGTATGTCAAGACAAAGCAACTGTATTTTTAAGAAATCATAACATGTAATTATGATGCTGAAAAACTGCAAGAAGAATTTGAGATGCTTTCATTTATCTAAAAACAGGTAGCACTATGTCTTCTATCCCAGTTTTTCTACCTCTCATATTTATTTCAGTTCTCCACTTTTTGCCCTTCTTTCCATTGTATTAAAGTTGATAAATCAAAATCTTAGTCTTTAACAGCTGTACTATTTTTAAATGGCCCTGAAAAGCCTTCTACTGTATTCCAGAACATTCTATCCAAATGATTCTCTTAAGATCATAAGGACAGTTGCTTCAGTTTTCTACGCAGAGTTGTAGCAATCAAAACCAAAACGTGAATTTATCCATTATTTCTGTATTGCTATCGACCAAATCATGGCTGTTCTTTGTATGCTATGCTAAATGAATTCACAACCATTAACCTCATTAACAGCAGGTTAAATAAAGAGATTTTTCGCTGGCAAAGTGATTAGATGCTTTTCCATAATGTGTACAATAGCAAAGCTCTATTTGAATATATAAATTAATCGCTACTGCAATGCCCCAAGGAATTCTGTGGTGGTGAAATCTCTGCCAATGGATTGGCTAAGCTGCCTTTATGTCACATAGGAAAAGAGCAAGAAAAAATGCTTAGAAGTGGAGGGACAAAAGAAAAGTGGCACCAAAGCAAGGGAAGAACAGGCAAGAAAAGTCTGGAGGCCACAGATAGGAAACAGAGTAGAAGGAATACAGTATCCAGCCTTATTTAACAGACATAGACCATTTTGTTTCTCGCAGGTGACAAAATGATCTGCCTTTTGTCCCTCTAATACAGTGCTTTGTCCCTACTTGCTTGAAGACATCTATTATAGTGCCAGTTCCTAAGCAGACAGTAGTTGCTTTTCTCAATGATTATCGACCTGTGGCTCTAACTTCGGTAATTATGAAGTGTTTTGAGAGGCTGGTGTTGAAACATATTAAGTCTGGCCTTCCACCCACCTTGGATCCTTGTCAATTTGCATACAGGAATAATAGGTCGACTGATGATGCCATCTCTATTGTTTTACATACAGTCCTGCGTCATTTGGAACAACGGGGTACATATGTACAGCTGTTATTTGTGGATTATAGTTCTGCTTTTAACACCATTCTACCTAGCAGGCTGTTTTTTAAAATGACCAGTTTGGGCATGCAGCAAGACATTTGTCTGTGGATAAAGGACTATTTGACAAATAGGCCACAGTCAGTTAGGATCGGCTCTTATCATTCTTCCACTCTGATATTAAATACAGGAGCTCCCAAAGGCTGTGTGCTGAGCCCCTTCCTCTATTCCCTGTATACACATGATTGTACCCCATCACATAACACCAATGAAATTATAAAATTTGCAGACGATACTACAGTGGTGGGGCTTGTTAGCGGGAATGATGAGTCTGCTTATAGGAAGAAGGAACAGGAGTTGTTATTGTGGTGCAAAGAAAATAATCTCTCACTTAACATCAAAAAAACTAAAGAACTTATAATTGACTTCCAGAAAAAGAGGGATGTACACACACCATTATACATAAATGGTGAGGAGGCGGAGAGGGTTGCTAGTTTCAAATTCCTAGGCATTTACCTTACAGAGGACCTCTCATGGACTATTAACACCAACATGTTGATAAAAAAGGCACAAAAGCGGTTATATTTTCTGAGGAAGCTTGGGAGGTTAAATTTGTCACAGCAGCTGCTTGTGTCTTACTATCGTTGCAAAATTGAGTGTCCTAACCTATGATATCTTGGTGTGGTACAGAAATTGCTCTGCAGGGGACAAAAAAGCTCTGCAGAGAATTATTAAGATCGCGCAGCACATCATCAACCTTCATCTACCAGCTTTGGAGGACGTCTATACATCTCACTGTCTACAGAAGTCACATAGTATTCTGAGAGATCCCTTCCATCCGGCTCATAAGTTCTTTGAACTGTTGCCTTCCAGTAGACGATACAGAACTATTAGAGCACGCATCACATAACTCCTGAACAGTTTTTATCCCACAGCCATAATTACGTTGAATAAGGAGATATAGTTGTTACCATGCTTCTGGGCATTATGGTCTGTTATACTGTTTTTATATTATGATGTATGTTGTATAGAATGTGTGGGTGACTGTGTAGAGTGTGATTGTTGGAATTGTAGTATATATTTATGCTTGTATCTCAAAGGTGCATAAATTTTGTTGTGCTGTAGCACAATGACAATAAAGTTACTACTACTACTAATACAGGAGTAGGCAAACTGCGGCCCACAGGACAGATCCAGACTGCCACTCAAAACTATTTGGCCTGTAGTCCCAAAAAATATACCTACCTTACACAAGGTGGTCCTAAAAAAGAATTCGAGTTTGTAAATCTATCTCTGTAAGGCTTACAGTATAAGCAGACCAAGGGCAGAAGCTTCCTCTGATCGTAATTCTGTCTGAGCATGTGTCTTTCCATGCCATGCCCATCTCTTTTTTCTTAATTCTATGGCCTAATCAGGAGGTTCATGCATGCATATCAAATGTGTATGGAGTTCTTACTATCAATGGACCCAATGACTGGCTCCTTTGCAGAAGATCTCTGACCCCTGCAGTAATAGAAGGGAAGGACGTGGAGGATAGTGTCTCTGCTGTGCTTGCTTAGTTTTCTCTATTATTCCAGGTGTCAGATGAGTTAGTTTGAAAGACTAAGGACAGATAAAGTATATTCTAAGATCTTACTCACTGAAGTGAGCAGAGACTGCCATTATACAGACAATCTACAAGAAGTTCACATTGGCTTGCTTTAACTAATGATGCAAAAAGGAAAGGAGGCTATAAATGCAGCCAAATACAAGCCTTCAACCATTATATAGTAGACAGATCTTTCCGAGACACTGCGCAAAGGCTATAATAGATCAGCAATCTTACTTCCCCAAAACATGGATATTAACAGAGCAGATGCAATATACCATTTAAAGAACATGCAAACACAAAAACATCTGCAGACTCTGGTTCTAAAGTTAAATTTGGAAAAAATTTCATTACAATTACTAAGTTTTGCTCTTTATAAACAGAAGAAAAGCCTAGATGGCTAGTTGCAAGTCTATTAACAGACATCAGAGTTTGAGGGCTGGAGAAAAGTGACACATCAATTGGGAAAGTCTGGTGATGAAACCTATAAAATTACAACTCACCATCCTCAAACTGAAATACTAATTAGAGACAATACACATCCAAGAGAGGGGAATTAGGGAAACGTACCTAATGAACATTTAAATTAAGGGTTAGTAAATTTCCGATAAAGTTGGAAATAATGAACCTGCTATTAGAGAAGCGGTCTTCTCAAACTGCCTAAATAGTACTTTAAAACTTTCCAATGATATGCAATGTTACCATCTGGAAGGATTTTTGCAGGACACGCGGTGATTTCCACATGTTTTTCATGCATAAAGAGACTATTCTCTATATACTGTTGGTCAACATCTACAGAAAATCCTAACTTCTACGTAAAACAAAAAAAATGCTAAATATGACAAAAGTAACTCGATCGTAGGGATTGTCGCACACAGTCTGTGCTGCTGCAGCTTAAGTCAGTATGTTGGCTATTATTTTTCTGGAGCCCTGGAAGCAACATTCCCCCTTACTGCTATTGTTGTATTACCCTGATTGAAACTGCAACCCCTTTCCCAAGTCCCAACACAAGTCAATGAGATTTATGACAGCAGATAGCAAGGAGCTTCTGGTGTTAATCTTATTTCCACCAGATACCCAGTGCTTATGAGAATACTACCCATTCTTTAATTCACTAAAATGGTGTATTTAAAAAAAAATTCTTTTTAGAGACTTAAAATATTTTTTAAAATACTGAGGGCTTTGGGGAGATTGAAGGTAGATGGACAACCAACCATGGCCATTATTCAATAAGCACCCATCACAGCTACACTAAAATGTACACACATTCACTGAAGTTGTGCTGGTCATACTTCTAGGAAAGCATTTCGACTTTTTCAGTCAACAGCTAAGAGAACAGTGAAAGCCTACAAAACTGATTTGACCAGAGACCATGGTGGCACCTCAAAGCTGATGCTCCTTAAGTTTCAAAGCACAATTTAGAAAAAGAGATATGTCACAGACAAAATAACTCTAATGTGTGCTACTGAAAAAGTGCTGCAACGGAAGTCAGACTAGCATAAAAAACCTGCTCCGTGTGACAGCATTGGTGTTCTTTTGCCTAATTTTATATTCTGCTTTCTCATCTCAACAGCTCACTCAACTACATCAAAATAATTGATTTAAAGTGAACCAAAAAATATACAATTTTGTTAATCCCTGATCCACAAACTGTGTATTCTGAAGAAAGAGCGAGTTCATAGTGCAGAATGCACTATGTGCAGAATGCAGCAGCTTGTGTGGTTACTGAATTTTGACCTTTCTATTCTAGTGGACCTTTCTCCAGTGGACCTTTCTCCTTTCTACGTTGACTGTTCATTCAATTCCAGTCCCAACTCAAGGTGCTGGTACTGACCTTAAAGCCCTTCACAGTTTGGGACCAGGTTATCAGAGGAACTGCCTCCTCCCACCCTCTGTGCACATCTGAGGAGACTCATCTGCAGGTCCTACTTCTGACCCAGGTTAGAAGGTTGGCAGCATGAGGCCCAGCCTTCTCTGTAGTGGCACCACAGTTACAGAACTCCCTTCCAGAGGATTTAAGAACTGTCCCTTCCCTGACAACTCTTCAGCAAGGTCAAAAAAACTTTTCTTTCATTTAGCTTTTAATTGATGGTTTTGGGAGTTGGACCTCTTGTTCTTGCATTTTGTATAGTTGTGAGTGCTGTGCTAAGGCAGGCGCTAGCAAAGACTAAGGATACACCAAGAAGTATGGTTAAGAGTAAGCTTACCAGTTTCCCAATACTGAATCATGATGGCCTGCACTTTTTCAATGACACTGCACTGCAACTCACATTAGACATATACAAATATTACACTTTTAATTAAAGCAGGCTTTTCCTAGTACAGTCTATGCACTAAGGCAATGGTTCTCAAACTGGAGAGTCATGACCCACCAGCCCAAGAAGCACTGCCCCTTTCTTCTTAAGGGGCAGAATGAGAGGGAAGGCAGCGGTGCAATCCTCAGAATTACGCCGCTGCCAGGGACTGCAGGGCTTTTCCTTCAACCTACCCACCTTGCGCTGGCCTCCTAGGAGTGCAGGGAGCCCCGCAGAGCCTTCTGCAGAGCTCACCACGTCTCAGAATGTTCAAAAAAAATGAGATTGCAATCCACTTCTGGGTTGCAATTGCAAAACCAGAAGAGGGTCGCAATCATATTTTTTGAACATTCAAAGAAGTGAGGATCCCTGCAGAGGGCTCCACAGGCCTCCCCACAACCCCAGGAGGTTGGCACAAGGGGGGTAGGTTGAAGAAAAAGCCCCTCAGTCCCCAGCAGGAGCAAAACCTAAGTATTGCACTGCTGCCGCTGCCTCCCCCTCCCCCCCCCCCCCGCAAAGACTTAGTGGTTGGAAAACTCTATATGAGAATTTGAGAACCACTGCACTAAAGACAACATTAGAAGTTTTGCTTTTCTCCATGATAAATAAGGTAATAAATGAACACTAATGAATATAAACTAGATTGTAAATATTAGAAAATGTTTTATCATAAAAAAGATAGCATGCATGCTCTTCAACTTGCTTCTTCAAAGCAATGGCTACATACTGCTAAGAATACATTTTTTCCCTAATGAAATTTTACCCTGCTAAGTTGTGGTTTCGGAAAGAACCGATGACTAGTTAAAATGTAAAGCCCCCTTCACCTGCACCTGTATTGTAAAAATAGGAAAATCCTTTCCCTCCCCCAATACCTGAAGTCTAGTGTTCATTTCCAAGAAGTAGAAATTCTTTTTTGAGTCCACGAGGAATTCCACTGTGCCAGCAGAAGAGTATTTTACAGCTTTGGCAAGTGCTACGGCTTGTTCTCCCATTGCTCTGCGTGTCTCAGGGTCCAAGAAAGTGCTGCACATTCAAGGAAAAACAGATGTTTATGTTGGTCTTGCTTATGATGATTTGTTTTATACTTTAATTTTGAGAGCTCAAACATAAGGGGGCAAGTAACTAGGGCTCGTGTCAGTCAGAGCACAGGTCCCAGTAGTACTGTTACCACATGAACTGGTAGATCTATTAAGGATACACACACCCCCAAAAAAGAACCTGACTCCTGTAGCTCACTCTTAATGAACAGGAGTGATGAAAACACTTAAAACGTTTTTGTAAATCCTCAGACTAATAGGGTAGCATCTACTGTAGCTTGCTCAGGAAAAAGGGACTCTTGCTCTGGGAGAAGAATAACTCTGAATGTAGTCAACAGATTTCAGAAATTCAAGTCAGAAAAATACTTCACACTAGTTGATCATAGGCCTCTCTTTATTAGGACATTAAAAAGAAAATTAAAAAGATCTATTCTTCATACTTCTACAGAAATTCAATGCACCCTAGAAATATAAAGCAATACTACTAATATATTAGTAGTGGACATTAAAGAGGATTACAAGGCACCACAACTAAGTTACATTGCTGTAAGGCACATTTGCACCTCCTCAGGAGTCAGCAAGGCCAGCACACAGAGGCGTGCCGACCTGCGGAGGCTGACATAAGCTTCCACGCCGATGGAGGCTCTGAGCTTTGCATCGGCCAAAAAGTTTCCTCTTACCTCTGGCTGAGTCACTTTGGGCACTTATTCCGCGTTGGATACAAAACAAGCCTCTTGGCTTGCCTGTTCCAGCGCAGAATACGATTGCACCCTTAATATATGGAATTATGGAATCCCACGATTTGCAGTGCTTTTGTTTCCAAAGACAATGAATTAAGACAATAGATATATTGTCTTAATATATCTGGGTGCATTAGTGAAAACTTGAAATGCAAAACTGCAAAGCTTCAAACTGAATGGCCTTGCTGTTTCAACTTTAGCCTGCAACACTGAATCTGACATTCAATGACAGTAACAGCTTGTAACTTAAATTATTCTTTCAACTTTACCCTAAAGCTGAAAGTTTTAATTTTCTGTTTTTCTTTCTTTGATTCATCTGTTCCACACAGCATGGTTTCCCCCTTCCCTTCCTTGAGCACAGCTGTTTCTTCTGCCCTGGAGTGCAGTTGTGGAACTCTCTTGGGAACCACTCTTAAGACTGCTCCCCAACCAGCAACCTTCTTCACTGCAGGACACTAAATATATCATCTTCCAGAGGCCAGAGGCTCACCAACTCAGAAAAACGTATTTTCTGGCAATATTTCAGAATATTACTATTCTGATGATACTTCTACACTAGAAGTTATATTAACCTTTGCAAATTTTCCAACTTTTACCTGTTAAAGGATAGAAAAAGTTGTTCCTGTCCTCACACTGTGAGATTGATCTGGGTACACAAGGAAGCTTTAAAAAAAAATTGACTGCCACTCTCTTGATCAACCCTATACAGAACCAAAGGTCATCACAGTAAATAACGACATGCAATACACCAGCAAGGGAGTAAGAGAACAGAACCATATAATGTTCCATATAGGCTGCCAGCCAAGAATGACATTGTATGAGAAAGGAAACCAAAGGACAGCATAAGATAGCAATACGATAAGAAAGAAGAATATACTTCAAGATGAATTACATCTTTCACAATGCCCTTGTCCTATCCCCAAAAACTACCACTACATGTTCAATTTTCACTTTAAAACCACAAAACAAAAGCATCATCAGTAAACATGAATCATGAGACCCTATTTCAACAATAAATCAGACAGTGAACTCATTGCAGTGATATTAGTGGTGGGTTTCTGGCTTATATGCTTTCTCCTCCATCAACACGCATAGTTATTATTATTATTATTAACAGTATTTATATACTGCTTTTCAACTAAAAGTTCACAAAGCGGTTTACAGAGAAAAATCAAATAACTAAATAGCTCCCTGTCCCAAAAGGGCTCACAATCTAAAAAGATGCAAATGAATACCAGCAGACAGCCACTAGAACAGACAGTGCTGGGGTGAGGTGGGCCAGTTAGGATCCAGAAAAGTCTGTATGAACACGCACAGAGGCTGGACAATTTTGCCATTGACCAGTGTCATATGGGGACACTGCTCTAGAGCAGTGGTTCCTAAACTTATTAACACCAGGATCCATTGTTTAAAACGACACTGTATCAGGGTCCACCCAGGTTTATCAGCCTTCTAAAAAGGAGATTTAGAAAGAAATATTTTATTTGAACCCTCAGAAAAAGACCCTCAAACATTTATTTCCCTATATTTACACATGCTTGCAAACTGCAAGAGCTCAGCTCTTTGAAGGGTAATTAGCGGTTACAGTATCTGATTTTTGAATAGCCTTAGGGCTTGAGGAAATTAGTTATCTGATATTTCCATCACTCATTGCCAACCCACCAAAAATCAGGCTGCAACTCACCAGTGGTTCCCAACTCATGGTTTGGGAACCACTGCTCTAATGGACCCTGGCCTTCAGAATGTACAGGAACCTACAGGTAGAAGGAAAAATCGTATGTGTGAGTAGAAGTAACTTTGAACTTCTCTACATCCTAGTAAAACATAGTGCTTAAACCAAAAGACACTGAGTTTAGCTGAACAAGGGATCTAGTTAACAGCAATCAACACTATACTTGATATCCCAACTCTCATACAGATTCCCACAGTGTGCGAGTGTGAATATCATCTGGACATACACCAAGCCTTTATTTATTGGAAGAGTTTCAGCCTTTACAAAATACAGGCATCTGCACAACATTCAGGTATTCTGATCTCTCATCTACAAATACTCGAGCCATTCAACTCATTACCATTGCCCAGTTAAATGTCCAAAGTTACAATCCTACACATATTTATGTGAGATTATAAATAGGACTTACTTCTAAGTAGAAGTATGTAGGTTTGTGTTGTAAAGCGTCCCAGTACTTCAAAGTTTTAAATGTCAAACTATCATCCTTTTAACGTGAACAAAGATTTCAGAAACCTGCATCTCATATCAAACAACTCTGCACAGCAAAAATTATTGAAACTATTTGAATTTCTAGTCATGCTGTTTTCATAATTTCTGGGGTAAAAAATATGAAAGAGCTAGCAACTGATGTTGGCTGCTAGTCATTTCCCTACTACTTCTGCTTAACATTTTTATGAAATTAAAAATACTGCTCAAAAATCAATTGTGGTAAAAAAAAAAGTGAGAATACTCACCTTGGTGCTTCTTCAATCACTTTCTGATTTCTTCTCTGAATGGAACATTCCCTTTCATTCAGCCATAATGTGTTGCCATGTTTATCTGCCAATACCTAGGAGAATGTCACTCTAAATAAATACATTGCTTTTCTTTCTCTCCAACTCCTTATCCGCATCAATGAAAATAATCCATTGCATTCAAAGTATTATATCAAAAAAAGTGCAAGGGATGCTTTTAGTCACACATCATCTCAAGGCCTTGTCGGTTCATACATTCCAGAGAGAAATCTCAACGTGGAATGAGCTCTGGTTGTCATATGCCCATCTTCTCAGGACCAAGTAAACCAGATTGTACTACGTTTATTGAGCAATTGCAAACAGAAGTGAGGTCCGATCAGCAACTGGAGCTCAGGGCAGTCACATGGAGGCTTGCAGAGGGGGCTGCAAGCCTCCAGGACCTTCATGGAGGCTTCAGCAGCCCCCCAGGTATGTTAAAATGTCCTTTGGTCCCAGCAGCACCATGATCTCTACGGCACGATCAGGGACACCCCCCCACTCCCACCCTGCCCCCACCACTACTTACGAGGTTCCCAACTCCTGTGGAAGAGTTTGGGAACCTCTGCACTAGACTAAAAAAAATCTAGTGTATGCACTAGATTGCCTTTTTTGTCTCTCTTTTATTTTTTAGATTTCTGCTAAAATCCTAGAGCCAGGATCTACAGATTTCCTTCAGACATGTCCAACAACTTAGGTATCCTTCACAGGATTTTTGAATTTCTATTCTTTGAATACCCAAATCTATACCAAATCAAAACTAAACAGCTAAGCTTTTTCCCCCCAATAAGCTGCTGAAATTCCTTTCTCTTCCCCCCACCCTGATTATGCAAGATACTATGGCCATGGCAAAGACCTGGCACAATGAATGGTAGACACTCATATTATATAATAAACTGCTCCTTTGATTTCAAGTGACATGGGAACTGGTATGCCTCAAATTCCCATGGCTGCAAAAAACTAGTTGCCCAGTTCTTTGGGTTCTCACCATTGTAATTAGAATCAGGATTTTATGTTCTATTAAAGTTTGGTCCTAATCCTATCCTTCTCCACCCCCCACTGCAACACCAAAAACAGCCACAGCGAAAACAAGCATGCTGTAGCCAGGGAGGGGAGGGATAAACTGAGAGGTTTAAGAAGAGAAAGGGAATCTTTCCCCTAGCCCCTCTGAAACTTCCCACTCTACAATGGGTCTCTTTGGACCTGTGCCAGCTCTTTAACTGGCACAAGTTTGAAGACAGGCAGGGGGCAGGGAGGCAGCTCACAGAGGGGATAGATCCAGCACACCATCACCAATGGATCTATCCACCTCCCCCCTGCCCAGTTCTGCCCCCTCAATGTCTTTTCCGCTGCCTTATCTTCCTCAGCGAGCAGCTAGCAGACCATCAACACACATGGGGAGGCTCTGGTCTTCCCACAGACCCTCCAGCAGTGTGATATTTCGTACACTGCCATAAGTGGTTTTTCAACTGCCATAAGACAATTAGCATTGGTGGCACACTAGTTCTGCCAGTGCAAAGAGCCTGTAGAATTGGGCTGAGTTATAATGGCATTTTGTCAGCACTGAGTGGGTTAAACTATTTTGCATCACCAACATACAGAAGGGTTGTGTTATATGAAGTTATTGAAATCCTGTCAGAATATATTCCAAGCATCTAAACAAAATTCATATGATAGTAATTATTAAGATTCTGTATTTTAGACTGGAAAACTAAATTTTGAGAAGACTGGCATATACTATAGATTTCTTGTCAGAAAAGATCAACTCATCACTGTCCACTATTAAGTTCCACATAAAATGGCTTGTAGAGAGATAACCACATATTAAGAGGTTAAGGTTCTTCAACTAAACCTTTGACTCTTGTTATAGGAAGTCATATCTAATGTTTGAATTTGCTATGGTGTACCGGGGGGCAAGGGTGATAAATGCCCCAGGCACAAGGCTTGGGGCATGCTGCCACGCCACCATCCACCCTCCCTGTGTTTCCCCCTCTTTTGCACTTAGTTGCTTAGCTGCAGCACTTGCCCAAAGGCATCCTGAGGGCCGGGGAAACAGTACACTGCCTCCCTGAACCTCTGAAGGCCTTGTTAAGCCCTCAGAAGCCTTCCCAGCCCTCCAAAGGCCTTCTAAAGGCTTAAAAACTTTTTTTTTTTTTGCCCTGTGAGGGACTGACAAGGCCCTTGGAGGGTCAGGGAGGCTACACACGGCCTCCCTGAGTCTCTGGAAGGGTGGCAGGGGGCGGCAACCTGGTCGTTGGGGAGGGGGGGCGGCAGCTTGCGGTAATGGCCCCGGGCTATACCAGGGCCACTGTGAATTAGTTAAAGTGAAAAATGCAGAAGACAGTCATTCACAATCACCCATTGCTAAACCAAAATGTTGAATATGGAAAGAATACAAACCTGAATTTCTATGTGACGAGGGTTATCAATAAACTTTTCTATTAACAATCGATCATCCCCAAAACTTGAGGCAGCTTCTTGAGATGAAAATCTAAAACCTTCCCTTTAAGACAAACAAATAAAACATTTAGAAGTATAGGAACCAAGCTGTCAAACTTTTAACAAAAGTTTAGCTGCATGTACAGCAGAGTTTCTGAAGTCTTCTTTCTGAAGGAAGCTCCCTACCCTGCCCAATAACAAGGGAATAGCCTCTCAAAGCTCACCTTAACTCCAGATCTATTATGAATAACTTAAATAACACCAGTCCCATCACAGATCCTTGGAGAACCCCACTGCTTACTTCCCTCCATTGTGAGAACTGTCTGTTCATGTTCTGCATTCTGTTCCTTAGCCAGTTACTAGTCTGTAAGAAGACTCATCCTTTTATTCCATGACTACTAAGTTTATTCAGGAAGCATTAGCGAGAGACTGTCAGAAGCTTTTGTGAATCAATTCATCTATTTATCTGTAGATTAAGGTACTTAGAATCTACTCCAGAAGTATTTCAGACTTCTTTTTTAAACAATCCATTCATGTTACAAGCAATTTGAGAATAATTCAAGCCACAATTGTTAAAACAATTTAACAGCAATTGTAGAATACCCATATTCTATATAACTTTCAATGGCTCTAATCTGCAACCACAGCTGAAATCACCAAGTATTAAAACTGCAAATTCACACATTTTTCCTATTAAATATCTTTTTCATTTAATTTTAAAATAAAAATAGAGGTATAAATAAAAGTGATGAAACTTAAAAATTCCAAAACACCATTAAGAGAGACAAGGATAAATATCATTCAGCAATTATAATATCTAAGGCAATCACTCAAGCATTAATAGCTTGATTAAATTTGTTATATACCCACTTGCAAATCATTTGGTGTTATTAGATTCAGTGCTGTCATTCAGAACATTTTGTTCTTTTGACTTTCTTCCTAGGCATTTTCTTAAATGATCTCTATAATACTTCACTTAACTGATGAACATGTTAATTAAAATTATGGATCACAAAATTTGTAGTTTTTATTTGTTAAACTCAATGTGCCTAATTATACATATAATCTATCTATCTATAAGTACACACTTAGGGCCCAACCCTAAATAGTGTGTGCCGGCTTATCGCTGGTGCACACTGTTGCAAATGTGCCATAAGGCATGTTTGCAGGGCTTAGCACCAGTGGAAGGCTGGTGTTCAGCAGTTGCCTGAACCGCTGGGCAGTGGGGAAGTAGGTGGGGGTGTGGGGGGACACAGGAAAGAGGCATTCCAGGGGAGGGAATGGGGCAAGAGGAGGGCAGGACCAGTGGAGCTGAGCTCCACCTGATCCTAAGGCTCCATGGCTCGACAGGGAGACTCTTGATTCTATGGCAGCCCAAGGGCTGCCATAGAATCAAGTAGCACTATTGTGGGACAACTTTCCTTACCCGGGGGAAGGGGACGAACGTCTCCTTCCCCCAAGGAACCACTAGCAGATGCACAGTTGCGCTCAAGATGCCATGGCAGCCATTTTTGGTAC
The DNA here is from genome assembly GCF_035046505.1 of Tiliqua scincoides. NCBI lineage: Eukaryota > Metazoa > Chordata > Lepidosauria > Squamata > Scincidae > Tiliqua > Tiliqua scincoides. Next base: position 101,686,812 of record NC_089823.1, read on the forward strand.
CACAGCATCCCCGCACACCAGGAGGCTTAGGATTGGACTGCCCCTCTCTATGTACGTGCCTAGCCCCATCTAAGCACTAAAATTTATTTCACTTCTATTTTAGAAAAGTCTGTTTTCTTCCATTAATTTACTCAGCATCACTAAGAGTCAACAAACCCAGAGCTTCATGTAGTTTTGCATAAACCTTAAAATCATTTGTTTGTTTGATACATCTGTATCCCACTTTCCTTCTCAGGAGCACCAGGCAGCATCATTCTCTGATTCAGATTTGGCTGAAACTGATTTGGGAAAGCCACTAAGCAAACTTCACAGTTTATGAATTTGAAACTGAATTTCCCTCTTCCAAACCTAGAACACGAAGTTTTTGGACCACACTTCCCCCATAAACATTATTTAACTTTAGCAATCAGCTCTAGCTATCTGTGGATGAACCTTCTTCCAATTCTAAATGCAGCCTGACTGCTTTGTTATTGTACTGTGCTTTAACTGGATTTTTTCGCTTCCATAATTTCATGCATTTATGATTTTACAATTTTGTAGTTCTACAATCCTGTATAACAGCTTGTATTTGAAATCCAACACTCACATTTTTTAAAGTAGCACCCACCATAAATTAACAAAATTTGGTACTTAATAAATGAATACAATCTCACTTGAAATTGGACTCCACCACAAAATGACACAGGAAGATGTGCAGTTTTAAACAACATTAATACCAAAAAAGGCTCTATTAGCCTAAACTAGTGTTTCCCAAAACTGACCCACTGATCCATTTGATGGTAGGTTGTGAAACTGAAGCTGATAGCTGACTAGGAACATGCAGTGAGACCGATGGAAAGTAAAACTGAACTGCATGCATGCACTTACTTTTGAGTAGGCAAACGTGCCTCAGTCACACTGAAGGGCAGGCTGAGAGGAACATAATGACACCAGAATGGTTCCAATTCAATGACCAAGGCCCCCCCAAAAAAACACTCAAGAAGGTAGTCTCACCCCCCCCCCTCAAGTTGACAAGGAACACGTACTGAGCCTATGGAATCTGCAACAGAGCAGTACGTTTGCATTTACTTGTAGATAGGCAAACTTGCCTCAGCTCCTATCAAAGGCCAGGCAAAAGGGAACATAAGGCTACCAGAATGGTCCCAATCTGATGAACGTGGAGCTCAACAAATGATCCAGAAGGCGTCTCCCCCCACTATAGTAAAAAGGATACAAACAGGATTGAGCAGCTATTTTTTTTTCTAAGTCTCATAAAGCTAGGAGGGTCCCAATAGACTGTCCTTTTAGTCTCAGTGTTAAAAAGTTTAGGGACCACTGGCCTAACACCTTTAGGGTAGCAAATACCAAAGACTAACTATCCATATGACATTAACAGTAAACGAACAGAAAAGTCTTCATGGAAGTTCATGAAAAAATTTCTGATGCAAAATACAAAGAAATGAGAAGAGGTTTATTCATGTGAAAATGAATGAACAGAGACAGCTTCAGTACTTTCCATCTTTGCTTCAGAAAGCTTTATAATTTATCCTTAAAAAGCAAGTTGTGATATGCAGTGGTGGAGCTGATGTTCAGAAAAAGCAAAAGCAAAAAATATACCCACTGATTATGCGTAAAGAATTTCTTGAATCAGAATTTGAGGTGTATTTACATATAAAACTAGTTACACTTCATTTTTTAAGACTCTTTAGGAACTTCAAAGTTCATTTATTCAGATGTATATACTGGATATTTCCGCAAGTAAAGGTACAAGAATCATTCAAGACACTACTCAGCGATACCAACATTTCTTGCATAGGAGGCACCTGGATCTCTCCATACTACTAGTTTTCACTTCAAAATTTCCCTCTGCTAAACCAAACACTGATTTTTTTAAACTGTGTCCTATTTCGAGCAACTAAGGCTGCAATCCTAACCAACTTTCCAGCATTGACATAAGGGCAATGCAACTCTGAGGTAAGGGAACAAACATTGCCTTAACGTGAAGAGGCTCCATAACTACCCTCCCCCCGACTGCAGGATGCAGTGGCACAGCTATGCCAGTGCTGGAAAGTTGGTTAGGATTGTGCCTTAAGCTGTGCAAACAGCCTAAAACAAAACAGAACAGATAATTTCAAAGATGTGATGTTGAAGCTCTAAAGACCGAGACTAAAATTGGCAAGTTTTCTTTCACAGTAAGAAAGTTCCTCAGTTTTAACTCCATGAAAGGATTCCTAAATAGTCTTTGTGTGGCTGTTTAGGCACATACACTGGCTTATCTCAGTAGTTCCCAAACTGTGCACCATGGCATCCTCAGGCACCAAAGCAAGCTCACATGGGCACCATGGGATGTCCCTGGCAGCCTCCCCTTCCCAGTTCTCCTGAATCTTGGATTGCACAATTATTGCACAATATCTCATGTGATCCACGACGGTGTTGTCTACGAGAGCAAGGAAAAAGAGGCCACTGTGAAAGAAGGAAAGTTTTCGAACCACTGGCTTATCTATATATAGGCTGGGGCTTTTAAAATATAGTCTTCCCTGTCAACAATCACTCAAACTGAATCAAAAGATTCTGAAACTCTACTGAATGTGGGGATTTGCTTGTCAAGCAGAAGAGGGACTATTTTGGAAAGGCAAGAGCTCAGACCCACATATGAGTATGCAAATTACACCATGTTGTGCTCCAGATTGATTCCTACATATCATTCCTGCATAATATTCATTGTTACAAATTGTGGTATCACCAGCTGATTTGAGTTTGAAAAAACATTACAAATTTACTAAGCAAGACTGTCAAGTTGTCTATACAATGAAACTGCCCCATATAAGAAAGATAAGTATAGCTATAATTATAGTAACTGAATGTATATATAGGGTGTGTGGTGGGGTTTGTTTTTAAATGAACAGAAGTGTGCAAAGCAGTTGATTTTTTTTAAATTCCCATTTAGATTATACTTTATGTCAAAATATTTCCTATGCATTGCCCTCCCTGTGAGGTTTTTGCAAATCAGGGTAGAATTCAGGTTTTATTTTGCTGTTTTAAAGGCCTAGAAGAAATCTTGGAGGACAGATTAGCCATGACAGCAAATTGCACCTCCGTGTACCAAAACCTCTGAATACAAAGTGCTGCGGACAAACAACAGGAGAATGGCTGTTTGTAGAACTGGAGAACTGTTCATACACAGTTTGTAAGCTTTTCAGAGGTATCTGATTAACCTCTGTTGAACACATAATACTGGTCTAGATGAACCTTTGGCCTGATCCAGCAACATTCTTATGTTCTTAGGCCTATGGCACCACTGAAATCAGCTAGACCAGTGGTTCTCAAACTCTCAAGCAGTTTAAGCCCCGCTGTAAGTTCTTGCAAAGGGGGAAAGGCAGTGACGTGACCACCAGAATCGCATTGCTTTGGAGGAGCACAGGGGCTTGCTTCCACTTACCAGAGGCTGCAGCAGCCTCCTGGGTTTGCAGAGAGCTCCATGCCAGCTTCCACAGAGCCCCCCAAAGCACACAAACTGTCGAAGTAACTATTGTGACCCAGTTTCACAGCAGAAAACCGGAAGTGGGTCACAATTGTTATTTTAAGTGTCTGTGTGCTTTGGCAGCCTGCAGAGGCTGGCGCGCGGCTCCCTGCACCCCCAGAAGGCTGCTGCAGCCTCTGGTAAACAAGCCCCTTCATCCCTCCAAAGCAACATGATACTGGTGATCGTGTTGCTGTCCCCCGTTCCCGTTCCCGCTCCTTAAGGGTGCAGAGGCCAGGGTTCTCTGACTGAGGCACTCCAATGCCCCAGCTTGAGAACCACTGAGCTAGACCAAATGCAATATTTACACTTGACAGGAAGAAAACATTTGAAACACTTCAGACAAACGATTAGAGCAGGGGTGCCCAAACCCCTGCCCGGGTGCCACTTGCGGCCCTCAGAGGCTCCCAATCAGGCTCGCAGGGAGCCCCCCATCTCTGGCCCTCCAGAGACTTGCTGGAGCCTGTGCTGGCTCAACGCAACTGCTTTCAGCATGAGAACAACTGTTCGTCCTTTCACCTGAGCTGTGGGATGAGGGCTCCCTCCGCTACTTGCTGTTTCACATCTGTGATGCAGCAATGGCAGCAAAGTAAAGGCTGGCCTTGCTTTGTACAAGGCTTTTCATAGGCCTTGAGCTACTGCAAGATCTTCATTCATTCATATAACTTCCATCTCTAATAAATTCATTTATGTAAATTTATTCAAATTAAATGTAAATTAATTCTTTTTTTCCCCCAGCCCCAACGCAGTGTCAGAGAGATGATGTGGCCCTCCTGCCAAAATGTTTGGACACCCCTGGATTAGGGGTTAGCATTTTAAATACTGTATTGCCTTGGTATTAAACATATTCACACTTAAGTTTAAGATTAAGCTATATGCATTTTATATGTTTTGATTGTTTTTAAAACATAGATAAGATTATAACTCCTGTGCTGGAAAAATTTTTATTTTGTACTAAATACATTAAGCTAAACATGTTAAGTCTTCTTTTAAAGAACAGCAGAGATTAAAAATGATACACATACAAGACTGCTAAATTATTTTCCTTATTTAATAACATTATACAGCATATTCTTCAAAACTAATTTCAATCAAAATGCATATGTACAAAATCCAAGCATTAAGAAGCTGCCAAGATATACCAAGGACAAAAGCAAAACCTGATCATTTTCAATTTGCTGTTTGATATCTGTTTGTCTGGCAGTTCACAGTGGTTTAATGGGATTTTGGACATTCATCAAAACTAGTTTTTGGACAGCATCTTACCTGGTCTCTTCATCATCCCATGCGATTCTCATGCCTTTCCCACCACCACCTGCTGAAGCCTTGATCATGACGGGGTAGCCTAGCAGCAGGGAACAATTAGAAGTTCAGACTTTGATCGGTAAGTCATACAGACATGACAACTGACCACATGTTCAATAACACAACAACTGGTTTATTTAAAAGCTGTTTGTGAGGGAGGATGAATTAAGACTGCACTACCAACATGGTATTGTCGATGAGAACCAACTTCTAGATTTTAGTAAATGAAAACTTAACTTTGGTATAATAGCAGATCAAAGACACAACACTTTTTAACACAAACCAAATGACCTTTGAAATTCAGTTCATATTTATTTATTTAAAAAAAAAACATATAGGCCATCTTTTTTCTCTACTACAGAAGACACAAAGGTGGTTTACAATTTCAGTTCAAGCAATCTAAACCGAAAACCACTTTACAAACACCACACAATAACAAAATAGAACAAAGAAGCCAAATAAAAGCAGAAAGCAGAAACAAGAAAGCAGCATGAGCAAAATAAAACTAAAGCAAGCAAAAAGAAGTCAGACAAAATAAAAGAATCTCTACTACCCACAAAAGCAGACAGTTTAGGTGACAGTCAGATCTTATGGGACAGGTAATTCCATAGCTAGGGAGTTGCCACCAAAAAGACTCTGTCCCAAAACCCCATCAACAGTATTTCAGAGACAGCAGGGTCTTAGGTTCCTATCCTATCTGAACTTTCCTGGGAGTTCTTGGCAACCTTCAGTCTCGAAAGACTATGGCAGTGTTGGCGAACCTATGGCACGCGTGCCAGACGGGGCACACAGCACCGTCTCTGTGGGCACGCAGCACTGAACCAGGCAGCCTGGGGAGGGGTGCTGAAGCTGTGTGTCACTTTAAAAGAACTGGAGGCTTTTTCCGAGGGCTGCTTCCCTCTGCCCCCTGAGCTCACTGCCCTCCTCTCCCTTTACCCCACCTGCCCTGCATTTATTTCCCTTTTCAATTTTGCCAGCTCTGCAGGCTTCAGGTCCCTGTTTTTCCCTTCCCCAACTCTCCAGCAGGCTCAGCCAATCAGCATCCAGCAGGCTCCTGGCTTTTTCTGTTGGAATGGCTCAGGGCCCTCACTGGCAGACCACTAGCCAATCCCATTACAGTGGATGAGGCTTATTCCCAGGAAATGGTGCCTGGGATTGCAACCTTGGAGCCTGCTGTTGTGCATGTCTACTCAGAAGTAAGCCCCATTACAGTGGATGAGGCTTACTCCCAGGAAAGGGTGCCTGGGATTGGAGTCTGCTCCTGTATCTACTCAGAAGTAAGCCCCATTAGAGTCAATGAGGTTTACTCCCAGGAAAGAGTGGCTGGGATTGCAGCCTTGGAGCCCACTCCTGTGCATATCTACTCAGAAGTAAGCCCCATTAGAGTCAAGGAGGCTTACTCCTAGGAAAGAGTGGCTGAGATTGCAGCCTTGGAGCCCGCTCCTCTGCATGTCTACTCAGAAGTAAGCCCCATTACAGTGGATGAGGCTTACTCCCAGGAAAGGGTGCCTGGGATTGGAGCCTGCTCCTGTGCGTGTCTACTCAGAAGTAAGTCCCATTAGAGTCAATGAGGCTTACTCCCAGGAAAGAGTGGCTGGGATTGCAGCCTTGGAGCCAACTTCTGTGGGTGGGGCTTTTTAAAAAAATATATTTTCTTGTTTGAGAAAATGAGCAGTGGCAAGATCTTGCAGCCACCCCCTCCCTGACAATAGTTCTTTACCCAGCATGTAATTAGTCTGTGGAACTCTTTGCCACAGGAAGCAGTGATGACAACTTGCCTAGATGCCTTTAAGAAGGGATTGGACAAATTTCTAGAGGAAAAGTTCATTAAGGGTTACAAGTAATAGTAGGTAAAGATGTTAATGTATGAGTTGTTTTTTCTGAAAACCTCAGTATTCAGGTTAAATTGCTGTGTTGGCACTTTAATAATAATAATAATAACAGGCATTTATATACCACCTTCCTTGGTCTTTATTCAAGACTTTATTCAAGGCGGTTTATATAGGCAGGCTTTTATTTAAATAAGAACATAAGAACATAAGAACATAAATCCCTTATTAAATAGGGATTTTTACAATTTCTTTCTTTCAAGAACCACTACATTCAGGTGTTTCATTCCGATCTGGCTTCACATTCTGGCCTCCATCCTCCCACGCTCAGAGCAGATGGAATAGCTCAGGTTGCACGGTGCCGGTGGCCTCAAACTGGCGACCTTGTGGATGTTATCTTCAGGCAGACGGAGGCTCTACCCTCTAGACCAGACCTCCTGCCCACTTTGTGATAAATAAGTGGGTTCTGGCTTGCAGTTTGGGCACTCGGTCTCTAAAAGGGCTATCACTGGACTATGATATCACGCTCTGAATGGTGGTTCTGGCACAGTGTCTAGTGTGGCTGAAAAGGCCGATTCGGGAGTGACAATCCCTTCCGCACTGGGAGCAAGTATAGTGTGTCCCTGGTCTGTCTCCCTGGCTATGGGCCTTCCTTCTTTGCCTCTTTGCCTCAGTCTATTGGCAAAGTGTCTCTTCAAACTCGGAAAGGAGTTTTCCTGGGAGTAAGCACCATTGAATACAATGAGACTTAATTCTGAGTAGACATGCATAGAATTGGGCTGTTAGATCAGGGGTGTCCAAACCCGGGCCCGGAGGCCACTTGCGGCCCTCGAGGTCTCCCAATCCGGCCCACAGGGAGCTCACAGTCTCCAATGAGCCTCTGGCCCACTGGACACTTGCTGGAGCCCACACTGGCCTGACACAGCTGCTCTCATACTGTTCGAACTCTCGCATGAACTGTGGGATGAGAGCTCCCTCCACTGCCTGCTCTTTTCACATCTGTAATGTAGCAGCAGCAGCAAAGGAAAGGCTGGCCTTGCTTTGTGCAAGGCCTTTTATAGCCCTTGAGCTACTGCTACACCTTCATTCATTCATACAAGTTCCACCTCTAAAATATTCATTTATGTAAATTTATTCAAATTTGAAATGTAAATTAGTTCTTTTTTTCTTGGCCCAGACACAGTGTCAGAGAGATGATGTGGCCTTCCTGCCAAAAAGTTTGAACACCCCTGTGATGGATCAGTGTGGATCACCCCACACTGATGAAAACAGTGTGAGGGCATGATCACATTGGAGACTGCAATCCTCCCCACGTCCCAACTCTTGTAGGCCTTTATAGGTAAAAACAATAACTTAGCACTTTGAATTGTGCCCAGAAACAGATAGAAAGGGCAAGGACATAGTGGGCACATGGTCAAGCTCACACTTTCGAGTAAGCTGTCCACATCCTGATTCTAAATAAACTGAACATATCCATCAGAATAAGCTAAGTAGAGACCACAGGAACATCATGGAATACTCCCAAAGGAAAGTCTAAGTCAGAAAAAGATGCAAACAATTTGATCAGCAAACCGGTCCCAGCAGGCCACCAATGATTACTCACCACCACAGGGCCTAGATGTATCAATCTATTTATCTGCATTATTGATATTACTACAATGTTACCATTATTAAAATTGTAGAAACATTTTTAAATGTTTTAAAATTATAGAATTTTTAAATTTCTAAATTTTTAAAATTATAGAAACATTATATATTTATCATATTAAAACCTAACTTCCCATACAGTTAAAGAAAAAGGTCCTGAATCCCCTCAGACAGGAGAGGAGAGGTAAGAATGTGCATGCTCCAAGAGCATGTATGTCTTTTACCATGGTAGGCCGGTTATCTGAAGCATTGTTCAAACAGGTCCCCTGTCTCCAAGATCAGAAATTTAAAGCCCTCATTTGAAATTGTAAGTTGCTTGTAATTAATGTATTATTATTATATACGTCATCATAGCCTATGCTGGGCTGGTTATAGTCTGCAATTTGGGATCTAGCCAAGATCCTGGTAATCACAGATATTGTCGTAGGGCAATTGAGCAAATTACACCAGTTCAGCTCCAGAAAACAACATTGCTCACTGTTCTAAGCAATGTTGTTTTCTGGAGCTGAACTGGTGTAATTTGCTCAAGGCCAAGAGTACTGAGGTGTTTCTTTAGACTTCTATGCACTGCCCCAAGGCCTTCAGTAACAATTGGAACAATGTTGACCTCCTTCTCCCAGAGATGCCCAAGTTCTATTCTCAGATCTTCATATCTTGTGATCTTCTCATGTTCTTTATCTCAGTGACGTAGTTAAGCCAGGACTGGGGGTGGGGGGGGAATGCAACCCACGTTGGTGGTTTTCCATCTTCTCCACTGGGGGGATGACCGTGCTCACCTTGCTTGCATAGCAAACACCACAAAATCAGCACATCCATCCACCATTGACTTCGTATGGCTGCAGTTGGAGCCATTTTCAGAGGCGAGGGCCGCTCATGCACTAGGAAACAGAGGTGGTAGCTGCGGCTGCAAGGCCAAGGAGGTGGCGGCTGCACTTGAGAGCTTGCCAATGCTGCTTGTGCGCTCCCACAGACCCCCATACATGGCAGCAACGGACACTCTAGGTCAGGGGTGCCCAATATGTCGATCGCGAGCTACCAGTCGATCTCGAGGCGAAATGAGTCAATCGCAGGCTTCTCTCCCGTCCACGCATCCCTAGGAGTGAGCCCCTGGCAGGCTTGTGAGCCCAGGGAGCGAGCCCAGGGAGTGAGCCCAGGGAGCCTAGGGAGTGAACCCAGGGAGTGAGCACCTGGCAGGCTCCTCCCTGGGAGAGGAGCCGCTGGCAGGCTTCTCTCCCATCCACGCATCCCTGGGAGTGAGCCCCATTGACTCTACTGGGGCCGACTTACCTTTCCCCTGTTTTTGCACTGGTATGTATGGAGATCTGCCCCCCCACTTCCATCTGTTGGTTCTGTGTGCAAGGGGTTTTGCACTGGTCTTGCTGTGATGTCTATACAGAGATCTTCCCTCCCCCACACCTTTCCCCTGCTTTTGCACTGGTATGTATGGAGATCTGCCCCTCCCCCCAACTTCCATCTGTTGGTTCTGTGTGCAAGGGGTTTTGCACTGGTCTTGCTGTGATGTCTATATAGAAATCTTCCTTCCCCCACACCTTTCCCCTGCTTTTGCACTGGTCTGTATAGAGATCTGCTCCCCCCCCCCCACTTGTATTGGAATCGAGGAAGATCTGGTGAGGAGGTAGATGTTGTGTCAGCAGTGGCCCCTTTAAGGGTAAGGCCCGGGCATCCAGCAGAGTGTGCTGCACAGCTGCAGCCACTTGAAAGCAATAGGGCCCTCAGGGAAATGAGAGCACCTGAGGCAGGAAGGGCTCCACTTATTTATGTAAGTCAGCCTTTTCCTACATGAAGATCATTAAGTCCAAGTACCATTCCACCGATGAACATGCGGAAGTGTGCTTGAGGCTGGCTGTCAGCAGCTACTGTCCGACTATACATCCTTGGCTGATTCACTTCAGTGCAAGTCATCAAAGTAAACTCAAGTAATTACAAAAAATGTTTATAGTTAATTATGTTGTGTTGTGCAATATTGGCTCATTTGGTTATGCAAGGTACACCAACATACATTGTACACATAAATGTTATGTTATGATGGCGCGAACATTGTAAAAAAACTCTGGTAGATCTCCGGGCCTTGCTGGGTTTCAAAGTAGCTCTCGAGCCAAAAAAGTGTGAGCACCCCTGCTCTAGGTCTTCTCCCTGCTGCCTGGAGCTTCGTATCTGTGAAGCTATACAGGCAGGCAAGGAAAGACCGGCCGTGCATTTGCACAAGGCCTTTTACAGGCCTTGAGCTAACACAAGACTTGCAGGTATCGCGTTAGTTCACGGTTTAAACTAATGCGATACCTGCAAGTCTCACATTAGCTCAAGGTGTATAAAAGGTCTTTCCTTCGCTGACTGTGGAGCTTCACAGTCATGAAGCTCAAGGCAAGAGTGAAAGCCATGCCTGGAGCTTGCACATTGGGGCAGCACGGGCTACGGCGAGTCTCCAGTGGGCCAGAGGACTGTTGGCAACGGGGGGACTCCCACAAGCTGGATATGGGGTCCCCGAGGCCCAGAAATAGCTTGCGGGCTGGGATCTGAGAACCCCTGTTCTAGATGTTTGCCTGCCTGCACTCTGAGGTCCCAAAGGATCTTTGCTTGGTTATTCTCAGCAATTTTATCAGGTTTATGATCCCAGGAGTTTCAGTGTAAATTGTAGTGTTTGCAAAAATTCCAGCGCATCATAGATGCAACTCTGTCATGACGTTCTTTAATCAATGTGGGCAATCTTACTAAAGACACTGACCAGATGGTAGATTGTTTTATCTTTCATGTTACAAAATCAACATTTGCTATTGTCACTGGTCTTCTGAATATTAGCTTTGATTATTTTTAGTAAGAATAATAATATTTGGTATTTGTCTACTGCTTTTGTAAGTGCAAAGCACTTCACACATATTATCTTGATGTAACTCTTACAACAATTCTGTAACTATTATTAGGCTGGTACTGCAGCAGCTGGGAAGTAAGGAAGAGGGAGATTGGCTTGCCCAAGTCTGCTACCTAGTCACAGTTCACGGCAGATATGAGATTCAAATCAGGGGAAGTTTCAATTCTCCGAGTAGTTTCTTAGCAGTTAGGCCACACCAGCTACTCTTTACACATTTTTTTCTCATTGTTCTTCTAAGAAGCTCCGAGCAGCATGCACAGATGTTCTCTCACTTTATTCACACAACTCTGTAAAAGAGCTGAATGAGCCCAAGAGACAAGTACTGACAAGAGGCCATCCAGCTTGTTTCACAGCTTGGAGAGTATTTGAACACAACATGGACTGGCAGCCCAATCCTATGACTGTCCCTGCCACAATGCAGCGGCAGTCGTTTTGGCACCACTGTAGGCCGAGTGGCCAGGAAGGCAGCGAAAGGTCTCCTTGGGTAAGGCAACATTTGTTCCACATTGGCCTCTGCGCCATGCCTCCCTCTTTCTGGCCACTGTGGTGTGCTTTACGGCACTTCTGCAACTGCGGTCAACCTGGTAGTGTGTGCAAGATCAAGGAGCAGGATCTGAACGTAAGAGCAAGGGTTAGACAAAGCTTGATTGGGTTAGTACTCTTCCAGCTTTCTCTCAATTTCATAACACAGACTTCCTTTTATATTTTAGGAATTATGGAAAATATGCTTAAGTATCCAGAAGGCAACTTTATGCACTTTAAGGGGGCTCGCTTTTTCCCCTTCCACTCTCATACCTTATCTAAATTGTTTTTTTAAAAGTTTCCTCAGTTTCAAAAATAGGTTTGTCATGCAACACAAGGGAGAATGATCTATTATTACAGAAAAAAACAAGCAAAACATACACTGGGGACACAGAACAAGTAGCATGGTCCTTTAGTTGCTGATGATACCCTAAATACAGTGGAATCCTACATAACTATTAACTAACAAGCTACAGAAATATAATTAAGTAACCTAATTAAAAAGATTGACTACAGCACCTTACACAAAAGACACACACAAAACACTACGTTTGTGGCATTTGCATTTATAAAATCTTGCATTCCGTCTGCAACTTTAGTCAGACTAAAAATGCTGCTTGTATAGATAAAATATTAAGACTGAAAGGGACTTAATGCTCAGGTTCTTCCAGTCCCAAAGGCAACTGAGAACTTAAAAAGTTAAAACCATCATTTGTATCATAGGGACTACTTATTATACAGTTAATTTAGTCAACAGTGGTTTCTGAAAGGCATACAAATCTCACCATAGCCAATTTAAGAACTTACCAATTTCCCTTGCAATTCTGACAGCTTCATCTGCATCCTGTAAAAGCAGGAAATTAGACCCAACATTAATCCCATCAGCAACTGCACTGTGTCTCTAGGGCAGTCGTATATTGCACTACTGTCTCCTCCGATTCATTTAATGTTTGATTTTACAACCTTCTGACCCACTTCATTCAGAGGAATGTGAAATTAATACCATAAGTGGAATGTAAATTTTACCTCCTTATTGCATAATACTTGGGTTCTAAGCAGCAAAGAATCAGCTGACAGGAAAAGTCAGCAGGACTACAGAAGGATTTCTCAAGTGGCTTGAATTTAGATAACAGAATTTAGATGGTTTCACTGAGAAATGAATATCAGAACATGTCAACTGTCAGCTTATTATGTCCTCTCAGGACAGGTACACATGTGTCATGTTTTCCTGGATACAGTCACCAGGGGGAGTTGATTCCCTATTGTTTGGTTAAGCTTCAGAGTCTGCAAAAGTCTCGCAAAATTCATTGAAACATCCAAATGCAGTATCACAGGTGGTAGGGCTGGATTTTGGGTTTTTTATGACAGAAGGGAAATTTGACGAATACAACCTCCACAAAAGCACTTTGAAATACATCATGCAGTGTCTCAACTAAAGACGCTTATGTATTGGTATTTTTAATGACAATAAACCAATTACTGTACTCGCTAACTGTTTTACCAGGTAAATTTTAATATTAAACTTCACAAGACACTGCATTTAACACGAGTGGAGAAAATTGAATACAGTGTGGCCCAAATCACCATTAAGAACAAGCAGCAAAGAATTCTTATTGCCAGCCTTCAGGTAAAGCGAAATGCATCTGACATAGTACATTAACAAAACAAATGCCACTCCATGCTTAGAGGAAAGCCCTAGCTTAGTGGTAGAACAGTTTTCATGCAGAAATTTCAAGCTCCATTCTTGGCAACTCCAGTTAAAAGAATGTCAGATAGCCCAGGACTTAAAAATCCCTGTCTGAATGTTTGGAAACCCACTACCAGTAGACAACAATGGGCTAACTGAATCAATGGCCCAAATCAAGATAAGGCAGCCCCATATCTATTCCCTTTATAAAAATACATACAGTGTTATGCAGACAGATGGGGTGGGGGGAAAAGATTGCTAAGTACAGTTCAGTGTCGGGGTCTGGTATAAAACTCCTGCACATGCAAGTGAACTTTCACTTTACCCGAACAACATATTTCCATTACGTGTTACTGTACGATATATTAAGCCTTAAAAGTTCATCCAAACGTGCTAATATGTATGTTATTAAAGTGTAGTGTATATTAAAATACGTATGTACACTAAGAGCCCAATCCAACTTTCCAGCATTGATGTAGCTGCAATTCAGCCCTGAGGTAAGGGACCAAATATTACCTTACTCTGAGGAGGCCTCTGTCTCCCCACCACAAGTTGCAGTGCATGCCCTTTTGGAAAGGCTGAATCAGCATTGGAAAACTGCATAGGATCCTTAGTACTGGAGAGGTTAGATTCCAGAGGTCCATTCATAACATGAAACAGTCATAGGTCTGAACAGCCAGTTCTTGCCAGTCTAGCACTATCATGCCTGGGCAACAGCACCAGCAAAGGATATACTGCACCTGCGCAAAAGCACCAACCCTGTTATCTGTCAGATGTTTGTAAGTTGGGGAGCCTATGTATATGGTAGTAACACCTAGCTGCTAAGTGTAGCTTAATCCATCAGGGATGACTTATGAGCATTAAAATGAAAACTAGTATTTTTAGGCATTCATTGCCTTTTCTTTAAGGGAAAAAAAGGAGCAGATGAGAGCTCCCCCCACAACAAGGGGGAGGAGATTTTTTTTTTAAAAAGAGGATTTCATACCTGGTTCATTTGTTTGCTGAAACAATAAAACTAAATCCTCTTAGTACCTACTACAAGCCCAATGAAGAATAAGGAAGTTCGTACAGGAAGTTGTCAGAAAATTTAATTTCCTTTCATTAGCTAGTCTGCTCCACGAGTGCTTGTTAAGTTCAAAGCAGCTCTGAAAGCAACATCAGTTTTAAGTCTTTTTACTTCAAGCACTCACATCTGTTAATGAGATTTTCCAAACAACAATTGTTTTTAAGCCAAAGATAAGTCTTTAAAAAAAAGAAAGAATAAAATCAAGGTTTACTGTTTTATTACACCTTGTTGCTTTCCTTGCTGCAAGGTCCACGCCTTCCAAGTTTTAGCTTTAAAGGGATAAAAATGCATGAAAAGGGTCATTTAAGAATGTTAGTGGTTTCCACACATTGAGTCTGAAGGTTCTTTGTTCCTGTCTGTGACAGTTATTCGAGAATACTTCCCCTTAATAGCCTCTCTGTCAGGAAGTGTTAAACCTGCCAAATGCAGACAATTAGAGCCTCTTGAATAAAATGCAGGAAGAGTGATGACTGATGAAGGGCCTCGATTAGAGCCAAGGAGGAAACTTTTACATTTCTTTTCTCTTGCAAATTTAGGCATATATTTGCTAAACAGAATTTTAAAATAAAAGCAACAAAGGTGGTCATTTTCTCCCCATTTACTTAACTGCAAACAAGTGGGTAACTTGGATGCTTCAAGCTCATAGGAAGGCAAGCTGCAAATTATCCCAAGGTAACTAACACAATGGTGTTACAGCTGTGCCCCTCCCCACAAAAAATGTTTTTTAACAAGGCATGGATTCTAAAATTTGGCTGCCTTGAAAGGCATCACAGCCAATGGAGAACTCTTCAACCAGCAACTCTCACTTGATCTCACAGGTATCCACTTCTCCTGTCTGGAGTATGTACATGACACTGAACACTACATTGGCTTCTGCTTCTGTAACAATTAAACCTCCACAGGGCACTGCTGATGTGACCAAATGAGTCAGGTAGTACCAGTTGTAAGGAAACAACATAGGTGGTTTAAACCACCAACCATTTTATTTAAAATTCCAAATAATCCACATTCATGCTACTCATGAAAGCAAAAAACTGAGAGATGGTGATCAGCCCAAGGCCACCTTGTCATGCTTCAGTAAGACTTGAACAGAAGTCTCCCTGGTCCAAGGCCAATCCTCCAGGTACCACAGATCAAACAGGCTCTTCCAACTATTACAATCAGCATAGATTTCCAATAATAAAAGCCACTGGGTAGCATCCACAGTTTCTCACTCCAGAGATAAGGATTCATATTCCAGAGAAAGGGATACTATGGGTTCTACACACTGAAAATTATCATAGGAACTCCATTTGACCAATGTAACTTTTAACAAATTCTTACCCATGCACCAGCCAATACATGTAAAGCACCCTATGTGGTCCAAGAACTATTGTGCGCAAATGCTGTACACAACGTGGCATAGCATGTAAGGAAATGTCTGATGTGACACTGGTCACACAGACTCCTACATGACTATAAGTTCGCTGGAAATGCTTCACAGAACAAACACCACATCTCAATTGGCCCTCATACATTTTCAGTTCAAAGTCCTATATGATTTTCTATACAGAGCATGCAACCCAATTGTTCGTTACAGCAGGCACAGGAGGAATCTCAGCCAACTGAAGCTCCCTGGTATAAATCTCTTGTTATATGTAAGGTAGAAAGCCCTCCGGGCTTCCCATACTGAGAAAGAACCCCCCCCCCCCCCCAAAAAAAAAGATAGAACCACCACCAATTTCCGAACATGCAATGACAAACAGAATGGGCATCATAGCTGCATAGCTCTAAGAAAATCCAAGTGCCTCAGAATTCCCAATTGCGTATAGAACCAGGAACCTGAAGAACCAGACATTCAGAGACACACCATCTCACCCCAAAAACCTTGTGGACTGACTGCAACAAACCAAAAAAAGCGCGGTTTACAGTGCAAAAAATCCTTGAAATCCATCCATGTTAAATGTACTGCAAGGATATGCAGTAAAAGAAGCCTCTTCAGCAACAGTGGTCTGCTGACATAAGTCTCAGTTAATGGTTAAGATCCACTTTATTTTTCTTCTTTCATGAAATTCATCTCTTGAAAAGTCAAGAATGTAAAAATAACAGATGGGGACAATTGTTTGGTTAGGCTGTACACATGATCCGATGATGATGATGATGATGATGATGATGATGATGATGCAGGAGCAGGTCCGCAGCTTGGGGGTCCACCTGGACTCGCAGCTGCTCCTGGACTCCCAGGTGGCAGCTGTGGCCAGGGGGGCCTTCACGCAGCTTCGGCTGGTGCACCAGCTGCAGCCGTACTTGGATCGTGCAGACCTGGCCACGGTGATCCATGCTACGGTGACACTGAGGTTAGATTATTGTAACGCGCTTTATGTGGGGCTGCCCTGAAGACGGTTCGGAAACTGCAATTAGTGCAGAATGCGGCAGCCCATGTGGTCACTGGAGCTAGGCGGTTTGACTCTGTCAGTTCGCTTCTCCAGGGGCTACATTGGCTGCCCATTCGTTTCCGGGCCCAAATCAAGGTGCTGGTCTTGACCTTTAAAGCCCTATACTGCTCTGGGCCAGGCTATCTTAGAGATCACCTACCCCGTACAATCCGGCTCGTCCTCTCAGGTCATCAGAGAAGGCCTTTTTGCATGTGCCGCCGCCTAAAGAGGTACGTGGGGCGGCGGCAAGAAATAGGGCCTTCTCAGTAGTGGCACCAACGTTATGGAGCTCCCTTCCCCTTGACTTGAGAATGGCTCCCTCCCTCGAGACCTTTCGGCGAGGCCTGAAGACCTTGTTGTTTACACAAGCCTTCTGACTCTATGGCCTTTTTAACATCTTTTATACATCTTTTAGTTTCTTACAGGCGTGATTCCTCCTTGAACTGCTGTTTTATGCTCTTTTTATTCTGACTTTTATCTGATTACTGTTTTTATGGTTTCTCTTAATGTGTTTTTAATGTTTTTATCTGTTACATAAGAACATAAGAACATAAGAACAGCCCCACTGGATCAGGCCATAGGCCCATCTAGTCCAGCTTCCTGTATCTCACAGCGGCCCACCAAATGCCCCAGGGAGCACACCAGATAACAAGAGACCTCATCCTGGTGCCCTCCCCTACATCTGGCATTCTGACTTAACCCATTCCTAAAATCAGGAGGTTGCGCATACACATCATGGCTTGTACCCCACAATGGATTTTTCCTCCAGAAACTCGTCCAATCCCCTTTTAAAGGCGTCTAGGCTAGACGCCAGCACCACATCCTGTGGCAAGGAGTTCCACAGACCGACCACGCGCTGAGTAAAGAAATATTTTCTTTTGTCTGTCCTAACCCGCCCAACACTCAATTTTAGTGGATGTGTCCTGGTTCTGGTATTATGTGAGAGTGTAAAGAGCATCTCCCTATCCACTCTGTCCATCCCCTGCATAATTTTGTATGTCTCAATCATGTCCCCCCTCAAGCGTCTCTTTTCTAGGCTGAAGAGGCCCAAACGCCGTAGCCTTTCCTCATAAGGAAGGTGCCCCAGCCCCGTAATCATCTTAGTCGCTCTCTTTTGCACCTTTTCCATTTCCACTATGTCTTTTTTGAGATGCGGCGACCAGAACTGGACACAATTATGTTAAACTGTTAAACTGTTAAACATAACTGTTAAATTATGTTTTAATCTGTTGTTTTTTGTTTGTTTGTTTGTTTGTTTTTTAATATGTTGTAAGCCGCCCTGGGTCCCTTTGGGGAGAAGGGCGGGATAAAAATAAAGTTTGATGATGATGATGATCTTTTCAACTAAAAGTTCACAAAGCGGTTTACAGAGAAAAATCAAATAACTAAATGGCTCCCTGTCCCAAAAGGGCTCACAATCTAAAAGATGCAAATGAATACCAGCAGACAGCCACTAGAACAGACAGTGCTGGGGTGAGGTGGGCCAGTTACTCTCGCCCTGCTAAAAAAAGGAGCACCCACTTGAAAAAGTGCCTCTTACCCAATTAGCAGGGGTAATCCAATATTTTTTCTCAGAATTAAAAAGCAAATGACCAAACATTTCATCACACTTCAGAGTGACAAAATAAGCTGCAGTAGGCTACACAAGCAGGAGCAGGTATGATTCTTTAAAGTTACCAGGGGCAAAAAGCACATTTGGCTTCATCACTACACCTCAGTGGTATCTTTGAGTGACTATCTTCTGCCATGTAAGTAAAAGACTATTTACATCTATGGAGAAACAAATCTCTGCACTTGAAGACAGTGCTGTGCCCTCCATCTCTGACTCAGGTCGCCCCAGGCCACAGTGACAAGGTTCCCACAGGTATACAGTGTGTGTTGTCTGTGCACAGAGAAGCAGTGCACTCCAGCCATCCTTGCAATACACAGGCAGTATACACCACACTACCCCCAATCTGTTATTGTAATGATTAAAGAGCATTTTTAAAAAAATGAACCATAATGGAATACTTTAATCATT
The DNA here is from genome assembly GCF_035046505.1 of Tiliqua scincoides. Taxonomy (NCBI): domain Eukaryota; kingdom Metazoa; phylum Chordata; class Lepidosauria; order Squamata; family Scincidae; genus Tiliqua; species Tiliqua scincoides. Next base: position 101,705,688 of record NC_089823.1, read on the forward strand.
TCCTTACCTTGACCACCCCATCGTAACCAGGTATTGTATTGACCTTTGCATTCTTGGCTAACAATTTGCTTTGTATCTTGTCCCCCATCGCTTGAATAGCATGCATGTCTGGTCCAACAAAAGCAACACCTTCTGATTCCTAAGGGCGAGGAAGATAGAGGGGTTTACTCACCAGAAACAATCAAATGCCATAATATTTCATTTCATTTTTAGCAAATACCCCAAATTCATATCAGCAATGTAACTTGAACCAGTACATTAACAACCTATATGAGCTTGTTAAGCATATATGGAACACAGGCTCAAAGCTCCTAAGTTACTGTTTGTATAAATCAAAGCCAGACCATGGAAAATAACTGAGAACCATAAAGTATTCCAGCTTGAACATTTTCAGGATCCCTTGAGTGAGAGAAAGCCAGTTAACTCATGATTCAAAGAGCCACAAGTGGCTTACAAAGATATGCTCACTAGTGTATAATACAGGTCAGGATAACATTTTGCATTCTTTAAAACATAAGCCTCACACAAAACGGAAATGAAATTCCTCTTAAAAGTGTTCAACACACAAAACGGAGTTTTAAAATATTCAGGTACTGCATACATAAAATATCTGGATACTATCTTTCAGACTAGACAGGTTCAGTAACAGAATTCTTACATACTTTACATCAGGACAGGGTAATGTCCTAGAGCAATATTTTAAAAAGGGAAATTGTTTCAAATACTTATTTAAATGCCATTTATAAACTGTGATCATGCCTTCTACAATATTATGTCTGTTTTTATTCAGAATTCATCCCCACTTCCCCAAAAAGATGTTACCTAATTTCATAGGCATATTATAAAGTTTAATCATTGTTTTATGCTTGAAAAAAGTATTCAAAATATTGTGCTTTAGGAACTTGCAGTAAGGGCAGTCTTCTCGGGTTACATAGCTTTTCCTATCAAATGTCTTAATCTGTGGTGCTTTAGAAAGTTTCACAATCACAACATTTATGACATAAGAACATTTCACAAATGTATGCATTTCACTTGGTCTCAACATTCATATTTCATCAATTGACTGCACATAGCTTTAAAGTGTGAATTCTCTCCACTAAGTACTATGTTTGAAATAATAATGGTCTATCTACATTTTCAGTTGATTTTCAACAGCTCTTTCATGCATTTATGTCATGACACTGGAACTATTCATGAAGCAATTAACATGCAGGTTATATCAATCCGCAGCTATGTTCACAGAGGACAAAATTCAAATACAAAAGAGAGGAGTGGAAGATACAGTGTTATCTTGGGTTTAGAATATTGTCAAGCAATGCTGCCCATAAGACAGGCTATCAAAAAGAACTTGAAAACTAATGACCAACCTCAGTGAACAACCAACAGGAAATAGAGAATTTCTCAAATGGAAGAATTACAGTAGAACCTCCAAAGTTGACCACCTCTCTATATTGACCACCTCCTTAAATTGACCTAATTTTCACAGTATGGACAGACACTGCATATACACTATGGGAGAACAACCTCTCTATATTGACCACCTCCATAAGTTGTATCTTGACCACTACGACCATTGCACAGAGTATTAATTTACCCTCCGTAAGTTGCCCACTGAACACGATACCGTGGGCCTGTGTTTTGTCTGGTTTGTCCCATCTTGGAAAAGCAAGAAGCCATGCAACAATCCCTCCCCTACGCCTGCTAGCGCGAGTGTGAAAGGGTTTTTATAGGGGGGCACACTGCACATAGCTGACAGACCTGGGCCAGCTGCCGATTGTACCTGGACATGTACCAAGTTGTGAGGGACAGGGGGTTGCTTGTGCATAGTGAAGCCCCTGTCCTTTCACTTTGGTTCCCATCACCAGTGCATTATTTTACACTTAAATTGAAACACAACTGCTATTTTGCTGCCTATTCTCCTGGTTTGGAGAGATCCTTCTGCAGCACTTCACAATCCCTTCTGGTCTTCACCACTTAGAAAAGTATAGTGTCATCCACAAACTTGTCCACCTCCTGCTTATCCCTGTTTCCAGGTCATTTATGAAGATGTTGAAAAGCACCAGTCCCAGGACAGATCCTTGAGGCACTCCACTTTCCACCTCTCTCCACTTTTTTGTCAATTGACACCCACTCTCTGTTTCCTGGTCCTCAACCAGTTCCCAATCTATGAGAGGACCTGTCCTCTTAATCCCTGACTGTGGAGTTTTCTCAACAGTTTTTAGTGAGGGACTGTATCAAACACCTTCTGGCATTTAGTGAATCTGAGGAGACCAAGTGGAAGCCAGGCAGCCTAAGTAAAAAAGTGTTGTTTTTTCAGCTGTTGGGGCTATGTAACATGCTACGGGCTGGCAAGGGATAGCATTGGTCTGCCTGTCTGCTATGAAACCAAGTATTTTTTTTAACTTACAATTTTTTTTAAGCTTATGAATTTTCAGAGGTTTTTTTAAACACTGATTGTGGGCCGTTTATTCTGTCTCTTGATATAGATATAGATATAAATAGTAAGCATCACAAGAGCAACAATTCTCATTGATATTTGCAATAAAACTTTTAAAATAACCAATCTAAGTAACTTGGCCTTGTATTTGTTGTCCTGGAAGCTAAACATGATAATATTTAAATGCCTTTTTTCTATATGTTGACCACCTCCCTATGTTGACCAATTTCTCCAGTCCCTTGGGTGGTCAACTTAAAGAGGTTCTACTGTACTTAAAACCACATAAAATACTCAACACTGTATAGGACAGGAATGTCGAACATAAGGCCTGCGGGCCAGATGCCGGCCCTAGAAGCTCTTTATCCAGCCCACTCTATAATTGGACTCTCCCAGAGTCACCCTTTCTGTCATGCCACTTCCACCAAGGCATCAATTCGCAGAGCACCTCTCAGCTGCTGAGCTGCAAAGTAATGCCTCAGCAGAAATAGCACTGTTGAAAAGGTGGTTAATCTCTCCCATACCTTGAAAATATAGGTGTAGCCTCTTTATTTGCTGAATTTCTGTCTGCGAATCTGGCTCAACACGGGTTCCCAGGACCTGTGTGGAGCCAGACCTGGCCCCACCTGAGCCCGCTGGAGGCGAATGTGCTCCAGGCGCTTCAGGAGGCTCTTCTGAGGCTCGTGGAGGCCGCATGCAGCCTCCACAGGCCTCAAAATGGCCTTCAGAGGTCCTAGAAGGGCACTTCTGGATTTCACCCCAAAACCTAGTGACTTACTCCTAGGTAAATGTGTATATGATTGCTGCTTGAAAACCATAAGTGCCTCTCTAGGAGCTCCGGAGTCCTTTCCATAAGTGCCTCTCTAGGAGCTCCTAGGAGCACGAAGCCTCCAGGGGCCTCAGAAGAGCCTCCAGAGGTCCTAGAAGGGAACTTTTGGATTTTGCCCAAAAATTGGAAGTGCCCTTCTAGGATCCCCAGAGGCCATTTTGAGTCCCATGGAGGCTGCGCGCAGCTTCCACAGGCCTCAGAACAGCTCTGGATGCAACCAGGGTGTTCGGAGCTTGGTGGAGCCCTAATTTCACATGATGGTTTCAGGTGAAATTTTGTATTCCTGTGGGTTCCACAGGACAACGAGGCTCCACCTGTATGATCAAGATTTGAATATTTTCTCTTTTGTAACTAATGTCGTTTGCAGCTAATGAGTTCCTACTTGAGAACAAAGTGCTTACTCCTGGCCTTCCACTTAATGACATCACTTTCTAATCAATGTTGTCACTTCTGGCCCTCAGCAGGCACCATGGGTGCTATTTGGCCCACTATATGAAACAAGTTTGACACCCCTGGTATGAGATGTTCAAAGGATCCATCTGTTTTACCTAATTTCCTTAAAGCAGCAATCCTATACCTAGGAGTAAGTCCCATTGAAATAAATGAGACTTACTTCTGAGTAGACAAGCATAGGATTGTGCTGTAAGTGGAAAGGGCTGTCTTAATCCATTTTTGCCCAGCCAAGAGATCAGTGGCATACCTGGCAACAGGGGCCAATGCCCCAGGAGCCAAGCCTACGGGGGGCGGCAACACCAACCTCGCCCCCCTGCTAGCCATTTATCCCTCTCCTCCTGATGGAGAAAGACGATGCAGAATTGCCCCTGGAATGGCTACGAGTTGCGCCCACTGCAGCTGTGATTCTGCGTCCCCATTTGTTTCAATATTTTATTTTTAATATATTAGACTTGATGATACCATGGTATGCGACTGCATTTGGGGAAATGTTACAGACCTGTATATTTAACAAGCTACTATGTATATTCTTTTAACAATGATAGTGAGTATGACTTACTCCTGGGTAAATGTGGGTAGGATTGCAACCTAGGATTGTTAAAAATTTTCCTGCTTGATGATATCACTTCTGGTCATGACATCACTTCTAGTAGGCCCTGACAGATTCTCATTCGGAAAAGAGGGTCCTGGTGCTAAATGTGTGAGAACCACTGGTAAGCAATTTTGTTTTGTCCCTGATGATGTTGGCATCCTTCAGTCTCAGAAGACTATGGTATCGTGCTCTGAATGGTGGTTCTGGAACAGAGTGTCCTCTCCAGTGTGCAAAGCCTGGGTAAAGTAGATATGGAGGATACCCATGCAGCAAATCCCCCCTCTCCACATCACTCAAATGGTCCAATGGAAAGGCAGAAGCCAATATGGTTGGTTCCAGTGGCGTCGCAAGAATTGCCAGAACGTGACTGTGTTCAGCCATGAACTGCCTCAGGGACTCCGGCTCCAGATTTTGCCTCGAGGTTGACTCCTGAAGCCTTTTCCATAACTGGATGTAGCCACAAAGCAGTGGAGGTTTGGGATCAGAGTTTTCCTTCTCTCAGATGAGCTGCCTTCCCAGGTTAAGGAGTTCCATCTACCCAGCGGTTGTTTAGTCGCCTCTTACGACAAGTACAGCCAAACTGAGGGCCTATTCTTATCCCCCAGCCCCCAGGGGAGATTTGTCCCTAATTTGTCACTATTGCTCCAGGTGAGCTACTGAATGCACTCTCAAAACATATGCAGCATCATCTACCCCTATTCATTTCAAGGGATGACTGGAAATGATAGTGGGTAAGTTGTCTCTCACAGAAGCTTGTCTGTAACATCTCTAACTACATCCCCCAAAAGGAGAACTATTCTCTCAAAATCTCACCTCCAGGTGCACCTCCACCTGCATTCAGCCCATGGGCCTTATGTTTGACACCCCTGGTCTAGAGTTTTCAGAATGGTAGATAAGCACTGGCTTTAACTTTCAGTCAACAGTTGCATGAGCCCGTAAAAAAGAGTCAATCTATCCTTCACAGGTTTGAAGCTAGCCATTAACCCCTGCTAACTGGGTAAGAGGCACTCTTTCAAGTGGGTGCTCCTCTTTTTAGCAGGGGGAGAGTAACTGGCCCACCTCAACCCAGCAGTGTCTTTTCTAGTGGCTGCCCGCTGGTGTTCTTTTGCATCTTTTTAGATTGTGAGCCCTTTTGGGACAGGAAGCCATTAGTTATTTGATTTTTTTCTCTGTAAACCGCTTTGTGAACTTTAGTTGAAAAGCAGTATATAAATACTGTTGTTGTTAACCTCCTCTCTAGCTGTGAAAGTCTTACATGCCATTTTCTTCTAAGAGAGGCCCATTACACTGACATTAGTGTACCTACCTTCATCAAGTAACTTAACTAGCTCAGCTGGATAGCTTTCTGCAGCTTCAACATCAGTACTAGCTGCCTTACCTTGCATCTTTATATTGTGGAGATGACTTTTGTTAAAATGCATAAACCAGCCTCTGCTAGCTTCAAGCTGGCATCCTCACCTCTTTCTCAGCCTTCATAGAACTGAAGTTAGGACCTTGCTCTGGATTAGGCCTTGACTTACCATTGTGGCTGGTTTGATCTTCAAACCAAAGCACTAATACTTTCTCCATGTTGGCATTAAGGCTGTCTCACTTTCTTATCATGGTTGAGTTCACTGGAGTAATTTTAATGTCTTTTAAAACCTTCTCCTTTGTGTTCACTACTGTGCTGTTTCCCATTACAAATGTAGCTTATGACCTATCTTTAACATGCCTCTGTAACCAAGCTGGATCATTTCTAGTTTTTTATTTAAAGTAAGAGGTTTGCCACTCCTCCAGACACTAGCACTTCACCTAGGGGCTATGTCTAATGATTTCAATAATTCCTTCAATAGTAATACAACAGAGACACAAGCGGAACAAATGCTGTCAAACAACTAAACAAGGTAAGGAAATGGCACCGGTTGACTCGATCAATTAGACTCAAGGCCAGTGGTTTTCAAACTGGGGCATCACAACGCCCCAGCCTGAGGGCCCTGGATTCTCCTCCCTTAAGGGATGGGGTGGGGGAAAGCAGCAATGTAGGGACTGGCATGGACTCGGGGAGCACTGCGCAAGGCTCTCTGCACCCCCAGGAGACTGCTGCAGGGACCAGTAAGTTCATACGTTCCCCTGTGACCCCCTTAGGTGCGATCCTGGGGATTGTGTCGCTTCCTTCCCCCTGCCCCCATTGCCTTCCCCATACTTATAGCGGTTCTCAAGTTCCCTGAGAGTTTGAGAACCACTGCTCAAGGCACATCACCATCATAAGAGCAACACAAATGGCAAAAATAAAAAATGAATTGAAAAGCACTGCATTAGCGAAGCGCCAAAAAGTAAGGTATATCTGTATTACTTCCCCAAAGCACCCACAGTCTAAACTAGTTACACTTAAGGGAATCCCATTCCACATGCCACCAGTTGTACATAGATCAATTTTGCCTGGGCTTCCCATCCTGTGAGACTTGGGGGCTTTCACCTCATTGATTGCTTTGCTGGCGAGCAGAGCTTAGCCAGCAAGCAAAAGCTGCCCACCAGTCCAACCACTGCAGGTTCTTCCTGTTCCTGTACCTATTCACAAAGTGACCCATTTTTCACCCATACCTCTGTCTCATGTGGTCACTGGGTAGTGCACAGGCAATAAGAATGGCTAAATGAAATTTAAAAAATGCACAAATATTCAGATGGCACATTTTTTAAAAAGCACTACCCATATATTATATATTACAGAACTGCTCAGACTGGGGAGGGGAAAGAGCTGCCATCCTTTCAGTGCTGTGCATAGCAAGCTCAACAATAAAAGAGAGAGAAAGCTGGTTCACCTTGCTTCTTGAAGACCAAAAAAAAAAATTTAAAAAAACCCCACACAAACTAGTTATTCTGTATGTGCTCTCACCATTAAACACCACAAAACTGAAGAAGGGACAAGAAGATGAACAGAAAAATGTGCTCTTTCCCTTTTAAGAAAGCATTAACACACACAGAAAATTGAAATTATGACAGTACAACACCCAAATAACCAGAAAGTATACTAAAATATGAAATAAAAAGAGAGTCCCACTAAATAAAATATACAGTAAATTACACACAGTATTATAAGCACCGTTCTTTCCCAAGATACCTCTAAAAATGCTAGACATGAGTGCCTCTAAATTAGTATGAAAGACTAGAGACTGCCAAAGTACTCCTTAAGTAATAGGTTTCTTAGTGATTTAGGTAGAAACAAAGTGAAACATGTAAAGAATTTTCTATAGATGTTTTCCATATAGCATTTCTTCAGTTCCTGGCATTGAAATCAGTCACAGGTTTTACATGATAAAAGAAATCTGTGGAACTAATCCTAGAAACCTCTTTCTGTTTTCCTGCATAACACCTCCAGGTGACAGAGACAAAATGCTTCATTTGCATCCTTAAACACTAGAAACTGAGAATGAACCTTTTCAACTGCAAATGTTATTGCATCTACATTTCCAGAAGAGAAAAAAAAGGTTAAACAGTCTTCTCAGGTTTATGTTAACTCATCTCTTTTTAGCACCACTGATCAGTCCAAAAAGAAAAGGAAAGAGAATACAGAGGCTTAAGAGCCCCAACCTCTTTCTTCATAGTGTTCAATTATATTCTGGAAGTGGATATAGATGCTGATTAACTAAAGATAAAGAGAAGAAATCAGGTATGCAGAAATCAGGTACACACTGAAGGAAATGGCATATTAAGTAATACAAAATTATTTATTTAATGCCATCAATGTACATGATGCTTTACAGAATATAAAAACACAGCTCCCAATAATAATAAAATAATAATAATAATAAACTTTATTTATACCCAGCCCTTTTCCCTAAAAGGGACCCAGGGCAGCTTACAACATGTTAAAAACAAATCAAAAACATAATTTAACAGATAAAAAACATATTAAAAACACATTAACAGATATCATAAAAACAGTAGTCAGATAAAAAGGCAGATAAAAAGAGCATAAAGCAGCAGATCATAGAGACAACAGGCCTGTAAAAATCCCCCTTCGCAGTGGGAAAATAAGAGGAACTTGCAATCTACAATTTGAAATAGGGGATATAACTGAGGAAGGAGATACAAGAGTAAATGGTGGAAGCCATTATTTCAGTTACATGTTTTTATTTATTAATTTTTCATTAATTTTTTTCCACATTTTTACACTGCCCTTCCTCCAAAGGGCTCAGAGTGGTGTACATGGTTCCTTCCCTCCTCTCACCCTCACAAACCCTGGGAGGTAGGTGAGGCTGAGAGATAGTGACTTGGCCAAAGTTGCTCAAGAAGCTTCATGGTTGAGTTCAGGATTGAAACCTGAATATTCCAGATCTAGGCACAACACCACAACTACTGCACCATCATAGCTCTCCAGTTTCTCCAGGCTTCTAGTCTTAAGCAGCCAACAAATGAAAAACCAAAGCAAGTCAGACCAGATTTCTAACACTCACCAAGATCAATGATATTACATGAGATAATACATGTAAAAGAACAAAGAAAACAAGAATCATAATTCATATAGATCATAATTCAACAGATGTGAGTAGGTAAAACTGCACAAAAAGCAGCTCCCACTACAGTAGTTGAAGCTATACTACCTTTGCACCCTTCACTTGGCAACTTTGTGTTGCTCAGAATCCCCTCATAAAATGCTTAAAGAGAACCCTTAAAAACCACTACACTGACTCTTGCTGTGACAACTGCAGCCAGTATAGCATAATCAGACCACAAAGAGCAATTCTGGGAACTGCTCAGTTCACAATTTTGTGCTGATGCAGCAGGGGCTGTGATAAAGTTCATTCTAATGTGCTGGTATGTCTCACAAAATCAAACTATACCCAAAAAGTACAAAAGTACCAACTTTATCTGAGTGTACAACAGCAGTCTTTTCCACATAGTCAAGAACCCTTTTTTCACAGGACAAATACATTATGGCAGTGGTTCTCAAACTGGTGGGTTGCGACCCACCAGTTCGTGTAACACTTCCACTGTCCCTTTAAAGGGAGGGGGGAAGAGGCAGCAATTCGATCCCCAGTATTGAATCACTAAGGGGAGGGCAAGGGGAGGTGCTTTCCACTTACTTATAGGGCTGCTGGAGGCTGCAGGAGGTGCGGGGCGTCCTGCGCAGCCCTCTGCAGGGTTCCCCAAGGCTTCGAATGTTCAGTAAAAGTGGGGGCAAAGAACTTCCATTTTGCAGGAGGTGCTTTGAACCCACTTTTACTGAACATTCTAAACTTTGGGGAGCCCTGTGGAGGGCTGCACGGGGCTCCTCCACCTCCTGCAGCCTCCAGCAGCTCTACTTGTAACCAAGTAAGTGGAAAGCACCCTCCCTCGCCCCCCTCCCCTTAGCAATGTGATCCTGGGGACTGCGTTGCTGCCCTAGTCCTTCCCCCGCAAACACTGAGGGAGTAAATCTCCCTCAAAATTTGAGAAATGCTGCATTATAGTAAGAGTACACAAGATCTCAGCCCCCCCCCCCCCCAAATAAGGCTGTGAGAGAATACTTCAATAGTCTCACTCTAGTCGAGTTTGGCCACTGCATTTTCTATAAAGAAACAATATTGTGAGAAGGCCAAATGGCTTCAATCTGACTTTGCCAGGTATATAAATATTCATATGGATATAAAATGCAACACACACATTGTCAATTAAAATGAGAACTAGATAGTTTTCGCACGAAAACCGGAAGTGCACTCCAATTTCCAAACGGAGCTATTTTCAGCATTGCGGATGCCCGCATAGGGGCTGCAGACCTCCTGGAACCTCCAAGGCCAGAAGAACCCCCCAAATAAGCACCTGGTTTATCGCAGCACCGCAATTGCTGCAGTGCCATTGGTACACCCATTACCAGACAATTCCCCTTAATGGGGAATGGCACAGTTTTGGTTCCCATGGTGGGTCACAACCCACCACTTTGGGAACCACTAAACACACACACTCATTCCAATGTTTGCATACATTGACTACAGCCCACTTCATCAGATGCAGCCAATGAAATGACTAAAATGTAGTTTTCAAGATTTTCAAACCTTTAAATTCCAGAACACAACACACTTCAGGTATAAAGTGGAACATTATTCCCAGGCTACATTAATCTCAGGCAAAAAGGTTTTCCCCAAAATGAACCTCATTAACATAACAATGTTAAAATAAGTGTGAAATATTGGAATTCAAAGATTGGAAAGAGGCAAGCAGATAGCTCAAGGAAAACTAAGAGAGGAAATACAAGAAGAGTATGCAAGAATCCAGTAGAGTAGAAAAAACACTTCATTAGCTAAAGCACTTGAAGAGGACATTGGAGCTATATTCTCACAAAAACCCTCAACTTCTGAAGGGCAAACTTCCCTTAGACGAGGAGGCTAGTTAGGAAGAAGTTGAAAGGGAAGGTAAAGAGGGTCCAATCTCTTTAGAGTGCATGGAAGCTCTTTAAAACAACAGTAATAGAAGCCCAGGAGAAGTGTATACCGCAAAGGAAGAAGGGCTTGACTAAGTCCAGGAGGGTGCCTGCATGGCTGTAAAGGGCAAGGAAGCTTCCTTCCGTAAATGGAAAGTGATACGGGAGGCCAAGAGAGACTATGAGGAACACATGGCCAGCAACATTAAGGGGAATAACAAAAGCTTCTTCAAATATGTTAGAAGCAGGAAACCCACCAGAGAAGCGGTTGGCCCTCTAGATCAGTGGTTTTCAACCTTTTTCATCTTGTGGAACACTGATGAGGCACTAAAATTGTCAAGGCACACCATTAGCTTTTTGACAATTGACAAGGCATACCTGCTGCCAGTGGGGGCTCCCTTCCCCATTGGCCCTACTAATAAATGATTTTCCCCCAAATTCCTGTGGCACACCTGTGGACCATTTGTGGCACACTAGTGTGCCACGGCACAGTGGTTGAAAATGGCTGCTCTAGATAGTCAGGGAGGGAAAGGGGAGATAAAAGGAGACTTAGAGATGGCAGAGAAATTAAATGAGTTCTTTGCCTCTGTCTTCATAGCAGAAGACCTTGGGGATACCACTGTCTGAATAGCCTCTCCTGACCAAGGAATTAAGTCGAATAGACGTTAAAAGAGAAGATATTTCAGATCTAATTGATACATTAAGGCTCAATAAATCAACGGGCCTGATGGCATCCAAGAGTTACTAAGAAATTGAAGAATGACGTTGCTGATCGCTTGACTAAAATATGCAACTTGTCCCTCAAAACGGCCACGGTGCCAGAAGATTGGAGGATAGCAAATGTCACAATAATTTTTTAAAAAGGAAGGAGGGGGTACCCAGGAAACTAAAGGCCGGTCAGCCTAACATCTATACCAGATAAGATGGTGGAATGCCTCATCAAAGATAGAATCTCAAAACACATAGACAAACAAGCCTTGCTGAGGGAGAATCAGCATGGCTTCTGTAAGTCTTGCCTCACGAACCTTTTAGAACTCTTTGAAAAGGTCAACAGGCATGTGGATGCGGGAGAACCCATAGACATTATATATCTGGATTTTCAGAAGGCGTTCGACACGGTCCCTCACCAAAGGCTACTGAAAAAACTCTACAGTCAGGGAATCAGAGGGCAGGTCCTCTCATGGATTGAGACCTGGTTGAAGACCAGGAAACAGAGAGTGGGTGTTAATGGGCAATTTTCACAATGGAAAGAGGTGAAAAGCGGTGTGCCCCAAGGATCTGTCCTGGGACTGGTGCTTTTCAACCTCTTCATAAATGATCTGGAGACAGGGTTGAGCAGTGAGGTGGCTAAGTTTGCAGACAACACCAAACTTTTCCGAGTAGTGAAGACCAGAAGTGATTATGAAGAGCTCCAGAAGGATCTCTCCAAACTGGCAGAATGGGCAGCAAAATGGCAGATGCGTTTCAATGTAAGTAAGTGTAAAGTCATGCACATTGGGGCAAAAAATCAAAACCACATATAGGCTGATGGGTTCTGAGCTGTCTGTGACAGATCAGGAGAGAGATCTTGAGGAAGTGGTCGACAGGTCAATGAAAGTGTCGACCCAATGTGCGGCGGCAGTGAAGAAGGCCAATTCTATGCTTGGGATCATTAGAAAAGGTATTGAGAACAAAACAACTAATATTATAATGCCGTTGTACAAATCTATGGTAAGGCCACACCTGGAGTATTGTGTCCAGTTCTGATCGCCACATCTCAAAAAGGATATAGTGGAAATGGAAAAGGTGCAAAAGAGAGCGACCAAGATGATTACTGGGCTGGGACACCTTCCTTATGAGGAAAGGCTACAGCATTTGGGCCTCTTCAGCCTAGAAAAGAGGCGCCTGAGGGGGGACATGATTGAGTCATACGAAATTATGCATGGGAAGGATAAACTGGATAAAGAAATGCTCTTTACAATCTCACATAACACCAGAACCAGGGGACATCCACTAAAATTTAATGTTGGGAGTGTTAGGACAGACAAAAGAAAATATTTCTTTACTCAGCGTATGGGTGGTTTGTGGAACTCCTTGCCACAGGATGTGGTGATGGCATCTGGCTTAGATGCCTTTAAAAGGGGATCGGACAAATTTCTGGAGGAAAAATCCATTACAGGTTACAAGACATGATGTGTATGTGCAACCTACTGATTTTAGAAATGGGCTATGTCAGATGCAAGGGAGGGCACCAGGATGCAGGTGTCTTGTTATCTGGTGTGCTCCCTGGGGCATTTGGTGGGCCGCTGTGAGTTATAGGAAGTTGGACTAGATGGGCCTATGGCCTGATCCAGCGGGGCTATTCTTATGACCAGAAATCAGCACTTTTTTCTCACTTGGAACTCACCAACTGCAATTGACAGAAGAAAAAATACACAAATTTTGACCATATTTTCAAGATATGGGAGAGAACCCAATTATCACATTGGGTTCAGCATTGACACCTGTCAGCATTGACACCTCAGCACAGCTCAGCAGCTGACGGTGGTGCTGGAAGAGCTCAAGGGTCGGATGAAGAGTTTCCGTAGGTCGCATCCGGCCCCCGGGCCTTATGTTTGACAGACCTGAACTACACCATCCTGGCTCTCATCAGCACCACAATTCAGATATCACAAAAGAAAAGAGATAGATAGTTCAAGGTTCTGAGAGTACCTAAATAAAAATGCAGTACCTCTAAACAAGCTGTACACAATGGTAAGAAAGTGGTCAGTAGCTCAACCAACAGGTCAATTAAAGCAACAGAGAAAAACAGACAGAGGCAATCAACAGACATTTCATTATGCATTACTTGCATTCCTCTGTAACTACTAAACAAACATGTTGTGTCACATTTGTGTCTCACGACACAAACATCTACCCAGAAAATGTATTCTGCAGCATAAAATTTATCATTTTTCAATAAAAACAATTTCTTATAGTAGCATCTTAGATAAGCATGATTTGCAATATTTGGCAGAATAAAGTCATTGTGCATTGAATGCCCCCATTATTTTTCTATCAATGTTTCTATTCACATAAATGATCCAAAAGCTAGAGTCTTGGGTCACTTATGCCACAGATATATTTTAAACTATAAATCCTCTTCCGAAAGACAAATATTTGTCATGTTTTATACAGATTTCATCTTCAAGAACATTTTAAAAAAATGTGCCATGGATAGATAACCACACTTAAATGTCTTTTTGCAGAAAAGAAAGTTCTCTCAAAAGCTTCTGGCAACTCATTAGAAATAAATGGAGCAAACACACTACAGGAAACCAAATACAAATCTGTTTTCAAGGGAATCTTGAGCTTTTGCAGCAGAACTGTTTGAACCTCCATCCTGCTAATTGTGGAGGCTACTTAAGAAATTCTGTGTCAGCAATCAGGGCCAAGAGTGAAGGCAAAACTATAGTAGTCCACTTTCAAAATTCTTGAAAACCCATTTAAGAATGTCAGTAGGGGGTAAATTAAAGCCGTATGCATTAAGAAGCTAATAATTTGAAAAATGTACAGGAGCAATGAACCTTGAAGTTTATCAAGCACTGAAATGACTATTAAAAAGTGTTTTGTGTAGCTCAAAGTAACAATATAGTCAAAATGATGGCAGTCTAAATATGAATGATCATAACTTCAACAATTCAAATCTCAGCATTAGTATTTGATTGGTACGTACGCCTCAATAAAAATCTAGAACTCATTCACTGCAAGAAGCAATGTTGTGTTCCTTTTATCCAAGGAGTTATCAAGCAATGCAGGGCTTGAATATACTGTAGCTCATCAAAGCTGACAGTCTACACACAGTATGCAACATACCTAAACACTTTTTCCAAGATACCACTAAAACAAACTTTACTTGCACACTGCAGTGGGTGTGCTAACCTTTATATCTAGAGTTTCAACTGTTAGCCAATTACTAGGAGGAGCATTCATTCACAAATGGTGCAGTCTGAAGGGGTACAGTCTAGACACAGGTACACTACCTCATAAAGTACTAGAATAGATGATTGGTAGCTACACATTACTAGTCTCAAAAGATCAGATGGCAACCTTTGAGGCAATAGTCTGGCAATAGTCTTCAAGCTCTGCTTGCGAGCTTCGGAAGGCATCTGTTGAAAAACAACCCCATTCTGATTCAGCTAGGTTAATTTTTATGTCCATACGATTACATTTTATTAAAAATAAAGCAGTTGCTCCTAAATGGCAAGTTTAACTACACTGAGCTATAGTGAGCTAGCGTAGTGACTAAGAAGATGAGCTGTGAATCAAAACTTACCTCGCTGAATCTTGCCTCTGCCATGAACTTACTAGGTGGCATCAGGCAAGTCACGTTCTCTCTGGCAATATGAAAATACTACTACCCACAACACAATATCAAGATAAAACATGTGAAGCATTTTTCACTCTCAGAAAGCTCTATACTAGTGGTTCTCACACATTTAGCACCAGGACCCACTTTTTAGAATGAGAATCTGTCAGAACCCACCAGAAGTGATGTCATGACCAGAAGTGACATCATCAAGCAGGAAAGGTTTTAGGAATCCTAGGCTGCAATTCTACCCACACTTACCCAGGAGTAAGTCCCACTGACTATCACTGTTAAAAGAATATACATAGTAGCCTGTTCAAAGTACAGGTCTGTAACAGTTCCCTAGATGTAGTCACATACCACAGTAGCAACAAGTCTAATATATTAAAAATATTGAAATGAATGGCAACCCGCCTGAAATTGGCTCGCGACCCACCTAGTGGGTCCTGACCTACAGTTTGGGAAACACTGCACTATATAAATGTTAAGTATGATAAAAGGTAAAGTGCCTGAGAGCAGGGAGATTGAAACTTAAAAACAGGGCTTATAAAATAAAATTTAGCATGCCATACAAGTTTAACGTCTTACCACAGTTAAACATAGCAAAGACATAAATAATGATCTGTGAGAAAGGACTGCATTCAGTCCCTTGACTGCTTTCAAACTACAGGCATCCATATCTGCAGGTCTGGTATCTGCAGATTCAGTTATCGGCAGATTCAATTATCCACTGATGGGGGGGGCATGCACTCACTGATGTAATTTAGGGGTTTACCTCAGTAAAAATGGTCTTACTTAACAGGATCACCATAAGCATACAAGTTTATAGCAACACCTGGATGCTTGGGGGAAAAAAACTGGATTGAGGTTAAAAGAAAGCAGTTAACTTCTACTTCCTGTTAATCTTCATCTAGGTGGTGTTGATTTTTCTCCAAGCATCCAGGTTGCCGGTAGGCAGTCTGAGCATTACTATACACTTGAAAGCTTATAGCGGCCCTGTTAAGCAAGACCATTTTCACTGGGGTAGGCCTCCAGTTTAAATCATGTTAATGGACATGCCAGGGGCGTGGGAGGCCACAGAGATAGGTTTTGCCTGTTTCCGTATCTGCAGAGGTCCATGGAATGGATCCCCCATGGATACAGGGGCATGGCTGTATTCAGCAATTACATTTTATGTGACGTATTGACTAGAAAATTAAGTTTAAATCCTTGCTTTGCCATGTAACCCAAGGCCTATCTACAGATTAGTTGGGAGTGTGTAGCTGCTGAAAACAATGCAACATCCACCTCCATCTCCTTGGTAACATTCAGAAAAAGAAAACACCTCAGCTCCAGTTCACTGGCTGCTATTTACAAGAGGAAGGGAAAATGTGTGTGATGTCACATCATATAGTTGTTTTACCATACTTTACCAGAGAAACTATGATGGGGGGAAAAAGATGTGTTGGCCATGTATCTGTCAAAACACACAATTAGACCAAGACTGCATGGTCTGGGAAGAGGCACTCAGACTCAAGCCATTTCACAATGTTGCTTCAAGGACCAAAAGGGATAATCCCATATATGCCAGTTTCTTTGTAGGCAGGACGGGACACACACATGACTAATTTATTGTTGCTCCAGCCTAGTAGAATTCAGCATAGTTATGAGCTAGCATAGTTATGAGCTCCTCTAAAGGCTCTCATTTTCTTACTGGAGTAGTGCCATAGAGAGGAATGAGACCCTTTAGATTAGGTCTAAGCAGCACCAACAAAACACAGATTTTAAAAAGCCAAACTATAATGCCCTGTTCAGGCAAACAATAACTATGGACAGCATCAACAAGCCCCGCCTTGCTGAACCAGAGGCCCCATCTCTTGTATCTTCGGATAAATGCTCTTCACAGGGAAACAACACTTACATGCCCTATTTCAGATTGTGTGGATACTGTCACCCCATGGACAGCAAATGCTCCTTCAGGCAAATGTTATCTATGGGGAAAGTGGGGGGCAGACCTATGAGCATGGCAGCAGATAGGAGTGGCTTGTTAATGTGATCTCCTTTGATGCTGTAAATCATGACAAATTTCCATAGTTGCAGTCTGTCTGGTCATGGCTCAAGCATCTTGTACAGACAGGCACTTTTTTCTGCAGATTCAGAACCCATGGATTTCACTCACGAGTTCCAAAACCACAAAGGAGAGTCCCACATGACCTCCAGAACATGACCGGAACTGCCTTCTGGTCCACATCTGGGAGATCCAGGCCTCAGATTCAGTTATCCACAGGTTTCTGCATCTGAGGGGATTCCAGAAATGGAACCCCTGCAGATGCCAAGGACCAACTGTATATTTGATTGACAAAGTCTTTCAGTGATCTATAAATATAAACAAATGAATGCATTTTGCTTAATTTGTTAATTCAGAGCATTACAAGCTTCAAGAATAAATTCAGACTCCAGTAGAAGAGTCACCCTATACAATTCAAAAGTTCAAATACTTATTTCACTCAAGGATACTGGCTCCCACAAAATATTGCTTTACCTACTTTGTATCTTATCTAACTTTGGGAATAACACAGAAGTTACTGTTTATCCACATTTTATTTTTGCATTGTAAATAACTGATTTAATATTTGTCAATCCTTGACACCTCTTTATCCAAATGATGTATATGCTATCACCAAAGATAAGGGGCAAATGCCTTGCAGTTTCCATTCATTTTGGTCTCTAGATTTCAAAATATTCAGGTATTTGTTTGGCGCAAGCCATTTGTTTAAAAATGAATCTCGTTATCCTTTGAATATTTTCCACAAGCTTATGCCAGTAGTAGCCTCCTTCTGTCTGCTTCCTGCAATAAAGAGCTTAAAAAGCTGTTTTGCAAGAAATAAAATTTAACAGTCTCACATTAATATTTGCAAATGAAACATATTTCTTCATTCTTTCAATCTAGACATATATGGAAAAACGAAATCAAGCTTCATTTTAATTATTTGCTAATTTACTCACTAATAAGACACCGGAAATTATCTCAGTTGCTCAGACTGACAGCAGCTTTTGCTGAATGAAAATGTGTAGACGTTCATCACAGATGGCAACAACTATGTAGAGATCAGCAACTGGCGTGCTCAGAGCATCATTACCATGCCATGTTGCCACTACATTCCCTCAGTTCCTGCCATTCTTCTCCTGCGTGGTGTGCATGCCTTCAAATTAAGAATGCTACAACAAGCTGGTACCAATCAGGCAGCGTGGAAGAAATGAGTCCCAGAGCAAGAATTCACAGGATCTCAAAGCTTTATAATTTGATCCCAGGGAGCTGCAAAGCCTATCAAGTCCTTTGTTTCCTCAGCCCTCATAACAATCAGACTTTGCTTAATAGTTCAGAAGGGGGGAGAGAGAGAAAGAGTGAGAGTCAGACGAAGGAGCCTGGTGCATAGTGCATTGTTCTCTTGCTTTGTCTCCAATATGCTGTAGTTTCATATTAAGAGAGGGCCTGGAAGGAGAGAGAAATTTAAGGAGGATAACTGTAAAGGTAGCAACAAAAAGATTTAAAATAAGATAGCCTACCTGTGATAATTTTTATAGACTTTATCATTATATTTTCACATTGCTCCATGAACTGCTAATCAGTGATCTACTGGAAACTTCAGAACCTACTGAAAAGCCTGGCAGGGTATTTGGCTTTCAATTCTTCTACTCTGTTTATTCCCAATACAAGTATGTTCAACAGCCTTAGAAAGAGCTCTTGAACAAGACCAGTCACTTAGCAATGAAATGTAAATTACTGACATGGGCTAAAACCTGGACTTGCCACTGCTAATGAGCACATTAAAAAGGGAAAATGCACACTAGATTACTATAACCTTTTCACTTAACCCTATGTGTACTGAAAGCCACAATTCAGCACCACATCAAAGAATCTATAAGAAAAGTGCTACACAGCAGCTTTTTAAAAGATATCAACTCAAGGTTAACCTTAACAACACGAGAAAACCGTTGGGCACTGATTGAAGGGGAGTTTCAGATTCAACATCACCACTCATGTAAGCCACATAATTAAATTCTACTTGGCTGCCAAGAAGACTCCGTTTAAGACCTATCATGCTAGGACATATCAATGTTCCATCAAGTTCAGCATTCTGTCTGCTAGTTTCGGACAGACTAGAGCAGGAGTGTTAAACTCATTTCATATAGCGAGCTGAATAGCATTTGTGATCTCTGCCGCAGGCCAGAAGTTATGTCACTAAGCAGCTCATGACCTTCAAAAATAAACATTTTTTCTCACTCAAAACTCATTAGCTGCAAATGACAGAAGAGAAAATATTCAAATCTTGATTCTGTTTTCAAGATATGGGAGAGCCCAATTATCATACAGGCAGTCCTTTCAGCAGTGACACCTGGTGGGCCACTGTGAGATACGGTGGGCCACTGTGAGATACAGGAAGCTGAACTAGACGGGCCTATGGCCTAACCCAGCGGGGTTGTTCTTATGTTCTTATGTACCTCAGCACAGCTCAGCAGCTAAGAGCAACTGATGGTATTTGCTGGGAGAGCCCGAGGGTCACATAAATAGTATCTGGAGGCCGCATCCAGACAGTAGGCCTTATGTTTGGCACACCTGAACTACAGCATAACCCAAAAGACAGTATTTTAGATCCTTAATTCTATGCACCTTTTTAAAGTTTGGAATTGCTACTCACAGGCCATAACTCAGAAAACTCCTACCAGAGCTTAGCAGACTTCCATTGCCGTACAGTAAACTGCTTTTGAAATACAGGAAAGTTTCAAAAGTGGTTTGTGAAACAGCATGTGCTTTTATACATACAGAACAGTGGACCGTCCTGAATTGAATGTAAAGAGAGAAAGGTATGCACCACTGTCACATCTAGTTTGGTCTGAAGGCATATAGCACTTTCAAGTTAATCACTATAAAACAATGCATCAAGTCATGTTTCTAGTAAAAAGAATAAAATAAAAGCTAGTTCACCTTCTTCCTGAAAGGGAATTTGATGCACTTAGAGAGAGAATTGGAGAGAATTAGATTTCTGAGCAGATACACAAATACAGCTTCGTGTCCTGAAGTAAAGCCTTTACTTTATAAAGCTCCATACCAGAATGAGATGGAATGTGTGCATGGTTGGTTGGTTTTTTAGATCATTAACAGTGTTTGCGTACGCTGTTCACCCAGAAGTAATTCAATAACTGCTTTATCAGTACATAAGTTACTGAACATCATCATCATCATCATCATCAACAGTATTTATATACAGGTGAACCCTCGTTATTTGCGAGGGTTCCATTCCTGGAACTCACGCAAAAACCGAATTTCGTGTGAAACTAAGACATGCAAAATTCGGGGTGCACCCAGCTTCAAACGTGGCCAGAGCTGTTCTGAGGCCCGTGGAAGCTGCACAAAGCCTCCATGGGCCTCAGAAAGGCCTCTGGAGGTCCTAGAAAGGCACTTCCAGTTTTGGCCTTTCTGAGGCCGAAACTTCTTTGCGCAGCCTCTGCAGGCCTCAGAAAGGCCCCCGAAAGCCTCGGAGGCCACAGCTCCAGTAGCCTCTGGAGGATTTTCTGAGACCCATGGAGGCCGCGCACAGTCTCCATAGGCCTCAGAATGGCTTCCAGAGATCGTAGAGAGGCACGATCTTTGGGTGAAAAATGGAAGTGCCTTTCGAGGACATCTGGAGGCCTTTCTGAGGCTCATGGAGGCAGCCTCCATGGGTCTCAGAAGAGCCTCCGGAGGGCTCAGGTGGAGCCAAGTCTAGCTCCACACAGGTCCTAGGGATCTGCGTTGAGCCAGATTCGGACAGAAATTCAGCAAATAAATAGGCTCAGCCTGTACTGCTTTTCAACAAAAAAGTTCAAAGTGGTTTACAAACAATATTAAAAAAATTAAATGGCTCCCTGTCCCAAAAGGGCTCACAATCTACAAAGATGCAGAAGAACACTAGAAATACCCACTAAAAAAGACACTGTGCTAGGGTAAAGAGGGACAGTAACTCTATCCTGCTAAATATAAGAGGAACAACACTTGAAAAAGTGACACATGCCTCTTGTGCAGACTTAGTGCAAGCTATTTCTAGTTGTTTTTCCACAAATCATTTAATAATGAATACAACTGACTTTTGTTTGAATCACAATGAAAGATTAAGTGTTAATTTGCCCCCTTGTCTGCTTATTGAAGACAGAACTTTAGAGCTCATTATTTGACAACTGTAGTTTTCAATAGGTAAGGTATACCTATACCCACTTGGGGGTGGGGTTGCAGAAGATCTGGGTGACATGCCTTTCATAGTACAAAGGGGCTGTCAGGTTCACAAAAGGAATATATAAAACATTCATCTGCCTTACATATCAACAATGAAAAGGCATGCAGGAAACTTCCACTTTAAAATACAAGACCGTATTTATCTTGGGCAGCAAGGGCTATAGAAGTTAGTTATTTCAGAACAAAGACACATTTGACTATTTGTGTCTTTTGTTCCAAATTAATTTTCAATAGACACTTCATGCAAAAAAGAGTGAAACATGTTGTTATATATCTTTCAAATGTGAGAAGTTACACAAGGAAAAGCAATTTCCTACATGGAGGACACTTCTGTGTAAGATACTGATTTTCTGTGGAATGTCCCTAATATTAAAGTCCAAAAAGTAAACGGTTGAAAGTTGAAATTTTTCTTAATTTATACAAAAGTGAAAAATCTTATAACACAAACAATGTTACTGGTTAAGATATGGACCTTAAGGCATATAAATGAATATTCAAAAATAAAACTAATCTTTTCGGCATTATAATAAATTTGGCTAACGATATTATCACTAATCCTGCAATCCAAACCCTGAAAACCCACCAGATTGCAAGGAAATGAGCCCAGAGTGGAATAATGATTGCAAAATTGCCAAGTTTGGCAGCCAAACAGCAACATAATATCTTCACACCAACATGAACAAATGCTTTTGTTTCATATTTAGGGTATTTGCCAAATAATGCTACCCCTGGAACAACCTAGTTGAAAACCATTTGTCTGAGTGTAAAATATACTGTCCATTAAACATCAAAGTTCCTGACGTCACACTTCCTTGTTTCAATAAAAAGGAGAAAAACTAATAATTTAAATTTTTAACTACTCTCAACAGGTTTAGAAAGAAAGGATAGATCAGTAACATGCAAAAATGGCCCTATATGTACAAGAATTGGGCACTCATTTGCTTAATCTATACATTGTATCAGAGGTTCTCAAATTCCTCTGAGGGAGCTGGGAAACACAAATAGTGGCAGGGGAGTGGTGGGGCGGAAGCGGGGAGAGTGGCCCAACAGCGCCAAAGCAATTGTGGCACCACAGGGACCCGGGGACAGTTTCATGTATCTGGGAGGACTCCTGAAGCTTCCATAAGGGTCCTGGAGGCTTGCAGCTGCCCCTGCGAACCTCCTTGCAGCTTCCCTGAGTTCCAAAGCTCAGGAACAAAGCTCACATAATCAAAAGCTGATCAAAGCTCACATGAAGAAATATGTTTTGCTTGTGACAAAATACCATGCTTCTGAATAGTAGGAAAATTCAGTATTGTCACCATAACACAGTATTTTAACACAAGCAAAATTTCTTTAGCTAGCATGGTTGATATTGTGAAGAACTGTATAGAATGTGACTACAAAAATGACACAGCCATGTCAAAGTGATAAATTTTAAGAACTTAGTCCAGAGTCTGCTGATTTTTTATCTTCCTACAGTGGAAGTTGCAAATTCATATTGGGAGCAGGGGGCCATGACAATTCTGTCATAGGACATGAGTCATGATACAAGCATGTTCATACACTTAAACACACAGGGCTGTGTCATTTGTGCAGTCACATTCTATACAGTACTTCACAATATCAACCAAGCTTTGCTTGTGACAAAATACTGTGTTGTGGTGATAACACTAAAATTTTCCTAGTACTCAGAAGCATCGAAGTACAAGCGCAGCTTCCCCTCATCTTTGGAGGTTTCATATAGCTCACTTGACAATGGGGGTGCCGGTCTGCATCCCTGTTGCTAAGCAACACATGACTATACATGATGTAGTTAAGCCAGGTGATTCTGAAGTCCTTATAGGTGGAAAGCACCCTCGTTGAATATTTCTGAAATATGATCAAAAATGGTAGGAGAGAGAAAGCTAGAAGTATTGTGAATATGGACAAATCTTGTAAGAGCATTTCAGCATCAGATTTTTTTAAACTGTCACTTTAAAATATTGGTATAAAATGAACTCTGTTTTGAAAGAAAACCACTACCATGTCAAATTCATCGTTCCTTAGTTCAGGAGCCGCTGTCATGAACAATGAATTAAATCCTACTTTTCTATGTATGTGGCTATATATGCACACATACACGCACACACGCACACACACGTCTGTGGCAAGCACTGTAAATATGTTGTAACTGTAAATATGTTGTAACTCATCATACATTGTATTATAGTAAATATTTTGCTATCGACATGGCAATTCACTTTCCATCCAGAGAAAAATTGCCATTTGCTCAATAACTACTACCCTTGTGAGAAATTCAGTTACTGGACTGTGGACTAACTCTGTAGGACTGTGGCCCTTTTCTTTAAGTAATTGATCTTATTTAGCATCATTGCATGTACAGAGAGAGCCAAACAAAATTGTATTATTTCCACAGTTGTTCACTATTGTCTCTAAGTAGATAAAATTGTGCCATGAAAGAGGCATACAGCATGACCAGCAATTTAGGATTATGTTTCCAGGTAATAAAGATTTTATTACTTTGCAAACCAGTATGCTTTAATTGTTATAGCAATCAATCAAGCACACATTACTGTTCAGCAATTGTATAAGTTACAGAACTGAAAATGTGATTGAAATCAAGGAATTTTTTTTCCCTTGGCAGTCCATCCACTTTGAAGTAAATGGACATACAAAATGTATGTCCATATACATACAAATGTATGTCCATATACATACAAATGTATGTCCAAATGAAGTTTGCTTGCAAATTGAGAAAGGAACTTATTTAACCAGGTTAATGGGTACCAGAGTATTTCCCCAAGATAATTCTCAGATTTTAGATATTTTCCTTTGTATATGATTATGTGTTGCTCCTATTTATTTCTCTATTAGATAGAACTTCTTTCATTCAATATTCATCTTCATTATTGTATACTTCCTCATATATCATTTGCAGTATATGTGGCACTCACTAAATCTTAGCCTGGATCCAAATATCCCCATACATATCTCTTGTAAGCTGAAAGTGATTCCGGCTACGGGGTACGGAGCTGCTGATTTTTATTTTCCGCAGTTGCAATCCCTGCATTGAAGACCTCAGATCTTCAAGAACATTTTTTGGGGATAGGGGTTACAGTAGGAAAAGAAAAAAGGTCAGAAAAGTCCTGTGATACATGCACAGAAGTTTATGGCAGGGATCCAAAGGCTATACTTAATGTAGTGGTAGACATTACCAGGATTTTTAAATATTCAAAAGTACTTTCAGGCTTGTTCTTTATGTATTCTTTAATGCTATGGTCTCTGACCATCATAAAAGATCCATACAATCCAAATATACATCCATCCATACGTACAAGCCATTATAAGCATCATAAAGAACATAGGCTCCTGTTGGTCAGAGACTAAAACCTAATATTAATATTCCCTATAAGTTTCAATCTAGACATTAATATTTAAACTGGGTAACCCACATCATCTAAGCCTCAAATTATATCTTAACTCAAGTTCAAGCTTGTTCAATTATACCATATATATGCAGATGAGTACCAAATACGCTGAATCAATGCCGGCCTTTGGTTATTCAGAACCTGGTTCCTCCTAAAATGATTGCAAATCAATTCAACAATTAATGTGCGAATTTACTGATTAATTTAAAATGTCACCATTTGGCAAAAAGATTTTTTAATTTTTGTGCACTTTGCAACACAACCTTTCAAAGCAGAGGGAACTAACTAAATTCACAACACACAGTCAAAAATATCTCATAACTTTCAAGTTACGTGGTGGAGTGTAATGGTTAAAGGACTGATCTACTAAGTGAGACTGCTTCTGTTTGAATCTAACCTCCTCTGCCATGCAATCACTTGGTATCTTAGGCAAGACACCCCTTGGAGCCTCAAGATTCCCAGCTGCAAAATGGGGATAAAACTACATACTTACACAGAGGGTCATGTAAGGATTACATGAAGGTATTATGCTCAAACACCTCTGAACACTCAAAACGTATTTTTTTAAAGGCACAAGAAGAATACAAACCCAATGAAGGTATATTTATGGAGATAAGATCATTACACAGATCACTGATATTGCAAGTATCTATTTCTCTTCTAATATGAAGGATAAAGTTTAATTGACAAAAGACATTCATTGTGGGAAGGAAAAATCATATTTTACCATTCCTTTTCCATAATGTTTGCCTTGTAATAGCACTCAATCAAAAATGGTTTCAAAAAACAAACAAGGTCAAAACCCATCAGTACTGTTAAAGGGGTATAAGACTTATTGATGCTTGTAATGGATTCATATTCTGTTGCACTTGGCTCTTACTGCTAGTCAGAGGCTTCATTCTATGACATTCAAAACAGTTCTGCATATGCACCAAAAGGAAAACTAACTTTTGAGTTTATTTTTCATCAATTAGAGCAAAAGAAAACCAGAAAAGGTGACCTATACAACAGCAGGTTCTCCTGATTTTGCTTATTGGTTATCCCTCATTTTTTTTCCTTTGGAGGGCAGGCTTAAATACCTAATAAAGACTCTAATACATAACTCACAGTGATTAATTATTGAAAAGTTTGCAGCGACATACTACAACAAGCCACCAAGTAATGCTTTCGTCAGGAGAGTGCATGAGAGAACTAAAACTTACCAAAAGCCTAGAAAATTCTTTATTTTCTGAAAGAAATCCATATCCTGGGTGGACCTTTTAAAATAAAAGTAAAAAATAGATTTTGTTACTTTCTAAGTTTCCAAATATCTAAAGTATATCAAGTCAAGTCATTAAAAATTTAAGGCAGTAAATTCGCTTGTCTTTGACGCTACCTGAGTAGATCCTCCCAATCCCTCTTCCTAGCAGCTGTGTTGACTGTCTCCCAAAAAAGAATCATGTAGTACTGAACCAACTTCTGTTAAAGTAGAAGTGTATGAGTTTTGGAGTGAAAATTTCTTATCTTTCCATTCTCCAGTTTATGAACAGTTCTGCATAACTGAAAAGTTTACAAGAATAAATGCCACTTCACCTATTTTGTATCTCTCAGTTCTGGCTTAAAAGTGCTCCTGGATATGTGTTTTTGATCTTACCAGTACATGGTTCCATGCGCACAGAACCACATATAAATCAGATGATAGGCACCCATAATATTACCATGCTAGCATCACATTCATCCAGGCCAAAAATTGCCAGCACGATATTACAATGCACACAGTTCAGTTTATTCTTCATACTGAGCATGTATTCTCTGGAACCAACTTCAGTGAGAATCATAGTTTTGAGAGATAAGAGATGGTCACTGGATTTGCTTTCTATCTCTCCTTCATTTTTCTTCCATACAAACAGAATTCTAGAAGCAATTCCTTCTTACATTTCTCTTGGTGTAAACCCAGCTCTCCGCCACCACCTGCAATTTGTCTATTTATAACACTCCATGTTCTTCTTCCCAAAACAATTTCCTGACCCTGAAGTTAATTTTCATATCCACAGCACTCTCACTTCCAAGAACAAAATATAAAATTGCTAGGCCGGGGGACAAGGAGTCGTATGCCCCGCCACCAGAACAATGCTTCCAATATGCAGCTCCCTGCACTACAAACAACATGGTGTATAATTACACAACACAGAAATGTGGAAAAAAGTGTCAGTTTCATCTCTTGCAATCCTATGTAAATGCACAGCTAAGGAAATATATGTGGTAGACTGAGATGAAAGCTTGATCTATTTTTATCCCCATTAAGTCTTTTAAACTAACAATGTAAACATCTGCAATGTCTGTTAGTTAATTAATGTTTGCCATTTCTCCTCCTCTCCCCCCTCTCTACCCTTCCAAATGCACCATCCTGAAACATTTATTTCAAAAGAAATGATAATTCTAATTGAGACACTCCAGGGTAATTGCTGGTGTTGACTGAGTTCCCTCCATCGAATTTTATTTAAACATGCTTTTGCATTCAGCAGTTCTGAACACCACATTTGCATTCATTGATGCCACAAAAAGCATTCGTTCAAAAAAAAATTGTGTTTTTGTAAATACCATTTATTCTTATTAAACTTTGAATCTCTCATCTAATTTAAGGTGAGGGAAGAAGAGAAAAAGATGCATGTAACTATCCAGGCTAGAGTGTGTTTCACTAGCAAAGCAAAACACAGAAAAATAATTACCAGAGGAATCATCTACCTTTATGCAAGCATTTACTGCGTGCCTATAAATTCCCACACATGCCAATTCCTAAAACTGAGAATGAGAGATTTAAAAAACAAAAACATGTTTAAAACAAGCACTACTATATTATAAAAAACATCCAGAAAGAGAGATGATGGCACAGAAAGGGTTAGTGCTCTAAACTAATTGGGATTTTTTTTTCCCCCAGCAAATTTGGAAATGAACTGAAGCTGCTCCCTGGTGTGAAAGCTGAATCCAGCAGCCACCTGCAGGATCAGCGACCGGCACTGCCAGATGCTACAAAAGCCTTTGATTTCCAGTAGCGATTTCGGCCACATTTAACTCATGTGACATGAACTAAACTGGAATAGCATATTCAATCATTCTCCCCCTCGCTTTTTTTTATCTTTAAATACAAACTCTAGCTTCTCTGCTTTCTATATATGAAACAGCTGCAGAGGAGAGACTCATTCAGACTCACAGCTTGGGCCCGGGTTTTTTTAATGGCTTCCATGATAGCATCCATGTTGAGGTAGCTTTTACTAGTGGGAGCTGGGCCAACACAGACTGCTTCATCCGCCATTTTCACATGGACCTATAAAGACAAAATGTCTACATTTAAACACGTATGTGCCAGCAAGTAATACATTTACCACCACCTCCCTTAATAATTAATGTTTAAGGAGCAAGGAATCTGACATGAATTCTTGTAATCATAACTACTGTATAGACTGAGATTATATAAACACACACACAAATATGCTAAGAAATTAGACACAGAAGGGGGGACAGAGACTGTGTATAACTAATTGAGGCACACACATTGAGCATATAAGAACCTAATTTAATGTCAAGTATAGCTTATATTCAGACAAATAATACAGAAAAATACACATTTGAGTGTGCTACACTGATAATCTATATGTAAATAAAGAACGTAAAACTACTTTGTTAAATGTAACCAGGGTAGCCTAATATCTTACTACTTAACAACAAACATTCACGGCCAGTTCCATCTAAGCAGGCTCCCCAGGAAGTTGGTGATAATTAGAGTGAATTGAATGAAGGGATGCAGTGAATCTCCCTGCACAGCATCAGGTCAGCACCATGCACAAATTAAAGCCTATGACTAAAGAGTTCAATATCACTACACGTGAACCAGAAAATCTTGAGAATTATTTAAGAAGGCTTAGGTTTGATTCCCCAATTCATTCTTATCTTTATTCACAAGGGCAATTGTAAAAAATAAAATAAAAAAATAAAAGCAATTCTGAGTTATGAAAGCAATAGCCAGAGATAGTTTGCCCACAATTTAGAATTAATTTTGAAAGGCACATGTTCTAGAGGCAACATCTAAAAGAGCTAGGCTTGGCATAGTTTACAGAAGCTCAGCTAATCTTTCAAAAGGGACCAAAAAATTGCTCATGAAGCATCTGTCGTTTTAATAATTAGGAACAGAAAAAGGCTTGTATTTATTAGATGCGTACTATTTAATAATATTTATATAGATATACATAATCAGGCATCTGCATCACAGCTACTTCCTTTTCCTACTGCAGAATTCGAAGACAAATTTGAGAAATAAAATACAAACAGGAGCAGTTAAGATGCGGTCTAACAGCAAGTTCTTTTGATGAAATTAAAAGTGTGCCATACTAGAAAAAAATTCAGGAAATAATCCAAGAACAGGAACAAAGAGAAAATCTAAATAGCTCTGAAGCACTAAATGAAGAATTTAAAAGAATTAGATAAATGTAGCTAAATCTAAACTGAATTTGGCTTATACAGTTTTGAAATCTACCTTTCCCTCAATTCTTAATGTTGAAGACAGTTTATAAATATATAATTTCCACTCCCTCCGATGGATTCTCAGTGAGTTAAGATTTTAGAACTAAATGGATAAGCTACTATAACCACTACAGTCTGATTAAATCAGAATGAACTAGTGAAAACATAGCATTAAGAGAGCACGTTTCAGGTAGCATAGTGTGTTCTTTTCTGCATCCCACCTTCCACCTCTCAGATTCAGATTTCCATAAATTCAGATTTATGGACTGAGTGTACCAGAAGCAGAAAACATGATCCTGAACGTGCACACCAACTTTCACCACATAGGTCAAGTTCAGATGACCCAACAAACCAAACTCATGTGCCCCCCTCCCCTTCCTTCCTCAGCTTGGGCAAGAGATGCAATACAGGAATCCTGGTTTATTGAACATGGTTCTTCATCTCACCCAAACTCAGGGGCTGCAGCTTAACAGTAAATAACAAACCAGGATATGAAACCAAGATCAAAACCCAATTCCTCAGTCACAATTAAACAATACTAATATAACCATGGTTTGTTGATCATCTGAACAGGGCCAATGTAAAAAAGAAAAAAGGCTGTTACCACCTGGGAAAACCCAACTGGCAACTCCTGGCCCTTCCAGGTGCTTCCTAGGAAGCACCCATGACATTGCAGCACTGCAACACTACAGTGGTGAGCGCCACAAGCTGTAGCCAACCCAAATTCCCTTGGCAACAACAGTGCTGAATCAGTAAGTTAGAGCAGCAGTAGATATGGAGCTCCAAACACAATGGATAACACTTTCCAGTTCTTCAAAACCTTGCAAAAATCGACTTGCCTGCTAAATGGGCGAAGAGGCACCTTTAAAAGTGGTGTAAAAGTGGTATTTTAGCAAGGGATGAGCAACTGGTCTAGGGAGGGATTTTAGCAAGGGCAGGAGGTCTGGTCTAGAGGGTAGAGCCTCCATTTGCCTGAAGATTAACATCCACAAGGTCGCCAGTTCGAGGCCACCGGCACCGTGCGACCTTGAAGCAGCCGGCAAGCTGCAGCTGAGCTGTTCCATCTGCTCGGAGCGTGGGAGGATGGAGGCCAGAATGTTAAAACCAGATCGGAGTGTAACATCTTGAATGTGGTGGTTCTTGAAAGAGAGAACCTTCTTTCAATTTGTAAAAATCCCTGCGTGGATTTAATAAGCCTGCCTGTGTAAACCGCCTTGAATAAAGTCTTGAATAAAGACCAAGAAAGGCGGTATATAAATACTGTATATTATTATTATTATTATTAACTGCCCCTCTTCACCAGCATGGTGCCTTTTCCAATGGCTGTTGATGGTGTCTTCGGCATCTCTTTAGACTTTTGAGCCTATGCAAGTCTTTTGAGGCTATGTAAACTATTTTTACATTTTGAGGCTATTTTGCTATGTAAACTGCTTTGTGAACTACTTTTTGCTGAAAAGAGGTATATAAAAATTAATTTTAATACATATATAAACTTATCAGTTAGCCCTACTGATGCTAGGTTCATTCAAAAGGGCAAAATGTACCAAAATGGAGCATAGTAAGCAGCCAGGGGTCCAATGACAGTATGCAGACAACACACCTGACAAACAGCCACAAATCAGTAAGACTGAGAAACTAGTAACTCCAAGTCAACTTTGTTAGAACTTAAAAGCCACACCCCATCTTTTTCATCTGCCACATTTCCAAACTTTATCCTATTCACTAACTGCTTATCAAAGTCAAACTCGCCCTTCTACTCCACCTGTGCATATCTTTGGCTCCTTTGAACTAGCATGCTTCTTCTATAAACAAAAGGGAAAAGAAAGAAGGACCTCTAATATCAGAATGGAGGCTGCAGCCATTTTACAACAGTGGAACTCTGTTCCACTATCCCAGGGGTGCCCAAACCCCGGCCCTGGGGCCACTTGCGGCCCTCGAGGCCTCTCAATGCGGCCCTCAGGGAGCCCCTAGTCTAAAATGAGCCTCTGGCCCTCCGGAGATTTGTTGGAGCCCACACTGGCCCAACGCAACTGCTCTCATTGTGAGGGCGACTGTTTGACCTCTCGCGTGAGCTGTGGGATGAGGGCTTCCTCCACTGCTTGCTGTTTCACATCTGTGATGCAGGAGCAGCAGCAAAGGAAAGGTCAGCCCTGCTTTGTGCAAGGCCTTTTATAGGCCTTGAGCTATTGCGAGACCTTCATTCATTCATATAAGTTCATCTTTAATATATTCAGTTATGTAAACTTATGTAAATTTATTCAAATTTTAAATGTAAATTAATTCTTTTTTTTTTCCCTGGCCCCCAACACAGTGTCAGAGAGACGATGTGGCCCTCCTGCCAAAAACTTTGGACACCCCTGCACTATCCTAAATTCCTCCACGAAATGGGCCAGTCAGCAATAGAATTGGGCTATTAGTCATTTTATTGGCTTTTATGAAGTTTAGCCAAATATTGTTGCAACCTACCTCAAAGAGTGGGAG
Source organism: Tiliqua scincoides (assembly GCF_035046505.1). Classification (NCBI taxonomy): domain Eukaryota; kingdom Metazoa; phylum Chordata; class Lepidosauria; order Squamata; family Scincidae; genus Tiliqua; species Tiliqua scincoides. The sequence continues at coordinate 101,737,337 of NC_089823.1, forward strand.
AGGCAGGAAAGAAATATTTTCAAACCATCAGTCAAGAAGGGGGGAGGGGGAGAGGAGCCCTTACCTCAGACACAACCTGTAGCACTTTATTCTAAACACAAAATGAGAGGTAACACAAGTTGAGGCATTTCTATGCAGCTTTTCTAAAGAAAAATTGCCCAGGGTAGCACACAAGACAGAAAACCAACTATATTTAAAAATAAACAGCAAAGTAGAATGGAAAAGGCTTCACTACTATTATTTTCCTGTGGGAAAAAATTCCAAAGAATACAGCAGCATCAAACTGCAAATGCTTGAAGTCACATTAAGTGCACTTCATTGATTATTTTCCCCTAATCAAATATTTCAGCTCAACTCCTCTGAGGTATTGGGAAAACTTCTGAAAATATCAATATAGCACTTAAATGTAATATTACATACTTTTGGTACAATGTATTATTGCCAATTCTAAAAACAAAGAAAAATGTTAAATCATATCCTAGATCAATTTAGGATATCAGAATTTTTTTCCAAAAAAGCTGACACTACTGATTAAAAAACCAACAAGAAAACAAGTAATAACAGAGGCAAAGTACAAATATACATCAGTGAGAATATCAGCAGCTAAATTCATAAAAAGCCTTGGTTAATAAACATCAGATAGCAGAAGACAAACAATGGTAGCTTTGCAGCTTCCAAACTATCTTGACAAGGCAGGCTCACAAAGAGCACACTGCAATCCCTAATCCAGAGGTTACTGCTCAAAAACTTGAACCAAGACAGAACTCTGTAGTATCCTGCAGAACAAATCCCACATAGAAGAGCAGTTATTGCCAAATACAACTCTCCTAGTAGTTGTTAATCTGACAGTAAAGAAGGAAACCACTGTAACACAGCATTCCAAACCCCAGACAGTAAAAGCAGTCCAGAAGGACACAAGAATCTATTCCAGTGGTTCCCAATATTTTTTCACTTGCGTACCCCTTGGCACCCATTTCCATAAATTGCACCCCTCAAATTAGCCCTGCAAGTCAATCTAATGTCAGCCTGCAAGGCATTTTAATGCAGACCTGCCTTTTTCCGCCATTATTCAATTATTTTACAAATACCCTTAAAGATTCTGGCAAGTACCTCTGGGGGTACATGTATCCCAGGTTGGGAACCACTGATCTATTCTATTGAAAGTTGCCAAAGAGGTACATCATGGTCACAATCCTCCGACTTCCATAGATGCAGTTACCCACCAATTAAAGGTGGGGCCTCTTTATCCACGGATTCAGCACCCATGGATTTGCCTCACCGCGGGATCCGAACCCGCAGATTGCCCCACTGTATACCTCCCACATACAACCAGAACAGTGGTTCTCACGCATTTAGCACCGGAACCCACTTTTTAGAATGAGAATCTGTCAGGAAACACCCGAAGTGATGTCATAACCAGAAGTGAAATCATCAAGCAAGAAGTTTTGATCATTCAAGGCTGCAATCCTACCCACCCAGGAGTACTTACCCATGTTAGTACATTTATTAGCATTGTTTAAAAAAATATACATAGTAGTTTGTTCAAAGTACAGGTCTGTAACATTTCCCCAAATGCAGTCACTTACCATGGTAGCATCAAGTTTAATATATTAAAAATAAAATATTGAAATGAATTGGGACCCACCGGAAATTGGCTCACGACCCACCTAGTGGGTCCCGACCCACAGTTTGAGAAACACTGGACTAGAACTTTGTTCCAGTCGCATCTGGGACATTTTCTGAGCTTCCAAGAGGCCATGTGCAGTGGCACACGGTCTCTCCAAGGCTCAGAATGCTGTCCTGAGCCATTTTTGCCTACTTCTGATTTTTGGCAAGGCTCAGAACAGCTCCGGTCACATTCCAAGCTTAGGTGGGCTCCAGAAGACCACAGATTTCGTTATCCACAATTTTCAGTATCCATGGGGGGAAGTCCAGAAATAGATCCCCCATGGATAAACAGGCTCCACCTGTACTATATTTTTAAACAGTAAAAGTAAAAAAGTAATTTTATATGCTACCAGCAGAGTTTCCATTCTGGAACCTGGTTTGGATCCGAACTGGCACGGGTCGAAAAAACTGTTACTTGTAAAGACTGTCAACAAGCAACATTCCATGTCCAGTTTAAAGAAATGCTGTCAAGAATGAATTCAGCATCCATCAGCTTCCAATGAAGGTCACAAATGGCTCCAGAAATTTCCTTCTAGATATATTATTTATCTCCAGTACAGTCAACCAAGCAAGGCACACAGCCACCTGCAAAAATTCTACTTCAGTCATCACAAAATAATAAAATTATGATAATGGCCCAATCTTTCTTCAACATTGTGCTGATAACACACAGTGTCATATCCTAAGCCTGTCCTGGCAATGCCACGCCAACAGTAAATCAACACTGGTACAACAAAAGCGAAGTCTGACCTGCCAAAAGAACACTGGCACAGCCCTTTGCAGTAACATCCCCAGTGTCCACAGAAACACTTGAACAGCTTGTTATCCAAAGAGTTGGATCCCGAATGCAGCACATCATTGTTATGAAGTTGGTGCCTGGCACATCACCCATGTGACATCCAATCGCTGCATCCAAAAAGCCCCAACATTGGCAGCCAGAGAAGCACTGGCAGGGTGAACTGAGCAGGGCATGGGGGTAGCTGCAAAGCCAGTGCTGGAGGGATACCCCCATGCCAGCCACCAGGGATGAGTATCACGGAAACCACCCCCAACCATGGAGAAATGCCCCAAAGGGCACCAGACTAATACAAAGGACAATCCAGAAATGCCACAGCACCCCAACTCCTACAGGAGTCACAGTGACATCAACAGCAAAGAGACAAAAGTGAAGAGCTGCTAGGGACCACTTAACCAGCGCTCAAGTCTCTTCATCCCACCCACATAAATACACACCTCCAAGGAATACTTTTTGATCAGTGAAGAACAGAGGTAGAAAGATAGTTCACTTGGAGGAGGGTAGCCATGTGAAACAAACACACAAGTCTTTCCATGGCAAAGTTTCAAGTCCCCGTGGAGGGCATCTGCCAGCTTGAAGAAATCTTTTTGACAGTGGAAGAACACTGTCAGGGGAGCCACAAGGAGAGCCTCAATACCATTTAGGCAAAGCAACATGCCGGTGGATCACTGCACAAAGGCACAGGCTGGGAGCCAGAAGAGATGGGTTCCCGTCCAGCCAAGGGACCTGTTTTTACCAGCAAGGCACTCACCTTTTGCATGACTGGCCAGAAGCACTCATTGCAGGAACAACAGAAGAAAGGGAGGCAAGACTAGAATCCATATTAGCCACTCTACAAAGCTGCTCTCTAACCACCCAGACACAGCAGGAAACAGGTAAAACAGGAAACAGCACCCTACCTGACATTTATCTTCTTGCAGCACTACAAATAGACACATCTGATTGGGAGGCTATAGCACATGGACTTATCAGAGGAAGCACTGCATGTGCCAATCACTGGACTGGGATGTGACACAGGGTATTTAGTGTAGTGGCCCATCCAGCTAGCCACACCAACACATGCACCATGTCCTTTGCTGCATCGCTGGCACTTGCCAGTATGACTATCAGGATGCTGTCCTCCCGTTCCTTTGCCACTGGCAGGAGAGACTAGAAGGCTCACGATCACTGAGGAGTGCCCCCCTCCTCTGTGTCTAAGAAGTCATTCCTTGAAATGGAATGACAATGCTACAAACCCCAAGATCAGACAGCACCCCCCCCCCCACAGAATCCCACCCTCAGGCCACCTGACGTAAGAAACAACTAGGGTGGATATAAGAGATCCCTGTCTGCTAACACAGAGACAACAAGAAAGACTACACCAAAGATTTTATTGATCTGTATCAGTAACAGAGTTGCACCTGAAAAAGAAACCAACAGGCAGGTTTGCCAACCACCTCTTCCCAGCAGGTCTGTTGTGTCATTGCAAGTTATCCAACAGACAGCCAAGTAACAGGTTCCTGTGGGGTCTGATACACCACTTGGTTCACTGCTTGCCATGAGGTTTGCAAAACTACAGAGGCTGAACTGGAACAAGCAGGTCAGCAACCTCACCAAGCAGTATGTGGGTTCACACCTGTCACTTCAGGGAGTCTACAAGCTTCACTTGGGATCAGCAGTGTCTTCACCTGTGCCACAGCTGCCTGCAGGGATCAAGGTGAAACAGAGAGTAACAGGGACTTGATAACAGCATCAGTCACACCTGTTGCCCGTCTTGAAATGCATAGTGTTTGTGAGGGAGAATGGTGCCACAAGTGTACAAGCAGTAGTGCCCTCTGAGGGGGCGAGAGCACAGTGGCTTGGGACATTACCTTTCCCTGGGGGGAGGGATAAGGTAAGCAAGCTGCAGTGGAGCTCTTGCAGAGGACCAATGTTTAGTCCCCTATGGCAACAGTGCAGTACTGAAAAACAAAAAGGGACTCAGGTGAGTGTTTGAACAGCATTACCAATGGTTGGAGCACCTGGCATTCACCAGAAGGGAGCAGACATTCCCTGATCTTAGCTGCTGCAAAATGGAAGTTGTGCTGTGGCAACGTTTGTGGTGCATCCATAGGCTGATGGGTTTCTACATTGGCAGGGCAACTGCACACTACACTTGATCTTAGCCAAAAGGCTACTGTGGCACCAGTATATGTGGAGATCCACCAGGAAACTTCAAGGAGAAGATTGCAATGGGAGGGCCTGGCTCTCAAAACCTTACAAATGAGGCTGAAGGGGATAGAGTCACTCCAAACTTTAGCAGAGTGAAAGACTGATGAAGTACATCTGCCTACCTACGAGAGATTCAGAGGTGAGCTTTTGTCAGGTCATCCATGACAATTACTTGCAGGAGTTTGGCCACCATTAATGAGTTATCATACGTGAAGTATAAATTTTATACATACATTGCTTGTAAATTACAAAGAAACAGTAAAAACTGAGATCATGTTCTTGGATTGTCTTAACTAAGAAAAAACAGTCAAAATCCAAACATGGTTTAATTTTTAATTTTATTTTAGGAGTATAGTGTGGGCAAGAGAATGAAGAGAGACATTAAGCCCTGCCCAGCCATTACCCATTACATTATTACTTGAACATATGGCAGGTGAGGCCAGCACAAACATGGTGGCAAGCTCCAACCTACTCTATAATGGCATCCCCTGCTCTCCCCCACGGAGAGTGCTTCTCTGCAGTAAGCAACTCTCTCCAAGAGAGGGAGGAGTTCTCACCATGGACTGCATTTTTTGCTACAGATAAATGTTTTCCATAGGGAGGGGGGGCTACAGAGGCAGAGAACACAGAGGCAGGGTTAGCTCCAAGACTCCATGGTTTCATAAGATCTACAAAAGATCTAAAAGATCTAAAAAACTGCATAAGTTTTCATTTTATATCTAGAATTGTAGGAAAGAGGAGTAAAGCGATAACTGCTAATCATACATGTGTCAAAAGACAAATGCAAATAGGAGATCATGCCACTCCAGCTCATGCTACTTCCTACACTTTGGAAGGGTTTTTCCCTCTACCAAGTCTGGAAACTGTTGAGTTCTAAAAGCTGAACAGGCTTATGAGCCTGACTATGCCAGAGTTAGGTTTATGAGTCTAATATCTAGAAGACCCACAGCAACCTACTGCCTCTGCTACAATTTAAGACAACAGATGCAATTACTCCCACTGAGGGTTGTCCATTTAGTTCAGCATCAACATATTTACAGAATAGGACAAGCCTTTTTTTTTTCAAGTGCTGCTTCGAATTGTCAACTGCCTTTACCCTTGGGAAGGAGTAGAGTAAAAATTAAACTACAGTAGTGGCTTATTTAAAAGTTCTGCATACCCAGCAAGCATTTTACAAAAAATATACTGATAGAGTCTGATGAATAAAACAATTGTGGGATCCTTCTCCCTTCCCCACCATATAGACCTAGTCACTGCAGAAGAGAAAACCTGAAACATCCGACTAGCTACCTACTCATAATGTCAAAGCCACCCACTTGCACTGTTTTCACAGGACCCTGTTTGTACTTTAAACAGCCAAAGGTGTTTTCCATTTGGCAGGCACCACTGACTTGAATGTAAATGTCTAATTAAAAGTAAACATATGAACACAGCACACCAGTCTCTCAGAATAGATGAGCATCTGGGATCACCTACTGTCCCAGTTATGCAGAGTACGTAAACCCTTTATATTTGTAGAACTTAAGAGAATAGATTCTGATGTCACTACAAGACATAGCAACACTCCATAATAGTCCCTCTTCTTTTACTTTAACTTCCCAGTTCATTTTGAAAAACCTAGTACATCACTCCTTTACTTATGATGCAGTTAGTCTGTTTTGAACATTAGCTGGAATCTTGAGCATTTACACAAAGAAACCTAATCAAACTAGCCATCCTTTTTAGCTCAAATCAATATTACAAAGCAATGAATGATGTTTCAGTGTAAAGTGGATTCACTCAATTGACCCAAACAGCATAATACAGCTCAGCAAGACAAACTACAATTAGCTTGTCCCATAAAATGAGGGTAATGAGTAAATCCTTTGTAAGGTTGCTTCTCACTCTCTCACACACAAAGGCATAGCAAAGTCCTGAATTAAAAATCAATTGAATGCAAATTATCTTGAATCCAACTTTCAGCTGTTAACTAAGGAAGGAGGTACCATCGCCAAGTCTTATTCAGGCAGGCTAATCTAAAATATACTCAGACATAGAGTACATAGTACTATACTAAAGAACTTTAATATTAACCTAGGTAGATGGTGAAATTGCTCGGCAGTATTAAGCTTCAAGATCAGCCAAAAGTGAAGTTTCTGGAAGACACAGAACTGCGAAACACAACTAGTGCGGAACTATATAGTGTTATTTCTACATGTTACATTTCAAAACCTTTCGACATGAAATTAGTTATGTGTGAGAACAAGCGACCACATAAGGAGACTAAAGAAACTGTTCTTGAGAACTATCATACCAAAAAACGTATTTAGCACATTATCAGTTAAACAGTTCTAAATACTTATAATTGTTCTCTTGTACCCTAATGATTTATACAGTAACATAAGTGAAAAGTACAGGTTCATTTCCCAAGGAACGTACTGTACAGTCACAATTTCAACACAGATAGGGGGAAAGGGAAGAAAAAGAAGAAATGTACAGTAGTACTTATACTTTTTCAGTTGGGGAGAAGAACTAAGGGATTAACAGCCAAGAACTGCAGAAAACGTGGGTTTGGAGAGGGAGAAAGAGAGACAGGCTGCAACTGCATAGATCAGGGGTGTCAAACATGCGGCCCGGCCCGCGGAAGCTTTATATAGGGCCCTCAGGTTTTCAGCTGCTGAGTAGCGCTGAGGTGTTGCTGCTGAAAGGGCAGCCCACATGAAAATTGGGCTCTCCCATATCTTGAAATATGATCAAGATTCATATATTTTCTCTTTTGTTATTTGCAGCTAATAACTCCCTAAGTGAGAAAAACGTGTTTATTTTTGGTTATGACCTGTTTAATGACATCACTTCCGGCCCTCAACAGGCATCATGAATGCTATGTGGCCCTGCGTATGAAATGAGTTTGACACCCCTGGCATAGATTGTCAAGAGACAATACCATGTGTCACTATCACATTCAAATGGTATGCGCTTTAGAAGGGGCATGGAAGTTTTTTGATTTCAGTCAATACCCTCAATGTCAGAATTCATACAGTTTATCATTTCAAGTCTTACAAACAGAAAACATTGCTAGATAATACCAGACTAGAAGAAGGTCTATATAACTACCATGAACAATTATGAATAATATGATAACAAGGTTTCTCATTAGTTACTTCCTACAAAGAAAAATACTGAACAAGGATAGATTGCAGAAGTGAGATAGATGCTGTTGGTGTATGGTGTTGTGAGAACACACACACTGTAAGTTTTTCTAGTGGACAAACCAGGTCTAATCCTGCAGGTGTGTCACCTCCCAACAAAACTTAGCCTCTACAAACATAAAAATGAATGCATTTTGGTCAGGTGTACTTAGGCTTAGTTTCCATGGAGGACAGACAGAGGTTGATGAACAAGTTCAGCAAGAGGGAACTGGCACTGGATAACTAACCAGAGAAGTCCATCTCCAATTCCCAACCAATCACATGGGAGCCATCAGCATTTGTGCACATGGTCCCTTAGCAACAGGGGCAGAATTGGGACCACCCACCCATTCCCCTTCTGCACTTGAACTACCTCCTATAGAGACAGCTCTTCCTCTGTGAGGTATCCAGCCAGTAGGTGGCAAAAGTATTGGCTTGCTACTACTGCCATATCCCACCTCCTTGACAATGTAAGCACTGATATTTACACAGCAGTGGCTAATGTTCTGCCAGAAGGAAAGGGAAGGTAAGCAAGATACACCTGGTACTCTGAGATGTAGATGCCACTGCCTCCAACACCCACTAGCCTGCCCAGACAATTGCAGGAATAATAATGACAGCTAGGAGCAGCAACTTTCTTTTGCTATACTAGTTGGTCAACTGTCCATGGCAGTAGAGAGGTCAAAGAGGATGCAGCATAGAAAAGAGAACTTTGGATTTGGTAGCAAGGTGACTGTTAGTGAGTGAGGGCCGCTTCAATAAAGGGCAGAAGCCAAATTGTAGAAGACCAGAAAAGTAACCAAAAAACAGCAGAGGTAAGCCAACACAGTTCAGGAGTATGAAGGTAAAAGTCAGAAGGACATGATAAAACAGGGGGCAGAAAATGGCATGTTTATATTAGAATATAACCACAAACCAAACCAAACCAAACCAAACCCACAGATTCACAAACCAAACTCTTAACTAAAGTGAAAATTTAAGAGGTGGAGGATCCTTGCAAGCAAGTGTAGGTCTTTGACCTGGAAAGGCTTCATCACAGATACCAAGAGGCACACCAAAAGAATACTACTTGTTCTTTAATATGTGTTAGTATTAATGTTACAGTACTGGAAAACACATCTTCGTATTCATAAAAACTTACAGCAAATTTGTACTGAAAGTTATCAAACCCCATATAAAATAAAACAGCCTTAGTTTTCTTCTGAAGGTGGAGAGTCCCACGATCATCAGACAGGTGTTTGTATGATATGTGAACAATTCCTATAGCCATTGCAGACATTTTTTCATGAATTGCTGCCAACTGGTTGAGATTGTACCATTCATACATTATCCATACAAGCACATGGTCAAACCGTGGTCATGGAAAGAGACATGTACAAACCTTATTTTCCATAGAACACACCAAGAAAGCATAACATCTAAGAAATTGCATGCCAAAAGATATACATGGGTGTACGTAAAGATATGGACATATTTTTAGTACTGCACACATGACGGTTCCAATCCTCTTTCCTGTTAGCAATTAATTTTTTTCTGCCTGCTAAATAAAGTCATATTCCCTGCTGATGGCAAATGATTGGTTTACTTACGACTCCAGGGGTCATAGCTATCAGTCCCTTTAAGAAGCTTTGACAGTTTAACCCGCTGGGCTCACAGCACCCAAGGGAGGGCCTTACTTGCAGTTTTACTTCTGATGCTGCTGACCACTAATACTGACTCCATAGATAATGGATTTCAATAACAACCTCCTACAGGTTAACACTTTTGAGTAGCATCCATGATACTGCTTTAATTAAGTTAATACATGAAGGTCACAGTTTGGTAGGAAGTTTTTAATAAATTTGGCAGCGCTTACAATAATAAAAAAATGTGCGCTCATCTGCACAGTAACTGTAAGATAAGTTTACCTAGAGATATAATCCGGTCTGCTTGTGGATTTATGAAATGTTTCAATTTCTTTAAAAGTGAACTCAGTTTATTAGTTCTACTTCCTAGAAACATGCGCATTTCTAACTGATAGTTTCATGACAGATATGAAATGCATGATTCTGCCCATGCTGGGCACAGAATGGGTTTACCTGGCCCACAAACAGACCACCTACCAACAGTGAGGGGGAAAAAATATTTTCTGCAAGGTTTGGAGCATTTTGACAGTGCAGAAGATTAACGCTTTGATTTGACTGCAGACACCAAGTGTTTAATATTAAACAGCTTGCAGAAACACATGAACTACTCATCATTTTAAAAGAGGTAACTCATAATTGCCTTTTTCAGAAGTGGCAGAAAATAGGCAGAGAACGTACAGGCTTGTTTGGTTAAGCTGGCAGAATTTTTAAAGAGAGCATTTTAAAAGCAATCTCAAAATGGTCATATTTTTACTTTAGCAGTGTACCTTCAGAGAATGCATGCGCTCAAAAGTGCTTTTAAGATTTAATACGCTATCTACAAACATATACACAACACTGAATAGGGAAGGCATTTTTCCTTAAAATCTAAAACCTTGATAGACAGTACAGAGGGTAGTAAGAAATCAGCATGGGAGCTATTTAATATACTTCTTGATTAACTCGTTGCCTGTCCACTTCTCCCACAGACATGTGCTAACATGTCATAATCGTCATAATTCCCATCATCCCCACAGCTAACACACAAGCTCCTTGATTAGTGCACAACTCCCAGACGAGCCATTGCTAATGCTAAATAATTCCCTTCAGCCTCCTGCTATTATACCGCAGGCTCCCCAATTAAACATAATGTTGCTGATTAGCCATATTAGTCTGGACAAATTTCTGCCAGGGATTCTACTCTACTTACTCCCACCAAAAAGCAAAAAGGGGGGAAGGTTCCACCAAAGGTAAAACATACAAAATGCAACAGAGAAGTTTATTTAAAATCAAATATAAGGATTTAACAATAAATAGTAACATGATGTCAGAAGAAATAAAACTGTCTCAATAATAGTGTTTGCTTCTGTTAAATCAGCACATTTATTAATAAATTTCCTATAAAGACAGATAATTTAACATCACACCAAAAAGTTTTTTAAAGTCTATTAATGCTGTAACACAGCAGTTCTCAAACATGTCTCCAAGACCTTTCCCGACAATAGGCTGAGGGAGCTCCAGGGCTCCAAGGAGCACATATTGAGAAATACCAGTATAATATAATGGGCCAGTACAGACATAACGTTGCTCACCCCATAACCATAGATACTTGTTTTCTCAATGTTTCAGCTCTTTTATGAATTCCCTCCACAGCACTTAACTATGGTTATCTGCGTCAATATTAACCACAATTAACTATTAACAAGAGTTCATTCCCAACTCAATATTTGAAACTAGTTACAAATTCTGGGAGTCAACTTTGGGGGCTGTTAATCATAGGTAAAGGTTATCCATATACACCTATTGGTAGAGGTAGTTATTTTTTCACAAATTCTGGTAAATTAAAAAACTGAAAAAGCAAAAAGTAGTGTTATGTTTAACCCCAAGTAAAATTTTTAAAAAAATAACTTGGAATAAAAGTGTTCAGGTAGACGGTACATGCACTAGGAAGGAGATATTGGTGATATAGTGAAAGCAGGTGCAGCCCACATGCATTACAGAGCTCCTGCTAGGATGTTGGAAGAAGTAAAGGGGGAGCATGGAAAACAGCACAGAACAGAGGCATAGTCCAGTATTTATAGGGGGGAGTCCATAGCATGCATCAGTAGGCAGTTTTTCTAAAAGCATTTTTTTAGCACAAAGTAGTAGGAACAACTTTTCATCACACAATCACAACTTATGTGCTTTGTTTTTTCAACGCAAATTTTGAATAATCTTGCGTTATTTCGCATGTACAATAAAAATTTCTACCTATCAGGGATATTATAGTTATAGACAGCCTGCATTGGCATGACTCTATACTGCAGGTCCCATCAATTACTGTTTTAATATTGCTATAGCAATAACAAGAAACCATGGCTTAACATGGCAGGTGGACAGTGGGGAGAACTCATAAGCAGTAGAGAAGCTGGGGAGAGAAAGCCCATGTAATCTCACTGTTCACTCCCTAAACCCTAGATAAGAGATGGGCAGTATTACACCTATACATGACCACTATGCACTTGCAGCCATGGATCTGGCTGATTACAGTTTTATGATACATATTACTTACCTTACTTCCTTAGCCTCTATATCCCTAATCCATGCATAAGATTCCCAACAACTATGCCAACTGAACTTGAGTGGCCTCCAAAGAGCTGCACTGATTCTTAATATTCCATAAATGGCCCTCTTCCAGGGGGCCATTTATTCAGAATAATTCATAATTAATTATTCTGAATCTTCTGCAACATTCACAGCTTAGTCAGTGAGTCTGCATTCCTTCTTTTCCAGTGACTGTTGCTGGTGTCTCTTCAGTATCTTTTCCTAGATTGTGAGCTCTTGGGGACAGGGAAACACTTATTGATTTATTTTGTTATGTAACCTGCTTTGTGAACTATTTTTTGTTTATTAAGAATATTTATATATTTCTTTTCAAGTTATCAAAGTCGAACTCTCCACATTTAGAATGAACTTACCACATTATAATTTCAGTTTATGGCTGCAGAATTTTCAGACAGTGGGCTTGCCGGATCAAAATGTCAAAATAAGACACACTAAGGTTGCAATCCTATACATCCTCTCCTGAAAGTAAGCCACATTGAATATAATCGGACTTACTGAGTCGACATGCACAGGATTGGGTTCCAACTACAATACTTATAGAACAAAACATGATGAAAAAAGGAGTACCCAAAAACAAAGGATATCCAAAAATAATACCACTCACATATAGAACTACAATATCCAGAATGGTTTGTAATTCAGTGGTAAAGAATATGCTTGGCATGTAAGAGGGCCCTGATTCAATCTCCACTATCTCAACGTAAGGTTGAGAGAAGACTTTCTGGAAAGTCACTGCCAGTCAAGTAGATAATACTGAATTAGAGGAACAAGTAGTGCAATTCAGTGAAAGGCAGCTTCATATGAGTTGGGCAAGTATAAAAGACTTACCTTAAAATAAAGAGAGTAGCATCAGTCACCCTAATAAATTACTTGTGCAAGCAGGGCTTCCTTTCATAGTTGTATAGTGAATTCTCTGGTGGACACAATTTCTCCCACCATAATGAAGGATATTCTCTCTAAATTTACCTGCATCAGTTCCAGAAACCCAGCTGGCATCACACACAACAATTTTTAATCATTTATAAATACTGTAGATACTCGCCTATAAGTCAACCCCACAGATAGGTTGAGGCAGGTTTTGAGCCAACGATCATGGAATTTTCTATGCGAGGGTCATAGAAGTCAGGGGTTATCCAAGTCAGGGGTTAAACTTAGGGGGGTGCCTGACTATAGTTTTGTCTGATTTTACCCGAGGCCAGATCCGAAAAAATAACCTACCGCTAATTGTTACCTAAGAACTATAGTCTCTAATTTATTAAAAACATAGTAGAAGATCATAAAATACATTTTTATTCTTCTTAAATTCTGGTCACCACCTTTTTGTAAACACTATCAGAGTAAGTGTACTGTAAACTACATACCAGTAGAACAGTGGTTCCCAACCTGGTATTCATGTACTCCCAGGGACACTCAATAGGACCTTTAGGGGTACTTGAAAAAGAATGTAATAATGCAGGTCATGCTCCAGAATGCCTTGCAAGACAGGAATGCCTTGCAAGGACCAGCAAGGCAGGAAGGGAGGTAGCTAGCTGGCTGTGAAAGCCCCATCAATAGCTAGTTTTTGGTCATCAATTCATGTATGAACCAGTGATTGAAAACCAGCACAGTAAAAAAGCTCAAACGTAGTATGGAAAGTGATCAATCAGCCAGAATTTCTCAGCACACTTCTGGTGCAAAACAGTGCAAAGGCAGAGTCTTCTGTTCTTCAAGCAGATAAAAAGAGAAAACACTGTGATGAATACATGAAGTCTGGGTTTTCATATGGGGGAGATGAGGGCTTGTATTATTAATTACAAACATTTTGCTAATAGGAAAGGTACAATTTATGGAAATGGGCTGCCAAGGGATATACCAGTGAAAAAGGTTGAACCATGAATCAAATCCACCTTTAAGGTGTCTGGTGTGTTAAGCCAGAAGCTCTACATACAACATACAACCCATACCATATAACTGGGAGTGTGCAATTCAATTCGCAGTAGAGAGATGCAGCTGCATATATTTGCAACCCTTTTTACTCAGAAGTAGACCCACTGCTTTCCATGGGTGTTATTCTTAAGTAATGGTGCACTGAATTGTAGCCTGGGAAGGAGGGTCCCATCCTGGTGTTTCAAAAAACAGACCTGCTTTGCAAGCATTTGCCAAGCAGAACCAGAACCTGCTGCAGCAGAAGGAAGGAGATTAAAAGGTTAACTTTGGCTGGAATTTCCCAGTTGCCATAGAAATGATCTCTGCCCTGCCCCTGCCCGCCTGGTGCCTGCCTGCCGCTTGAGAAACGAAACTGTTTAGAGTGGAAAGGCTCTGCCCACTGATTGACCTGGAGATCAGGCGAAGTGATAATTGGAGCTTGATTACTTGGCAGAAATTTCACGTACTATACGTGAGTATCTACAGTCTATCATAATGCGTCACAATATTCAACCAATATTTTTTTAAAAATCTATTTAGCAGCCCAATCCTAACCAATTTTCCAGTGATGACACAGCATGCACCAACGGAGCATGTGCTGCATCCTGCTGTGAGTGGGCAGTCACAGAGACTCCTCAAGGTAAGGGAACAAATGTTCCCATACTTCAGGGCTGCACTGCAGCTACATCAGCACTGGAAAGTTGGTTAGGATTGGGCCAAAAGAATTTTAAATTACATTTGTAAATCAGTGGTTCTAATAGTTAATCTAAATGCAACCATTAAGAACATAAAGCAGCTTGTGCATCTTGTACAGTGAGCCTCCAATTGAACAGATCTCTATTTAACAGACTTTGGAAATAAAAGAAGTCATCTGCTGCATTGAAAACTAGCCATATACGTTTTGCGCATACATGTGTGCATTGTCATAAATGCTCTTGATTTAATGGACTTACAGCATTAACAGATACTCCTTTGTTCTATCGGTTAAATCAAGGGCTCACTGTTAATTTATATACCACTCCACAGCATGGCCGAGTAGTTTGCTTTAGATGCCATCTATAGCAGCAAATGAATACGAATGAGCAACTGAAAGACACAACACTTAAAGGAAAAAACCATGAAATTTTGATATGCTCATCCCAGAGGTCCTCTCACCTCTGTTTACCCTAATGCATTCCAGCTTAATTCACCTGATCATTAGCTTCCAGTTTGTTCAGCTGGAAACTAAAAACAAAACACTAATTAGTTTGACATCACAAAGTCATAGCTGTCCTTACCATCTCCCCAGACAGCAGGGATACATTATAAAGGGTAAGCATGATAATATCTTGATAAATGATGAGTCACATCACCTCTTTGTCAATCATCCATGAGGACTCACACAAGACACCACTCATTCTCATTACTGAATCCTAGGGACAGGAAGGCAACACACACCAGGAATCATATTTCAAACAGCAGGCCACCATGATAAGATATAACTGTATACGGCTGATGAATATCCGTTGGCTTTTGTTTTAAGATCACTGCCAAACAGCTACAGTTTTAAGAAGTTTGCAGACATGGGAGAATAAAGGACAGGGTGAAAGTCACCAATTATTTCCTTAGACCAACAAGCATGCAAGATGTTGCAAAGAAATGCAAAGTGTCATCTGAAATTACAACAAATTTTACTTTTAAGAAGCAAAAATTTTTAACCACATGCACCAGAATTTTTAAAAAATATATAATGGTCGTGTTGCAACGCAATGCTGCTTGGGAAGCACCCAGGGTTTTGAACCTTGGTGCCTGAGGAAAAGTGCTAAAAGCAGAAGCACTCTGAGGGTTTGAAAGTTAGAACTCGAACAGCAAGGAATAAAAACAATGAGAGACACAACAAACATTCAGAGGGTTGATGCAGGGAGAGCTAAGCCGGAAGTAGGACGGAATGAGATTGAGAGAGAAGTCCGTCCTCCCGGCTAGCTTCCTCAGACTTTTATTCATTCTCAAAGCACATGATGACACTTAGGGAAAAGTATTGAAGGTTGCTGAAATCTGCACTGCTAAGAAACCTGCTGGCCCTGGCTTGACCGCAATACACATTCCTAGATATGCACTTTTTCATAACATCCTTTGTTTACAGGCTCTGGGCAAAGACTCAGCAACTGGCCCACTCTGGCATGCCTGAGTGGGGGGGAACTAGCAAGTTTGCTTGCTGGTTGCCATGTTACCAAGGCTAAGCCCAGCGCCTGTGTAGATGACCACTACAGGTCGTTTTCACAGAGACAAAAAAAATTGTCCCCCCAAAAATTCAGCAGTATTAAGGTTGAGATGAGTGGTTTTTTAAAAGTCATTTCTGCCCAACGTTGCACATACGCAACAGGGATCAAATATGTACACCTGTGGGCTGTGCAGAAATGGTTTAAAAAAATAATTCTACCCTATAGGAACCATTTTCCACTTGACTCATCTATCAAGGAACCCCACATAGCATGAACACACTCAGTTTATGTAGGGTATTGAACAAAGTTGTTTGGCTTCGTCATTACTGCACATGAACGAAGAATGTTACCTGAATGTAACTCATTCAAATCATGCCTGTCGTTCTCCACTGCAACGCAGGGTACACTGTGTTTCCGAAACGTTTATCACCACTATTATTGTTAACATCTGCTAGGTTTCCTTGGAAAAGTCTGAAGACCACTGGCATAGATTTTTAGGGTTTTTATAAAAAAAGGGGGGTAAGGCCTTGTTTTTATGTAGTTTTTGTTTTATGTAGTATGTTATGTTTTTATGTATTATGAGAGCTGCACCCTCTAGTCTATGACTATTAAATCATAACATTTATGGTCTATCCAAGAAAGGCTATGGTATTACACCACAGCATAAGCACAATTTTCCATCTTGAAAGTTTTCAATCCAAGCTCCTTTACTTACTAGTATGAGAGTTTATTAATGAATAATCTTAAAAAGTATACAGTCAATGAGATGAACTATGAGATGAATTACTAGGAGTGTTATACGAGGGCTATTCAGAAAGTATACTTTTGGAAGGCTGTTTAAAAAAAACAAGAATGAAAGAAAACAATTATATTGTGCACAAATGTTACTATACCACGCTACTTCTTGATGTAATCAGCACCTGAATTAATGCACTTGTCGTAGCATGACATACGCTGTTGTACGCCATCATCAAAAAATGCCAATATGGACCCCGGTCTCTGCTCTATGTGAATGACTTGTGAATGTCTGTGTGTTTTAGGACACACACCTCACACAAAACCTGTGATAGCCTAGTTTCTTAGTCACAGTTTCATACAGAACCATCATGTATGGTTTCTAAAACATACTTGGTACTCCCCTGCATCTGTGGTGACAGACAATCTTATTGAACAAGTCGACAAAGTGATTTGCGAGTGCCGTTGGTTCACAGTTTCTGAACTTTCCATCATCTATGAATTTTGAGGGAATTCGATGGAAAGTTCAGAAATAGTTTAGGGAGCATTCACAATGGTATATGATATGAGGTTGGTGAGGGAGGATTCAGACTAAGGGCGGAGAAGCTTTGCCTCCCCCTTCAAACACAGTAACTCTAGTTGCATAACACCATTCGTTTTTGCAAAAATGAAATTTTAAAAAGTCTTCAGTTTTTGAGAGAAACATTTAACTATTTCAAATATGGGTAAATAAGATGAAATGCCTCAGTCTAGTCTAGACAATACATTCTGTTTTCACCACCATGTTCTAGTTCTTGCCAGGGCTGATTGTCAAAACATTAGCTAGTTAAGCTTCCCTTTTAAAAACTGCACTGGGAGCCAACAAACAGAAACTGGAAAGAACCAACAAGCTTCCAGCAACAGCTGCTACCAAGGAAAAGTTGATAAGCACGAGTATTCTAAAATACAAGTACAAGTTAAGAAACTCCAAGTTTATTTTATTATCCCATTTGTATCTCACCCTTCCTCCAAAAATGTTCGGGTATCATATAGGGTGCCATTGGAATTTGTCCCAATTTAATCTCATAAGGTCTCCTAGTGAGTTTCATGGCTGATCGTATTTCAATTCTGGTGTTGCCAGTCAAGTACATGCCCTCTACCAAATACAGACACTAACTACCAACTTCACTGGCCCCCACCATGCTACGAACTTAAACACAAAATGCATTTGCATATCTTTGGCACATGCAAGGGCCAGAAAAATGAATTGGCATAGGAGTCCATTTATCATCAGTATTTTTTTTTTTTACATAAGCCTATTTACCTATGAAGACCACCTGCAGGTATACTATGCAAGTGCACATACATCGAGACAGACAAATAGCAGGCAGGATGTTCTAGAAAGCTCTGGAAGACTAGGGGCACTGGCTCCTTTTCTCTCACTAAATGTTGGAAGGCATGGATCAGGTAGCTGCACTACGGACAACAGCAATGATTATGCTTCTAACGAACACAGTGGAAGTGGCCACAGACCTAATGAAATGCAAGAGGAGATCCAGAGAGGAAGTACAGTATTTAAAAACTCTCTAAAAAATGCGAGATTTTCCTAACAAGCCAACACGAATATTAACAAGTAGATTTAAGTTATTTAGTTTAGTTATTTGATTTAGTTTGAACCATTTAGTTATTTGATTTTTCTCTGTAAACCACTTTGTGAACTTTTAGTTGAAAAGCAGTATATAAATATTGTTATTGTTATTGTTTTTAATAATAATAATAATAATAATAAGGGCTCTCTTCACAGAGCACTGTAAGCAGTGAAGACTGAGGTGGGTTTTTTTTATTCTTTTTTTAAGATTTAGTTCCATCAACACTGGATGCAAAACATGCACAACAAAGAACCAAAATGTAAAGGTAATACAAGAGTTCACCATCCAAATTTGAGTAAGGAAAACACATTAGTTATAGCATCCTCTGTGAAATTAAGAGAATATTTTAGATTTCAGAGGAAAATCTGCCAGTAGATTATTATTAACAAATCCTTAAAGAACTGTTAAGTAAGACTGGTTCACACAAAGCTATGAATTCACCGACATAGATAAGTTGCTAGAAGTGCCTTTTAGACAACTGGTAGAAAGCACAGGTACCCAGGAATTCAAGAGGTATTTTCCTCAGGGAAGACAACAAAATAAGTCCCATTGGGGACTATATGGAAAAAGGAAAGGTAGCATATTACCCACTCACTCTGGAATTTGACTGACTGCTCCATGTAGGCCATGGACTGAATCAGAGTTGACTAAGAGTTGGATAGGAATTCTTCTAGTTGGAAGGTTAGTAGCGAAAAGATGAAGACATTTATTTATTTGATTTATATCCTGCCTTTCTCCATAAAAACAGAACAGCTGGTTGGAAGGATCCTATGGTTGAAAGCAACAGTCATACTAAGAGTTGGATAGGATCTTTCCAGAGCCTCAAGGAATTCTATTGTGTATAGTGGAAAAGGAAGGATACAGTGTTCCTAATCACAGAGCTCCTCAGAAGACTGGGATTTCATATCCTGCTTCGCTTTTCAAAAAAGAAAATTCAAAGTAGCTACCATAACAAAAACAAACACATTTCTAGAAAATCCTACCTGTAGTCTATCACATACATAAAAATACACAGAATACATGAAGGGGGGGGGGGAAGCAAGAGCAACAAATGCATCATTGGGATTGTTAGTAACAATGCATAGCAGCAGGGCCTAGGAGAGAGGGGTGTTCTGCCAGATTCCCACTCCAAGCCTCACTTAGGGAACTTACGCCCACTCTAAGCTAATTAGCTTCCCTTTCGTTCCCCAACAATGGCCCCAGTTCTCTACAGCAGCACTGCTAGACTCCACCACCAGGGTAGCTTGCCTGCTTAAACTGCAGGGACCCAGTTCCTGAGGCAGCAGTCATTCCCAGTATAGCAGCACACCTCAACTCTCCACAGCCTGTTCGATCAATGAGAGTAGCCAAATCAGAGTCCAGAGCCAATAAGCTCTGGGTCAGCTGGGTCCAAGGTCAGATTCCAGGTAGTCAGTCAAATCAGTCAGAGTATCCAAGTCAAAGTACAAAGTCAATAAGCCAAGTCACAGTCTGAGGTCAGATTCCAAAATCAATAAGCCAAGTCAGTCTCCTCTCCTACCTGCACTCCTTCTACAACCCTTCCTGCCTCAGGTGCTCCTTATATCCCTGAGGGCCCTATTGCCTTCAAGTGGCTGCAGCTGTACAGCACACTCTGCTGGATGCCCAGCCCTTAAAGGGGCCACTGCTGACACCACATCTACCTCCTCACCAGATCTTCTGCGATTCCAATACAGGGGGTAAAGGGGATAATTTGTACCCAGGCCCAGGGTCAAAACGGGGGCCCAGGAGCTAATGGAGAAGACCCAGAAATTTCCTGGAAATTTTCCTATCTACTCAGACTTGTTGCCTGCATGGGATGCTGGGGATACTACCACAAGCTTGCAGCTGCAGCTACTGCAGCTATTAGTGAGCCAAATATGCTCAGCCAAGGAATGCATACATGACACTCCTTAACACAGTGTCAAATCTGGGAGAAAACTGGCCTGCTATAATAACTCCTTGGCTTGTGGATCTGCTTACCATGAAGGAGTGTATAGGAGCTCAGGGGCACAGCTGTTGGGCTGCAGCTGCTGCAGAAGCAAATTCTGGTATGCACTGGACACTTTCCATTCTAGTTTGAACCTAAATATAATGATGCTAATTTTCTGCATGATTTTCTATATTTAAAAGATTTTAGAGATACTTCTGAGTGCATTTGGTTTTCCATATTACTGTATCTAGCTGCTGATGCCACATGGGTGGGTAGACCTGGGCTCCAAAGACTTTTCTAGCTGTTTCTACCCTCCCCCCACCCTGTTTGGCCCCTCCCTGCCCCCACTTTGTTCACCCACCACCACCACCACCCCCCACTCTGTTTCACCACTTCCCCCTTTGCAAAGGGGCCCAAAAGAAACTTCATACACCCTGGTAAAATTCCTCTCAGAGGCCCTGCATAGCAGTCATTTTACATAACAAGCCCAAGAAACGACACATCATTAGTTGTATGTGATCATCTAAACAGACTAAATGCACAAATTGTTTCAAAAAATCTACAATCCCAATCCCAAAACAGTTACCCACATCAGATCATGTTGCCACTTATATTTTAGATCTATTACTCCCAGACGTCATATTATAAACCCAATACCACACTGGGCTTCATTGAATCCTAGAAGTATCCTTAGGTACACCTCCTGTTTGTTAGTTACACATTATTTAGTTTACACAGGAGAATGCAGTCAATGTTCAGCACTAAATTATTCCCATGGATTTCAGTAAGAGCTCAGCAAAAGATAGCTGTCAATTTCACTGTATGGTGCAGGGCATGGGCACAAGAAGAGTAATAACTAAACATATCTTCACTTTTGTTGTTAAAACTCACTTGTATATTTTTAGTAAAGATAAAAAAAATGAAAAGTATATACTAACATACTCTTAACCTACAGAAGATATCTTTGATTCAAGATATTTGAATTTTTAAAAAATATTGTATTAGATAAGACACCTGAAGTTCTGACTAAGATGACAGGTGGGACCTGAATGAACTTTCACTGAAGTAAACAGTAATAATCTTTTACTCGACAAATTCCTGTAATTACTTTCCCATGGGATTTTTCTAGTAATTTATAGTTCATTACATTCTATGGCTATGGATTCCCCACTGTGTTAAAAATGCCAAATAAAATTATCCCTCATTCACTGCTTTATGCTATAGCTTTTTTCTTCCCATCTAATTAGCGTTAGCCTGTTCTTCATTTATCATAAAAAACTTTAACTACATGTATGTATGGCACTGACAAAAAGTTAGAGACCTATTGTACACAGTACCACTACTAACATTACACTCATGAAGAAGGAAGTATTGTTACCCTGAAGACCTTATTTAAAAGAAACACAAAAATGAAAGACAAAAACATCTACTTTTCACAGTTTACCAAAAAAAGTAGGAAACACAATGCCCATTTTACATGATTCAAGTAGAAAACAGGTTCCAAATACTTTTTATCAAAGCCGCCTCCATTTCCTATTCATCAAAAATTAGATCTTACAAGTGGGACCTGCAAGAAAATGCTGCAATGTATCTCCATTAGCCCCTAACTCAGTGTTTCACCATTCAACATTTTTATAAATGATCTGGATGATGGGGTAGAGTGGGTGTTTATCAGATGTGCAGATGACACAAAGCAGGGTAGGACAGCTAACACCTTAGAACAGTGTTTCTCAAACTGTGGGTCGGGACCCACTAGGTGAGTCACGAGCCAATTTCAGGTGGGTCCACATTCATTTCAATATTTTATTTTTACTATATTAGACCTGATGCTGCAGTGGTATGTGACTGCATTTGGGGAAATGTTACAGAACTGTACTTTTAACAAACTACTATGTAAATACTTTTAACAATTATAGTCAATGGAACTTACTCCTGGGTAAGTGTGGGTGGGAATGCAGCCTAGGATTGTTAAAAATTATCCTGCTTAATGATGTCACTTCTGGTCATGACATCACTTCTGGTGGGTCCTGACAGATTCTCATTCTAAAAAGTGGGACCCAATGCTAAACGTGTGATAACCACTGCCCTAGAAGATTAAATTAGGACTCCAAATGATCTTGACAGACTCCACCAGGGGCCCATACCAATAAGATGAAGCCCAACAGAGGCATAAAGTTTAATCAAGAGAAGTTATAATTCCACTATGTACTGCACTAGTCAGATCATACTATGTTCTGTTTCGGGTACCATGTTTTAAGGAGAACATTGCCAAGCTGGAGCAGGTTCAGAGAAGGGCAACTAAGGTGATGAGTGGTCTTGGAAATCAAGTCTTATGGGGAACATTTAAAAGAGCATGGTATGTTTAGTCTGTAGACGAGGAGACCAATACAACACCCATCTTCAAATCTCTAAAGGGCTGTCACACTTTAAAAGGAAGAGCTTCCTTTCACTGGTTCCTGAAAGCAGGACTAGAGCCAATGGGTTGAAACTACAGGGAAATAGATTTAGGCTGGACAGAAGGGTTGTGAGCTTATTGCAGGTTTTCAAGCAGAGACTGGATGGCCATCTGTCAGGGATGCTGTCCCTATGCTGAACAGGGGGTAGGATTAGATGACCTCCAAGAAAACTCTCCATCTCTAATATTCTATTATTTAACTTCTCAAAAGATACAAGAAAAGTAACTTCTACTGAAGTACATTTGGGCTGCACTTCCAAGCAGTAATTGGAAGTAATTTCTCCAATTACAAGTGACTTAGTTTGGATAAATGACTGGTTTTAGCATAAACCAACTTACTACACAATACACCAAAACAGTTACAGGAAATATTGCCTATGGACTATCAATTTCCCCATACATACCATAATTCCTAGCTGCCGGTTTCCAGAAACACACCGCCTCAAGCCAGAGTTATTAATCCAAACTCATGCACGTGAAAATATTTTCCAGAATTTCACTGACTCTGATTGAAACTACACAAACAAAAATAAGAAAAGCAGGACTAATGCCAAAAATAGCAACTCCATTCAGAATAGAGTCCATTCTCTTTTTTCATGATATGTAATACAACTTATTATTCCTTATCCTATCATCATTGTGCTAGATATTTCCAAACGGGGAATATAATAGTAGCTGTGTTTGGGTCAGCCTCTCTATAATTTTAGGTAGCCCAAGTTTAGGAGCAGGGGACAGAACTACTGCAAAACTTTTAGCATTAGCTCTCACAGCACAGCATACCAATCCACTGGCTCTCAGAAACCCTATCTCACAGCCCACACCTACAACTTCTCTCAGACCCTATCTCATTCAGATATGCTGGTAGTTAACTGTCACCATTGCCTGTCTGTACTCCTTTACTCATAGCCCCAGGCAAAAGAGTGAATACAACTTTAAATAGTCACTTTCCCAAACTAGCCAAGTCTTATCTAAGACTTCTGTAGACCTAGCATACCTTAAGAGTCATCCAAACCTATCAAAACACATTTTAAAAGGGTTTATTTAAAATAACAGAATTACATAAGAATAAATGCTCTCAAAAATAAAACATACAGGAATAGCACACAGCAATAAAACAACAAAGGCGCTAACTTATCTACCTAACTGCTAAGAGGACTTGCACAGAGTGAGCTTTGCAGGCTAAATCAATGCAAAGTTCAAAAATCCATGCTCCTCCTCCTAGGCCTACTGTCCCAAGGTACAGAGCCTGAAGGACAGCATTCCAGGCAGTGGCGTCACTAGCATTCGCATCACCTGGTGTGGGAGGCCTGCGCGTCACCCCATGCAGTGGGCAGGGCAACACCCCAGGTGGTGGGCATGGTGATGTACGAGGGTCGCCCAGAAAGTAATGCACCACATTTTTTTTTCTCAGCCTACAGTAATGGTACGAATGCGAAACTTTAGATATACATTATTTGGATTTTCAGGAGTGTGCACACAAATTTTTGGTTTCTTCGGACAGATAGTGTAGCTGCCGCAGTGTTTCGAAATGGCATCTGTAAGTGATGTACGTTACAAGCAGCGTGTCGTCATTGAATTTCTCACTGCGGAGAAAGAAACTGTTGGGAACATTCACAAACGTTTGTGTACAGTTTATGGAGAATCTGCAGTCGACAGAAGTACGGTTAGTCGCTGGGCACAGAGGGTGAGGCCATTAGAAGGCAGTTCGGCAGAGCTCCAAGATTTGCAGCGTTCGGGGCGGCCATCCACGGCTGTCACACCTGACAAGACGCAGCTTGCTGATGTGCTCATTCGCGAGGACCGACGCATAACGACTAGGCAGTTGGCGCCGAAGCTGTCAATCAGCAAAGGAAGTGTGGATGCAATCATCCGTGCTCTTAATTACTCAAAAGTGTGTGCACGATGGGTTCCGCGCTGTCTTACGGTGGACCACAAATCTCTCAGAAAAAACATTTCTTCTGAGTTGCTGAAACGTTTTGAAGATGAGGGGGAAGCATTCTTGTCCAGGATTGTGACAGGTGATGAAACCTGGGTTCACCGTTTTGAGTCCGAAACAAAACGACAGTCGATGGAATGGCGTCATCCTCAATCTCCACAGAAGAAAAAATTCAAAGCAACTGCTTCCGCCGGTAAGGTCATGATCACTGTGTTTTGGGACTGTGAGGGCATCATACTCATTGATGTGATGCCAAGAGGCAGCACCATTAATTCTGAAGCTTATGTGAAGACATTAACCAAACTCAAGA
Source organism: Tiliqua scincoides (assembly GCF_035046505.1). Taxonomy (NCBI): domain Eukaryota; kingdom Metazoa; phylum Chordata; class Lepidosauria; order Squamata; family Scincidae; genus Tiliqua; species Tiliqua scincoides. The sequence continues at coordinate 101,762,466 of NC_089823.1, forward strand.
AGTGCTTCCAGCAACTTCGGCGCCTTAACAACCCAGGTGAATGTTTGATTCAACATGATAACGCTCGGCCTCACACAAGTTTGAGGACTTCGGAACACATCACTAAACAGGGTTGGACTGTGTTACCCCATCCACCCTACAGCCCTGACCTAGCTCCCTCAGACTTCCACTTGTTTGGGCCATTAAAGGATGCCATTCGCGGAAGACATTTTGAGGATGACGAAGAGGTGATTCGCACAGTGCAGAAATGGCTTTGTGACCAGAACAAGAAGTGGTACCGACAGGGCATACATGCCCTTGTGTCTCGCTGGAGGAAGGCCATAGAACTGGACGGAGATTACGTGGAAAAATAGGGAGTGTAGAAGAAACATCATTCTTTCTTGTGTGTAAGTTTCATTGTGTTCAATAAATAATTGTTGAAGAAAAAAAATGTGGTGCATTACTTTCTGGGCGACCCTCGTACATCACTTGCAGACGCCATTTCGAAACACTGCTGCAGCTACGCTATCTGTCTGAAGAAACCAAAAATTTGTGTGCACACTCCTGAAAATTCAAATAATGGATATCTAAAGTTTCGCATTCGTACCATTACTGTAGGCTGAGAAAAAAAAATGTGGTGCATTACTTTCTGGGCAACCCTCATACCATCGCCCCAGTACGATCGTTTTTTGGCTGTACCTTTTGATAGAACACAGATATTTCAGTGCGGTTTGTTTCATTGCATTCTGCATGGAATTATGCATTGATTGATATATAACATGATGGTATTATTCCTCCAAACTTTGATTTTTGTGATTTTGAAAATTTGAGACACTTGGCCAACAGACTGAGGCAAAGATACAAAGAAGGAAGGCCCATAGCCAGGGAGACAGACCAGGGACAGACTACACTTGCTCCCATTGTGGAATGGATTGTCACTCCCAAATTGGCCTTTTCAGCCACACTAGACGCTGTTCCAGAACCACCATTCAGAGCGCAATACCATAGTCTTCTGAGACAGAAGGTTGCCAACAACAAAGAATCTCTCTCTCTCTCTCTCTCTCTCTCTCTCTCACACACACACACACACACACACACACTGTGTCAACTTACTAACACCTTATTACAGCAGTTCTCAAACTTTTAGCACCAGGACCCACCTTTTAGAATGACAATCTGTCCAGGACCCATTGGAAATGATGTCATGGCCAGAAGTGACATCATCAAGCAAATTAAAATAAATAATTATAAATAATTAAATTAAAATAAAAGAAATAATTAAATAACGGGGAACCAGTCCTGTTCCACCAAGTGAATTTTCTCTGTAGTCTGCCTGCAATAACACCCGCCCAAAAAGAATCAGTGAGATTTTCCGCCCTCCCAGCGCCCAGTTTAAAGTTCTTCTATTTCAAGCATATCAATACAAAGACCCACCTGGCTTTGCAAGTGTAAAATAGAAAACATTCCCCTTACCAGTTCAAGCCTCTTTTTTTTTTGTCCTTTTTAGTGAGGGGGGGGGGCTGCCTTCTGGAGCATTTGTTGCGTTCCAGTTCCATAGGATCAGGACCATTCTGGTTTCCTCACATTCCCCTTTGCCTGGCCTGATCACAAGCCAAGACGCATTTGCCTACTCAAGAGTAAACGCAACCTTGTGGCTTAGCTTTGCTTTCCATGCGGCTCAATACTTTTGCAGCTTGAATGGAAGTGTACTGAATACCTCCTTCTCAGGTATTTTTGGGGGGCTGCATTCATTGGATCAGGATCATTCTGACGTTGTTGGATTCCTCTCAGCCTGCCCTTTCCGGCGCACTAAGGCAAGTTTGCCTACTCACGAGTAAACGTGGCCGCATGGCTTAGTTTCGCTTTCCATAGGACTCAATAAACTCGCAGCTGGGAGGGAGGGACCTCTTTCTTGGACATTTTGGGAGGGCTGCATTACTTGGATAGGGACCATTCTGATGTCGTTGGAATCCTCTCAGCCTGCCCTTTCCAACGGACTAAGGCACATCCGCCTACTCGCGAGTAAACGTGCAATATGGCTCAGTTTCACTTTCCATAGGGCTCCATGCATTTTTTTGTTTCCAGTGTTTTGGCCATAACTTTTGATGAAAAAGAGATATTTCAATCCAGTTTTCTGCATTGCATTCCGCTGGAAATTCCGCATCTAACGGTATATGGCATGATGGGGTTGCTTCTAAAATCGCTATTTTAGCATGTCATCCCCCAGTGCGCGTTACCTCCCCTTGCGTGCCACCCGGTGCGGGCCGCACCCCCAGCACCTCCCTAGCAACGCCACTGATTCCAGGAGGCAAAAGGCAGGAAGGAAAGAAAGAGTGGCCACCAAACACTCTCCTTATATACCTCTTGCCATTCTTATTTTTAAAAAAAGAAGGTGGAAGATGCAATATTGTGCATGAGCTATCTGGCACGTACACCCAATGTGACTAGATAGAAAAAAAAATAGAGCTTGATTGCCACCTGGGACCTCCAAAAAGTTCTTTCAGTTGTTTAACTTTGCTAGATTTTTCACAGCTGTGTTCAACCACATCCCTTATCTTGCTTTACTGCCGCCGCCCCCCCCCCCTTAGGATAAACAAGAATGGAACTGCTCTTAGCATTTAACCCTTTAGCCATTTCTCCAAACCCTTAACCCAATCCTATTTCTCCCTACAGGGAAGTTTGGTGAAATGGAGAAGCACTCAGAATGACAAAATCAAGACAAGGTAAAATTGTACTACATATTATGAAAGGGAAGATCTGAAGATATGGCTACTATTTTGGTGGCAGCTTTGTATGTGTGGTTCTGCCCTTGAACAGGTACTCCATTCTAAATACGTTTCAAATTACAATTAGAAATTAGTGAAATTGATTGGATTTCACTTCACTTCTAAGCAGGCAAGTAAGTTGGTCAGCAGGCTGTGAAACTGGCAGAATGATACGAGCACACAGACTATGGCATGCCTACCTATGTTTTAATCCAGTAATTCTCACACTTTTACCACCAGGACCCACTTTTTAGAATGAGAATCTGTCAGGAACCACCAGAAGTGATGTCATGACTGGAAGTGACATCATCAAGCAGGAACATTTTTAATAATCCTAGGCTACAATCCTATCCACACTTACCCAGGAGTAAGTCCTATTTACTATCATTGTTAAAAGCATATATATAGTAGCCTGTTCAAAGTACAGATCTGTAACATTTCCCCAAATACAGTCACATATCATGGTAGCATCAAGGCTGATACATTAAAAATAAAATATTGAAATGAATGGGGACCCACCTGAAATTCATTCACGGCCCACCTGCTGTGTCCTGACCCACAGTTTGAGAAGTTGTTTAATCAATATGTACAACACGCACCCATGAAATCTTTATATACAAACCTAGCACATATAATTTTGTACACGTAACATTCACTACATAATATGAATGGAACTAGATTTCCAGTAAGTATGCTTAGGATCAGTGCCCAAGTCTTAAGGCGGGAAGGAAAGAAAATACTTATCATATTATTAATATTACTATTAGCATGGTAGAATATTCTTCTTTCATAGCTTCCTTAAATCAACAGTACTTTTCAAAATGTATTTACTTTTATAGGAACAATGGCCGTAACTTACTAGTTTTTTTGTTTTATTTAGGAACTAATACGAATGTACAATATAACTAAAACGATATAATGCTTTAGTACTTCAATGTTAGCCAGCGATAGAAATCAAATAAGAAATTTCACAAGACATGTACTTACCGCATTGGAATCAACATCACTATGTATAGCAACTGTTTTTATTCCCATCTTCTTGCATGTTTTAATTACCTAGTAATTGGAGAGAAAATGGAAGTGTTTTAAACTAAGAACAAAAGTAATAAAATTGATGAATTATAGCTTTGAAAGTTATACTTACCCTACAGGCAATTTCTCCTCTGTTGGCAATAAGAAGCTTCTCGAAAGTCTGGAGGCGGAGAAAAAAATAATGCCCATGATTATATTATAAACATATCAATATTTACACATAAATTTAACCTCATCTAAAGAGTAGAAGGGCTTGGTAAGCAAGTTCTTATACATATTAAAGTAGCTCTGTTTGGGGATTTTCTATATACACGCTGACTGAGTGCCAGTGCTCACATAATGGGGATGATATCTGAACCACTATTAATAGAATTGAGAGTGGTCATAAAAATTGTACACATTCTTTTATGGCTCTTTGTGCCTTATGTAGGGTTAACAGCCATGTAGGCGCCAACATTCACAGGTGACCAGGTTCCTATTCAAGTAAGATTCTCAAACAGCATCAAACCTGACTCACATCGTGTCTGAGACAATAGCACATCTATCCCTAAACCATAATTAAGGCTGGGGTGGAAAATATATGACAGTGTGCACATGAGCCTACTATCCAATTCTAATCTCTGTTAAAGTTTCATCCTCATAATGTCTGCCTGATCTTAAGATGGTAGTAACACAGTCTAAGACAGGGATGCCCAAACCCCGGCCCTGGGGCCACTTGCGGCCCTCGAGGACTCCCAATGCGGCCCTCAAGGAGTCCTCAGTCTCCAATGAGCCTCTGGCCCTCTGGAGATCTGTTGGAGCCCACACTAGGCCGATGCAACTGCTCTCAGCATGAGGGCGACTGTTTGACCTCTTGCGTGAGCTGTGGGATGAGAGCTGCCTCCACTGCTTGCTTTTTCATGTCTGTGATGCAGTTGCAGCAGCAAAGGAAAGGCCAGCCTTGCTTTGTGCAAGGCCTTTTATAGGCCTTGAGCTATTGCAAGACCTTCATTCATTCATAAGTTCATCTTTAATATATTCATTTACGTAAACTTATGTAAATTTATTCAAATTTTAAATGTAAATTAATTCTTTTTTCCCCGGCCCCCCAACACAGTGTCAGAGAGATGATGTGGCCCTCCTGCCAAAAACCTTGGACACCCCTGGTCTAAGAGAACATACCACTCTAGTCCAGCTAGATAAGGGGTGCCCAAACCTCGGCCCTGGGGCCATTTGTGGCCCTGAAGAACCCCCAATCCAGCCCGCAAGGAGCTCCCAGTCTCCAATGAGCCTCTGACCCACCAGACATTTGCTAGAGCCCACACTGGCCCAACGAAACAGATGTTAGCATGAGGGTTGACAGTTCAACCTCTTGCATGAGCTGTGGGCCAAGGGCTCCCTCCATTGCTTTCATGTCTATGAAGCAGCAACGGCAGCGAAGGAAAGGCCAGCCAACACAGTGTCAGAAAGATAATGTGGCACTCCTGCCAAAAAAGTTTGGACACCCCTGAACTAGTCACATTTCTCTTTGTTGAAAGTCGCAACAATGCACTTTGCTGACTTTTTCATTGTGTACTGTCAACCTATAAAAGGTAACAGTTGAAGGTGTGCTATATTCCTGAGCAATAGGAATATCTCACTCCCGACCAGTATGTGTACAGATCAACACATTTTAAATTACAACTGCTACTACTCAGTTATTTCTTATTACTTTATCACCCAGTTCATTGTTGCTCTAATAGATCATTCTGCTATAGTTAATATTTTTCCAGAATATCCTATCTATTTTCTATTCCATCTTTCACCAACAGCTTGTTTATCTGATCTCTCAATCTCTATCAATATGATGTTCTAATCTGCCAATTTCAAGTACAGACATTTTAGCCCTTCCTGCAGATGTAGCATTTATATCTTAAGTCAGATGTACAAAAATCATTGGGGGGGAGGAACAAGTCTCTTCTTAAAAGTGCCATTTGCAAATTCAAACTTGTGAAACTGAAGAGCACAACCAAATATAGCTCACACATAACCAGTCAATCTTTCACAATTACCATACAATTAAAACAAAACTTTTATCCATCACTTCATGTTCAGTAAGCAAACTAAAGTGACAGCAGATTGCACAATCTATAATGCACACCAAGCAAGTTTTATACAAAGAATACAGTTTTATACAAGCATACACAAAGGTTGATACCATATAAGATAATCACTGGTCGAAGATACAAAAAGATACCAATTAACCAAAATATGTTTCAATATTCCCTGATTCAATGATTCCCTGATTATATTCAATGATTCCCTGATGGTCCAGTACTCAGCCTACAGTACACCTTTGTATACTAGGATCTCGAAATAGTTGGAGGCATTACCCCAGTAAAAATCAATCCCACTGTAGTTACCAGTTGCAATAACAAAAGGTTTGTCAACAAGAGCAAAGACAACTCAGCAAAGGACAATCTCAGCCTGGGAAAGCACGCATCCCACTAGAACAAATAAAAAATATTTTCCTCCTACTCACCAAAAAGTTACTGCATCAAAGGTTACACTACAAGCAAGCAAATTCATGTACCACTAGAACTGAAACAAATGTAAGACTGCATCTACAGTTGAATCTTGGAATCAAAGAGATCTTACTAGCAGCAATACAGGTCTTGATCATCCCTTCGAACACTCAAGAATTAGCACAACAAACTTACTTTTTCATTTGGATCATACACTGTTGAGGAGTGCAAACCATTAGAAGTGATAAGACACCATCCCCTTCTTGAAAGCCTTGTAATACACTATAAAACAAAAGAAGAAATGAATACACAATTATTCAAAGCACATGTTTACAAGTAGCAATTATTTATCCAGTGGCAAAGTTGCAAAGTAAACAAATCTTTATAAAATAATCAGACTACACACATAGAAAAAAATATTATCAATAAGTCAAAATTGAAATTTAACCACAAACATGCACCACCAATACAGCATTAAATCTAAACAGTATTCACAGAAAGTTGGCAGACTTTCTGGTGCAGTACCATAAAATCACCTCAAATCCATTTCAGAACAACATTCTTTAACTTGACATCAGTGTGTAATTTTGTAAAGCTCCATTCCAAGGTTGTTGATTTGTTTAACAATAGAAGATGAAACACGTTTCAGTGAAAAATACGTGTTGAAGACTATATCACCAGGCTAGAGAAATCTGTCAACAATACCTTCCTACACACTTGTCAGCCAATCCATCTTAGCATTGTCATGTAACTTTTTCAAAATTCCTGTGTCCAGAACTGTGAGCCCAATCCTGAGCTCCTAGGGTGCGCAGCTGCATCGAAAACGACTGCCACTGCAACCTACACACCCAAGGCAGCCGTGGGTGGCACCTCGGGAGAAGAGGACTTTCGCTAGAACGGACACTTGCCCAGCGTTACTGCTGGCAAACGTGCCTTAAAGTATGTTTGCGAAAGTGCACGCTGGCAGTAAGCCAGTGTGCTGAGCTCAGGATTGGGCTCCGTATGCTGTAAACTCCAGGTGTGCACAGAAAACCCCCACATGCACATACTCACCTGCATAATGGGTACATATTAATAAGATCCACTGATGTCCACATTTAAAATGTTTCTGACAAAAACTTTAATTAGATCCCAGATTCATTTATTTTCTTCTCCCACCAGACAATTATCTCCAGTGGTGCATTTTCAGAAATTTTTTCTGTGCCTAATTACAACATGATCTGATTTAGCATGTTTGACTTGCATTTAGTAAACAAACTTAAAAGTACTCTATTTTAATTTTATATCCCAAAAACCACAGGTATTTGAACTTCAATATATTATTAGAAAAAAAATTAAAGTGTGGTTTAAATGTCAAACAAATTCAAAGCTTTTGCAATATTTACATATACCAACTTCCTTCTTTCATTGAAATCACGATAAAGATGCACAAAAGTCTTTTTTTAAAGGTGTTATTAGGGCTATTCAAAAGTAATCAAAAGCACTAAAAAACTAACAGCCCAGTCCTGTCCTTAAGATAGGCCAGAGGATCTCCACATACACAATGACAGCCCCATCAGCACAGAAGTCTGCCATTGGACATGCCTTTCAAAAGAAAAACACCACAATGACATACCTCAGATGGAAGCACAATTTCTGAGGTGGAGAGGCCAAAACAGAGAAGAACTGGGGTGGTACCTGGAAGGGATGGGGAAGGGGAGGTAGCACACACAATAACCCCAACCCCGTATTCTGACAACAGACATACCCCAGGCACCAGACAAATGCTACACTAACGATGACCTAGTGCATGTATGGCCCATAGGCCATAGGGATAACAGAAATGTCCATAGGGATAACAGGAAAGCACAAGGAAAGCTAATCACCAACAAACCCCCTGCCTCACTTACCTTCCCAAAATAGAGCATAGGATACAGACTACGACAGCACTCCAGCCCCAGTACATAAGGCTCTGCCAGGGAAGCTACAGCTCAGATGACAAATTCATAGAACAGGGCTATACATCTTGGGTCTCTCAAAGGGGAACTTTGGTAATGGAAACATGTTGATAAGGTACCACGGGTGTACTCTGCATAACCACCTCTTGTCCCTCACAAGATGTATGGTAAGATATTGAGTCAACACTTGTCTTCTCAGAATTCTTATTGCATGTATCCTACCCTGGAGGACTCCACCCACAAACACCCAAGTGGAACCTCTACCTTGCTATTCTAACAGGGAAAGCAAGGGAAAAGAGGAAATCCCATGCCACAGTGTACTGATGCTGCATCTCTGTCTCATGCCTCTATCCCCCCCCCCTACAGACCCTGACCTCCAGGATTGTCAAATATGTCTTCACTATCAACTGCATTGGCATAACCATTCCTTCCTTTTGCAACAGCTAAGAGCAGAGAGTGTCCGCTCTCCCAGTCAGGGAATGCTACATACTCCAACCACTAGTACTGCTGGCCAAACACTCATCTGAATCACTTTTGTTTTTCAGGACTGCACCATTGCCATATGGAGCTGAACACTGGTCTACTACTGAGTTCAACTACAGCCCCCCCCCCCCAAAAAAAGGGAAAGGTAATGTTCTAAACCACTGTGTTCTCACCATCAGCAGGGCACAACTTCATGTACATTCTACCACTCTCCCTCACCAACACTAAGTATGTATATCAATGCAGGGGGTGCGAGTGATGCTGTTAAGTCCTTCTTACTCTCCTTGTTTCTCCTAGCTTCCTACAGGCAGCTGTCCAAGAAGTGCAGACCTCTAGCCAGTCATGACAAAGATGAGTGCTTTGCAGGTTAGGACAAATCCCTTCTATGGACGGATACCCATCCTGCCTGGATCCCAGCTGGATCCCAGCCTGCTTCTTTATGCAGTGCGCTACTGGCACCATGCTTTGCCTGAGTGATGCTGAAGCTCCCCTTATCATTCATCCCAGTCCCTCCCTTGGCAAAATAATTCCTTTCTACTGGCAGATGCCCTCACTTGCCATGGAGGGCCTTGCCATGGAGGGGCTTTGTGTTTCACATGACTATCCTCTTTCAAGAGGGCTATCTTTCTATCCTTGCTCTGTTCAGATAAGGTATTCCTTGGATGTATGTGCTTGTACAAAAGGGATAAGGGGACCTAATCCTGGGTGTGAGGATTCCTACCTTAGCTTTTGCCCCTTAACTGCTGCACCACAGCAGCCCCTATAGGGGTGGCTGGTTGTGTAGTGGCTGCTCATTAGCCCTGAGCCCTCATTAGCCCTGAGCGGTCTCTCCCCCTACTTGGTTTACCCAGGCTGCACTTCACCCAGGGTGGTGGCGTCCCAGCTTCAGAGGGTACTGGAGGAAACGGATTATCTGGACCCATTCCAATCTGGCTTCAGGTCGGGGTTCGGGATGGAGACTGCCTTGGTCGCCTTGGTGGATGACCTTCGCCGGGGGACGGACAGGGGGAGTGCAACCCTGTTAGTCCTGCTGGACCTCTCGGCGGCTTTCGACACCATCGACCATGGTGTCCTTCTGGGCCAGCTAGCCAGGTTGGGGCTTGGAGGCACTGTTTTGAAGTGGTTCCGCTCCTTCTGGCTGACAGATCCCAGAAGGTGGTGCTGGGGGATGCCTGTTCGGCACCCCGACCTCTTAGGTTTGGGGTGCCGCAGGGTTCCATCTTATCCCCCATGCTTTTTAACATCTACATGAAGCCACTGGGAGAGGTCATCCGGGGGTTTGGAGTGGGTTGCCATCAGTATGCTGATGACACCCAACTTTATCTCTCCTTTCCCCCCGATTCTGAGGAGGCAGTTGGGGTCCTGGATCACTGTCTGGAGGTGGTTAGGGGCTGGATGTGGGCAAACAAGCTGAAATTAAATCCGGATAAGACAGGGGTGCTCTTGGTTCGGAAACCCACAGCTCGGATGCTGGACTATCGTCCTGCTCTGAATGGGGTTGCACTCCCTCTGAAGGAGCAGGTCCGCAGCTTGGTGGTTCTCCTGGATCCACAGCTGCTCCTGGAGTCCCAGGTGGCGGCGGTGGCCAGGGGAACCTTTGCTCAGCTTCGGCTGATTCGCCAGCTGCGACCGTACCTGAGCTGCACGGACCTGGCCACAGTAACTCATGCCCTAGTGACATCTAGATTAGATTATTGCAATGCGCTCTACGTGGGGCTGCCTTTGAAGACAGTCCGGAAATTACAACTAGTACAAAACGCGGCTGCTCGTGTGGTTGCTGGGGCACGTCGGTTTGACTGTCGAGCCGTTGCTCTGGCAGCTACACTGGCTGATGGTTCTGTTCCGGGCCCAATTCAAGGTGCTAGTTTTGACTTTCAAAGCCCTTTACGGCTTGGGTCCGGGGTATTTGAGGGACCGCCTCCTTCTCTACAATCCTGCCCGTGCTCTTAGATCATCTGGGGGGGCCCTTTTGACTGTGCCGCCACTTAGAGATGTGAGAGGGGCGGCGGCCAGGAAGAGGGCCTTCTCGGTGGTGGCCCCCGAACTGTGGAATACCCTCCCCTTAGAAATGAGAACTGCTCCCTTGTTGCTAACGTTTCGGCGTGGACTGAAGACCTTTTTATTTCAAAAAGCTTTTAATTGTTGACAGGCTGGCTGGCGTTCTTGCTTTTTATATGAAAATCCACGGGGTTTGTTTGTTTTTAGATTTTTTAAAATTATTGTAAATTGCTTTTAATGATTGTTTTGTATTTTTAAAGTGTTGTAAGCCACCTTGTGTGCCCGTTGGGCAAAAAGGCGGCGTATAAATTAATAAAATAATAATAAATAATTCTTCAGTATTGCAGCTCGGGGATGCAGTGATTGCTTCTGCGGATCTTGCACTGACACACCAGCATGGTGTTGCTGGACAGGCTTAGACTATAATGGACATCATACCAGCAGCAGTGGACTGCCAGCAAGGCAGCTGAATATGATTGGGTCATAACTGATCTTATGCAAACATTTCCAACCAGGGTGTAGCCAAGGGAAAGCTGAGCTCCATGATTTCTCCTACAGCAGTAGTGGCATTATCATCAGCAAGAGTTCTCAGGTGCTGCCCTTTAAACTTTTTTTTCAAAAGACTTTAGCTGAAGGATGTAGGCTAGTTGGTTGCTAGTTAGGTGGTAGTATTCCATGTTTTTATTCACTGTTCTTGTTTTGTTTGCTTTTTACTGCACTGTGTTGTAATATATAGCTCAATCATATATTCATTCAAATTTTGCATTTTTCCCCATTTTTAAATTATATTGTAAACTAGCGTGAGTGCTCCAATTATTTGGTGAGAAATGGAGAATAAAAATCACTTAAATAAGACATTCCAAGGGTTTGGGACAATATAAGCTATATCTTTAAATCATTGGTTCCCAACTGTGGTCTGGGGACCACAGGTAGTCCACAAGACCTTGTGAAGTGGTCTGCGAAGTCTCAGGGGAAAAAAAGATTGACTTTGATCACTTCTAGTGTGCTCCCGCACAGACTACCAGAGAGGGCAGAGAATGAACTGCCCGTAGCCAGGATCAAAAGCAGCAACCCACAAATCTTTATTATAAATAATACATCTAATAAATCTCTAATTGTTACAAATTTAATTGTATTTTTTGTGTGCAGGCGTTGGGATTGCGTGCAGGACTCAAGAAAGGGGGTACAGAGGGTAATTTTTACCCAGGCTCAGGGTCAAAGGGGGGGGCAGAAGCCAAAGGAGAGGGAGCCAAAAGAGATCTCAGAAATTTCCTGGGATCTTATATTTTCCAGTCTCACCCAGGCTTGCTGCCCGCATGGGATGCTGGGTGCAGCTGCTGCAAACCCTATGTGCTGGATCAAGGAATGCATACACAACACTTCTGAACACTATCAAATCTGGGAGAAAACTGGCCTGCTATAGTAGCTCTTTGACTTGTAGGTGTCCTTACCATGAAGGAATGTATTAAGGACACAGCTGTGGAACTATAGCTGCCCCAAAAGTATGTTTTGGTACATACAGGACACTTTCCATTTTAGTGTCAGCCTCAATAGGATGATGCTCATTTTCTTCAATGATTTTCTATATTTAATTTTTTTTAGAGATTTAGGAGCGTGTTTGGTTTTTTGTATTACTATGTCTAGCTGCTGACACTATGTGGGCAGTTAGATCTGGGCTCCACATTGGGAAGCAAGTAGACCCTGGCTCCAACAACTCTTCCTGCTGTTGCAACCCTCCCTTGCACCTCCCCACCCCTGTTCTGCCCATCCCTGTTGCCACACTCCCCATCCGTTTCACTCCCTCCCCTCTCCCTTTGGGAAGGTGCTCCAAAGAAACGAAGAAATTTTATGCCCCCTTATAAAATTATGCTTCAAAGCCCTGGTTGCATGTGGTCCGCGCCAATTCCAATTTTTGCCTCAGTAGTCCATGGGCTCCTAAAGGTTGGAAACCACTGCTTTAAATGAAGTGCAATAACTTCCAAAGCACAAATAAGTGGAGAAGAAAACATTCCAATGCAGAAACTTTTTTTTTATTTTTTGCAACAGTCTTAACTGGGCTGTGGTGTGCAAGGAGGGGGGGCGCATGTCATGATAAGCTTCTACACTTTTATAATTTGCCACTACACCAATGCTTCCAGTTTTCCAAGTTCTAGGAAAGAAATTAGACACTGCTATGCAGTGGTGTACAAATGGAAGGGACTGCGGGGCCCAGGTGCCAAGCTGCAGGGTGCATGTGAAAGAGGCCACCTCCCAATTTTTTTTAAATCTTAGTATTTCCAAAAAATACCATCATATATCATTTGATGAATAATTTCATGCAGAATGCAATGAAACAAACCTGTTGAAATATCTTTATTCTATCAAACGTTATAGCAAAAAAACCAGAAAAGGAAACCACCACTGCCTTGAGCAAAAGTGGATTACATTGAGATTACCATTGGGAATAAAGAGCTTGTTGCAAGCATTCCAGAAAACCAAATGCATTCTTCATAAACATACGTATGTTTTGCCTTTCTTCTATATTACAACAAAAGTGCTTTATATGTAGGATAGATCACAAACCCACTGCATATTATTTTGATGGGCATTCCTTCAATGTTTTGTTTTGGTTGTGACCTCTAATGTTCACTACATATATGAAATCCGTGATAAACAAGTTCAATAAAAGAAAATGTTCACTGTCTGCGTTTCTTTTCTGGCCATTGCTATTATTCATTTCACATCATGACTATTACTGAAAATAATTTTGTCATGGGGAGAGTGTCAAAAATTTATGGGCACCGAGTGCCAAATGACCTTCGTACACCACTACTGTTACATGTGTTCTCTGAAAGTGAAACAAAAATCAGTCAGCTCTAGTTCTGCTTCCCCTTGCAGTCTTAGAAGAAATCAGAATTGCAGCTTTGATTTAGATTTGACCTGCCTAGTCAGAAGAATTCATAACTTGATTTGGATTATCATGTGTACTGAGGTTTAACTCCCCCCCCATTTACAAATCAACACCAAATATATGAACTCTCACACACTTCCAAGAGACAACCACCTGAAAAACTGATTACAATTTTGAAATTGCCATGCTTGTCTAATACTGTATTGGCAATGGCATCCACTCCATATTAAATGAATTATGAAAAAAATAAAAAATTTACCATATAAAATAAAACACTAAAGAACTGTCCAAAAGTTTTCATATTTCTGATTGTCTTTCAAATGGTGAAATCATCTTTGTGAAGTACAGGTTTTCCTCCTCACTTTATTGGCCTTATAACCCACATTAAGAACTACTTTTCTTTCAGAAAATTATTCCGAATCATCCATTATTTTATGGAATGTTTATAAAGGGCCATTAAGTGCTTAAATGTAGCCTATTTGACAGGATGATAGAGAAAACTTCGTTCTGAAAGCTTTTCCATCAGAAATTTGGAAGAGCTCAAATCATACTATTTAATCACTTTTCTTCTCACACATCCAGCAAAAACGCATATACATTTGCTGTGACAAAAACAGTGCTGTTTTCTGAAACATATAGAGTCACTGCAGAAAAAGCAGCCTGCAGGAAATCTTCCAATATATCTGTAATGTCAAGGAACAGTCCTAAACTATACATTTTCAGGACACACTACATCTGTAATTGCTGTTCAAGCAACAGGGCTGATACTGGGGAAAAAAGGCTTAGAACATGGTTACTACAAGACTTTTGGGCAAGTGCTCAAGAGTTAACTAATTATCCACAACAGATAAGTTGCAAATTGGCCACATTTGCCATATAAAACATTTAGTCACTCAAGACTTGGAAAATGAATTTGGAAGGCACAGCCAAGTTGGTCAAATAACAAAAAACTGAAACTGTGGGTTAACAAATGTAGGAACATAAGAAAAGCCCTTTTGGATCAGGAGAAAGACCCATCTAGTCCAGCATTCAGTTTCCCACAGAGGTATATCAGTTACCTATATATGGTGTATCAATTACTAGAAGTAAAAACCACATACAGGGGAGAAAAGTCCACCCTGCATACACAGGTTCAGAACCCACAGATTTATCTCACTGAATTCAGTCATGAGTTAGAGAGCCAGAGGTGTAGTCTTGAAGCTGAGCCAGTGCCTCGCCTGAAGAAGCTAAGCAGGTTCAGGCTGGGTTCTCACCTTGGAAGGGAGACCAGAAAGCTGCTGCCAGACCTGGAGAAGGAACTGTGAGAGAGTGGAATGCAGAGTAGTCAGCTAGAGCTGGATACCAGCGGCAGACTTCCCTAGCCCTGCACCCCAGGGCAAAGGTCCACGATGGTACCCCCCCTTGCAGGCTGTCGCCCCCCAGCATGGAGCCTCCCGCAACCTGAGCCTGCATGGGGGAAGCCTCTCTGAGGTTCCCCAATGCTATAAACTGCTTTGGAAGCATAGTTTCCAGCTTCAGGGCATTTGCCCCATTGACTTCAATGTAAGCCCACAACTGCAGGGCACCATCTTGAGAACTGGCCAAGGGTGAATTGGCAGCCAGGACAATTGGTGAACTTGGGCAGAAACATCTGGTGAAACTGAGGGTTCTGTGAGTTCCCTTCACAGAACAAATACTTGTAAAAAAAAATTTGACAGGGTTTATGAATAGCCTGCCTATGTAAACCACTTTGAATTCCGTATAAAAAAGAGAAAGATGGTACATAAATACTTAAGTACGTCAGGGAACCCATGCAATATAATGCTATTTACCAAGTGTCTAGTAGTTTAAAACCTATTACAAAGTCTTGCGTGCATTTGTCAGTTTATGATTCCTTTAAAAACTTAGACCAACACAACAAAATCCCAAACTTACTTCCTAGGGCTATTATTTAGTGTTCAGTGACATCACCATCCTTATTGCTACCAGAACACATCTCTAAAAAGCTCTGCCACTGGAACAACAAGAATTATGAAGTCTGGCATTTAGTCGGATAGATACAAAGAACAATGGATAAAGATAAAGTGGCATATATACAGACCCTATTAGACATTCCCCTTGTGTTCTTCCCAAACTTCCTGATGTTTCAACTACTCTAAAATTCTTCAAAGAAAATATAAAAACAATTTTCTCACCATGCCTGTGAAGGTGCTTGCTTACTCTTACCAGTGAAAAGGTTACAATGAATTTACCTTATGATAAAATAGTAAGACCAAAGGACGGTTTACACAAACAGGTAAAAAGAAGTATTCCTTTGATGGATACAGCAGAGCCAGAAGAAAGAAAATAAGCTTCTTTGATGGCAGAAGTTAAAGCGCAAACCACTGTAGGGTACTTTTCCTGCACTAGATATAAGGGCTGGCAGCAGAGACAGAAATACAAATCCCTACTGCAATTTGCTTAGAGAAAAATGCATACATACTTCCCGCTATTCAGAGAGAAAACAGAGTCAGTGAGCCATCAGTTATAACAAGAACAGATTTTTGGAGCAATCTCACCCTAACCCCAAAGCTCATTTCTGTATCCAATTTTTTAATTTGACTGCATGTTTCCTTCCAGTTCATTATGAATGGCTGATATACTTAGATTAACTGACACAGGGCCCAATCCTACCCTGCATTGGAAAAGGCAAGCCAAGAGGCGCTGTATCCAGCTCAGTATAGGGGCACAAAGCGGCTCAGCCAGAGGCAAGGGGAAACTTTTCCCCTTATCTCTTCCCTTTCCCCATGGGTCTCCTCAGACTTGCACCACCTCCTGAGGTGGCACAAGTCCGAGGGGAGGAACTCCCTGGGAATGGGGGTTGGGATCCAGCATAAGTGCTGGATCCCAGTCGCGCCTCCCGCTCCCCACCGCCCACCACCGGAGCCACCCACCAACCACCCTCCTCCCTCCCAGGAATGCCTCCCTCCCGTCTCCTCACCGCTCACCCAAGAGCCTCCGTGTGCCGGCGCAGCAGACTCCCAAGGAGGCGCAAACGTGCTTTATGGCATGTTTGCAACCCTCCTGGGCCAGCACAAGGGACTGGCTTTAGCCCAAGTGAAGGGCACGTTTATACCCACAGGCTCTACAAATGAGAAGGTATGCGTTTTCGTATGAAAACTAATGTTTAGTACTATTGAACATTATTATTTATAGAATTGCATAAGGCTTTCACATATGAACACTAACAGAGATACTGGCAAATGGGATTCAGTCATCTGAGGTTACCAAAGACAGAATTGTTGAGAGGTAGTATTTGCCAGATGCATTTTATTGATTTTTAACCCTATATCTGAAACCTTCTTCAATAAATTGCCCAAACCAATTTATAAGACGTTTGTCATAAAAACCCAAATATCCATGAACAGTCCATATAAAACAAGTGCCTAAAATTTTAGCCCTGTCAAAATGGAATGTTTTAACAAGCTGCATCATGACACAGATCCAAAAGAGAGAGTTCTACAACTTCAGACTTCTGTAACAACCTGATGTTCAATTTGGGCACTTTATGCATAGGTAAAGGTTTCCCCTGCACAGGTTTCCTCTGCACAGCTGTGTACAACTCTAGGGGGTGGTGCTCATCTCAGTTTCTAAGCTGAGGGAGCCAGCATTGTCCTAAGACATCTTCTGTGGTCATGTGGCCAGAATGACTAAAAACCAAAGCACACGGAAAGCTGTTACCTTCCCACCAAAGTGGTACCTATCTACTTGCATTTACAAGCTTTCAAACTGCTAGGTCAGTGGTTCTCACACATTTAGCACTGGGACCCACGTTTTAGAATGAGAATCTGTCAGGACCCACCAGACGTGATGCCATGACTGGAAGTGACATCATCAAGCAGGATAATTTTTAACAATCCTAGGATTCAATCCTATCCGCATTTACACAGGAGTAAGTCCCATTTACTGTCATTGTTAAAAGAATATACATAGTAGTATGTTAAAAGTACAGATCTATAACATTTCCCCAAATACAGTCACATACCATGGTAGCATCATCTAATACAGGGGTGCTCAATAGGTGGATCGCGATCTACCAGTAGATCGTGAGGCAAAATGAGTAGATCGCGGAGTGCCAACCCCCCCCTTCAGGTGCCTCTGGGAGGAAACGCCGGGAGTAAGGCCCATTGTACTCAATGGGCCTTACTCCCAGGTAAGTGTGGCTAGGATTGCAGCCTCACAGCCTAATCCTCGGCATGTCTAGTCAGGAGTAAGTCCTGTTATACTCAGTGGGGCTCAAGGTACACCAACATACATTGTACACATAAATGTTACATGTTATGATGGCGCGAACATTGTAAAAAAAACTCTGGTAGATCTCCGGGCCTTGCTGGGTTTCAAAGTAGCTCTCGAGCCAAAAAAGTGTGAGCACCCCTGATCTAATATATTAAAAATAAAATATTGAAATGAATGGTGACCCACCTGAAATGGCTTGCGACCCACCTAGTGGGTCCCAACCCACAGTTTGAGAAACACTGTGCTAGGTTGGCAGGACCTGAGGCAAGCAACAGGAGCTCACCCTGTTCCGCAGCACCGGGGTCTTGAACTCCTGAGCTGCTGACCTTCCAGCTGATGGTCCAGTGTTTTTAACCACTCAGCCACCGCGCCTCCCCATTCAAATACTGCAGTACCCGTTCCACTGTTTTTCTACCTCAGCTCTGACCCAATCTCACAATACTTGGAACTAATCTTGTTCCTCCAATCTTTCACTGTTGTTCTTCATCCTAACAAAAATAATCACCATTGCTTTACACCAGCAGCATCAATTTTATGTATCATCACATGCCTACTAAATTATGCATCTGAACCATTAACTATAAATTTGGTTCTTGCTACAAAGCTGCAGGAGTGGGGAGGTAGACTATAAATTCATAGATAAGCTAGATACAATATTTTAGAAAGTACTCTAGCTATAGGCTGAAGGAATATAAAAGATTGCTTTATAGTGCTAATCTATAAGACTGCTTTGTCTGCCCAAACTTTTCAATGACTGGGCAACCTGCCATAGAACAAGCATCCCAGCTGCTGATGGTCCAAGAAAGACCAGGGAGTCTCTTACAGAGGGTTCTAATTTTGCTGAATCAGACCGCCTGGCCAAACGTTCTCAAAAATTGTGTAATGATCAACCATATGTTCATTCTTTAGAGGGGGCAGAGAGAGAATTCAACTTCGCTCTGAATACCAAGTTGTCATGGAGGCCAAGAGCCAGACATGAAAAGCTGTCCCAAATGTGAACTTAGGCACATGAATCAGGAAATTAAACAGTGAGAGAGCCAAAGTGGCACACAGATTGCAGCAGAGCCAACTATTAGCTACAGAGATCATTTGTAGAGGAAAATGTCATAGCAGCTTCAGGGGTGAACAAATCTTTGTAAAGCCACAATATCTAGAGATCATCAGCCATACTACAGGACTCTTCCAGAATATGGGCAAATAAATACAGAGTTTTTAAAAGTGGTATAACGATAGCAGGCCAGGCCAGGCCAGGTAGGAAAAGATAGAAAGTGCACAGTTAAGACTACACTGCTATCATACATCATCTTTTTTTTTAGTTTTACTTTGTTTTCACTTTTTTCCTGGAAGCAAGAATGTATCATTCGACTCCAGAAGTGTTTTGATTTTTCACCCTTGGCACCTAGCCCTTCCTTAACAGTCAAAAACTTTCTAAACAAGAATCAGAAAACAACTTCATTCTTAACAGATCTTGGGCTTGATGTAAGCCATTTTGCTATGAAGTTTTAAAATATTTAATTCTCATATTACAGAAGTTGTTTACATTACCAAGCACATACATCTGTGTAGGATTTGAATTACCTGAAAAGCTTAAATATTTGGTAACGCATGTCATTTTTTCTTCTAGGAAGCCTGGACCTCTGTGCGAGAATTGTGTTAACATTCTAATGACCCTGCACAGACTTTTCTGCCTATAATATAAACAGCTCAAATTACCAAAGCAGTTTTTCAAATCTTTTCTCCAGATCTTCTCAGTCAGTTTGCAATATTGCTTATCCAGGAGACTCTTTTCTTCCCTTGAGTTGCTGATTTATTCTATAGTAATATAAGCAAATAAAGAGTCAGGGTGGATTAGCACATTCACTTACACCATAGTCCACTAGTATACCTAAAGCCAAACATACAGGTGCGCATATGAACAAGTCCTTTCTAATAACATAGAAGGCAATCTCACAGCATGCTTTCAGAAATGATCTCCTGGCACATGCAACTATTTTCACAGGGAAATAAGAACCCTACAACAACAAAAAGTAAAAACCACAGGTATGATGTATTCATACAAATTTGCCTTAGTTGGGTTGTCATTATTACAGTACTAGATAATGTACACAAATCCAATACATATTCTTAGATACATATTCTAAGCCTTCTCCTGCAGGTTCTTCCACCAATGGACGTTTGGTTGGTGGTAACTCAAGAGCCTTCTCTATGGTGGCACCCTGTATGTGGAACTCCCTACAAGAAGAGATCAGACTGGCTTTCTCTCTTCCTATGTTACAACAGCAGCTTAAGACTTCTGTTCCCAGAAGCAGAGTTCCACTTGTGCAAGGACCCCTACTGCTCACACACTACTGTACTCCTTGAGGAAGGGAAGCAGTCTTCAATTATACTCTGCAAGCCAGACAGGATACTATCTTCTTTATCTTTTGGCATTTCGTTTAATTATCTGGTGCACTGGTTGATTGATGTTTGTTTTCTATTGTTTCAGTGATTTGTTTTCCTGCTGTTTGCTGTAATTTTTGGTCTTTTTCACAAACTGCCTTGGGTTCCTCCTTGTGGGAGGGGAAAGATGTAATTAAAACATTTTTCTGTAAGTAAACTTAGAAATCTGCTGTCATTCAGATGTTATGCTCATAACTCATAACCTAAATCATATTGATGAACAAGTGTCTCTCTTGGTAAAAATAACAACCTGTCATTTTTGTCATCTTACATACAAATAAAAACTGACCCGGTATTTAGGAGAAGTGGTAATTTTGATACTCTTTGATGAGAAACCCAAAGCATGCTGATCTAGTTCTCCATAATATGTAACCAGTAATTGTAGGCACCACTATTGTAATTCAGTCATAAACAATGTGCACAGCACAGCCACAGGAAGTCTGCACAGTTCTTGATGAAATACTAGTAGACAGATTTATATACTGTTCTTTTAAAATCTTGGGGGGGGGACACCTTATATGGGGCTCCTGGTGGTCTGCTATCCAGACACTGGTCAAATCTATACCCACAAATTCAACAATACTAATATGATATTCAACAGTTGCTAATGATCTCCCTTTCTAGACGTGCACACTCTCTAACTCTGTATTGGCTCCTTGGTAGCTATTCAAGAAGGTCAGCTGGGGTTTTCCCCTGGAGGGGACACAGCATGGATTCTTCTAATCATGATCATGCAAACTAGTAGTAGTAGTAGTAGTAGTAGTAGTAGTAGTAGTAGTAGCAGCAGCAGCAGCAGCAGCAGCAGCAGCAGCAGCAACTTTATTGTCATTGTGCTACAGCACAACAAAATTTATGCATCTTTCAGATACAAGCATAAATATATACTACAATTCCAACAATCACACTCTACACACTCACCCACACATTCTATACAACATGCATCATAATATAAAAACAGTATAACAGACCATAATGCCCAGGAGCATGGTAACAACTGTATCACCTTATTCAGAGTAATTATGGCTGTGGGATAAAAAGCACCACTGATCAGAACAGAAGACTGAATCATTGCAGAGCATCTGTGTGCCACCCTTCTCTAAGGTCTTGTAAATCTGGGCACCCACTTTGGCATAATTCTGTTAGCAAGTACTGTACCTGTTTTCCTGAACAATTAAGGAGAATTTCAGGAGAGAGAATTTCAGCAGGAGCAACTTGTCATCTGTGAGACAACAAGTTGCACCTGGTGAAATTCCTTCTTCTGTACAATTGTTAAAGGTCCAGGATCCCTAAAGTTGAAAGTTTGCCCACCCCGATCTAAGAAATGCTATTCTGCTCACACAAGGATCCAACCATCCAGTCACACAGGAAGCTTCCAATGGCAGAGCACAATTCCAGTGAAGTCTGGATGCTACACTCTTTTTTGGCTTATTTTGCATGTTACTTTGTGTTGTTTTTAAGGTATAAGCCACCTTGTGATGAATGACAGAGTATAAATTTAAAGTTACAATAGACAAAACTCTCACCAGGCCAAGCAAGCACAATGGGTCTTGTGGCACCTTAAAGACTAAAAATTTTCTTGACGCATAAAGTTCTGTGAACTACCATCCACTTATTCAGATGTAGGAAGCTTTATCCTCTGTTAGGAGGTATATACATGGGAATGGGGGGGGGGGGGTGAACAAATTATAACCTGTGGGATTGGATGGCCATGAAGTGCAAGACATACAAACCATGCCAAATCTTGGCCAAGTAAGCGGCCATCAGATGAGCAAATATATGATGAGTTAGGTAGAGCAATGTTTACCAAACTGTAGGTCAGGACCAGTGGGTCGTGATAAAATTTTGGCGGGGCCACAAAAAGTTTCTGAAATATTAAAAAAAATTTTACAAGCACCCTTGCCTAGTTTGCAGAAGAAAATTGCAGCAAGGGGCAACCTGGATGGAGAAACTACTCTTGTGGCTGGAATGCTAACCTGGTGTAATCTTCACACTCCCAAATTAAAATGTCATGTTTTCCTATTTCCTCCAGTAATTGATGTTTCGCAGATCAAGTGTGAACCCCATTTCAGCCTTTTGTCTAGCCTGGAAAACCCTAACTACACAACTTGCTCTCCAGTTCAGCCTTCTGGATACCTGGAATGACTATAAAGGCTTTGTGAAACAGTCCTGGACTTCCAATGCTAGGGAAAGTATAGCAAATGTCTACACATACAATTAGGTGACTAAACAGCCACCAGGGTAGATGGGACCCGTTAGCCTGGGAAGGCAGCTCATCTGAGAGAAGGAAAACTCTGATCCCAAACTTCCACTGCCTTGTGGCTATATCCAGTTATGGAAAAGGCTTCAGGAGTCAACCTTGGGGCAAAATCCGGAGCCGGAGTCCCTGAGGCAGTTCACGGCTGAACACAGTCACAACTCCTGCGACAACTGGCAACTCCTGCGACGCCGCTGGAACCAACTATATTGGCCTCTGCCTTTCCATTGGACCATTTCAGCGACGTAGAGAGAGAGGATTTGCTGCATGGGAAACAGTCTATCCTCCATATCTACTTCACCCAGGCTTTGCGTACTGGAGAGGACACTCTGTCCCAGAACCACCATTCAGAGCGCGATACCAGTCTTCCGAGACTGAAGGATGCCAACATACACACATTCTATATGTAAGGTCTAACAGCTTCAGGAGCACAGAGCCCCAATTAATAATATTTATAAATTAAAATGTTTTTTCTATATCACTTTTTTCGTCTACTAAAACTATGTGGATTGCAATAGATTGTCATTTTCAAAAGTGGGTCCTGAGGCTAAAACATTTGGGAAGCACTGATTTAGAGGGAATTGAGTGATGCTGGGTAAACTAAATTAGATGCTGAGAGATCAGTAACTGTATCCCATAATCAGTGGTTCTCAAACTGGGACATTATGAAGCCCCAGCCAGAGAGCTCTGGCCTCTGCCCCCTTAAGGGGCAGGGAGGGAAAAAGCAGCGATGTGATCCTCTGAAAGGGCTTAGGAAGAGGTTTGCCACTTACCAGACCCTGCAGCAGCTTCCCAGAGGTGCGGGGAGATCCCATGCCAGCCCCCGCAGGGCTCCCCATGCTGCGAAGTCAGTAAAAATCACAATCGCAAGTACTTCTCGTTTCGCAAATGCAAATCATGATTTTGAGGGTCATAGAGAGGTTGCTGCAAGCTCTGGTAAGTGGCAACCAGCCCCCTCGCTCCTCCAAAACAGCATTGCTGCCTTCCCCCACCCCCGCACACACCTATTGTGGCTCAAACTCTCCCTGCGAGTTTGAAAACCGCTGCTACATATTAATAAATTCCATTTTGTTGCTGAGACCAAATGATGTCAAGAGTGAGGCAGCTAGGGGAGTGTATTTAGCACAATTTTTCCCCATGTGGGGGGTAAGAGGCACCAGACAGATCTAGTCATCATCACTACCACTACCTGTTGGTGCTCTTTTCAGTTCAAGCTGTGCCCCCCTCCCCTCGTATCAGAAATGAGGAAGATATTGAAAGGAGATAGGATGTGGTGTCAGCAGTGGTCGTTTACTCTGGTGAATCTGGGGAACACAGGGTTAAGACTTGAGCTTTCAGCAGAAGGTGTGCTGCACAGCTGCAGCCACTACAGGCAACAAGGTCTTCAGGTTTATAAGCAGCACCTGAAGCAGGGAGAGTTTGTAGGCTGTAGTTGGGGAGAGAGAGTGGAGACAACTTTCTAGCACACTGACTGCTTCTCTCTTACTGACTCACTACCCTTACAACTGCTTTGAACAAAAGCAAAATTATAAGAGGTTCAGTTACGGCTTTCACAACCACTCAGTCAGTTTGGTCCTTATAAATGTGTCCATATAATAATACAGATATTTATATACCGCCTTACTTGGTCATCAGATTTCTCCTCAGACTTTATTCAAGGCGGTTTACATAGGCAGGCTATTTAAATCCCCTAAGGGAATTTTACAATTGAAAGAAGGTTCTATCTTTCACGAACCACAACATTTCAGATGTTTCTTTCTGATCTGGTTTCACATTCTGGCCTCCATCCTCCCACGCTCAGAGCAGATGGAATAACTCGGCTCAGCTTGTCAGCTGCTTCAAGGTCGCACGGTGCCGGTGGCCTCGAACTGGCGACCTGCGGATGCTATTTTCAGGCAAACGGAGGCTCTACCCTCTAGACCAGACCTCCTGTTTATCAACATATAAAGTGTTGATCATGCAGAGGTTTGGACAGAAAAGATTCACCCCTGCAGTGTCATGAATTTCCTTTCTCCATTGTTACTCACTTGCAACTATCAAACCACAGCAACCTCACCTCTCATCTTGTATTGTCCCCTTAAGTAAAGTCTCTAGCTCAACTTTCCACCATAAAAAGTTTATGGCTAATCATGAAACATGAGAATAGTTCAGTATGTACAGCAGGTTAGTTCAGAAGTCACTGTTTGAGAGAGATGACAACCAGGGCACACACTCAACTTCTTCACAATAAAGTTTAATTTTTAACACTGACATGAGTTAAAACTTTTTCCAAGTACCTCTAATCCAAAGTTTCAATTTAAACAGAGAACAAACTTCTTATGAAAATGCTATAAGCTACATCAGCAGAACTATTTCTGAAAATTCAAGGCAATGAGGTTAGACAACAAAAAAAGAAAAAAATTAGAGGCCAAGGTACTACACCTGTATTTAAAGGATGATGTTAACAAGTGAGTTTAATACAGGCAGGCCTGGTATCTGCAGGAGATGTGATCCTGCCCCTCTCCCCCATACACCAAAAGCCACAGATATAGGAGGCACCTTTTTAAAAGATAGGGAAAGTGAATGCTAAAAATAGCTCTGCTTGCTGTAGCATCCCCACATCACTGCATATTCAGAGCTGAAGGCAGTCTTCCAAGTCGCCCACAGCCTCTGCCTGGTCTCGCCCAGTCTCTTCTTTTCACTCAATGTCACCCCAGAATGCCTCATGACCAGGAAGAGAATGAATTGTGATGCACTCTGGGGCGACACTGAGTGAAAGCAGGAGCCTCAGCATGGCCAAGGTAACTGAAGCCACAGATACCAGGATACACCTGTACTATTGTATTCCTTCCAGTTTAGTAGAGAACAAAAGGAACCAGAAATTTCATCCAGTATTTTAAAGTCATTACTATACAAAGCACTTGCATACTATCAAATTATGCTATAAATCTCAAGAAACAGATTAAATTAGCAAGTGATTTCTTCAAAAGCTAAACTTATAACTGTAGACCAGAAAACTAATACAAAATTATCACCTTTCAAACCAACTTCTGAACAGCTCCCAAGTTAATAGAAAGAGCTAATTCTGTCCATTCCAAGAGAACTTTTAGCCATAAGAAGAGTCCTGCTGGATCAGGCCAAAGGCCGATCTAGTCCAGCTTCCTGTATCTCACAGTAGCCCACCAAATGCCCCAGGGAACACACAAGACAACAGACACAACCTGCGTCCTAGTGCCCTCCCCTGCATCTGGCAACTATTATCCAATGTAACCTGACCACACATTATTGTCTCTGTCATTTTAGTGTGGCATGCCTGTAACAAAGTACTGAAATGTAAAACTTCCCAAATAAACTTAATACATGCCTGGTAGGAATACGAGCAGGGGTGGGTTGGGTTTCTATCCTTGGAGCCTACTACTGCAGTTCATGCCCACAGCCAGACAGGTGTACTTATGAGGGGCATTTTAAAAAGTTATTCATAATCTTGCTTTATAGGACTCATTAAAATGAATGCTAGACTGTACTCAGGGTAAGTCATTGTTGTTTCACCGTTCAACAGAAATTCTAAATAGTACTGTTTAGCTTAAGAGCAATGGTGGAGTGGCAAATTTTGAAGTGCAGGATCTCATCATGAAGGGCAGGACCTATCTGCCAAACAGCCACATCCCACAAAGATTATACAGCAAAAATCAATTTTGGTTTTTTTCATTAGAGCGTTTTCTTCTCCTGCCACTTAGTTCTACTTGGAAAATTATTGCTTATTTAAAGATGTAGCTTATTTCATTATAAACACATGGTGTGCATTGCAATAGATTAAAATGATATCTATATAAATTGAAAAGTGAGGTAAGAAATATAAAAAGGCATAGTAGACTGCTATTCATTTTATGTTTACTAGAAGTAAATTCCACTTCCACTTTTTGTGTCTCCCAAGTCCCCTCATTCACTGAAATGGGAAAAAAAAAAAGTCCAAATTCCCCTCCCTGGAGAAGACAGGACCCAGACTTAATTTCTCCCTCCTATCCATCTGCACCCACTTCCCTATGGCAGCTGCATTTGGAAACAGGGCAGAATGGCACTTATGCAAATTTATCAGTTTGCCTCTGGCTTAGTCCAACATGTTCTCTCAACTAAGGTCCTTTGCAAAAAGTTTCACAGACAGCACTTGAATTTCAAACCATTTTCAGTCTGTGTTAGCCAACAGCTCAGTCTGACTTTGTAATACAAAACTCCTAAAAGGATAGATTTCAGAGCAACAAAAGAAGAAAGAAGGATACATGGCAGAGATGTGTAGAGCACTCATTGGAGGGGAGGGCAAGAAAGAAAAAAATATAGATTTATTGAATATCCTCAACTAATCTATTCATCCAGACCACAGCTTGTAGGCAGATACTTCCAATTGTCTATTTGGCCACAAAGAGTGCTATGCAATATCGGTTATAGAAGTCCTTGGCCAAGAGAACTGCCCTGTCAACACTAACCATTTGAGTAAAAGAGACAGAAACCTGCACGCTTTCTTTCGAAAGTATATCACCCCATGACTTTAATTTATGTTATTACACAGTTTAATCTTCACAGCCCTATTAATAGATGAATTTATACAGGATTTAACACAAATTACAATAGCAATGGACACAGTAACACTACATACACTTTTAAATGTAACCACACAAACAATACTGAAGAGGTAAACATGCACTGTGATGTATTTTAAATGCACGCTGAAGGAGACTCCGACATGACAAGTATGACTGAGCCATATACATACAAGGCATACAAATACGGGCATAACAGAAGTACATATGGCACTTCTACTCAAGATTCTTCCAGCACCAACTGATGCTTGTTACCCCACAGAAGCATCACTAGGGACTCATCCTTGAAACCTCCATGGTGTGAGGAGGCAATAGCCAAATAGATGGGGAGGAAAGACCATGGATTCCTAACCACTCGAAATCCAACAATTCACCTCTCCAGCTGTGACAGGCCTCTGTCCCTCAGGCAAGTTGTTCCATGTACAAGGCTGCCATCCTAGCCACACTTTCCCGGGAGTAAACTCCAATGACAATAATGGGACTTACTTCAGAGTAGACAGGCACAGGATTGGGCTCTGAGGCTGCCATCCTATCCTCACTTTCCTGGGAGGAAGCCCCATTGACTGCAATGGGGCTTACTTCAGAGTAGACATGTACAAGCTCACAGCCCTGCGCAGAAGCCCCCACGAGCCCTGCCGCCCAAGAACCTGCACGCGGAGGGAGCCTACCGGCCTCCAGGCAACACACGTCCCACCTGCCTCCCTCCCGGCACGGACCTCGCTCAGCCACTGCTGTGCCCGCCTGGCGCAGGGCGGCGCAGGCAACACCGCTCCCCGGAGACAAGGACTCCCTCCCGCCCCGGAGCCGCCGCTGCAGCGCCTCACCGTCCGCGCGACGAGGAGCCCGCACTGCCGCCGCCGCCGAGCCCCCGCCAGGCACAGAGAGGCCGCCGCCGCCGCCGCCGCCGCCATCACGCTCCCACGCCACCCTTTCACCTCGCCTCCTCCCGGCCAACCAGAGCGCGCGCCGTCCCCACCGGAGGGACACGCCCCGCGCCGCTCCAGTCGCTGGCGAAGGGAGGGGTCTCGGAGCAGCCTGGCCGCCCGCGGAGCAATGAATGGGAGCGAGGGCGGAGCGGCGGCCGGCAGCTGCCGCGGGTGGCTTCCTGCCCGGCTCCGCCAGGACTTGCTGGGTGGAAAGCGGACGGGGCTCTGAGGCTCCAGTCCTGCCCACACTTCCCCCGCTGGCTCTAAGGGGACTGACTTCTGAGTAGACATGCAGAGGACGGGGCTCTTAACCCCCTTGTGAACACTCGGGAGTGTCACTGAACCCACGGAAGGGATTTGAACACACTGGAATGCGTGCAGTTGCCTAGGACCGGAGTCACACCCCTGGTCCTTCGAGCTCACTGCTACCTAATCGTACTGCTAACTCCCCTCCAGGGCTTCTGATGGGGGTTCTTTCCCAGCCCTATCTGGAGAGACTGAACCTGGGGCCACTTACAGCCCTATCCTATGCATGTCTGCTCCGAAGTAAGTCCCACTATAGTCAATGGGGCTTACTCCCAGGAAAGTGTGGCTAGCATGACAGCCTTGCTCCACTCTACAGCAGAGCCAAGATCATTCTCCAGGTTTTGATCACCATGGCTTCCTTCCTCTACATGCACTCACACTCCATAAACACATGGCAGATCTCTAGCACACTTACCAACAATTCCGGCTTACCATGTGGCTGCAGCATACACAAAGACTGCAGGGAAAGCATCAGCAGTTCACAATCACAGTGGCTAATTAATAAAAAGATATGGTGACACATCCCTGCCTGGTAGCCACACTCAAGCACTGGCATACACTTGTTTCCTGAAGTGTGCAATGACAGGGGTGTGATTGCTCAGTTGAGAGGGGGATACACTCTGGGGATTGTCATATAATTCCTTATCTGTTGTTATTTTGCATGTTCCAACATTGACTCTCTAGAATCTGAAGGAGGACTCTGTCAAAGGAAGCTCTTGAGGCAGCTATCATCTCTAGAAATGTTTTGCACGAATACAGCTTCCCAGGTCATACATACTGCATTCATGCATGATTTAACTTTATGTGAAAGGGTGTGAAAGGGTGATATCCTAGCTGTTATAGTTACAAAAAGTAATAATCTTTGAAATGGAAATTATGTGCCACACATCCACAAATGGCCTGTCAAAGCCAACATACAATACTTTGCTTACATTCAAGTACTTATAACCATCTCTATGTCATATTTAAGCTAAACTGTGCATCTCTCCCTTTACATAGAAAATCCAATGTATTTCTGAGGAGGAGGGGAACGGCAGACTATAAATGCTTTAAATAAAAAAATCTTTGTAAAAAACCGTAAACACAACCATGTGTTCCTTGCACTATGCAATCTATTTCCATTGACACAAATCATCTTTTGTCCAGTATGCTCCTATTCACTATGTTTTTCTGCCTGCCCTGACATCCAATTTTGTTCTGGAATTCCCCATATATTAAAGTTTAATCTCATCAGAAAGTCACCTGACTCACCAGGTGAGCAGAGGGGGAAAGCCAGGAGAACTTCTCAGCCAGAATGCTAAAGGGTGGCAAAGCAGGGTTGTCTTATCAGTTTTTCTGTTAGCTTGAAACAGTGACTCAGCAGTTCAGTGACTGTGGGAGCAATCCTAGCCAACTTCTCAGCACTGTTGCAGAGCCTAATCCTGGGCTCAACGCACCAGTTTACAGCCAATGCGCACTGTCACAAACCTACCACAAGGCACGTTTGCGAGGCTTACTGCTGGGCGAGCGCCCATACTAGCCCAGCACTGGCCAGCACTGGGCTAGTGCCAGACGGGTGCCCAGCCTCCACTGCTCGGTGGTTGTTGCAGTGACCACTGAGCCACGGAGAGGAAAGTGGGGGCAGGGAGGAGGCTTTCCGGGGAGGCGGGGAGAGGGCAGGCAGGAGGCGTGCCAGGGGAGGGAGGAAAGTGGGTCCAGTGGAGCAGAGCTCCACTGGATCCAGAGCATTCATGTGGGGCTCAGCACCCAACACGAACACTCTTCTCTCACCCCAGACCTTTTGGTTAGCAGTGAATCGAGTAGTCCCATTGTGGGGTTACTTCCCTTCCCTTCCCTTACAAAAGTCCCCTTCTCCCAAGCTGCCACAGCAGCAGCAGTTTTCGGTGCTGCTGCAGCTGTGTGCCACGGGAGCTCAGGTTTGGGCTGCCCGTCATGCCAATGGGTTGTGTGCTGTATCCTGTTGGTGTGGGGACAGTCACAGAGGCTTCCTCTGTGCCTGAGCCCTTACATCAGGTTTGCATTGTTGCTGCATCAGCACTGGAAAGTTGGATAATATTGGGCCCTGTATTGAGCACCTAGAACAGTGACAAGACAAAGACTGGAACACTTCCCCCACACAACATAACACATTTCAGACTGGACCACTTTGCCTTTGTTAACATTGCTATGCTGGATGTCCTTAAAAACAGATTGAAGGAGATCCCTATATATATAATAGTACCAATTGAAGTGAGAAATGCTGTTTCTCTGGCATTCATGACCCCTGCATAAGACAAGCAAGTCATAAGTGCCTCATTGTTATTTGAATCTGCTCACTGACCCAATCCTATACAATTTTCCAGCACTGGTGCTGCTGTGCCAGTGAGGCATGCACTGCATCCAGCAGTAGGGGAGCAGTCACGGAGGCCTCCTCCAGGTAGGGAACATTTGTTCCCTTTCATCAGGGCTGCATTGTGGCTGCACTGGCACTGGAAAGTTGGATAGAACTGGGCCCTAATATGGGTGGTAAGACTAGAACTTCTTTAGCCCAGAAAGTCACTGTAATGCCCACCCTACCCTGACCTCACTGTGGGCCCAATCCTACCCAACTTTCCAGTACTGGTGCAGCCACAATGCAGCCCAGAGACAAGGGAACAAACATTCCTTTACTTGAGGAGACCTCTGTGACCGCCTTCCCACCACATGATGCAGTGCACACCCCATTGGCACAGCTGCACTGACAGTGGAAAATTGGATAGGATTGGACCCTGTATTACTTATTTAGTTTTATAACACTTCCTTATCTCTCCTTATGGCTAGAGGGTAGAGCCTCCATTAGCCCGAAGATAACATCAGAAGGTCGCCAGTTCTCCGTGAATGGTGAGACCTGGAAGCAGCTGACAAGCGGACCAGAGGCCAGAAGTGAGACAAGACCTATGTAAACCGCCTTGAATAAAGTCAGAAGAGTAATTCAATTACCAGAAAAGGCGGTATATAAATACCGTTGTTGTTGTTATTAATACTACTACTACTACTACTACTACTACTACTACTACTACTACTAATAATAATAATAATAATAATAATAATAATAATAATAATAATAATATCTCCAGATGGAATTTTGCCTCCTACCAGGCTAGTTGTTTCTCAGTTCACGAAGGATACCTTAATTACTGTGTAGTACCATAAATGTAAAAGCAGTGAGACAGCTACTAAGGAGAAGAAACAAAGGAAATATTTAATGCCTGCACAAGTCCTGATCTTCATTTCATGCCAAAGGCAAATTGTTTTTTCCATTGTAAATAAATATCAGAGTTGCTCAATCCTTAAAGGTTAATGCCTGCAATGGAAACAGCATTCAAGCAGTAAGTCACTCTCTCAGCACATGGTATCCTGAGCTGATGTTGTGTCAATATTTTCAAAAGGGCAAACAGACTGGCCCTATGTAACTAGATCAGGGAGCCTGATATTAAGGTAATCAAGGAGAAAATGGTAGGAAAGTGACTGCAGAGAAAGAACTGAAAGAACAAGAATGTAGTTTTCTTGATTTCATTCACTTTTCAGATGTGATAAAGAATAATTGGGTTGGGGTTATATGCTTTGAGACAGCCTTCAGTTCTTTGAAAGAAATACAATATTTTGATTTTCAAATGCCCCCCTTTACATTAGATGCACAAATCTTGCTTTTGAGGAGTATATAAACAAAATATGCCAAAGAAAACCAAAGGGCTATATTGTTATATACTTGTGCTTTTGCCTGTAATACCTCTCTGCCAATTGCCTTCTACCCCATGACCCTTCTTTTCCTTCCCTCAAACCAGTTGCTTGTTCTGTCTCTCATATACATATAATTTATTATTCTTTTATTGAAATCCTTTATCAAACACATTTGGCAACTTCAACATTCTATATGCAATAAAATCCTCATAAGATCTATGTGATTTCCAAGCATATTTGGAATTCCATAATGTGCTGAGAGATATATTATGTACTTTGGCCAGACTGATCTGACCAGGCTGTGACCTGCCTGGAGACTGGCACTTCTACCACCAGTTTTCAAATTGTAAGGGTCCTAGGCCTGGCCTTCTTGCCGTTTGGGATGGTCCCCTAGCAATTGTTCTTAGTGTTGCAAGGTGCAAAAACCAAGATGTTACAAGGGATCCTAGATGTTACAAGAGATCTCAGATGTTGCACTGTAATCCCAGGTACCAAAGCAAACTCAGTAGACAAAAGTGATCAGATCCAGGCTTTTATTGTAAATCCATCAGCAAAAGATTGTAAATTCATCCACGTCCCCAAAGGAGACTGTGAGCATAGGAAGTGTGAAGAAGAGAAGCGTGTAACGCTTCCTTTAGCTGACTTTTATTACAATCTGGGGTTCCCTCCTTGAAACACATTTGGAGACAATTCATTGGTGGGTTCAAAACATCCGTTGTTTTATAATAGGCCACCTCATACATCTGTCATATACAATATACCCCCAGCAGTTAGCCAATGGCACTGCACACAAACCTGACCTCATCCATAACCATCGGATGATGTTCTGTGGCCTTTGTAAGGCAACCTGTGAAATGCAACATACTTGCTATTGACGTCACGGTGTGTGTGTTCATCTAAAAACTGCTGTGAAATTATTTTCTCTGGGAATCTGACCTTTGCAATGTGTTAATCCGGAAGTGCTTTGATATCATGTCTCTTTAAACTCTAGAATGCAGTTAGTCCACTAAAACTCAGTTAAAACATTACTATTTGTTAGTCACACTTATGTGTACCCCAAAACTGATCTCAAAATGAAAAACAAGGAATATGAGAAAGCTAAGCTTACTAGTGTTCTTCTATGAGAGCTGGTGTGAATATGTGCTTTCTAGCATGTGTGTGCACAGCTTAGTGCTCTAAAAGTCTTCAAACTGAACGTTAAAGCAATGTTAAAACTTCAAGCCGAATTTCAAACTGCTAGATTTTTTTTTCTGTGCTCTGAAGACAAAGACTTCATTCAAATGTATCAATATTGTTCTAAGAGAACAGATTGTGGCAGGCTGCCCAATCCCAGCCAAATACTTGTGAGACTCAAGTTGAACTTGCTTGGACATTCAGAGAGAGAGAGAGAGAGATCAAAAACCATGCTGTTTTTACATTTCAGGTAAGCATTCTATACCATAACTAACAGTCCTTGATACCTTCCAACATTAGAAGGTTAGAGGCAGGCCCAACCAAAGTCAAGCAAGCACCCAAGGTGGTGACAAATTCTCTCCCATTCCATTGCACACCATCACACCTACTTAAATGCTTTCCAACTTACACCTCCTGCCATTGTGCACATACCATTCCTTCCTCATCCCTCCCCCAGCACCATACACCTCCTTCTTTCTTCTTCATTCTCTTCTTCCCTCCCCACTTCCCAATTTGAAAAGTTCACAAAGCAGGCCAAAAAGGAAGTGTATGAAGGGGAGGGATGGGCTGGCTTAGAGCATCTCTGTAGATGCTAAAATATATACACCTACAGAAGTAGAAACAGGGCAATCAAACAATACAAAAATGACTACAAACACTAGGCATCAAAGACCTGCTTGAACAAATGTGTTCTGAGCATCTATTTGAATACGAAAAGAGAGGAAGCCTGATTGACCTGTCCAGGAAGGGCATTCTGTAGTTGTGATGCCACCATTGGAAAAAGTGCTAAGAAAGCATTATGAAATTCCAGAAAAGAATTAATCCCTAATAATGTTAAATATACACTGATTTTTTATAGTTCTGGTATAAGTCTCAAAACACGTATCCACTTTTCTCACTGCCTGCATACATTTGTACTTGCATTAGGTTAGTGTGTGAATGGAACTTGATGGGATTTTTGACATTATAGATATTAGATTTGTTTAGCCTCAGGATCTGATTCAGAGTCTACCTTCTAAAGTGCCAGCTACTTGCATTGTAGCCCATTTGTATTTCACTGAGCCGAGCAGGGAGATTAAGTGACATTACACTGCTTAGCTTTTTTTTATGCATTTAAAACATTTTTAAACAATCTGGCCTAAACTGCAGGAGTTTGTGCTTGTAAGAGTACCTAAGCCAAAATAAATATTTATCCTTGAAAGCCAGCTCATACAGTAACCCATGAATGCCAAAACCAATTGGTTGATGATGAATCCCACACATATTCTGACTCCAACTTCTCTTCCTGCTAAACATTAGTGCAGGCTAACTGTTGGCAGAGAAGGGAGGACAGCATCTGAATGATACATCTTTGCCCCCTCTGTTCAGGGTTATTACATTACACAATCAAATCCTTAGGCATTGACGTCAGTTCCTCCCGTGTATATAAGGCACTGAGGCACAATGGCATCATCCCTGTGTTTTCATTTGCTCCACAGAAGGATTTCAGTTTGCAGGCCCCATTTTATGCATAGGCAACCACCTGCAGGGTAACATCAAAGGAAGCACCCCACTGTGGCCACGGGAAACTGACTAGGATTACAGAGACAGAGAGAGAAGGCTGTAACCAGAATGTCTGCAACCAGCTGGATGGGAGAGTAAAGAGCTTGATACAGAAGGAAACTGCCTGACCCAAGTCATTTTTCCTCCCTTGCAAAGGAACAGAGACACTTTACGCATGGAAGGAGCTCATTAAGACTGAAAGAAAAGGGGAAAATATTACACCCAACCTTTCAAACAACCGCAGACTCCATAGTCCCTTAGGCCATAATCCTGCTGCAAGTTAAAGGTCCCTAAATCCCAATGGGACTCAAGGAGGCTTACCTAGGACCAAAAACTGCAGCCAAAGTAAATAATATGGAATTGTACTGCAAGATTAGGGCAGTATCACAGCTGCATTAAGCATGTACAAAAGCTGTAGGGCTTTGAATTTATTCAATACTTTAAAAACGCACAAAAGTTTACCAAGATTAAAAATGTTATTTTGTCAAATAGTTTCCACATTCAACAAAATGTACAATTCTGTGCTGGAAAAAAGTAGTTTGCAGCCCCAGAAAGTGATACAAAGAAAGGAAATGGCTCCTGAAATGGTGAGTCATTCACTGCTGCATTGCTGAGAAGGGGGTAGCTTTGCTAATACTCACTGCTTTTATTTCATCTAAAGGGTTAGGCTCATCTAGTCACAAAATGAGCTTTTCCTACTTGATATAATGGGAAAATAGCCTCTAAAAATGGGGGGGGGGGAATCAAAACATTCAAAAGTTACAGAAAATAGTGGAGGAATAATAGAGAAGGACTGTCCTATTATGCCCTGTCACCTGTCACTGGTAATGGCATGAACACTACCCATTAGGTGCCTGTGTCACAGTCTCTCCGCATTACACTGTCTTGTTATCTAGCCTGGGATCCCAATGTTCCAATAGGGCAGTAATAATTCCCCTACACAAAAATAGTCCTTTTCTGGTAACAATAGCACTCCTACAGAGGTGGGGGGAAAACAAAATATTATTGTTTTGGAAATGCAATCCTCTTTTAACAAAAGCACTATGCTAAGGGAAGACATCTGGAACCCCTGCAACAACTGGGTAATTGTGCTCAAAAATTTGTGCTTCATGTATTTTATGGGTTGTAAAAACTATAAGCGGGACTGTATGCACCCCATGTCTGTGTACACTGCACAACACATCCTGGGTCAGTTCATAATGCCACAGACCATGAACTGATTTTCACGTCATTTTGCTCAGTTCTGAACACTTATTTGCTAGCACAGAAGATTCTCAGGTAAAGGCCCAATAAGGAATGTTACACTACTGAGCCAAAATATATACACAAGCTTCCATGAGGGATAGTTTATCAAATATTGCATAATACTAGTACAA
Organism: Tiliqua scincoides; assembly: GCF_035046505.1. NCBI lineage: Eukaryota > Metazoa > Chordata > Lepidosauria > Squamata > Scincidae > Tiliqua > Tiliqua scincoides. The sequence continues at coordinate 101,798,576 of NC_089823.1, forward strand.
ATTCAAACAGCTCAGTCCAGGAAAGCCACAGTGGTTAAACATATGCTTATTAATTCCATTAAACCAAGTTAAATCAATAGAACAGAGTTCAGGTTACAAGATACATCACCAATCTGTAAAATCCAGTATCTTATTTCTAAATGACCTGACACAGAGGGTATATGTGAGGAGGACATTGTTATTAAGAGTTTTCTAACAAGTTCCACTTCTAAAAAACTTTAATCAGTTAATTATGAATCTTCTAACTGTTCACTATTTTGCCCCTTTCTACTGATTGTCATTGTTCCCTTCTTTGTCAAATACTAATCTTCCACATTGCCATCTCTTCCACATTGTGTGAACTGCTGGTTGGAGGTGCACTGGGGTCAAATTGACAAGCAGTAGCAGCTGAGCACAGCTACCACCTTCTACTGTGAGTGTTTGGCATCACAGATCAGCACTGTCATGCAACTCTCAGGGTCCACACTTCTGCCCAGAATCCACCACCAACTTGAGATACCAGTTAATGCTACTGCCATCCTATAGCTTCCTCCCTGTACATAGCATCATAGCCCAAACCAGCAACTGGCACTTACCAGAGACCTGGAAGAGGAGGAGGAGAAGCCTCTTGGGAGCATGTCAATTCACTCAGCGGTTGTGCTTCTTGAGCTACACCAGAACATAACCAGCAAAGGCCTGGCCCAGCCATGAGGACCACTGAAGCTGTCTTTTCAAGCAGCAGATTGGTGGGTGGGAAGGGGCCGGAACCCACCTCTGTTTGCCTCCTTGGCAACTGTTTGTCCTTCTCTTTTCAAGGAAGAGTGGTTCAGAGAGGAAGAGGAAATGTGGACAGGAAGAGTGTGCTGAACTAGAACACTGGAGAGTGGGAGGAGCAGAGGCTGGATCATCATCAGGTAAGGTGGGCAGCATTTGGCATGCTGCCTCAGGCATTAAGAGTTCTTGGTCTAATGTGTGAAAACCAGGCATGGAGAAACCCACTTCATGGTCCAGGTGTGGAGGGAATGGTGTACTCAGGAGCTCCATGGCCACAGCCTGCTGATGCTGTCACCAAAGCACAACCAAGCATAGCATAGATATAATTCTCTAGAAACTCGCATTGGCTCATGACACAGGGCTCAGGCAGTGGTATATTATCCTCATCTGCCCTCTGGGATGCAAAAACAAGTTACCTAGACAACAGTGACTCCATCCCAGTGCTTGACAAGTCAAGGCTGCTATTGGGGAACTGAGCATGCTTCCCAGAGCCATCTCTTCCACATTGTGTGAACTGCTGGTTGGAGCTGCACTGGGGTCAAATGCACAGCTACCATCTTCTACTGTGAGTGTTTCACAGAGAGTATAATGGGGTGGGTGACCATGCAAGATGCCCACTGAAGTTTTCTTCAGGGTAGCTTTCCTGCTCCAGGCCCACAAAAACTTGGCACCAGCCCAGTTCTTACTAAACTCAACTCCCTTGTTCAATTTTTCATCTTCATGGTTTTTCTGTCATGGTTCTTTATGCATGGAAGTCTCTATAGATATAATCAAATCTCTCTTTGCTCTCTTCTAAAAAATTATGAAAACCCATCTTTTTTTCCTTGCATTTCCCTCTTGATGTTCTGTTTTGATCCTTTCTTTGAGCTAGCTATTGTAAAGACTTCCTCATACTCTAATTATTTTCTGTGTTTCTTTTGATTTCACCCAGCAAGCACAAAGATTTTCATTTCCCTCAAAGTCCTCTTTTCTTTGCTTTGTGTATTTATTTAGCTTATGAGCCTGTGGGAAAGAAATTTACTTTTAACAATATGCGTACCAAATGTGGGTTGTTTTGTTTTCAAGAAAATAGTAAACGATGATCAATTTGTCCTTTTGGTATCCAGAGGCATAGTTGGATCAACAGAACTTGCGGAACAGTTGGTTGGGGCAATAGAATTCTAAAGCTTCCAAACCAGATTAGAAAGTCCTCTAAAGGAAATGCACATGCCTGAATCCTTGAGACCACATGGTCTGAACTGCGGGGGTGCCTATACCAGTAGCATGTATTTTTTTCCTACAGCCACCCCCTTTTCTTCATTCAAGAGATATATACATTCATTTTCATTCATTGGATGGGTCCCTCCCTTTGTTCTATTTACTTGTATGGAACAGCAAGTGAAAAGAGGCTAGAATTTGAAAAGCACACACAATTCCTACTCTATGCTTCCTACAACAGGATGTGCAATGTGATTTAAAAAAAATAGTTTGCCTAGGGCAGTAAAACAGCTTGCATTATCCTTGGCCAGAGATTTGAAGAAATATTGAGAAAGAGGCTGCATTCCAAATTAAAATGCTGGATTGGTTATTCATTAGATGTGTTGGTTTCCCTATCCCCAAGAGTAGGCAATACAAATTTTTTTAAAAGTTTTTTTAAAAAGGTAAAGAGAACCGTCTCTTTCCTAAAAGAATAGGGATGATCTACATTTATCATCTGAATAAGAAAAAGAACCACCTTACACAGTGTCCATGAAAACCTGGCCCAAGTCCCCAAACTCAGCTTATTTCTCACAGAGCAGGTCCTCTTTCATGCAATCTTTCATGCTTATTATAAATCTATAGACATCTTTGAAAGTGTCTTGATTTTAAAATACACATAGCGCACTCAGAAGGCCATATTTGTGGTACTGCACCACCAAACCCCACACTGCAAAGTCTCAGACAACCAACTACCCCACCTCACACCAAATAGCCCTAGTCAAGGGTGGTATTAGGGGTTGGAGCCAAAAGTAGCTGAGCCAATAGAGTCTTTTCTTTCTTTGTATTATTATTTTCTTTCATTTGTACATTGGCTGTAAAAAAAACCCACAAATCAGAGCCAGCCCATCCATGAAGCACATGATGTAGCTTGTCTCAAACACAGGTGGCAGTGAGAGCAACAGAGTTGGAATGCCCTTTGCCCCAAGACTGCCGCCACCTCCTTCAAGCCCACCACAGATGGAGCCACATTGATTTGTCTCATTACCTTGCTCCTTCCTAGTCCCTTTAAACTTTAGACCCTGCATGCAGAAAAAGAGAGGCAAAAGGATAGGGAAGTGTTCCTTCCTAACGTGTTTAAACTTAAAAGAGGTACCATCTCTTTAATCTCTGAATTTTGCTCAAGGAAAGAGCACTTTGCCTCTCTCCTTCCTTGTGCAGTCCCTTTAAATAAAACAGGAAGCCCTACCAGTGGAATACCTGGTGGGGGGTACATGGTCCAGGGTAGTAGCTGCTAGGGGCAGCATTCACCCCCCCCACACCTGTTGCCTCCCCCCCCCCAGGCTTTCTAAGGGCCAGGGAAGTCGCACATGACCTCCCTGGCCTTCAGAAGGCTTTGTAAGGCCTTCTGAGGGCCGGGGAGGTTGCACGCAGTCCAAAAACTGTCACTCTGGTATGATAGTTTTTGACCCCCAGAAGACCTTACAAGGCCTTCTGAGGAACGGGGAGGTTGCATGCAGCTTCCCCCGGCTCTCAGAACACATCCAGTGGTTCTTCAGCATTTCAGATGGATCTTTTCTGGACAGCCCTACCTGAAGATGGTAAGGAATGAACCAATGACCTTCCACGTACAGGGTGATGATCTACCATGGAGCTAGAGCCCCATCCCTAGTACTTCCATTACTTCTCACAGACTCTGATATTTTACTTCATTTCACCAGTGAATTATCATGTGGCCCTTTGCAATGATACTGGATACATATTGGAATTGAAGGAATTAATGCTAGGCAGCGTCATATTACAAGTATCTGAACATGGCACATCAATCTGCAATGTTCCACAAGGCTACACATACTCTTTCATGTTGAAGTGGAGCCACAACATTTTCTTAAACCAACTTCTAACTGTTTAAAATTTGCTTCACATTTTCTAACCAAACAAACCAAAAATGTTCAGAGCCAAAGAAAAAAACCACCACAAAAATATACAATACAATAAAATAAATAATGCATACTGATCTATTCAGGTTTTATATTCCAGTGTCACTCTAAGCAAGGAAAAATCTACAAAACAAGTTTTTAAAGGGCAGCTAAACTTGTCACCAGACTGATAATAGCATACCTGAAAGAAAAAGGAAAAAAAAAAAAAGCTGGGCAAGCAGGCTTGGTGTTCGTTACTTAATTTGTTTAAGCAGAAAAAGCTTATTTCTACAGCGGAATACAAATTAGGGTAATTATGTTGTGATGGAGCACTGCATGTTTAAGATGAAAGGTTTTCTTTACAAAAGCTCCTTCATCACTTCAGTAGATGAATATAAAATCCCACTTAAACAACATGGTATTTTCCATATTTCCAGCTCATCAAAAAGCCTGTTAATCTGTCGTTCTTTAATTGTACGGTAGCATAAGGGTTTTTTTTCTTCCTTTAAAAGACCCTTCATCATTTAAACAATTAGCACAGATGCAAATGTGTACACGAGCATAGGAAGGAACTGACATTTTAAAGTGTCAGTTGAGCAATGTGCAAGAAAATGCAGAAGGCTTTGTATATTGCATCACATTGCAGAATTTTCCACCTCAGTCCGGAGGACTATAAACCAAAGGTGACAGAGACATACTTGTGAGATTGGGCACACAGATACACAAGTCCTTGCATCCACAAAAAAAGACCCTTGCATGCAAAAAAGATGGTGTGGATTCAGTTTGATTTTCCCATGCAATGTTATTGTGGAACTACTACTCCTTATGTAGAGGTCTGCTTTTGCCTGCAGAACAAGGTCTCTGGGTTACACAGGGGATCCTACTAGCAGCATAATCATGTTCTTCATTAGTGCCAGCGCAGCAGTTGCCGCAATTGCCCTAGCCACTGTAAAAGCACCATAAAGTGCTTTCCATTGATGGTGGTGAAGGCCTGTGCTGTCCTGCCAATGCTGAATCTCAATCTGCAGCTGCTGGCGGAGACGAGTACAAATGTATAATCTTTCACAACAATGAAAACAATACATATGGTTGTAAACTGTCTTGGAAACTATTAGGGCAATTTCTAGCTAATATTGATGCTACTTGGTTTCTGTCCTGGAGGGAGATTATATGCACCAGGATCTGAGCTTGAAATTCCTTCCTTAGAACATACAAGCTTTAGTACCCTGGGGCATTCCTGGCACTGCAATTTCTCATGCTGTAGTTTGGACACAGCTGCATACCACTGGAATGTGGACAGTGTCCTGACAAATGAAAAATATTCGTCAATTCAAGATATTGTGAACACTGCACAAAGCCAGAAATAATCAACATACTTTGGAAGCAGTCTCATACTAACTCAGACCATTGGCTCATCGTACTCAGTATTGTCTATACTGGCTGGCATACCTACAGAGTTTCAGGCAGGGATCTTTCATCCCAATCCTACATGAAGTTACCAGGGATAAAATCTGGAACTTCTTGCCAGCTGAACATTGAACTAAGGCCATATCCTTCTGGGTACTTAATTGGGCTAGGACCACGGAGATCAACATTAAATCTCTGCTAGCTCACCAAGTGACCCTGAACCAGTCACTATTTCTCAGCCTAATCTACCACACAGAGGGGTAGGGAGCGTGTGCACACTCATTGGCAGAAAGTTAGTCAGTGTATACCATCAAGAACCATGCAAGCCAATCTTCCAAGCCAAACTGAACTGCAGAGATCAGAATTAGAGCTTTCAAGGACATGCTCTGACAGTGTGAATTAGCTCTTATTGTAAATTAAACCAACTCTGAGAAATTGCTAGATTTAACTGTCAGTTATAGGCGAGGCAAGAAAATCAATTTCCTAGTCTGGAGTAACCAGGCTGTGTTTAAGCAAATATACCCAGAATCATAAATTATTTTCTTCACACTAGATTTAAAAAATCAATATTTGAAGTTTGAGGGCAAAATTGTTTTAATAAGGATTATTTTAAATGATGGAAATTTAAAGGGAGGCAATTTAATTGGCAAGGAAGCAGATCAAAGCACTTATTTGAAATGGGCATATTTATAATGAATTATCTAGGAAGATGCAGTTTAATAAAAAGTAAATATGAGAATGGTTTCAACTTCCCTTCACCTACCCACCCATAGAGATGAAAGGACTCCTTTGCTACATGTGCTCCCCTCTCCACCAAAAAAAAGAAACCTGTTTGTCAGAGTAGGAAAGAGACAGAGTGGAGTCTTCTTTCATCCTTTAATATACTTTTAAAAATATAATTATTTCTAGCTTTTTATATGTGTTTGTTTTCAGAGCCAGATCAGCAGGCTTGCATATCATTAACTAAATACCTGAAAGCCTTATTTTTACCAAGCTCTGAACAAACTCACCAAATGATGATGGTGGAAATCAAAACAAAACAACTTTTTTTTTCCAAAATGCATTTACCCTGCCCCACAGAAAAACCAATATTTGTAATTACAAGATTGGTTTTTACTTGGAGAAACTTCACACATGCCCATATCATTGGATTACTCTGCACTTCATGAATTGCAGCTGAATCTCCCTGAAAAGTAGTTTATTCAAGGTAATCTTGAGTAATGTAAAGGGTCTGTTTTGTATTTATTTTGACACATTTATATGCCACCTTTCTCTGAAAATAAAGAACCAAAGTGGCTAACAACAATCTGACCACAGAAGTAGCAAAAGATAACGTCTTAAAGAGCAAAAGCAAGCCAAAATAAAGAGCTCCTGCCAGAAGGCTAATAGGAAGGGTTCAGTCCTTAGTTCAATTGGGAGGGAGTTCCATGGTTGGGGTGCCACTATAAAGAAGGCCATTCCTCTTATTGCCACCAGCTGAGCCTCAGGGGCAGGCCATCTCATGCAGAAGGCAGCAGTCCTTGAGAGACCTCAGCCCTAAGCTGTAAAGGACTTTAAAGGTCAAAACCAACATTTCTAATTGTGCTCAGAAATAAATCAGTAACCAGTGCAGATGGCGGAGAACAGCGTCCAAACCACCTCACCTCCATCACCATACGAGCCACCACATTTTTGCACTAGCTGAAGTTTCTAAACTGTCTTTATAGACAGCCTGATGTAGAGCATCTTATAGTAATTGAGTTTTGGTGTCACCAATGCACAGACCACTGTAGTCAGGTCTGAAGAAGTCTGATAAGGTTACAGTTTGCACACCAGCTAGAGCTGAACAAAGGCATCCCTGGCCACTGTCATCACCTGGGTGAAGTATTCATTGACCCCTGGGTGTCAATGAATCCTGAAGCATCCCCAAGCTGTTATGCACAACTAGGTAGACATGTAAGTGAATTCTTAACATTTTTGAAAGCATGTCATGTTATATTATAATCATGATGCACATTTTTTAAAAGTTCTTTTTAAAATTATGTTATGTTGTCAAGGCTCATTTAGACATGCAAGTGATGGGCCTTTCACTATAGAGAGGCATGATGAAAATTTACTCGAGTAGTCCTGTTGGTTTCAAGAGGCTTACCTGCTCCCTTTGGACTGTATGGAGAGTGTCTCCCAGATGATGCACAAACTTTTACAAACATTTAAGCAAACTTTGTGTGTTCAAATAAAGTTCTTTGACTTAAATCAGAAGAGACACCAATTTCCTCATCTTTTGTTCTTGGTTTGTTTTCTCTAGTCAGAAAGATCACTACCTAAAATTAAGTAATTTAATTAACACCTTGAATTTATTGTTTTCCTTACCCTCAAAGTTAATTTATATTAAGGCGCAATCCTAACCAACTTTCCAGCACTGACTTACATGTGTCAATGTGGCATGCACGGTATCCTGAGAGGGTGGGCAGTCAAGGGGCCCTCCTTAAGGTAAGGGCATGTTTGTTACCTTACTTTGGAGTTGCATTGCGGTTAGGTCAGTGATGGAAAGGTGGTTAGGATTGTTCAATCAAAATGAATTGATTCATCCACATTAAAGGCCAACACACCCACCATCAACTCCTCCACATAAGTGGTAATGGTATCTTTAATATCTTACAGTATTCTCCTCCTCCAAATTATATGGACCTTTCTTGGGCTGCAGTTCTATACACACTTACTGAGAAGTTCATTAAATAGGTCTTACTTCTGAACAGACATATATAGGATTGCACTGCTAGATTGTCATCAACTCAGGGATTGTATCTAGATATTGTTCAGAAGAGTGTATTTGAGTTTTCAGCTCCCTCTCTTCTCTCTGCAAAACTGCTACTGTTGATAAAGACTTCTTGATATGAGTTTCTTGTCTCTTCACTTTGTCAGATTGTTCAGAGACTTTGGGCGCAATCCTAACCAACTTCACAGCACTGGCATAGCTATGCCAGTGGGGCATGTGCTACATCCTGCAGTTGGGAGGCAGTCATAGAGGCCTCTTCAAGGGTAAGGCAATGTTTGTTCCCTTACCTCAGAGTTGCATTGCCCTTACGTCAGTGCTGGAAAGTTGGTTAGGATTGCAGCCTTTGTTTTTCAAAGTTAGGAATTTCTTATTAAACCTGTTTGCAACCTCATACCACAGTTTCTCAGTTCTTTGACAAATCTCAGTTTGGAACACATTTCATTCTTCCTTCAAGACAACTTCTTCTGCAGAAACTTAATCTCAGACATTTCACCTATTTTGTCATTCATGTGAACTGTACTCCTATCTCATTAGGAACACCAAGTACTAATTTTTCCAAAAGAGCTGTCATTTTTTCTGTGTTCTCACCATAAGCACATTAGCTTATATGCAGCTGCCAGTTTTGTTTACAAATTCATAAGGAAAGCATTTATTAAATAAGTAATATAATTTATTTAGCAATCAATCCCTTAATGAATTACTCTTAATTGAGTTAATTGTTTAGTGGTCACACAATTCCAAACTCAATACTTATATATTCCAGAAGTACAAATCAAAATCAAGAAATCAGAGCCAAGTAATTCCTCATAATTAATTTGTCAGTATGCAATTCAATATAATTAGTCAAAGTTGGGCCATCACCAAGACTATTTTCTCTCAAGTCAATGAAGATAAGATTCAGAGTTGAGATTTCTAAATTCATCTGTAAAAAAGAAGCAATCTTCTGGAAGGGAATAATAGTAATTTCATTAGTTATAATTAACAAAAGCAGAGATAAAGAATAGAAGGATCAGAACAGTCGGTCTTTAGAAGTTGTCTTTCCAGTACATAACTGCAAAAACTGCAGTTCATAACTGCAAAAACTCCAGTCAAGAAAGTGACAAAATAAACTTCAGAAGAAAGAAAATATTCAGATTTAAATGCCCGCTCTTTAAAGAGCACAATCATAACCCCCTATGTCAGTACTTTCCAGCACTGACATAAGGGCAATGCAGCTCTGAGGTAAGGGAACAAACATTCCCTTACTTTGAGGAGGCCTCTGTGAGTGACACCCAACTGCAGGATGCAGCACAGGTCCCATTGACCCAGCTATACCAGTGCTGGAAAGCACTGACTTAAGGGGTTAGGATTGCGCCCAAAGTATCTTAAAACTCCCCAGCCTCCTACTCTTGCACAAATCATATCACTTGGTATGCTACGTGCACCAACAAGACGACTGCAGTGATGCACTTGGGGTATTGCCAAGGCAATGTCTCTGCTGGTCTTTATCTTTAACTGGGGTTACCTGGAAGTCCAACACAACAGCATACATCCTGTTCTCCCAGGTCCTAATGGAGCAAGGGCTCCTCACCTGCAGGTGGCTCCAATGGAGGAAATGGGTGATGGAGGCACTAGAACAGTCCCTCCCACCATGGTCTTTTCCATCTCTCCAACTAAAACCTTGGCTGGTGCCTGATCTTTATCCAGAACAACTGAAAATCCACCACAACAACAGTGTCCTGCCCTTCCAACTCCCAATCAAGTAAGGGTTTCTCATGTGCAGGTAGATGGCTGTAATTGGTGAAGTGGCTTACAGAAACAGTCCCTCCCATCTCAGTCTCTTCCATCCCTCCCCTATCTTTCCTTTTCAAACTGAAATGCTCAAGGTGGCTTACAACCATTGTTCCTCCTAAGGTACACAGCCACACCTTGCAGCCAAGTGTCACACAGCTTGAAAGTCTGTATGCTTGAAAGCATTCTGTAAGAGCTTAAAGTAAGAAGAATATACAGTATGAAAAAATATTGCTCAGCCCCAGTGACTAGAGCGTTCTACTGTATCTACATTCACATCATTTGACAGGAAATCCCATCCATAGCCATGAGACTAATTATTTCAGAACCTAAGGGAAATACAGCCTACATAAAAGAGTGATCTGCAGTTAAGGATCAGTGAGCCAGCTAATGGCTGGTTAGTCAAGAGGGGACAACTCTAGAATGTTAATAAAACCATGTCTCTCATGTCCAGCACCCCAGGGATGAGAATGAACACTGTATGAAAGGAATGAACTAAATGTACTGTTTAGGTGGCAGAGCTACTTCATTCTGCAATTACATAACAATATTCAGATGTTCAATAAAGAAAGCAGACCAGTAGCTGTTTAAGCTTTTCATACATGAAGAGTTTATTATTTATTTAAAAGTAAATAAGTGTATATTTACCCCAGCGAGCTTGGGACACTCCGCATAAATGGCATCAATCTGCCATATGCTGAGACATTCGGATACCTCAGCTCGATAGCAGCCTGAGTCATGAGACCACTGTGCAAGTAAATGCAGCCGGGACAAAGTGGCGCATGATGACCAGTGTCCTTTGCGACAAGAAGGTCAGTAACCATCTCAAGATCTACTGGATGGTCATCCGGCCAGTTGCGCTCTGCGGAGCTGAATGCCGGCCAGCAACAAGCAATGCCAAACATTGCCTCAGTATCATGGAGACAAAGATGCTGTGTTGGATCAGTGGTATAACTCGCTTTGACCATGGCCACAACAATGACATCTGGCAGCGCTATGGCATCGCTCCAATTGCCGACAAGTTGAGAGAAGCACGGCTTCAATGGTACAACTACGTTCTGCACACCGACTCTTATACGCTGGCAGAGAAGGGCCTTCAGTTGGAGGTCAAGGACAAATGACCAAAGGGCCAACCAAAGACGGCATGCTGCATGCCTGCCTACACCCAGACCAAGCCCACAACTGAGAGAAATGGCGACTCCAATCCAGAATAGCAGACCCCACCACCACTTGAGACAAATGCTAAAGAAGAAAAAGAAATAAATATACATACTTAGTATACATCTAAGTGCAGCCACGTTACTCTGGTCCTGTGGAAACCTAAGTCTGGCTCTCTGCAAATTATGGTTTGCAAGTCAGGAGTCAGCCCCAAGAACACACATTCCATCTCTTTTCTTCTTCTATCCAGTTAAGGATAATGGGATATTTTACCCCTTACCCCAATGCCAAGGAAGAGTATTTTGGAGTGGAGGAATTGGCTTCATTCTGCATTGTCCACTATGCCGCAAGGGGACGGTGGGGAACAACATGTTGCACACCCAGGATGTTGCACAACATGGATGTTGCACACCCAGGAAGCAGGAAAGAGATGAGAGTAGCAGGGAGACATTTTAGGAAAGGAGAATTAAACATAATTGAACATGTTGCTTGAGTCTTTAAGCCACGGATTAAAACATAGAATCTAGTCCCAACGTTTCACTTTCAACTGTAGAAAGGAGAACTTTGTGTGGGGAATGACAGTTGGAATGTTCAGAAAGAGTAATTAAAAGAGGCAGCTGGAAAAGAAGGTGGAGGAGACAGGCAGTTGTTCTGAGGAAAAAACCTAATGGGACGAGCTGAGGTACTTGAGAAGCATTCCCTGAAGACCACCTGGGAAGTCCCACTGACTTCCCACCGAAGGGGGGGTCCAGCATACCTTTTGCATGACACTCAAGTGGAGCCCTAGCCTGCCCAATGGGGCTCCTTGGATCTCTGCCAGCTATATAGATGGCGGATGTCCAAGTGGCCCTGTGTGAGGCTCTCCCTTTATTCCAATCCTGCCTTCCTCCCGGGCCTGATCTGCCTCTGTTCCATCCTTTCCCCCTCCCAGAAACACCCTGCCTCTAAAACACCCTTCTGCCACTCTCTCCCAGCCTTCGAGCCTGTCAGCATGAAACTCGCCTCTGCCGGCAGCCAGGGGCTCGAATCCAGTGCTGGTGGGCCTGTGCAGGCTATCCTACCAGTGCGGCTTGTTCCTGAGTCATTATTTAGCACCTTAGTGCTTTTACAATGGCTCACGCCAGCATAGTGGTGGCTGTGCCAGCGCTTCTCTCAGAGAGGATTGTGCTGTGAGTCAACTTCAAGAGTCCTATGACAGTTCAAGCCAAATAAGCTAGTTCATCTCTGTGATTCCACATCAGGCTTCACGTTCTCACATACTAATGGAGCTACTTAGCTAAATTAGAGCAGGATTCTACAGGTTTTTTTGTTTTTGTTTTGGAGAACTGGTACATCAGCAAAAGATTTTGGCTGTGAAATTCAGGAGTGAAACTAAGAGATTCCACTTTCATTCTCCTTCTCCAAGGATTGCTGGCTCATGCCTAAATAGTACCAAATTCACACTGGAGCACTCTTGTCTCTGTCCATTCAACCACAGACACTCTCTAAACTGGGTTGTGACCTGACTCCTTCCTGACCTCCATCATGCCTGTTAGTTCAGCTGTGGGGCTAAAGAAACCTCCAAAGTGGTTCATTTTCCCAGAGTTAAAGACGTTGAGGCTGTCTCCCTCCTCCCCCTTCCCCAATCAAGGAAGAGTGGTTTAGAAAGTGATGATCCAGAGAAAACAGATGATCCAGGTGAATGATGGGATGATTCACCAAAATGACTGGCATCCCAAGTACCTGACTCATGCATCCATTTCCATACTCTTTTAATGGCACCACAGAGAATTACTGTCATATTTTCTGGGAACTGATTTTTTTTTTTCTTTTGCACTGTTGTTGACAATGCAGTCAATGCAATTCATCTCCCAAATTACTCTCCCCCACCCCAAAAAGGCTCCAAAATGACCATGAGTTACAATTACATAAATCAAAATTATATTCTTTGTAACTGAAATATTATGCTAACAGGATGCTATGATCTGATGTTCAGCTCATGCATTTCAAATTGTAGCAGGATTTTTACAAAGCCACATGGTATCTCTGAAGTAGTCCAAGCTCTTATTCGGCTTTAAAAAAATATTAAAAATGACTCGGACCAGACATATCCCTCTGCAGGATGCTGAAGCAGCCTTATGAATCTGCCAAAGCAAAATTCATACTTACTCTTGTGTGCATGGTTTGAAATCCCATTTAGATTGTAATACATGAATAAATTAAAAGACTATGCTCCAAACTGCCTGTTTATGCTTTCTGGAATTTCAGATTAATTTTATTTTTTCTTTCTTTCACACACAACATCCCATTAATACTGGAATTAAAACTGAAGAAATTTAATAGGTTACAATCTTTTTGCAAATAATTGATATGAGTATAAAAGGTCTATCACTGAACTATAACAACAGAAAGACTTCTGGAGACCTGCAGTCAACTATTCTGAGTACTAGTTGTATTTGTGGCAGACTCAAAGTGTTCAAGATTAGAAAGGAAAGATCTTCCAATAGTTACAAGCTGCCCAGTAAAATGATTAGTGGGCTGGGGCACCTTCCTTATGAGGAAAGACTACGGCGTCTGGGGCTCTTCAATCTGGAAAAAAAGGCTCCTGAGGGGGGACATGATTGAGACATACAAAATTATGCACAGGAAGGATAGAGAGATGCTCTTTTCCCTCTCACACAACAACAGAACCAGGGGACATCCACTAAAATTGAGTGTTGGGAGAGTTAGAACAGACAAAAGAAAATATTTCTTTATTCAGTGTGTGGTTGGTCTGTGAAACTCCTTGCCACAGGATGTGGTGATTTCATCTGGCCTGGATGCCTTTAAAAGGGAATTGGACAAATTTGTGGAGGAAAAGTCCATCACAGGTTACAAACCATGATGTGTATGTGCAACCTCCTGATTGTAGAAATGGGCTACATGATCAGAATGCCAGGTGCAGGGGAGGGCACCAGGATGCAGGTCTCTTGTTGTCTTGTGTGCTCCCTGGGGCATTTGATAGACCACTGTGATATACAGGAAGCTGGACTAGATAGGCTTGATCCAGCTGGGCTGTTTTTACATTCTTATGCACTCCATAATGTGAGCGTTGTAGGGGATGCGTCTTTTGCAGGTACACCATTGGATGAAGAACTGGAACATGTTCTTACTCCAACATGTAGGAAACTGAAGAAAGACATGAACTCTCACCAGCCTCTTTCTATGATCCTTGCGCTTGTCTTAAAGTTATTGTGCCACAGGGAATGTTAGATTGCCATTATAAATTGGGGCTGGGATTGGCAGAGGTATAGGGGAGCTAGAGGGCTAGGGCAAGCAGGATCCAACAGCCAGAGAAGGGCAAGGGGAAGCTCACTTGGGTGTGCTGAAGGGATATGACAGTATCACAAACTGTATCAAAAGATTCATCCAGACACTTCTTTGGGAACCATATGTGTATTGCAATGCAAAAACATACCCAGGTGTTCATCTGCATTTCTATCTACTTCAGTGACACAATATTTCAACAGTGTATAGAACTAGTGAATTGGTGAAGTGATGTTCCTGTTCAACTCCTAGTGACTAATTTAAGAGTTAATGTCCACAGCTGGTGTTGGCAAATTCCATTACTTCTGTAAATTCCGGTAGTTGGAATTGGGTCATGGAATCCACATCTCCAGCAGCATACTCAAACTGGCAATGCTCTCTTTAGACTTGCAAGCTGGTTGGAGAGGAAAATACCCCTGCATGGGTGTATACTACATGCCTCCCCACTGCAGTCAGTTCCCCATCTTTTGGGGCTTTGAGAGCATGACTTCCGGATCAGGATGCATGGCTTCTAGGTAAACTTGAGCTGTGCCACATATTTTCGGACAAACAGATCTGCGGTATAACCCTGGGTCCTTCATTCCATCTCTTCATTCTGCATCCACTTCATACCCCTATATATTTAGTGATCTATGCTATGCTAACATGCAGTGCACATATAAGGTATCATCCTTAGCATCTCCTATATCAGCTAACGGAACAGGGAAAGAGACCTCTGCCTGCCCAGGAAAGCTATTGTGAAACATCTGGGACAGTGTTAGGCTATATTTACCATTGGTCTGAATTTATTTAAAACACATCCCTTTTTGTTGTAAATTTATTATGCCATGCGCATTGCCTTCCCCAGTATCTCTCCTGAACTACAGTACCCTTTATACTTCTAAACTCCTCACAACTGCCAGAGGTCAATTCAGGAGTAAAATTTCAAGCAGCCTTTGCTAGTAGAGTACATTTTGGTTTGCAGCATTGTGCTTGTAATATAGGCAGTCCGAACATTCTCTTTTTATCATCAGAAACCAGAATACACAGATATCTACATCATTACACCAGTCTAGACATTGTGCCCACAAGGTTTAGTACTTAAGGCTGTAGCCTTAAGCCTTAGGTGAAAACGCTGCTAGTTTTAATAGACCTCTATTCCCCAATCTGTTCCTGTTATGATATATGCCCCAGGCCTATAGGGAATGTGCAGGCTGGATAGGGCAAGGCTAGGCCCTGATGTCTTGGCTTGCATACATGTAGTGTAGCCCAGGTGCATCATGGGATTGGCTGATGCAACAGGGCACAGCAGGGATGATGCAATACCATGTCACCAGACAATGAGTCATGCAGTCACCAGATCGTAGCCCGCCTCTCATTGGCCAGTGCCAATATATATTGCAACGTGTGCAAGCTGCTGTGTGGGAGATATTATGTGGAGTGCGGGAAGCTACGTTGGTGGAGTTGGTGATCTGAGAATTAAGAAAAGTGCTATCTTTGCTGTTTGCTTGCTGAGCTGCCTTTGCACTGTACATATTGTATATATCTTCAAGTAAAGGACATTTGGCGGTGGAGCACTGCCGTGTCTGTGCCTCGTTATTTACCAGGAGTATCTACCTGACCTTGAGTCTCTGGAGCTGCGATGTCGGCTGCGTACTTCAACAGTTCCAGAAATGATGTTCCAATCAAGAGAAAACAGCAGCCTGGGAGAATGTAGAGACACAATCATGTGGACTGCCTACAAGCAGCAAATGGCAAAGAATCAGAAGGGTCAGATGAAACATATGCCCAAACAGTCTTTAATAACAACTGGGAAAGTTAATATTCAGAAATGTGTGTGCTGTGTGGTGCTCAGTCACGCAAATTTCATCTGAGTGATTTTCACTCTCTGTACTGGATAGTGAAAGAGTAATGACAGGACTGGCTCCAGGTTCCTAGGAGCCCTTGGTCAACTGCTATTGGGGGGCAATCACGGAGGCCTCCTCAAGGTAAGGAAATGTTTGTTCCCTTACTTCAGAATTGCATTGCCCTTATGTCAGTGATGGAAAGTTGGTTAGGATTGCAGCCTAACAGCCCAATCCTGAGCTACCTGGGGCATGCAACTTCGGCGGCACCAAATAAGGCTGCCGCTGGATCCTGTGCACCTCGGGCGGCATCTCCGGAGAAGGGGACTTTTGTCCCCTTCTCCCAGGTAAGGGAAGTAGCCCCGCAATGAGGCTACTCAAGTTACCACCGACCAAAAGGTTGGTAGAAAGTTAAAGGCATTCGTGTAGGGCGCCGAGCCCCACATGAATGCGCAGGATCTGGTGGAGCAGAGCTCCACTGGGCCCGCCTGCCTCCCTCCCCTGGCATGCCTCCTGCCCACCCTCTCCCTGCCTCCCGCCTTCCCCTCATGTCTCCTCCCCGCTTCCCCACTCCACCTGTCTCCTCCCTCCTCGGAACTCCTCCTCCCCACTCTCCTCCCCATCCCCGCTTACTGTGACACGGTTCACAGTTTGTGAGACTGCCAAGTGGCGGAGGACGGGTGCCCGCCCAGCGCTAGCTCAGTGCCTGCCAGCGCTGAGCTAGCACAGGTGCTGGACCAGCGGTATAGTGTGTGCTAGCAAGAGCCAGTGCACTAAGCTCAGGATTGGGCTCTGAGGCTGGAATCCTATATACTCTTATTGGGGAGTAAAATCCAGAATGCACTTTCCTCTCCCCTTGCTGAATATCAGATGAGCACCACTTGAAAAAGCACTTATTTGCCACTTAACGGGGGTAAACTTTTGAAAAGCTCAGTCTTGTGGTTTTCTGATGGCCTAATTTTGAGGCTGTATGCAACTTCCAGGTTTTAGAGGTAGCCTATCTCTGAATGCCAGGTACAGGGAGTGGTGATACAGGTATCTAGTTGTCCTCTGTGGGCATCTGGTGGGCCACTGTGAGATACAGGAAGCTGGACTAGATGGGCCTTTGGCCTAACCAGGGGTGCTCAAATCCCAGCCCAGGGGCCTCTTGTGGCCCTCAGGGACTCCCAATCCGCCCCATGGAGAGCCCCATCTCCAGTAAGTCTCTGGCCCTCCAGAGACCTGCTGGAGCCCAACCTTGATTGTTCAACCTCTTGCATGAGCTATGGGATGAGGGCTCCCTCCACTGCTTCTTCATGTTTGTGATGCAGCAGCGGCAGCAATGGAAGGGTCAGCCTTGCTTTGTGCAAGGCCTTTTATAAACCTTGAACTATTGCTAGACCTTCATTCATTCATATAAGTTTCATCTCTAATATATTAATTTATGTAAATTTATTCAAATTTGAAATGTAAATTAATTCTTTTTTTCCCCCCAGCCCCTGATAGAGTGTCAGAGAGATGCTGTGGCCTGCAAAAAAGTTTGGGCACCCCTGGCCTAATCCAACAAAGTTCTTCTTAGTTTGGTTTGAAATGAGCTAGATCTTTAAACGAAGTACAAAGTACTTTCAAAGTAAATTTCAAAGAAGTAAATTTCAAAGTCAGAATAAATGACAGGAGAAGATAACTATAATAAAAATTACAACATTTGCATACCACCTTTCTCACTGACTCTCACCATACATCCTGAGAGTCTTACGGACTCAAGAAGGATCACATAGGCAGGCTCATTTTTATTTCAAATGAGTGTTTACAATACAGGTCCAACTTTGTTATACATGGATTTTTTATACATGGATTTGGCTCAACTCAAATGGCCACTGCAAATGAGAAGGAATGTGCTGAACTCCAGCGGTGGGGAAAAATGCATCCCTTTAAAATCACAGTTTAAAAAACTGCTCACTGTTGTAGAGAGAGAAGGCCATGCAAGCAATTACAGGTATAACCTAATTATCCACAGATTTTCCTCTCTCGTTGCAATGAGAAGGGTCCTTTAAATTAAGGGAAAACAGTCCTTTAACAATGGGGGGGGGCAGCCAGCTGACCTTCTATCATTCTCTCTAGGCAGCTTCAGCTTCAATTCAAGACCCCTCCCTTCCACCTGAGTGAAAGAAAGATACTTTGCTTTGGTGAAGGGAGGGGTCAAAGCCTTTCTAAGCACCTTGAGAGAAACTGATTGAAGGATTGTCTGCTTAATGACTCTTTCTTACATCACAAAATTTAGCAAGGCTGTTTTTATATCACCTGGCAAAGGGAACTTTGTTTTTTGAATTGATTTGCTTTAGTCCATTTTTTGCCATCCATGTGAGTTCTGGGAAGGGAACCCTCTGAATAATGAGACTCAACCTGTAATTGTTCTATGAGCACTCCTAGTGCCCTTCACTTCCAGAAGGAAGCCTTTATGGCCTGGTCATGGCATCTGTGGTAGCTGGCATCTGTGGTCATCCAGCATCACTCCTGTTTAGCACTCTTAGCACTACGCCTCCTGCCCTGCTAGAGCATTTAAGAAAACACTCTAGCAGGGCAAAAGTAGTCTCGTGGTTGAGCTGAAGGCTGCCCAAAGAATACTAAGCAGGAGTGGTCCTGGTTGAAACCTCCTTGAGTTTAAGAAAATAATCTAATTAAGAAATTTGAGTTGATTTGGTAGGGCATTGACTATGGGGACATGGCAACAGTGGATAACATGACAAGCTCCTGCACTTCGAAATGTACCACAACACCATCATCTAGCAAACAGGTCGGTTTCCAGGACAATAAATGGCTACAACTCTATTGAAAATGATAACCCAACAAGTCAGTAGGAGAACATTTCAGTCTCTCAGGACATCCTGTCATTCTGATCAGGACATCCTGACATTCTGATCTTACGTTCCGTAAGTTAATAGTTCAACAAAAAGGCTTCAAAGACAACTCCAGTATGAAATGGTGGAATTGGAATTTATCAGACAATTCACTTCTGTTGTATTCAGACTTGATCTGCATTTCTTTACCAGTATAGATGTTAAAATACATAGCATAGCATAGTTCAGTGGTTCCCAAATTTTGCGCCGAAGTGCCCTTAAGTGCCATGGCAAACTCACAGGGGTGCATCAGGATGACTTGGTGGCCTCTTCTTCCTCTGACTTTCCCAAGTGCTGCTATCTTGAATTGTGCAAAATCTTGCACAATTTTCATGAAATCTCCTTAGCATCACACAAGATCTCACAAGATCCAAGATGGTGGGATCCAGGAGAGCTGGGAAGAAGAGGCCACCATGAAAGAAGGGAGCCATGACCCCAGTAAGATTGGAAACTGCTGGCATAGTTGAAAAGTTTTCTGTATACATGTGTGTGTAGATGTGTTGCATGTGGGTGCATACATGTATGTATGTGCGTGCGTGCATATATTCATGTGTGTGTGTGTACTGCCAACTCCAGATAATGCTTCACACATCTAACAAAGCCTGCAAAGCTTTTACGAGCAGCTCGTACTACAACAAATCTGTCAGTCTTTAGGTGCCACACAAATGTTGTTCTTGCTGCAACAGACTAACACATCTACCCCTTTGGTGATATTATACTTCATTCAAAACAGATATTTAGTTAGCAAGCTTAATCCCTTCAACAGGTACTGGTTAAAATACAATATAGACAGACTGTTAAAATACAGTATACACGTAGCTGGGTGTTCTGGACGCCAATTCTCTTGATAAGGCTGTTTCTATTACTGTTGTTAGTATCATTGACTGTGCAGGGAGACTATACAACAGTGTCTTTGTGGAACACTCAGCAGAGATATTTATTCTTCTAAGGGCTGTTTCCTGTGTGGGAGTTCTCCCAGTGCCTTAGAAAACATAATCCGGGTGTCTTGCAATTCTGCCAACTACGCCAATTTGTCTTGCAATCCTGCCGACTACGCCAATTTGTCTTGTCTGATTTTCCCTATCCTGTCAACTACACCAATTTGTCCCATCCAAATATTCCGAACTCCTTATCAGTTGGTGCAATTAACAAGAATTTATTGCTACAAACACTGACACTCCCTGCAAGTCGTCTTGTCCAGACGCTTTCCCTCCCCAAAACTCCACTTAACTCAGTGGTTAAAGGTCCAAAGCCTCCAGTCCAAGTCCAATCCAATCTCCAAAGCACAGTCCAATCTTCTGAAGCAGAGTCCCTCCTCTCTAGCAGTGTCCTCTCCAGCAGAGTGTCTCCTCCAGCAGGGTCCTGGCAGTCCTCTCTTCTGTGTCCTCCAGCCGAGTCCAGGCAGTCCCCTTCTCCCGTAGGTCTGGGTCAGGTAGCACTGTCGGGTCAGGTTCCTTCTGGGTCAGGTAGCCTCTCCCTGTGGGTCAGGGTAGCTCTGGGTCAGGTTCTCTCTGGTCAGGTAGTTCTGGGCGCCTTCTGAAGCTGCCTTTTATCCTTTTAGCCCCTTGTTAAGTCCAAGATGCAGCTCAACTGTGAGCCATCCCTTCAGTCCATGTCCATTCAAAGTCTCGTTAAGGTCAAATGAAGCTCAGGTGTCCATCCAGGTCTCCATTGGCCTTGATTGATTACAGCTGTGGAGCCAGCCCTGCCCTTCCCGGAGCTGTCAAACAGCTGTCAAAACATGGAATCGATGTCAACACCACATCATCCACCCGATGATCTTCTGTTCTTCCATTACACAGGGTAAACAAAAATTAAAGAAAACTGAAGTATGAGAATGCCTTAATATTACTCAACCCTGGAGTCTGAACATAAACATTAGTACAAGGATACTTTTATTATTTGCTTGTTTACCTTTCCTTTCTTGTTCTTTTCTTTTTTCCTTTTGGTCAAATCAAGGCCAAGTCTCCCAGATGATGAAATAAAATTAACTTGCAAGTAGAAAATGGGAGATTCCTGTGGGAACTGAAAACTAGCATAATATACAAACCAGCAAAACCAAGTTTCTGGGTTTAAGCCAGCAGAGTCCCATGGTATTCAATGGTACTAATTATTCAATTTTAGGATCCACAGTCTGTGAAGGTATAACAGTGCACAAGTTAAAGCACCAGAACAGTGGTTTCCAAACTGTGTGCCGTGGCACCCTAGGGTACCACAGCGAACTCACAGGAGCACCGGCTCTCCAGGTGCCACCATCTTGGTTGGGCTGAGATTGCCCAAGATCTTGTCTGAAATCTTGTGTAAAATCTTGTGAGATCTCACATGATCTTGCATGGTCTTGGGGAAGTGGTGGTGGCCATTTCATCCTCCCATGGTGCGGCACCACCATGACAGGACGCTGTGAAAGAATAGGGTGCCGTGACCATGGTAAGTTTGAGAACCACTGCACTAGAGGCATGAATCCACAATTGGTGACCTTAGTGCAGTAGGCACTGCTGTTCCAGTAGCTGCTCCTGACCCTAATTTAGCACAGGAATTGTATGTGTTAAGGTGGTGGGCTCTAAATCCCAGCCCGTGGGCCAGATCTGTGCCTGCCAGAATCGATCCCCTGGGTGAATGAAGCTTACCGTTCCCCTGCGGAGCCTCCTTTCTGTGCCACCAATACCCACAAAGCCAGCCACTTCCAGGCTTCATAGCCCCAGAAGGCTTTGCACCTGAATTTCCAGGCAGATGCAGCTGGCTACAGTGATGTTTGGGAGCAATAGGTGGTGCAGAAAGAAGGCTCCCTGACAGAACGGTAAACTCCTTTCACACTTGGGAAGAGATTTCAAAATGCAGCAGTCTCCAGTTTGGAGACCACTGTATTAAGGCATTGTTCTGAATTGGTAGAAATAGGGAAGGAGGTGTTAAGCCTTTTTTCTTTATTCCAGCAAGCAGGCCAAACATAAGAATTCACTTGCTTGATGAGTTCATAGACCATCAACTCCAGAACTTGGTTTTGAACAGCAACCAATCAGATGCGTCTGGGAGCTCACAAGCAGGACATGAAAGCAGTGGCCCTCCAATGTTTGGTCATTGCCACTGCATTTGGTAGTATTTTAAAAATGGAGAGTTCTCCATGACCTTCTAGGGATGTAATGGGAATTGCATCATAGTTCAATGGTACAGTACATATTATGCATGCAGACGGTCCCTGGTGCAATCTCTGGTATTTCCAGTTAGGGCCATTTGAAACTCTGGACAACCATTGCCAGTCTGCGTAACAATCTTGAGCTAGATGTTCTGACTCAACTTTCAAGGGTTGTTTGGGCAGAAGTGTAGTCTGGGAAGAAACATCACTAAAACACATGTTCTAACAGAGCGCTATGCCAGCAATGCCAGCAATTCACGCTGATAAGGTTATTAGTGGATTATCTGGTTCAGCATTAGCAAGTAGGCTGAGGATGTTGGAGATCTTCATGACCTCCAGGTTGAAACTGGCTCAACAGCGATGGCATATTTCCTAAAAATATGGGAATCCAAGTTTAGAGAAGAGCTGTGAAGGTGATTTCAGTTTGTAAAGTGATGAAGGTGATTTCAGTTTCAGTCTTCTCTTTAGGGTACAATTTTCATTTTTGGTCTCTGTTCCTGTAGTGCAGTTGTTGAACCATGCACTCTAAAATAATCCCAGTGACTTCAGTTTAACTACTCTTAACTGTAGCTGGTATAGTGCAGCAGTAGTGATAGCTGAACAGCACCTGTCTTTCTCAGGGGCAGAATTGTCATGTGGCTTTGCCCAGAGGAGAGGGAAGCCAAAGGACAGCTAATTAGAACCCCTGCATCAATTTGCTCTATATACCTTGAAATACAAAATGCTGGAGACAATAGAGGAGGGCTGTTTCCCTGCTTGTACATTTCCTGAAGGCTTTGGTTGGTTGCTGTGGGAAACAGAATGCTGGACTAGATGGCCCTGTGCTCTGATGGCAGGGCTCTTCTTATGTCTTGGATATTTCCTGACAAGATGGTTCCTGCTTCTTCTGCTTCCACAACTTGTGTTTATTTTCCAATTTGGACATTTGTCAGCATTCCCGATGCCTTCCATTGTGTAGTGTAAGCTCTTCCTAGCTCTCTTGAAAGATGCAGAAGACACTGAATATATAATGGTGATTCTTTCTCATCATGCATTTACTTGCAAAAATAAAATTCCCGCACAATTCTCCCTTACCCCTAGGAATAGCAGTACAGGGTCAGCTGGGCCTTAGATTCCAATTTTAGACTGAATCTGTGCCACTTTCTGCATTTTACATAAGGAAAAAAAGTTACAATATTCCTCTAATGCGAACAGTATCCAGGAAGGTTTCCTGACCAGTAGAGAAAACTTGTTTTGATCAATGAGCGCCATTAACTTCTGCATAACCTGTTGGACCTGAACCAGAATGGCACTGTACAAATCTCATGGAACTGCCATGGAAGAATGAGGTGTTTCAGATTACATGAGTGAGCACTGCACTTCCAACCGAAGGTAAATCCTATTAAGGTAAGTGGAATGAGTTGAATGTGGCTTTAAGAATGTATGAATGTGAAGGATGTGAGGTTGGGCAGAGATCCATATGGCCAAATACATAGCCCAGGGGTGCTCAATAGGAGGCAAAATGAGTAGATCGCGGAGTGCCGACCCCCCCCTTCAGGTGCCTCTGGGAGGAAACGCTGGGAGTAAGGCCCATTGTACTCAATAGGGCTTACTCCCAGGTAAGTGTGGCTAGGATTGCAGCCTCACAGCCTAATCCTAGGCATGTCTACTCAGGAGTAAGTCCTGTTATACTCAGTGGGGCTCAAGGTACACCAACATACATTGTACACATAAATGTTATATGTTATGATGGCGCGAACATTGTAAAAAAAACTCTGGTAGATCTCCGGGCCTTGCTGGGTTTCAAAGTAGCTCTCGAGCCAAAAAAGTGTGAGCACCCCTGACATAGCCTTTCAGTATCACTTTCGGAGTTTTTTCTGTAGGTTAAATAATTTTTAAAAAACTGAAATCAGAAAGCAAACAACTAGGCTATCAGCTGATTAAAGATTTTTTTGGTCCTTAATTATCACCTGCCTTTTAACTGTTTACTTGACTCATTAGTTTATGCTTGCATATGGGTGTTATTTCATATGGGGTGCTTGCATATGGGGATATTGAAGTAAGTGTGTAGTGAAAGTAAATGCTAAAAAAAATAGCAATGAATATTCCCCCCCTCCCCAAAAAAGGACAGCTTTCCTTTTACAGTCCCAGACCAAAACCAAAATAAGATAACCAGGTGTCATTAGCTCTCTATCTTACTGTGACTGTGTTGAGTAAAACTGTCACACTGATTAAGAGCACAGTAGTTTCTTTTATAAGGTTTCTGAACTCACTCTTTCATTCAAGAACATAATGTGTTGTCAACTTCTGAAGACAGGTGTCCTGCTGACTGAATGCTGGGATAAGGAAGGAAGTGGAGAAGCTATAGGAGACTCCTCTCATGAGGTGCTTGGGATGTCAAAGTGCCCTCTTGAGGGCCCAAAAAATTATAATGATTTTTGCTGTATTCCCCCCCCCCCAAGATGCAGTCCTAGACTCTGATGCTGGTGCCAGTCTGCTGGCACAGGATAGAATACAAAAGGTGTTCCCACTTCACAGGTCTGCCCTTTTCTGCCCACAGGCAAGCTAAATGCTTCACAGGTGCCTGCCCAGTGGCAAGGCGGAGAAGGGGTCTTGGGGTAGCAAGACAGGGATCTGATCATTGGGTGTCTGCTGACTGGACAGCAGTTGCCCTTCATACCTTTGTCCTGTTTTTTTTCCCCCAAGATGGAGGCAAGAAGAAGAGAGAGGATCAAGCTGTGCTGGGCAGCAATAGGTGAAAAGGCCAATGGAGCTTTTTTCATTTCATTTCATTTCTTTTTTGGAGGGAAGCCAGAGTGAAATGAATGCCTTGGAGCTACGTGAATGGAAGAAAAATTATTTGCAAGATTTGGGTGGAAAAATCATTTGGAGAAGGAGGATGAGAAGTTGATTGGGGAGGGATCTGTGAAGTGGGGAGTCATTCGTTGACAGAGACTGTATTTGGGGGAGCAACCGAAATCTGGGAAGAGGTGTTTCAAGCCTTGGCTGGCTTATCAGAGCTTTCCCCGCCAGACACGCAAAGCAGGCGACAGGAAATCTCGCACCCTGGAGAGAAAGCGATCCTTTTACGGCCGTCGCCAGGCTTTGCCAGCTGCGCTTGTGGGCTGGTCGCCTGGGTTTGTAGAATGGGCTGGTGGGTTGGAAGGGGGAAACGAATGGCAGCCTGCCCTGCGGAAGAACCGGGTCCGTTTCACATCGCCCGTATCACACGTTTGGAGAGGGTCTGCCGATGACTCTAAAGACGGGGTGGGGGGAGAGGGAGACTGCGAGGGAATCCAGATCCCGTTCGTGCCTGGTTCCAAGTGGGTCTTGTTTGCTCCCAGACTGTCCAAGATCCGGCGTGGCAGCCTTCGAAGCAGGCTCGCTCTTTCTAAGATCCGGAAGCCCACTGAGCCGGAGTCTTTCGATTTCAGCCCACATTCCCACCCCTTTCCCAAACACGTTTAGGGACCAAGCCTCAACGACTTGAGTGTGTTCATAATCACGTGACCGAGTAACAATATACTGTAAGATCCGGAAGCCCACTGAGCCGGAGTCTTTGGAATTCAGCCCGCATGTTTCCCCACTCCCCAAATACATTTAGGGATCAAGCCTCAGCAACTTAAGTGTGTTCACGATTACGGGATCGAGAAAGGATATACTGCACACTGTATTTCTTGGAAACAAATATGTTTGAAACCGGGGAAGAAAAACTGCCATGTAAATGTATTTCCGGACGGGTTGCAAACAGACCCAAAGACATCCACTGGTTCTGTCTGGGAGAGGAATCAAGTTGGGGCGGAAGCGTTCACACGCACAAGCGTGTCTCCGTTAGTTGTGCCTTCCGACGCGTTGATCCGAACTGCACGCGTTTATATGCAGACATCCTCCCTTCAGCTCATAGCAGCGACTTCCGAGGAGGTGCGTTTCCGACGGAGGGAAAGCGAGCCTCCTTTGCAACCACTTTTATACACGCGAGGCTGAGAGCCCAGTCCTACGCATTCCTACTCGGAAGTAGGTCCCATGATAATCATTGGAGCTTACTCCCAGGAAAGTGTGGCTAGCGTTGTAGCCTCAGGTTGCATTTTCCTGGGAGTAAGCCCCATTGAACACAATGGGACTTCCTTCTGAGTAGACACGCATAGGCTTGGGCTCCGAGTCTGGTCCTTCCTCCAGTGGAAAGCCCCCCCTGGCACCGACTCGGACGCCAAGGATCATTTTGCAATCTCTCTCTCTCTCTCTCCCGCTTCGTATCCCGCAAGGAGCAGCATTCACACGTGCGGCCCGAGAGGGTCCGCGGCGCCTCGGAGCTTGGTACGCGTCCAGGCCCTTAGTATTCCGGGCAGGCGCCTCGCGGGCTTGCCTTGACAAGGCAACAAAAGCGGCTTCCCTTTGGAGGCTGCCGCAGAGGCGACTTGCAAAGAGTGGTCAAGACGGGGCTGGGCTGGGGGGCTGCGTTTCCTCCTCCAAGCAGCTTCTCCTCCAGCCAGCCAATTAAGCCCCCCCGTCCCCCCCAGGAGGCGACCTGTAGCAGGGAACAGGAATGGGCTCCCCCCGCCCGCTTGCCGTTTCCCTTCAATGGGACGCCACTTGAACTTGAGACGCCATTGTCTCGGGGAATCCTCCCCGTTTTAATTAAACACCGCTCTGCCCCCCCCCCCGCGGCTGGAGAGGCATCCCATAATAGGCGGGGGTTCTCTCCCTGCGTCCTGGCAGCTGGCGCTGGTGGGCTGTTGTGTTTGAGCAACGAACTGTTCAGGAGGGAGCGAGGCAGAGCTCCGCGCAGCCTTAATAGACCTGTCGGGACAATGAAGGCACCTTGGCCATGTGAGCCGCGGCCAAACCCGGACGGGGTGGGGGGAGAGCAGCAGCCGCGGGGATCCTCCAGGCTGAACGGCGCACCGCCCAGCCCAGAAACTTGGAAGGAAGTTTCTTTGTCTCCGGGGAACTGACTTCCAAGGAAGGCTGCCTGCCTCCTGCGCTCTCTCCAAGCACGCTTCCTCCTGGCCAAGGAGCCAATTGGCAGGGCAGCAGCTGGGGGGGGGTCTCCTCGCGCGTAGAGGGAGCGGCGGCTCGTGGGCGAAACCCGTCCAGACCCACAGACACGCGAGCGCCTGCCGATCTCAAACACGTCCGCTTGGACGGTCGCTGAATACACCCAGGAAGCGCACTCTCACTCGGCCAGCTTCTCTCGTTCTGGGGAAGGCATTTCCCAGGGGCATTCCCTAAGAGACGTGCCCTTTCCAAGCAATGGGTTGCGGGTGCACGTGAGGACTGCTTCCAGGCGAGGTGAAAGCAAGAACGGCTGGCACGGTGTTCAGAGTAAGAATAACAGCAGTCCCAAAAGGCAGCTCGATATCAACTGAAGCCATTTCTGCCCAACGTTGCATATACGCAACAGGGATCAAATGTGCACACCCGGGCAGAAATGGGTTAAAAGAGCCTCTTGATGACACCCCCCTCCCCCAGGCCTAGTGCCGAGAGTGGTCGAGGGGTAACCCCCAATTTGGTTTGTTCCGCAGCAGGCTTAAACCAGCTGGGGGCTTGGCTTTCGCAAGGGACGCTACGAACGTCTGAAAGCGAATCTTCACGTGTCGTGTGTTGTTCGTTGGGCTCATCAAAAGAGGGAGGCAGCTGTTAAAAAACAGAAATCAAAGCCATGATCTGGCTGTAAGCCATAACAAAAAAAGGGGGGGGGTTGTCTTCGAATTGGAAGTGATGGCAGCCCACACTCTTATTTATTTATATATTTATTTATTTATGTATTTATTTATTTCTACCACGCCTTTCCACCCCGCTTAAGGGCCCTCAAGGCGGCTTACAACAATATTTCAATACAATAAAAGAAACCTGACTTCCAAGGAAGCCTGCCTGCCTTCTTCAGGCGCCTTCACACGTTGGTGAGAATATTTCCCCGGTGCCCGTTTTCCTGGAAGCATCAGTCGAATGCCCGTAACGTGAGGAAGGGGCCCGCTTTCTCCAAGCGTCCGCTTTTCAAGCAGTTCACATTTCGCGCGCTCGTCCCCTTGTGAAGGTCTTATTTGAGCGACGTGTTTCCAGTGGGGTCCCTTGAAACCGGTCTTGAAGGAGGGCGTGCCGTTTGAAGCCCCTTCACCGGAACCCAAAGCTCAGATCCAAAGCCGGAACAAGCTCTCATCTGAGGAGCTGCGCTAAACCACTCATTCACTGGCTTGGAGGCAGAGGCGCGGAGAAACCCTTCGGGCTAATGGAGGGCCGGTTTCCCCTCCCTGAGTTGCCCTGTCCCCTTTTGGCCAAAGCCAGCTAAGCTAGTTAAATGATAGTCCAATCCTATGCATGTCTACTCAGAAGTAAGTCCCATCCGAGTCAATGGGGCTTACTCCCAGGAAAGTGTGGCTAGGATTGCAGCCTCAGAGCTCAGTCCTATGCATGTCTATTCAGAAGTAAGTCCCATCAGAATCAATGGGGCTAACTCCCAGGAAAGTGTGGATAGGATTGGGTTGTGAGTTTGTACACACCGCAGGGCTGGGAGGGGGAGGATGGAGAGACGATGTCTTCCAAGAAATTTCCGCCAAGAAAAATAGTAGGAAGATTCCCGCCAAATTGACACGGACGCTTCCAAAAAAACTGGAGGATATGGAGTCGTCCCAACTGCTCACCCATTCCTGCCTCGAATAATCGCTACGAGTAGTACGAACATATGCTTTCCACGTCATGACACTTCGCAGATCCTGCACGCACTTTACAGGGCAGAGGGTCCCATGGATCCCCAGTGATTTTGTTGGTTTGCTGGTTTCAACCTTCCAAGGATCGAGGTGCGAGAGGATGAACGTCAGGAAAGAGATCTTCTCCCCACACCCACCCCACCCAAAGACCCGATCCAATCAAGGATAAGCGCTTTTAAATCCCATTGAATTCATAGATGGGACTTATTAAGCATCTCCCCTAGACTCCCATAGAAATCAGTGTCGGAAGAACCTTAAGGATGCGCTCTCCGAAGGAAGACCATTGAATTCGATGGGGCTGATTCTTAGCAAGTTCTCTGGAACTGCGCTGCAAGCGCTGAACTTGGCCCGTCTCCCAAAGAGGCATTTCTAGCGTGTGTGTGGCTGCAATCGACCTAGACTGAACTCATTGATCTCAATGGAAGGCACTGCCACCTAAGTTCCTACGGGGTTAGGGCCTGTAGCCCCAGTTCCCAGAAGCATCCTTGTGGGTTGTCGTTCTGTCTGAACTCTTTCTACGCCTGGAAAGAGTTTACTGTCGTCTCGGCTTGACTTGACCGAGTCGAGGCTTGCTGGTTTCACTTGCACATTTCGGATGGTGGCGTCACCGTCTGAACGGCTGTCACAACCAAAGGTTTTTTTTCTTGAAGCAAAGTGGGCGAACCGCGGTTTTCGCACTCAGATGTTGGCTCTCCTGGCTCAGACAGCAGACAGACCCCTTTGAACACAAGTGCAACTACTCCCAAGTAAAACCGCCACCGAGACCTAATGAGCCGGGGAGCGTGGCACGCAGATCTTAAGCACGTTTGCTGCCCTGATTCCATGCCAATCTACTTGGAAGTAAGCCCCTTGCATTTCAGCAGAGATGGAAAACGTGTCTTTGATTCGGTGGGGGAATTATTTCTATGTATGAGCGGTGAGTTGAGGGCGTCACTCTTCCCTTTAATGGAATTGCTCTAAATGTCTTTACACCGCTTTAAAGGGAGCCAAACGTCGAGATCGGACCCGTCACATGTGCCTGCTTTGATCCTGAACAGAATCCAGCCCAGAGGACTTTTCCCTCCCTATTTCCATATGGGATATGGAGTCGAGTGTCCGTCTCGCAAGCACAGGGCCCCCATCAGAAATCAGAAATGGATCATAAATAAATATTATACATGGTGTGGGAGCAGAGCCAGTGGCAGAGTCATCTCCACAGTGTTCAAAACGTGGGAAAGAGGCACTTCGAAACGGATTCCTCTTGCTTTGAAGTGAGCCGTCTTGGCTGTACTGTGTCTCCAACGACCATCCGAAACACACCTTGTACTGAGGAAGTCTGAGTCCCTACGCACTTCCATGGGAAGAAACCCCACCAAGAAGGAAGACTCACTTCTGAGAAGATGGCATGCTTCTCTTGCCTACTGCTCATTCTACATGTGTTAGCCTCGAGGCACCACCCCTGGTTCGTTCAGCCCCTGGCTTTGATTCCAAAGCCGAACACTCGTGAGTCAGGAGGCCTGGGCAGACCAGGAATCTGCGGAAGAGTGTCTGTGTCACTGTGTGGGGAAATTCTGTGACTTGGGGGCAATACTTGGTATTGCATCAGTAGGGTTGGCCAAAGAGATCTCAGCCAAAGTGAGAAAGCTCTCTAGCAAAGTTTAGAGGACTGCTCATGGAAAGAAAGAAAGAAAGAAAGAAAGAAAGAAAGAAAGAAAGAAAGAAAGAAAGAAAGAAAGAAAGAAAGAAAGAAAGAAAGAAAGAAAGAAAGAAAGAAAGAAGAGCTAGTTGGCTTCTTGCATTAGATCACTTAGGCTGCAACCCTACATACACTTTCCTGGGAGTGAGCCCTTTGGAAACAATAGGAATTCTTAACAGACAGGCAAAGGATTGTGCTGTTAACGATATTGTTGATGACAATGCAGATGAAGCAATACTATGAATTAAAAATTTTTTTAAAGTGAATGAATCTGTGCCTTCGACACCCAGGTCTAGACAGGCGCCTACTACACCACTGTTAAGAACCGTAGTCGCCTCCCTGAGTTGACCAGGGACACAGGTGCTTCTGAGCAATCATCAGGTGCAATCTGAAACCAGTGAGGGCCACCCCCTTCCCTGAAGAACACCCAGAACCTTCTTTCCAAAGGGGACTGGGGAAAGCTGACACTCTCACAGGGGGTGGTGCTCCTGCTCTGCATTTTCAGCGTTCATAAAAAAAAAAACACTAACACAAAGTTTCAAGTTGTTTTACTTGTGGAGATAAAAGGGGAAAAATACATATACAGGTTTTATTTTGTCTCATTGTTCACAGTAAAAAGGAAACTTCCTGGGCTCTGCCATTGACTGGAAAGACACTGGGATAACTAATTAGTTAGAACTAAGATTTTATTTTAAAATTGTTTAAAGTTACCTTTGACTGTTTGACAAAATTACCTCTGGTTAAATATATTTGACAACCTGTTCTTAACTTCTTTCTATTCTGTGCTAATTCATTCCTCCTCTTCTCTGTACCCATTAGGCCTCATGGTCATCACAAAATATTTGATTAGGGGCCTGATGGCTCCCCTGAGTATTTGTTCTTGAGGGTTGTTTATTTTTTTAAAAATCTAAGCAAAGAGGATCTAATCAGTCACTCCAAAATAGGTTTTGTAATTTTTGTTTTGTTGAAATCGAACTGTTAAGCTAGATACCAAAGCGGCCAGGATACCCACCAGATCTAATGATGAACCCGGAAGCAAAGAAGTCCTTGTGGTGCCAGCCATAGATGTACTGTACTGAGAGACAGAGGAAGAATTCGAGAGTGTGCTAAGGACAGCTGTGGGGGAATCTCCAGACCATCAGAACTGAACCTCAGGAAGAAATCTGAAGAACAAATAAATTTAGAAAAACTTGCCTAAAACTTGGTATTTTTATCTCCCTTCCTAATAGAGAATGAAGGAACTAACCATCAGCTAGTTATAGCAACTCCAGTTAACGAGATCATAAACTCTTCCCAGCATTTTTACCTGGAGAAATAAAAACCTGGGATGGTGTTTTGAACTTCAACTGGATTCAGTTTGTTTCAGGCAGATCCCAGTTTTCCATGACTTTTCTGTTCTCCAGTCCTCAGGTATTTGAAGTGCCTTTCCAAGGAAATTTCTCGTTTTTGTCTCCCCTTCCCCTTCAACTTGAAGGGGCAGCAAAGGTTAATAAGTTAAAGAACTGTTCTGTTCCAGATTACTTTGATATCATACTTTTATAATGCTGTGATCGAATAAGAATGGATAGAAGGACTAATATAGAAAAGCACTTCAGGGCATAGGAAATTGAGGCACAAGGGGTGTGTGTGTGTGTGTGTGTGTGTGTTTCACACTTTTATTAAAACCAGAACACTGGGGTTCTCCTGTCAACATGATAGCATGGATATCTTTGGGGGAGGGGGAGAATCTCTAATTGGAAAGAAATTATGCTCCCTCAGAAAAAGTGGTTTGATTGTCGGTGTTTTTTTATGTTTGTTGAATAGCACAAAATTTAATAGCATTAAAAGGAGATAGTCTCAGAACCTATGGACTGAAATTTGATCTTTGGCAATAATAATAATAATAATAATAATAATAATAATAATAATAGTAGTAGTAGTAGTAGTAGTAGTAGTAGTAGTAGTAGTAAAGACATTCCAAGCGGAGTTGGGAAAGTCTGGTTAGATCCCCTGAGAAACTAATGTGGTCTCCCCTTACTCGTTTGGACAGAATCACAGCAGAACCCAAAACATCTCACCTCAACCAGAGGCAGTGCCTCTCCACTCTGCACAAGCAAAATTTCTGTCTGCTTTGTCTGTCAGTTACACTTTCTGCTTTTCTTTCTTGTTGTCCTTCTGGCACACCCAGGCCAGAGTTGAGCAGTTTCCAGTCACATTCATTTCAGCAGGAGAACTAAATTAACGACTCCCTCGCTCCCATTGGGATCAATGGGACCAGCCAGTTTAACTTGGACTGGGATCGAGCCCACTTCTGCTATTATATTGGATCTATTACAGTATTTATTTTATATTAGTCATTCTATACTTTCTCTTAGTTATTTCTATTTATTTTATTTCTTTATTTAAAGGATTTTTATACTGCTTTTCGGATACCCTGATTTCCTTCCATCAGATCTACCCCGTAGCTGTGTTGTTACAGCAGAATCGATCCTTTCATTGTGACCTTGTGTCTACTGTAGTTGTGGCTCTTAAACTCTTTTCCTTCGGCTCCTCCATCTCGCCAATCTTCACACAACACAAGCAGAGGAAGATCACGCCTCTTTGGGAACTGGATCCTCCACAAATTTCCGTGCCATTCCCCCCACACCCTTGCAGCTCCCCTGGACCTTCGTGGGCCTGCCGTCAGGGGCTGGGGAGGATCGTGGCATTCTGAATACTCGCCGGCTGTCCCCGTGTCGTTCCATTGCGAGGGACCTCCGGGACCGTTTGGTGTTCGTGGAGGGGGGGCGGGGCGCTGCCTGTGTTTTTTCCTCCGAGGTCCAGGCCGGGCAGAGGCGCCTTTGATCCCGGGCGAGAAGGAAGCGCGTGCTTCGTGCAGGAATGTGCCGGGGCCGCGGCTGGACTTGGGGGGCTGGCGGGGCCTCGCAGCTGCAGGCGGGCGGGGGCGGGGAAGGGGGGAGGCGCGGCGGTGTCAGCTGGGGGTGCTCCGTCTCATAACTCAAGCCGTAAACTCGATCCCTTAAAATTACTCTCATAATAAATCAATCCTGAAATTAAGAGGGAGGGAGTGCGGGGGGGGGGGAGGAAGGGGCACCTCTGGACTCCAGAGGTGTTGAGATCCACGTGGGTGCGGAGTGGCCGAGTCTGTGCCTGGCTCTCTTCCCCCTTCCCCCCGATCCCTTTCCTGCGGAGTCCCGGGGGAGCTGAGAAGGTGGGGGAAATGGATCTGACGCCTGTGGCTAGAAAAAGGACAGCGAAGTTTGTGATTCCACAAGCCACTTCTTAACCCAGCTGGTTGGAGAAGTGCTGACTTCCTCCACCCTCCCACCTGACACCTATACCTGTAAGTGAATACCTGTATTCCCAATACCTGTAATGGAAACGAAAACGGACTGAACGCCTTCCTTTCTCTCTTCCCATAGGGATAAAATCGCACTCAAGTCCGAAGATCAGAGGTAAGGAGTCGAAAAAGCCGAGGCTGGGATCCCAGGAACGCACACTGGGCACAGCAGTCTGTTCTCTTGGGACTTGCTGGGAAGAAGGGCTGCAATCCTGTCGCTGGAGCTGACTTCTGAGTGAACATCGTCAGCAGAGGCAAGGCAACTGTGTGGAGGCTCCCAAGGGGCAATCTGGGGATCCTAGATACACTTAAACAGTGTTTGAAGTGTAGCAGGTAAATCAATAAGGGTGCCTGCTCGAACGTGTTTACTCGGGAGTAAGGCTCGCTGAGTGCAAAGGGATTTAGAGTTTCAATCTTTATTTTGAGGATCTTTATTTTAACTTGGAAGCATCATCATCATCACCTTTATCTTTATTTTAACTTGGAAGCATCATCATCATCATCACTACTACTACTACTACTACTACTACTACTACTACTACTACTACTAAAAGCAGCAGGTCTTAATTCCAAGCAGAACTATTTAAGATAGGGCGCCAAGCTAGACGGACTTCAAGGTAAAGCTTGAGGACACTTCCTTGGAAGCAAGGTTCATTGAACCCAATGGGACTTACCTGCGTGCAGACTTGCCTGGCTGCACGTGTCCCCAAATAAAACCGTCGGGATTTTCATCCTCAAAGAACATGTTTCCAGTTCGGGTGTTGACCTGGTTGGCGATCAGGGCCTGGATCTGGACCCACCTAGAAGGTTTCAGGGTGAGCAGATGTCATAACTGCCAAAGAGGACCAGGCACCCCAAAATGTAGGACATCCAAGAAAAATGTAGGATATGACAAAATAAAAGGTAAAAACACTGGTGTATTCATTTCATGTGGTTAATTAAACACTATATTACTTGTTATTAAATTTAAAACTATATTACATAAAATTTATTGCATAAAATTTATCCTCCTCTTACAAGAAGGCTATGAGCTGCCTGCAGAGGCCCGCTCACAGGAAAAGGATAACACAGGGAAAGGATAACGTTTAAGTTCTTTTCCATGACACAAAGCTAAAAAAGAGGACGTGTCCTGGAAAAAGAGGGCGTCTGATCACCCTGGTTTTAGTAGAGTTTCTCTCCACGAGATGTCCTTTTCTCAACAATCTTTGGAGCGTGGGGACAAGCGCATGCCACGCAAGTTTCCACCTGGATCCTGACCGTTTTTACTCGGAAGTAAGTCCCATTGTTGTGAATGGGGCTCCTTCCAAATGAGTATGTTTGCAAGGCTGCAGCTTGGATGGGAAGTCCAAAGGGAAGGGGTCTGGTCTGGCGGTGCCCAAGGTTTTCTAAGGGGCCTCCGGAGACCCGCTTCCCAGAGGCATCAGCCAGCCCCGCTTCTCCTGGCTGAGGTGCGCATGAAATGCGGGCGGTGGGCGGAGGAAGACTCGGGGGAGGCGGGCCGAGGAAGAGGCGGGAGAAGCCAAGGCTAATTGCGAGGTGCAAGTGCGACCTCTGTGAGTGTTCGGGTCGCTCAACCAGGTCCGGCTTCTTTCTCCAGGGATCAATATAGCCGCAGCCGAAATGGGGGCTCTACCTAGGGGGCTCTCTCTGGCTCTCTCCCTTCCAGGCATTAGACGGAGCCCTCGCCCCGCTCCAGAGTCAGGATCGCCCTACAGAGCCACTCCTCTCTCTCTGGGTCTTCATCCCAAAGGAAGACAGGAGAATCAGTGGGGCTGGTTAACGAGGTGGATCGCAGCCTCACGCCCAGGAAGCGGGCTGTTTCCCCTGCCACGCTGAGCTCAGCAGCCTGACGTCCCTTCCTCTATCTGGAACACGTAGACCAAGGCCATTAGTCAGAAAAGGACTACTGGCCCCTGCTTGGGATGAGAAGTCTACACAAACCAGGAACGTTTCCAGAATTGTAATGATCATCCTAAAAAATGGCCTGTTTTCTATGGGGCAGTACCTCCAGACCCCCCAAGGAAAAGGTGTTTCGAACAGTGGGACAGTGGACAGTGGGGACAGTGGTGGCAACCCTAACCAATAGCTGGAGCGAGAAAGCTGTGGGTGCAGGGAGTGGCCATTTGGGAGAGTGCCCCGAATTGTTTGGGGGGGCTGATGTCATGTGGTTCGATGCACTGAGGAATGCAGACATTCACGCTGCTGCGGCGTGGGGCACAGTGCTGGGCTTGGACTGGGTAAATCTGGAATTTGAAGTTCCTCCCAGGCATGAAGCCTGCTCATTGTGTGTCCTTGGACCAATCACTGTCTGTCTCCCAGCCTAACTACCTCACCGGGCAAATAAAATAACATGGGATACTACAGTCCTAATGTTTTGCTGGCCCTGAGCTCCTTGGAGGCAGACCGCCATCAAAAAAAAAAAAAAATGCCCAAACAAGTTCTCTCCCACCTGCTGCTTCCCAACACCACCCAGCACCTTCTTCGGTCAACCAGTATCAACCAACATCAGTATGGATGCATGAATATCAACCAATATTCAGTATGGATGCATTTACGGAATGGATGTGTAGGTATCAGGGTGCAGCTATTCAACTTGGGTTCCCAGAGTGGAAAGTATGTGTTCAAATATCAGCGATCGTGTCAACCTCAATATATTCGCTTTCAGGTAATTGTTTACAGTCCGAGCAGTATCAACTCTGAGGTCCAAGAAGGAAATGGGGGCTATCCTGGGTAGGGTGACCAGGTGTCATAACCGCAAAAGAGTACAAGACACCCCAAAATGCAGGGAATCAAAGAAAAAACGTAGGACGTGACAAAATAAAAGCTAAACACATTAGTAGATTGATTTCATGTAGTTAATTTAAACACTATATTACTTATTATTAAACTATATTACATATACTTTATTACAAAATAGTTTATTAATTACAAGAAGGCTATAAGCTGCCTGCAGGGGCTGTTCACAAGGAAAAGGAGGACATTTAAGTTCTTTTCCAGGTCATGTCCTGGAAAAAGAGGACTACCTGTTACCCTGATCCTGGGGTAAAGTTAACACAGACCTACAAAATTGAGGGTCAGAAAAGTTTTCCCCAAACTTTATGGTGGTTTGATATGAATTTGGGGCGCCGATTCCAAAAATGGCATCCGTTTTGCCCTATCACGTCTAGTTTTGGAGATATAGTATAGCCTCATTAGTGAATGGCTCAAGCAGCTTCCTCATGAGGAAGCCATGGTGTAGACTTCCTCATGAGGAAGCTGCTTGAACCATTCACTGAGGAAGCTGCTTGAACCATTCACTAAAGAGGCTTTGGAGTGTCTCCAAAACTAGACGTGATAGGGCAAAACGGATGCCATTTCTGGAATCAGCACCCCAAATATACCCAGGAATTGGTATAACGTTTAAGGAAGCAAAATGTGTGTTGGCCTGTGTAATAGGAAGGTAATCATGATTGTGTGCACCTCTCCCCCGCTCCCACCATCTTTTTGAACAATTCATTCTTTCTTGATTTGAAAAAAAAACCAAAAACATAAGGTCCTTGGAAACACGCAACATGTGCTTAGAATCCAGGGTCAATTGGCGTCGAACTGTCAAATTCTGCCTTTACGGAGCGGCAGATCAAACTGGTCTGCAGCCCAAAGATGGTTGCTACAGACTGGGCTTCTCCCAAGGAAGATGAGCAGACCAGATGATGGTGACGGAGATGCCCCGAGGACAGCGTGTGGTTTCCGATGGGAAGAGGAGTGTTGACTGGCAGCTGTTTGAAAAATACTGCGGCTGGGAAGAGGGGAAGGAGCGGATAAGGAGCTCCTGGAACGGGAATCAGCGGACCAGGGAGTTCGGTTGGGATGACGTTTCTTTTCGCCTGTGGCTTTGGGAGACATATGAAGCGATGAGCCTCGCTCCCCTTGTCCATTTCCTCCTTCTCTCTCCTTCCCCACCACTTTTGCTGTTTTTTTTTGGGGGGGGGAAGGAGAATCTTGGGGTTTTGGAGGCAGCCTTTGATCACCCTTGCAGCGGTAATGCGTGATTGAAACTCTCCTTCAACCCTATTTTTGGCATGGTTACTCGGAAGTAAAAGTGCTTAAAACGTGCATAGGATTGTAGCCTTTGACTCCACTGATCCACCCCCTCTCCACATTGGCGAAAGTCCTGCAAAAAAGGACCCCCCTCCTTAAACAAAGACACGCACACACACCTTATCTCCCCAGTTCAAATAGCCCGGACCGGCCAGTACGTCCTCCTCCCTCCCTCCCTCCGGTGTTCCTCTGAAACCACTGAGTCCTAAACCTACCCAGGTCCTAAAACCTGAACCCCAATCCACCTGGATCCCAAACCCATTAGATATGCCACACTAGTTTCTAGGGAAGAATGCTTTAGAGCCTGGTGAGGCCACGATCCTTAGGAGCAAATTCTAGCACACACTGAGCTCTAACAGAATCTCGTTCCAAGGAAAAACGTTTCGGACGAACAATGCTGCCGAGTCTCTGAGAAGTTGGCGCGATTTCAGCCTCCACCACTACATCCACCTGCGCAAAACACTATTGGTTTCCACAGGCTTGAACAGGCCAGTTCTCCGAGGAGTGGTGATGGTTCCACGCCAACCCCTGTGCAGTCTGATCCCACGTGTGAGGGTATCTTTGGTAGGCAGTCTCACTAAGGTAAATGTGACTGACAGCATGTCTACTCAGAAGTAAGTCCAATTGTGCTCAGTTGGGCTTACTCCCAGGAAAGTGTGCATAGAATTTTAGCCTTGCTCCCGTGTACGTGTGCATAGGAGATCACCTTTCCTTTTGCTTCCCGAATGGCAGAGAGAGAAAGTTGGCTGACAGCGTACCTGTGCAGGTGGGCTGCAGTGTGTCCTGCCTTTGCTCTTGGTAGGAAGGGAAGCAGTTTTCTGCAAACAAATGTCCCAGGAGATAACTGGAGAAGGGTTCGGGCCAACGCCCCAATGCACACTTCGGATTACCCAAGTTCCGTTCACCTGAGTGCAGTATACTTCGGAGCATGAGTGGAGTTAGAAGTGTGGCACCTTGGCACTGATGGAGATTCTTTGGTTCACCTTCAGCTTGACATTGATTTATTCTTTGCCTTCCTAGGACAAGCACA